>NC_134092.1:124058789-124687981 GCF_000715075.1 Nicotiana tabacum
ACAATTAGTGGCAGACAAATTTTACTTCTGATTTAATTTAGCGACGGATTAGGAATTAATTATCAAAATATGCTAATCCCTATGAATTAGTTAGCGACAAATTGTCGACAAATTTCGTAATAATAATTAATCGTGAAAATTTGATCATAGTAATAAGACTAAAGAGTGCACGAACAAAATCCATAATGATTATTTGTATTTTGTCTGCTTTTGACAATGACATCAAATCAATAATATTTTGCCTTTAACTTAAGGAGGTTAAAAATTCCTTATAAAAAAAAAAAAAAAGAAAGGTAATATTACTAATAAAACTGATTGTTTATTTTATACGTTGGAGAAGAAACTTGTTCAGTTAAAATGTCAATTTATCTTTTTTTGTTGTTTTCTAATTGAAAAAGCTAAGGATTAGGATTTGTGAAATGTAAATATCATGCATGTAGGACTCTAGTGAAAAGGAAATTATGTGTATTTTCAACATCTTAAAATGCATGTCTTTTTAAAAACTCATGAATTTCACTAAACACCTTAATTAACGTTTAATGGTTAAGATTTCCTCTACAAATCCAATCATTTGGAATAAATTGGAACCAATCATAAGCACTACGAGTTTAAGAGAAAACAATCTAGTTTAACGACTAATTAGGTGGCAACACCATCTCAATAGGCCTTTGTAAATTTTTTGTTTTGGATCTTCCAAATCATTCCCGCTGTTTCTTTTCCTTCCACCCCAAAAAGCGAAAGGCGGTCCTCTAGTGAGACGACGGGGATAAGCTTCATCGTCAAGAGGAAAACAGCTCGAATCACCAGCTAAGAACCCTAAACAATCGCTTAGTGATAAAGAAGGTAGAGGTGTAGAGACCGTACCAACTAGTTATGAATGATATTGATAGCCTCCACCCGTGTCCTAGCTCTTAGTTACATGATCATATGTTGTTGAATCCTAGGCTATTTTCTGTGTCTTATGTTAGAACAAGACGAAGATGATGTCCACACATTTTTATTGTGCAAGACATCTTAAATGGTTAGCTCCGTGTTATGCTATTCTATACAATTAACTTAAACTCTATGCTTATGTTGAGTGTAGTGCCAAATCTAAGTTATGTTATTGGCCAAAAGAAAACGACAATAATATATTTTTTCCTTGTATTTACGTCCTACAGTCCCCAGTATTTGTTCCTTGCGTCCTATAGTCACCGGAAAATGCTGCTCAAGGGGGTTAGCTATACCATTCAAGAAGTGGAGGGTGTATTATTTTCCAATCATTAAAAGTTCAGGGGGTTTATTGAAATTTACTCCGATATATGAAATAGATATGGCTGCATATTCCTGTAATTAATATGGCGTTAATGAAAGATATACGAGGTTATGTTAAGCTATGTTGCTCGGATTTTTCAAAAGTGTTGCCGCACCCGTGTCGGATCCTTCAAAAATGTACTAAATCTGGAGGATCCGACACGCACCCACCAACATTTTTGAAGAGTTCGAGTAACATAGATGTTAAGTGTGATTTTTATCTGAGATCTTGTGTATAAGAATTATGTTTTAAGGAGTTACATCTAATGTTATGAATCTGGTAAAGAATCTCAAAATTTAGGATAATACAAATCTGAAAGCAACTTGTATTTCGAATTATTTTGAAGCTTTAAAGGCTGGAAACTTAGTTAGAAATATGTAAATAAGCTGAAGTTGTTTAGTTACGTTGTTTATCTAATATTAAAATTTATAAACCTCCTTTATGCACCGCTATCGTAACATATATATTACCAACAAATATGAGTTGTTCCACCTCCCATATGGGTAAAAAGCATTAAAACTTTCTTAGGCAAGTTCTAGACAAAGCATTAAAAGTTTGATTTGGGAATAAGTTATCCTAGACAAAAGATTAAAAGTTTGATTGGCAACAAATTATCCTAGATATAGTATTAAAAATTTTCACAAAAAATAACAGAACAAGAGTCGTGGGATGAACAGATGGAGGATAACTAATCCCGACCGAACTCCAAAACGACAAACTCCAAATGCCCTTTCAGGGATGAGCTCCACCTCTCGGACATGCATTCTTCTCTAAGAAAATTCCTATAACCAAAATAAGAATATTAGGAGTAAGAATCTCCACTTGATTAATATAAAGAATTAAAAGTTGGATTTTTTCTAATTATGTATGTGGCCAATAAACTTAAGGCCCTTATTTAATATTTAACTAATGACAAATCTCGTCTGTCAGATCAATTATTTGATGGATGTACCAGATTAAATGAGAACCTCTATAAATTAGTCATCTTCTCACCCATTATGGTTACTACTTTTCTACCCACAATTCTATCATTGACGGTTGTGGTAACAAAAGTTAGGGCGAGGGCCGAGAAACCAATTCCAATTAACGCTTCTGCTTCACGATAATGACTTCCGCTACAGGTATGTTTTTTATAACGATTATGCGAAAGATTATCATGTTCAAGATCTTAATATGCATTAAAATATTTATGTTTACATGTGGTATCAGAGTCCGAAACTTGAATTGATGGTCTTAGTATATCTTAATGTCATGTTTTGAGACCTATAGATCTACCTAATAAAAGCTCATTTTCTTTCATCCTGGGGTACTTCCAAAATATAATTATCTATGAGATGACAACGTTATATAAGTGTATACAATAAACTAATTGGATAATGAAATCATGTTTAATTAAATTAAAAGTTGCGAAGTAACAAATATTTTAAGCCAATAACAATATAAATTAAAAGAAGTGTATGAAGCCAAATAGATGGCGTAAGGTTGACGCCCGCAGAATATTTTCTTGATGGTTTTAGGATTGTCCTTTTTGTTCAATTTTAATTTTAGAATAAAAAATTTTCAATAAAGGTGAAAACGGCACATTTAGAGATTTTGTTCAAAAACCTTTGATTTTGATAAAATCAATGTTATGTGGCCCACTAATATAAAATATATAAAAGACCTAAAAGTGAGGCCCATTAGGTATGATATAGTTAATTTAGTGAGGACATCCTTTATTTGATAAAGAGTTTTGACTCGTCATTATTTCTGTTTGAGCCGAAAAAGTTAATATTTATTTTTTGGGCCATGTAGTAATCTGTTTTGGGCTATTAGGTTAGTGAAACTATTAATTGTTTAATTAAGTTGTTGATTTAATACTTTAATTTGTAAACATTTTCTGTATGCACTACTATCCAAACATATATATTACCAATAAATATGAACTGTTCCACCTCCCATATGGATAAAAAGTATTAAAAATTTTCTTAGACAAGTTCTAGACAAAGCACTAAAACTTTGATTGTGAACAAGTTATCCTAGACAAAGCATTAAAAATTTGATTGGGAATAATTATCCTAGACAATGCATTAAACATTTTCACAAAAAACAACAGAACAAGAGTCGTGCGATGAACAGATGGAGGATAACTAATCCCGACCAAACTCCAAAAAGACAAACTCTAAATGCCCTTTCAGGGATGAGCTCCACCTTTCCGACATGCATTCTTCTCTCAGAAAATTCCTATGACCAAAACAATAATAGTAGGAGTAAGAATTTTCACTTGATTAATATAAAAAATTAAATGTTTGATTTTTCCTAATTATGTATGTGGCCCAATAAACTTAACCCCTTAATTAATATTCAACGAATGATAATTCTCGTCTGTCTGATCGGTTATTTGATGGACGAATTAGACTAAATGAGAATCTCTATAAATTGATCTTCTTCCCTTCTATTAGGGTTATTACTTTTTTACTAACAATTCCATCACTAACGGATGTGGTAACGAAAGTTAGGTCAGGGGCCGAAAAATCAATTACAATTAACGCTACCACTTCACGATAATCGCTTCCACTTCAGGTATGTTTTCTGTAACGATTATGTGTAAAAATTATCATGTTCAAGATCATGGTATGCATTAAAATATTTAAATTTGCATGTGGTATCAGAGCCTGAAACTTGAATTGATGGTCTTCGCATATCCTAATGTCACGTTTTGAGACTTATAGATCTACCTAGTAAAAGCTCCTTCCATTTCTTCCTCAGGTGCTGCCAGAATATAATTATCTAGGAGATGACATTTATGTTATTGTGTATACAGTAAACTAATTGGATAATGAAATTATGTTTAATTGAATCAAAAAATTTCCAGTAAGAAATATTTTAAGCCAATAACAGCATAAATTAAAAAGAAGCGTATGAAGCCATATAGATGGCATTTACAGTAAGGTTGACGTCCGTAGAGTGTTCTCTTGATGATTTTAGGATTGTCCTTTTTTGTACAATTTTAATTTTAGAATAACATTTTTCCAATACAGATGATAACGACAGATTTAGGGATTTTATTTTAAATAATTTTAAGTTGATAAAATCATTGTTAACTGGCCCACTAATATAAAATATATAAAATACAAAGTATTAAAAGTTTGATTGGGAACAAGTTATTCTAAACAAAATATTAAAATTTTGATTGGGAACAAGTTATCCTAAACAAAGCATTAAAAATATTTTCACAAAAAACAACAGAACAAGAGTCGTGCGATGAACACACGGAGGATAACTAATCCCGACCAAACTCCAAAAAGACTAAATCCAAAAGCCCTTTCAGGGATGAGCTCCACCTCTCGTTCATGCATTCTTCACCTGAGAAACTTCCTATGAGCAAAACAAAAATATTAGGAGTAAGAATATTCACTTGATTAATATAAAGAATAAATGTTGGATTTTTCCTAATTATGTATGTGGCCGTACGAATCTCGTCCATACGATCATTTATTTGATGGGCGTACCAGATTAAATGAGAACCTCTATAAATTGGTCATTTCCCTACCCATTAGGGTTATTACTCTTTTACACATAATTCCATCATTGGCGTATGTGGTAAAGAAATCTAGGGCGAGCGGCGAAAAACGAATCTCAATTAGCACTTTCACTTAGCGATAATGGTTTTCGCTTCAGGTATGTTTTCTGTAACAATTATTTGTAAGATTATCATGTTCAAGATATAGGTATGCATTAAAATATTTAAGTTTACATTAAACATAAAAATAAAGATAAAAAATATAAAATCATACCATAGTACAACAACCGCAGTAAGAAGTAATATAATAAAGTGAAGCGACCCCATCAACACATCTGGTGAAAGGATCCGAGTCCACGATAGTATTAGTTCTAGCAAAAAATGCATTGTGCTTATCAACACACACCCTCAATCACAATCCCACCTCTAACCTTAACACTTGCTTTTGCTAATTCAACATCTTTTTATATCCGAGCCTCATGCACCAAAGAGTCGTCGGTTTTACAAAGAGGATCATTCATCTTATATAGCACAACAATCTTGTCCTTGCTGACATCACGGAACGAAACAAGTTGATTAGAAAAAAAAGCATGCACATCCCAAAGATTTTCAATGCTAACACGCATGTTAGAGTTTTTAGTTGGAAAAAAGGAAAACTCCCAACTGCAAAAAATGCGCTCAAACTATTATAAACCGAAGCTAAAAGTTCCTCGCATTCGCATTTTTTCTACGACTATAAAATTTTCTAAGAGCTCTACCTTCCTAGTCTCCAAATTTAGCAACCTATAAGCTTATCCTCCACGGACTAAAGGATCAGCTTGAGAAAAGAAATCAAATGAATTAAATAACATTCAAAATGGGAGGAAAATAAAATGATAAAGGAGAGAGAGTTACTATACCAGGTCCTTGACCGATGGTGAAAATAAATTTCGAGCTAAGAGTAAATTGAGGCAAAGCAAAAAGAGTGGTCTTAGGAGTACCGAAGGTAAAATTAGGGCTAGGGCTACCACTTTCAATGTCCATCAACTTCAGTGAGAGAGGAAGCTTGAGATGCAATTGTGTTTTTGAAGGTATCAAAATGAAGGTATTTCTAAAGATGAACTAGGGTTTGAGTGGGAGTTTGAATTCAATCATTGAACTTTGCAAGGACTCACCAGATCTTCATGTGATTTGGTATGTTTTTCCATGACTAGTCTAACTCTAAGCATGATTTGCTTTAGATCTTGCCCGAAATGGCGAGATTTTGGTTCCGCCTTGAAGATTTAGAGATTGCAGGTTCCAAAAAGATAGATTAAAGAAGAAATGAGACAAAGGACGTGGTACAGGGATTTTTTTTTTACAAAAATGGTGTAGTATTTCTCTGGTTGAAGCATATAATATTCTTGGGAACATTCTGAAAATAGGAAGGAGACAAAGAAAGGGCAGAGTTGTGTATATAACTATCTTATTTGGTAGCCTCTTTTTTCTAACTTGTGATTCTCTAAAATTCTCTTCCTTTTCTTCTACTTTTCCTTCCATTATTTTTTTCTATTATACCAGGTCCTTGACCGATGGTGAGGTTTAATTTTGGGCTAGGAGTAAATTGAGGCAAAGAAAAAAGATTGATCTCAGAAGTACCGAAGGTAAAATAAGGGTTAGGGCTACCACTTTCAATGTCCAATTTCTGCGAGAGGAGAAGCTTGAGATGTAGTTGTGTTTCTTAAGGTATCCAAATGAAGGTATTTTTAGAGATGAACTAGGATTCAAGCGGAAGTTTGAATTCGATCCTTGAACTTTGCAAGGACTCACCAAATCTTCATGTGATTTGGTCAACTTTTCTATGACTAGTCTCCCTCTTGGTGATTTCCTTCAAATCTTGCCCGATATGGCAAGATTTGGTTATGCCTTAAAGATTTAGGGATTGCAGCTTGAAAAAAGAGAGATTAAAGAAGAAATGAGAAAAAAGACGAGATAGAAAGACGTTTTTTTGCACAAAAATGGTATAGTATTTCTCATGGGATGTAAAGTTCTTGGGAACATTCTGAAAATAGGAAGGAAACAAAGAAAGGGCGAAGCTGTGTATATAACTATCCTATTTGACAACCTCTTTTCTTCAACCTGTGATTCTCTTCCTTTTCTTCTACTTTTCTTTTCTTAAATTCCGCTCCCCCCGCCTCCAAAAAAAATATCATATGTTACTAGTTCATGTTCCTTTTAGGAGTAACTTAATTTTTTGTGCTCGTTTTTTCACCCTTCTTGTTTCTAAGGAAGTCTTAAAGCATAAGTCAAAGTTTCTATCTGATTATAAAAATATCAAAAGGTAACACCTTTTAGGTTTCCATTAATTTAACTTATCTAGTTTTAGATGGAAGAGTATTAGAGGTCTTAACTTTAGAAATCAATATAGCTTGACATTCTACACAAATTTCGGGAAAAAATTCTGAATGTTCAAATCCTAAACCTTAGGGGTCGTTTGATATGCAATAAGGGATAATAATCCTCAAATTTTGATGCATAATTATTTTATCCCGCGTTTGATTAAAATTATTGAATCCGAGATTAGCAATCCCGTGATTGATTAATCCCACAAAATTAGGTATTTTTCTATTTAATATTGAGGGTGGCATAATTAATCCTAGGATAAACACTAAAATAACAAAGATACTCTTCTCCACGGCTCTTCCCCCAAAGTCTTTTGCACAATCAAGGTTAAAATTGAAAATAAAAATTTACTATAACTTTTCTAGTATACATCAAACACATGTTTATATCAGGCAAAATAACTTGACAGCCTCTTAAAGTTGTCCACATTTTTTACTTAAACACTCTGTCTTAAGTCTGTTCCATTTAAACAGTTTAACCACATTTTTACTATCATTTAGACACAAAATTCGTAGGCAGCAAAATAAAAATGTGCGCGTAATTCACACACTAATGTGACAAATAAAACGAGGACATGTAGATTTAACTTTTAAAAATTGAAAAATTAAATAAATACACAAACCAAAACCCCACCTGTCACGACCCAATTTCACCTATAGGTCGTGATAGCGCCCAACACTACATCTAGGCAAGCCAACTAATAAGTCAAACGTACATTGGTTAAACTTTTATTCCAAGAAAATAATAAAATACCAACTTCTACCAATGTGTGTGTGCCAAGACCCGGTATCATAAGTGCATGAGCATCTAGTAGATTATACAAAACTCTAAATATTGTCTGAAATGAAATAGACAGAATATAAATATAAGAAGAGACACTGGTAGCTGCAGAACGGCTCAGAAAGGCAGCTCACCACTATGCCTCGGAATGACGTGGGTATGTGATGATAGGTCCTCCACTAGTACCTGTCTCAGATCCTGCACAAAAAGTGCAGCAAGTGTAGTATGAGTACTTAAACAACGTGTACCCAGTAAGTATCAAGCCTAATCTCGAAGTGGTAGAGATGAGATGGCCGACTTTGACACTCACTATGGGTCAATAATAATAACTGAAATAAAACTAGGATATTTAAATCAGCATGATTTACAGAATTTACAATAATTTATTTAATCAGCAGAAATAATCAAATTCCTTCAAATGTAACAATTCTCAATATATTAATTAAATTCCTTCAATTCAAATAATTTCCAATTTATCAATTAAACCTCATTTACAGGAGTAACAATTAATTCCTTAACAAGCAAGAATAATAATTCATTAAATTCCAAAGATTTTTTAATTTATTAATTAGCTTCACAAGCTGAAATAAATTATTAAAGTATCGTGTAATTATTATTATTAAGCACGATTTTTGCCGAGGACGTACGACCCGATCCAGAGTGTCGTGTACACTGCCGAGGGACGTGCGGCGCGATCCATAGATGTATCTATCCTGCCGAGGCGTTCGGCCCGCTCCACAAGAAAGGAAGACATTTTCTTATGTGCCTACGGAAGGAGAGTATATTTATTATAAGGTAAATTCGAGAGGAGAACAATTTCTTTTAATAATTAATTGATTTAAACAGAAAATCAAGCCTATGAGATTTCCATCCTTTAATATCTTTATCTAACAATTCACAATATATTCATATAGATATCAATTAATATAAATAAATCAAAGAATATAATTTACACAAGTAAGGCATGCTTTGAGTCCTAAACTACCCGGACTTTAGCATTAATAGTAGCTACGCACGGACTCTCGTCACCTCGTGCATACGTAACCCCCCACAATTAGCAATAATTATTTAATTTTAATCACCTATGAGGTAATTTCTCCCTCACATGATTAGACAAGAGACTTACCTCGTCTTGCTCCAATTTAATCCATAATTTTACCTTTTCCACGATTATCCAACTCTGTCTGGCTCGAATCTAGCCAAAATAATTCGATACAATCACTAAAAATTATACGAAATAAATTCTATAAGAAAATACTACATTTTTAATAAAAATTCCGAAATTAATTAAAAATTTGCCCGCGGGGCCCACATCTCGGAATCCGGCGAAATTTATGAAATTTGATAACCCATTCAATTACGAGTCCAACCATACCAAATTCACTCGAATCCGACTCCGAATCGATACCGAAATCTCAAAATTTCGTTTCTATGAGATTTCTAAACTTTTCCCAAATTTCAATCTCAAAATACTAATTAAATTGTGAAAACAATGATATATTTATGTTCATAGACCAAATCCAAGTTAGAATCACTTACCCCAATGTCTTTCCCTTGAAAATCTGACAAACGTCGCCTCTGCTCAAGCTCAAGTTCGTCAAAAATGGCAAATGGGACGAATGTCCTCTTTTTATAAAACCGCCCAGCAGCCTTCGGAACTGGTCCTCGAACTGGACCTCGATCGCGGCTTCGACCATAAGCTCGAGTCTGGACCTCGGTCATGGCCTCGATCAGGGCATCGAGGTTGGGCCTTCGTCCATAGCCTCAATCATGGCATCGAGCATGAGCCTTCGATTGTGACCCTCGATCTTGGGTCTCGATCCTGGCCCTCGAGCCTTGCCTTCGAGTGGCCCTCGAGCTGGACCTTCGATCATGGCTTCGATACACAAGCTCGAGCATGTGCCTCCTCAACCCTGGGCTCGATATCTGGGCTCGATCACAACCCAGAATGTCCAACAGAAGAGGAAAAATTACAGCATCTTTTTAACTCTAATTTTTGATCCGTTAACCATCCGAAACTCACCCGAGATCCTCGGGATCTCAACCAAATATATCAACAAGTCCTAAAATATCATACGAACTTAGTCGAACTTCTAAATCACATCAAACAACGCTAAAACTATGAATCATACCCCAATTCAAGCTTAATGAAACTAAGAGTTTTCAACTTCTACATTCAATGTCGGAACCTATCAAATCAACTTCGATTGACCTCAAATTTTACACACAAGTCATAAATTACATAACGGAGCTATAAAAATTTTCGGAACTGGATTTCGACTCCGGTATCAAAAAGTCAACTCATCGGTCAAACTTCCAAACTTAAATTCTTGTTTTTAGCCATTTCAAGCCTAATTTAACTACGGACTTCCAAAGAAAATTTCGAACACGCTCCTAAGTCCAAAATTACCATACGGAGCTGTTAAAATCATCAAAATTCTCTTCCGGGGTTATTTTCACAAAATGTTGACCGAAATCAAACTTAGCACTTTAAGGCCAACTTAAGGAACCAAGGGTTCTGGTTTCACCCCAAATACTTTCAAATCCCGAACCAACCATCCCCGCAAGTCATAAATCATTACAAGCACCTACGAAAAGTTTTATTTTAGGGAATGGGGTTCTAAAAGTTAAAATGACCGGTTGGGTCATTACACCACCCCACCCCATCGTCATCTTCCCCAATGACCCATCCTCGCAGAAAAATCAATTTTCGGTTATTTCTTTTTCATCTCTGTCTTCTTCTCTAGAAATTTGATCCTTTTGTTTTTCTTCTTCTTCTTCTTCTTCATTCTTCTTTTCTCGGCTAAAACTACTAAGAGTTTTGATTGTTAATATAGATTTCGGAACCAAATTGATTGGAGAATACTTTTCTAGTGACGGAAATCAACGATTTATTAGTGCAAATCAGTTGTTGTCATAGCAGAAGCAGAAAGGGATAACGACATGTCGTCGGCAAATCAGCTGTTGTAATGGAGATAGCATGGCAGAGAGGGGTAACCACCTGTCTGCATCAAATCTTCTAACGAAACCTTGTAGCATTCAAATTTTTTTGTTGCAATAGGAACAATCTTATGGGTGTGGATTTGCTAATCTCGTTCGCCACCCGATATTGTCTCGCCGGAATAATTGTTACCCACAAACTGCGGCCCATTTGGACTCCCCACAAAACTTTCAGATCTGAAGGTGTTTTTGATGGGATCTTAAAAACAAGCATTGTGGTAGCCGAATTTAAAGGTGGCGGTGGTGGTGTGCTTACATTTGGAAGAGGAGATGATAGTCATGGTGTGAAAGATCTAAAAATTTAAAAGAAATATTCACCGAAATTTTTTTCCGGCAAAAGCTATTATTTTCCGGCAAGAAGTATGAAAGGTTTGTCTTTCGGACCATTTTTACGCGCTTGAAAAATGAGAAACACTCACCTTGCCATGTCAGCATTTTATGTCTAAATGACACATTAAAAGCATGGTTAAAGTGTTCAAATGGAACAGACTTAAGATTGAGTGTTTAAGTGAAAAGTGTAGACAATTTTAAGGGGATAGCAATGTATTTTGCCTTTATATTATACCTCATATATCCCATTTTTAGTCCAATGATCCAAACATCTTCTAATAAACATACATTCACTAAATAATTCTATTATTATTTAATTTTTGTATTATAATTCCATCATTATAATTCCGGGATTACTTGTTCCCTTTCAAACGACTCCTAAGACTATGGGTTAGCCTAAATCCCTCTGAAAATTATTATACAAATGATGGAGGACAAGTATAGCATTCTCTGATACATCTGGTGCTGCTTTATTTAATTCCTTAATTGTTTTTTCCTTTCACGAGTATAGAGGGAAGAAAATTGATATATAGAATTAACAATAATTAGTTGATTTGATTTTTATGAGTTCATTTCTGCATCTTGACCGCCCGACCCGTGACCCCCTCTCCCAACAGAACTGCAGAAGAAACAAGAAAAAACGAATAGGAAAAATAAATGGTATTTCATTCTTTTATCTCTAGGCAGTGGCTGATATAGAGCAATGCACATAGGTTTTTGGGAATCTGTAATTTTTGGGTAGACTCTATATTTATATTAAGAAATTTATTAAATATTTATAAATGTCTAACTGTGAACCCAATTATTATTATATATTAATTTGAGATTACAGTAAAAACTCATAAACTTCGAATCGTGGATCCGCTTTTGTCTCTAGATAGTGACTTCTAAACTTATCATTATTTAAATCAGGAAGTAGAAATTAATTAATATAGTCATTCAACTAAATCTTTTTTCTTTAGTATGTTATACTGAAAGAATCCTTCGTATTTAGGATCTTGAGTCTTTTGGATCCCTCAATGAAATAGTCAATGTCGAAAATTTTGGAAATAAACTGATGGTCTATGATATTTTTTCATTAAACAATAACTTTGATTTCGGTATTTCAGACATTTAACGTATGGGAATCACAAATATGTTGAGATTTTATAAGTGTATGAGTACTTAGGTCGTTTTTTACGGTCCGACAAAATTTTAGGTGGTTCGAGTCTGGGGGCCTGGTCCCATGCAGAAGGCGTTGGCTATAGCGCACGAAAATCTGAAAATCGGGTGCAATTCCAATTTTATGACCCTAAAACACCAAAATACGAGGAATGCTAATGGCGAGGCAGTGACTATTGCTCCTTAGATCGTTTTTTATGGTTCGGAAAAAATTTTAGGCGGTCTGGGTCCGGTGGCGCGGACCCATGCAGAAGGCGGGAGCTATAGCACATGAAAATATGGGAATCGGACGGAATTCAAGTTTTATGGCCCTAAAACGCCAAAAAACGAGTAACGGTCATGGCGTGGCGGTGACTACTGTTCCTTAGGTCATTTTTTATGGTCCTACCGGGTACGATGGCCGAGCCCATGCAGAAGGCATGGGCAATAGTACATGAAATTTTGAGAATCGGGTGAAATTCAAATTTTATGGCCCTAAAACGCCAAAAAATAAGTAACGGTCATGGCGAGGCGATGACTATTGTTTCTTAGGTCGTTTTCTATGGTCCGGCAAAATTTTAGGCGGTCCGGGTCCTAGCCCGAGCTTATGCAGAAAGCATGGGCTATAGCACATGAAAATTTGAGAATCGGGTGAAATTCAAGTTATATGGCTCTAAAACACCAAAAAATGGGGAACGATCATGACGAGGCGGTGACTATTCTTCTAGTATGAGTACTGCCTAAGAAATTATGGCAAGCTTAAATACTAAAATCCTGCAAAGTATTATGTACATCCCAAGCTTATAAGGTCGTAATTCATGTCTTTGGCGTCTTACTTGTTAACACTGTTTTAAAAGGCGTTTTCGGGGCGAGCTCCGGGGCGATGGTGTGGGGCGAAAGTCTCAAGAGGCGTACGCCCAGCAATTTAGGGCGTACGCCCGGGCGTTCGGGGTGTATGTCCGGATATTCGAGGCACGTTTTTTTAGTGAGGATTAAGCCTATAGACTTTTTCAAATTAAAATAAAATTTGTTGAATTAGTCCTTCATACAATACCCAAATTCTCAAAAGTCAGTTTGGTAATTACTCAAAATATTTAAAAAGAAACTCAAAAGTATTAAATTTAAAAGTCAAGACCTTTTTTATTGATTTAAACCCTAAATCATGATTTTCCCAATTTTTTATATGTCCGCTAGTCTGCTAATATTTTCAAAAAGCAACGAATATTTAATTTTTTTTACAAATACAAAGAGAACAACATTCTTCTTCATAGCATCAAATTCAAAGTTCAAATTGCAGGTTAATCATCCTTTTTGTTCCTCCATATAGAAAATTTTATTCTTTTAGACTCAAATTACTTGTGTTTGTAAGTAGCGTATAATAGATTGTTTTGATTAGTTTTTTGTGGGAATGAAGCACACATATATATAGTTTTTCTTTAATTTTTATGTAATTTTACCCGTTTATAAATATTTACTGTCATTATATTATTTTATAAAATATTAAAAATTAAATATCTAAAGCCCCATGCCTCGGGGCTTACGCCCCGCTGAGGCATATATAAAATGTCTCGCCTTACGCCCACACCTTTTAAAACACTGCTTGTTAATGGTACTATTAACTTGAACTAAAATTATAATCCAATAAAATCTGCGGCCGATGCTGCCTAGATTCAGGCTGGAAAGTTATTGTACTACACAAATAGGACAAAAATATTTTTTTTACAAATATAATGTTTTGAATCTCCTCAATATAAGAGAAATACAAGTTCAAATCTCAAATAATATGATATTTTTAGCTAGCGTTTGGATATAGATTTAATTGAAACTTGAAAAAATGAGATTTTGAAAATGAGATGTAAAATAGATTTTGAAAGTTAAAATTGTGTTTGAACATATATTTTAGTTGAAAAGAATTTAAAATTTTATAAGTAAAAAACTTTAAAAACAACTCTAGAGCTGTTTTTTGGATTTGAAGATTTTGTTTTCAAAATCTACCAAAAAATGGTTTAAATATAAACAATCAAAAATTTGAAAAAAAAAAAACTCCCAAATTTTATGGCCAAGCGAGAGTTTAGACTTTTTTTGAATCCCTTTATCTGAATTTCTGATTCCATCACTCTGTGCAAGTTGATGAATTGTTGAAATCCAATGCTAACAAGCAAATTGATAAATTTTTAATACCAATTTCTTGTTTCAGATTGTAAAAGGTCTTCCGTAGTCTACAAACTCTACTCACTCCCTGTTTGGCAGAAGTTGAAGAATTTGCATGTATATCTCTTCTTCCAAATCTTCATGAAAAAATGCCAATTCAATAGTCCAAGAAATGATCGTATGTAGTCCACAGCTAGCTACTGGTGTCATCACACTACAAAGACGCGGAATGATCAGCCAAGACAGAACACTAGTTCTATTTTGTAAACGGGTTGGGATTGGCTTCGGTAGAGGTTGCGAGAGAACGGAGTATACAGCTCTGCCCTAGCCATGAGTCTGTTTATAGTCTCAATTGTTGATATAGTCAATAAGGTTGAAACTTCTAGAAAAGAAGGACGGGAACGTCTCATCCTTTCACCACTGCAACCAAGGGCGAACCCTTATTGAATTATCTGAATTCGCCACTGTCTACAACTGCTAGTAATCAATCCTTATTGAATTATCTGAATTCGCCACTGTCTACAACTGCCAGTAATACAACTGTCTAGTAATCAACGCAGTCAACATCTATGATTTGCTAATTACATTTGTAACCCATCAGAAAATATCTAGGGACGCATGCAGGAGTATTCATACTAAGGGAGATTTTTATTTTATTTTAATTAACATATAAATTGCTATTACAGTTTTAAAGATTCAACATAGTAAATCTCGGAGCTAATGAAAACAAAATATTGCCGAATCAAGATTGACAATAAACCTTCAACTTATATACACCAAAATTTTTCGCATAAGATTACATATCATTGCGAAATTAATCCAAAAAATATAAACCTAATTACAAATGAAGGATTCTATCAATTTATTATACCATAATCTCAAAAGATCTAGGTAAATGAAAACGTACATTAAGTCATTCAACTAGAATCTATTAGAAAAAAGGAAAATAAAACTAGAGTACTCTGAATCATGCTAAAAAAGACTTACAAAAATTAGTAAATGTGTTTGCAAGATAATTATCCAATGCCTAAGCTCATCTCTTTTTTACTTCAATACTCAACAACAACAACAACAACAACATAGTCAGTATGTTCTCACAAGTGGAGTATAGGGAGGGGTGACCATGTACACAAACTTGTACGAGGCAGGAAAGTTGTTTCCGATATACCCTCAGAAATATTATTAACTCGATAACCCTAGAACTCACCACCAAGAGATACAACACACTCAGATACGTTCTTTTTTCCCTTAATTAATGTTAATTTGTGGGGTAGGGTGCAGAGGGGTAACTATAGGGTGTGTTGATGAAGATGCAGAAATGAACTCATGAAAAATCATATATTGGAGATTATCATTAGCAAAGAAGTGCAAAGTCTAAGGATATTAATGCACTTCCTAACCACATATGAGTGCATGAAAAGATAGAAAACTAACGATATTTGTGTTAGTCGAGTTGCGCGCAAGTTAAAGCGACACTACGGTTAAATAAAAAAGAACTACTAAATAAAGGCAAACAAACATCCTTCTGTACCTTTTTCACTTCTCTATAGTCTCGGAATGGCCTGGTAGAAGGCATACAAGTTTGCACCTTTCAATAATTTTCTAATGCCCTCCCTTTCGCTCCTTGTTCGCGGAGCGGCATACCGGAAGAAATTGAAAGATCAACCACGGAATAAAGAACGAAACTTTACTACAGTAACACAACCAAGATTCATTTTATGGGGCGCGAGGTCCTCGTTCTGGAATTAGAGCTAAGAAGTCATCATTTGCCGATGCAGCATCATCAAGATTCTCATGTTCAAAAAACTTAGGGGGCAGATTTTTAGAAAAATATTTTCTGCTCCACATGATTTCTATGTGAATCTTGAAGATGCTGCAGCTGCAAGTAACAACATATGTGTCAATAAATGCATAATACAACAATAAAATAAAAGAAAAATGGCCAAATTCTTGGATTGCATATAAAAGTCCAGGCTAAGGATATTTCAGTTATAAAAGAGATATCTAATTCTTTCCCATCTAAACCTAGATCTATAAGAATTTATGGAAACTTAAAGCCAAACGGTGTAAACTTTTGACCTTTTTTTTAAAAAAAAAAAAAAAAAAGGCAGAAGATCTAACTTATGGATTTGAGACTCTTGTGAAAAGAGGGATGGAAAAATTTTAAAAAAAAAAATTGGACCAATCAAGGAGAAGGAAAATAACCATAACATATTTCAGCAATTGATCTTTATCTACATAATTGATCAAGAGAAAGAATAAAAATTGATCAAGTAAAAAAAAAAAAAGAGAATAATTAAAAACCAAAAAAGATAGAAAGGAGCACTATATTACACACAGAGAAAGGAATTTTAGGACCTAAGATTGAGTTACAAATGAATGTTCCGAGATTTCAGAAAATAAGTGACGAAACAGGAGGTGAAAGTCTCTGGATGGATGATATTAATTTGAAAAAAGGAAAAAATTGAACCCTCTTGGACCCCAAACAAAACAATTTGTAAAACCACAAAGATTTAATAAAAGAATTCATATACAAGAGTGTGAGGAGAGGGTGTGTTTAAGGGAAGAAAAACTAAGGGAAAGGAATGGAAGAAAAGTGGAAGAAGAGAGCATCACAATTTTGACAAAAAGAGGTGTTTTTAGATACTTATATACACAGTTAACCAAACCCTCAGGTGGAGGTTTTCTTCTATTTTTTTCAGTTATAAAGGAAATTTATAGTGTTACTTAATATGCATCATTATAAAATGAAGTGTCATTATGGGACTTTGTAGATCCAAAATATTAGCGTCCACAATTTGTCTCGCAAAAGTAGTTCTTAATTTATGGGGCTCAACGGATCTCGTGGCCTAAGGCGAAATCATATTGAAAGGCGCTTAAATTTATTTTATAAAATATTTACACTAACAACAAGATTTGCTGTTTAAATAACAAATTAATCATTTAAGAAAAAAAATGAATTTAGAAAAAGAAAAAAAAATAAGAAGAAGAGCACAAAAAATAAAGTGGTGGACTATCGGATGTTGAGGTCCAGAACTCAAAGCGAAAATTTTGATTTAGCTATCATCACAAACAAGAAAAAGAAATAAACGTACATAACGTAATAGCTTAAGTTTTGAGCATTGACGGTATAAAAAATATTTACTCCTTCTCATCAATTTAAACGATAATTGTAGTTCATTCTATTAAGTACTTAACACTTATTGGTGAATATCTAAAATAGATTATAAATAACTTAACATAATATGTCGAATTACAGTAAAAGAAAATCGATGCATGAATGCATTTGTGTTCATGCAGTTTCAGAGAACATTGTAAAAAAAATTCATTATGTTGTTGATATATATAACTTAATTCCTATATAAAAGGATAAAATTAAAATTAAAGAGTGAAGCAAATATAAAATTACCATAATTTATAAATTTATTGGTATAAAATAACTTCAATCGAATAACAAAAAAAAATATTGTAACACTTTTCTTTATACTAATTATTTATATAAAAATAAGAATTAAAATAAATTTGGGGACGAAAATTTTAGGGGCCTAAGGCAACGGCCTCACTGCCCAAAGCCTTAGAACCGCCCCTGAATTTATCTATAAGAGAAATCGCTAATTAAGTAAAACTATTATAGCTATGCATCTTAATTTATGCATGATGTTGTGTCCACTACTTGAACTCGTGACTTCTTGTATCTGGTTTTCGCATAGAGGTTTTGGTTTATATGAGCCCCTCTTTTTTCTGTACTTTTTTGGTTATCTATGTACAAGGTGGCGGTCCTATGCCAAACCTCCTAACACTCGACTCTAAATCAAATTTAAAACACTCGGCTATAGGATGACAATCCTAATTGATCCTGATTCGACATTAGAAGTATATTACTTTTTTCTCAATTGTCGACTCTATAGCTTCTTCAATAAACACTGGTTTTTCGATCAAGTTTTGAATGACTTTATAGTCTTTACTTTGACGCGTTGGCCTTTCCCTATATCTTAATTTCTGGAACTCGTTTTTCTCGGTAAGGATAGGTACGAAGTCACTCGACTGAAAGGAGAGAGAACAACCACAACGTTACACCCCAAAAATAGAATGAGGAAGAGAAAGGACCCATCGGAATGGTATGTGGACCTTCCTCGACGATCCCCTATGACTCAACCTTTGTCCTTGTGCAAAAGCACCCTTCCTTTCCTTCCAAAGGGAAACACGAATATAAAAAATTATATTTCTTCAATAATTGAAGGATATTTCAAGTAAAAGAGCTAATGTATTGTTTCACATTTGAATTTCTCTTACATTCTACGTTCCCAAAATGGATCCTATCAAATATTCAACCCCTCTTGGAGTCATCAAACTTGCAACACCAAATTCCTCTCCACTCTCTGCTCGGCAACGCAATTCCCATACTCACAGTCAGTTAGAGCAAAAAAATTCAGGGACTGAGGGATGTTGAATAGTAAACTAAACGAATATGACCAATCCCGGATGAAAATATTCCTAAACTGAAGTCAAGGAGGAAAGTTCCAACGTGTCTTTCAAAGATCGATCTGATAATTGCGTATATAAGGTTTTACCTAACTAGCCCTAAAGGTAACTTAAAAACGGATAAGCAAGATCTTTGATTGATGTGCCTAAATAAGGATAATTGCGTATATAAGGTTTTACCCAACTAGTCCTAAAGGTAACTTAAAATCCACGGATTAGAGCTTTCTCTATACCTTAACAAAGAACATCTCCCACCAAAAGATCAATCCAATAATATCACTCACTGGTAAATAGCGCAATACTTCTTCGTGAATCTCCGCCCAATCATGATAGAAATGTGCAGCAGATGATTTACGATAAGAAGACTTTTCTCTCTACGATTATCTCCATTTACCTAATACGTATTGCCGTGTAACAGATGATTTAGTTGTCGTTATTCCTCCACCAACTTCTTCTTGGTATCAAGCCAGCCCTTATTCCTTGCATCAACATGCAATCCCGAGTTCAAAGTCCCCTCTTGGCTTACCCAGCTTTTAAGGTGAGAATAGCGGATTCAATATCATTAGTTGTGGATTCGCAACGTATCCTAGGTTGGCTACCTTTCCCTTGCGAAATCCTAGGAGACTCTTGCTTGTTGGCGTAAGGAAGATGTGTGATTCACCGCTTGGACCTGGAGGTGAAAGTCCGAGTGGATAGTTTTAATTTTAAAAAGAATTTCGTGACTTCTTGATCATACGATGACACATACTATTATTGCGCCAAGGCTCCTTTTCATAAGGCAGCCTATATAAAATATCAATGTACACTATACTTTAGATTTATTAGATGATACTTCTTATGTTAGCCTTTTGAGCCCTCGAGTTTGATCCATTTTCTAAATGCTAATAGCCTAATAGCCAAGGCGGTTGAACTCGAAATATAGAATAAACAAGTTTCTCTAACATCAAATTGATTAAAAACTTTCTTTTTCATAGCCATTCTTAATTTAACTTATAATAAATGCTAATTAACATCTATTAGTACGAGATTACAAATGACTTTTAATTTCAAGTTCAATTCAGTAATGATAATTAATTAGACTATGAACACCGAAGGGATATGCAATAATCTTGATTTGACGTCATTATCAGAAGCAGACAAAATCTTAGGATAATCATCATAAATTTTGTTTTTGTATTAGTCTTACTTATAGTATTTATTAAAGTATGATGAAATTATCACGATTGTTGGTATTATCATCATTAATTATCCATCTTCATATTGATTTCTTTCCCTCAGAACTTATCGTGTTTCACATCACGTATAAAAAAAAATTCTAGTTATGTCTTTGCTCATCATATTTCATAGTAGGAACGTTAATGACGTTTGGTATGTTGGTAAATGGTAACAATATTATGTTTAAATTATCGCTTATGGTGCAAGAGTCAGTGAACCAAAGAACAGATTACCTATTAAACTTATGATCAAATTTTCGCTTGTAGTTTTATTGTTTATTTTTGTAATCCACTCATTCAAACTAATTCATAATTCACACCATGTGGGGTCCACGAAGATCTCTCAATTCTCCATCCCAGGACTCAAGACTAAGGACTCAAACTCGAGATTTTTAATTAAGTGTGAAGCTATGTTGTTGTAAGGGTGGTCAATTGATCACCATTCGTTTGAAAAATTATACTGTGTATATTGATAAAATATTAGATTTTAAAGGTATATAATATATTACTAAATATCCTCTATCAAAAAAAAAAAAATTTAATTAAGTTTGATTAACCTTGAAAGAATTCCCGACTTCGCTATGTAATGAAAGCCCTACATGAAAGCTCCTTTTTTGGTTCTATCTTTTTCGCTTAACAGTCAGTTGTTTCATGTTGGTCAGAAGAATCTCTGCGATAAGATTTTTTTTATTTTATACAAAATCTGTAAAATGAGAAAGAGATTTAAAGGAGAAAGCTTTCTTACGTAAACCCACTTGAAATGGGGAACAATCCGTACAATACATGACATGGATACCATTTTCCTTTAAGTTTTTTCTTTATTCTTTTTTAAGCTTTATGCAAGTGATTTCTGATTTAGGATTTTTGAATATTTTTCATTAGAATTGAAGGAAATGATGTGCTCTGCCCCATGTTACAGCGTTCTTAGAAAATAATGGAAGAAGTGGAGATCAAGAATTAGGGTAGAAGACTAAATAGTCGAGTGTTTTTCTTATTCATACCAATATTAGCAGTGTTAGTCATGTATTGGTTTATTTGTAAATTTCTGTTAATTACTATTTTTTTCCCGCTTCGATTATCATGTTGGATTGCTGGTTGCTGGTGAACTATTTATTGTTACTACTTACTGCTTCTTTTTCATTTTTTCTCGAGCCAAAGGTCTACCGGAAATAACCTCTCTATCTTCTCAAGATATAAATAAGGTCCGCATACACACTAATTTTTCAGATTAATTGTGAGAATACATTAGGTTTGTTGTTGTTGTTGGTCTACTTTTGAATAATTAGTGAAAATTCGAGATATACACACTAATTGACGTTTTCTCAGCGAATTTGCATGAACCTGAAATACTTGGTTATGAATTAAGTTTGAGGTATATGCTAAACACAATTTATGAAGTACTTAATTGATAGCCAGATCTCCGGATGACATATTGACATTAGAGACGTATCTAGGATTTTAAGAGTATGTGTGCACTATACAACTGTCTAGCTTGACTCCATCAAAGTTTTGCTATGACAACAACTTATCAAACAAATCATGTTTAATATCATTATCACAAAGAAATATTATTCAGTTTACAATTGTTCTTAGCAAATTTTATGCCTTAAAAATGATTAATAATAGCATCATTATTTGAAGAAAACTCACTTCACAAATCAAAGAAAACTTTGAAGGAAAATATAAATGAAAGAAATGATAAAGAAATTAGTCAGAGGATGATGGTTGTTCGTAAACAAATTGAGATAGAAAGAGAGGTAAGGAGGAGATGTGAATTTTAATTTTTTAGGAATTTTAAAGCTCAAGAATGTACCAAAAAAGAAAAGAAAAAGATAGAAAAGTATAGATATAAAATAAATAAAAGATAAAACAATAAAAGAAGAACAACAAAATGAAACCAAAAAAGAAAAGAAGGAAAAGGAAGAGAAGAAGCACAAAAAGAAAAGACAAAAAGTGTAAAGGGCAATAACAGTCACCAACGCACCAAAGTGGCATCTCGTGCATGGGTTCACCCAAATCTAATTAAGTATTATACCAGAAAAATTACCCCCTGATTGACATTAGTCCTTTTTTCCCATCTTTTATGATAGTAAAACCCTAGGGTAGCTAAAGTTTTATTTGTTATCTGATTATTAAGATATTGTTACTAAATCGAATACTGTAAAATTAAGATCCTTTATTTTCATTTGAATGAGTATATTTTATTACTATAATTATTTGTTTTTATATGCTATTGCAAAAAATATTTGTTTGATGAAGCACACTATAATTAAAGGGCATTCCCAGTTAACAATGAATAGTCCGCGATTGTGAAGAGCTAGAAGCCCAGTTACGAGTTCGCTTGAACTCATTAACTTTTGCTCAAACAGTGTATTTATGTTAAAAAGTTCACTAAATATGAAAAAAAAATATTAAATTTAAAACTCATTTATTAGCATTTAAAGCCATCGTTTTAAAATTTAGAACTCATAAAGTTGTATTCCTGGTTCGGTGATTAGTTGTGAAATATAATTGGCAATAGTTCCAACAGGTGATTTTGAAGGAATCTTCTACTCGATGAAACATTGTTAGCCCTAATCAGCATTAGAAAAATGTTTTTAAAAATGGCATTTACGACTTTCATTTCCTTTTTAATATCTGAATAATATTAGTTTCTTTGCAAGAGGCTAGCTTAAATTTTATTGGAAGTTGTAATTCATTTGTCAAAATATACAAGTATGGGTTTTGTATATCTAAAACTGCAATAACAAATCAGGTTACGACAACTCAGAAATAATTAATCCGATAAATTGGCAGAAGTGGGGCTTAGATATTAATCATGGCAGACAACCTAGTACCCTTTGGATTTCTCTGTCATGTTAATCTGACTTCGGCAAATGCGCCTCAAATATTAGTTAGGAAAAAAATAAAATAATAGCAAGCAAAACATATTTTTTTGTGTAATTATTTTTGACAGACAAGTCAAATGTATAAATTGCCCTATTAATTATGATATACAACTCAAATTTTGTAAACAAAATTAACAATGAAACAACCAGTTTTTGCTAATATTTTTAGCTCTAACGTTATATATTAAAAAACCATTGATTCCCGTTGAAAAGGTCACTGAAGTTTAATAATGTGCTGAGCAATTGGATATGTAAATAATTAAAGATTTTAAATTTTTTTTTTCATCTGTTTTTTTGCTTCTCCTGTAAAAGGTCACGTAAATAGAACAGTACTATCATTTTTGTGTTTGCAAATAAAAATCTGTATTTGTTAAACATGTTAAGATCCGGAAAATTTGAAGGGAAAATTGCAAATTATATGTCAAGTAATGCCACCTCAGCATGAATCGACCGGCACAAAGTGTTGCAGGTTTCAAATATTTTTTTTTTTTTTTGGTTGTTTGGGTAAATATCCTCATTCCTCTCATTTACCTTAGTTTTTTTTTCATCTTTCTTTTACCTTTTTCTTTCTACCCTCAATTCTGTATTTGGACCCCGCAACCAATTTTGAGGTTGACCATATTCAAAAGTGCATACACTTATTTGGTTAATTAACACAATCACGAGAATCTTTCAATCGTGATTTGACTCAATCACAATATTTTTGAGGTGGAGCATCTTCAAAGTAACGTTTACACGTACACTTATTTAATAAATAACATAATTAAGTTAATCTGTCAGTCGTGATTTGACTCAACAACAATATCTTACGAGAATATACTGTTGTTTTTAATGCAAAATTGACGTGTAAACTATTTGTTATGATTTGACTCAATGACAATATCGTACTAGAAAATATTATTGCCCCCTTATTATAGTGGTGGAGTCAGGAGTGAACCAACATTACCATCGATTTTGCAGTATTTGCTGCTATTGATTATTTGTATAGCTCAACGTGAACATACATGTGTTATACACTTTGTATGATACAGCCTTGGGAAAGATGATTAAGCATCTTAATTAACATAAATTAATCTCCTAAGCATCCTAGTTACGAAGTAATCCCTTTAATTAATTAAACTTTATAAGTTTAATTATTAGGTTAACTAAGCCTTTTTTGAAATTGGAGACTAATCCCAAACCAAAGCTTGAATTTTTTGTGAAGTGGTTATCCACTAGTTAATGTCGTTATAGTATTTGGAGCCAGGGACGTTTTCACTCTCTATTCTTTGTAGTTAGAAGATAGAAAAGGAAATTACGTGTTAAGATAATATTTGACAGAATTTTCATGTGTCCAGTTTATACTGGACATGTATAGTAGGAACATAGTAGTAATTGCAAACATTAATAAAAGAAAAGGAAATAGATACAAAAGAAGTACAAATATTTTTTAAAAGAAGTTCAATTTGCATGGTTGTTATCTGTTGTACTACATCGTATCGTAGTGTTACTTTAACATATAATATTTATTTTGATTGTTACTTAAATTTTATTGTATCGTATCCTTAAATTCATCGTTACGTAACGACGAAAATTGTCACTAGATGGAACGACGGATTTGGTGTGATGGTGTCGTTACCTTGCTTTTTTTCACTCATCTTGCCCTTCCTTATTATTAAATAATCATATTTTATCTTTTATCCTACTTTTTATATAATAATTCTACTCTGTATCTTATTTTTTCTTAGTAATATTACGAGTTTATTCTTCATACTGTTGGTGCGTGACATCATGAAATGACAACAAACGATACAACGTATCCAAAGATTGTATTCATCAAACAATATAGTACAATACAATATGATATATTATGAAACTACTAGCCTATTTGGCCAAGTTGCAAAAATAAGCTTATTTTGAGAAATGTTTTTTCCAAAAGTACTTTTGGTGAGAAGCGGTTTGTGTTTGGCTAATTTACTTAAAAAACACTTCTGAGTAGCAATTAGTGTTTGGCCAAGCTTTTAAAAACTGCTTCTAAGTGTATTTTTCTCAAAAGTGCTTTTGAAGATAAGCTATTTTTTTTTTTTGTAATTCTCCAAAACTGCTTCTGGTCAAAAATATATTTTTTTTCTTCTAAAAGTTTGGCCAAACACTTCAACTTTGAAAAAAAGTACCCCTTTTTTTTTGTTTGAAAAAAGTGCTTTTGGCTTGGAGAAGCCAAACAACAATCCAAACAAGCCGTAAGTGGTGGGTTAGGTGCCAACTTGAATCCTAGCACCTCTAGAAACGTAAAAGTCAGTAAAATCTATCATAAAAAAATAAAGTTGTTGTAGTAGTTTAAATTTCTTAAGCATCAAATTTAGTATCATTTTAGAGTTCTCTTTTCATTATCGTATATGCCGAAATATTTTTGTAGGTTAATAGATATTATATGTCAGAAATACGCATGAATTTTCTAATTAAATAAAGATTTATTATTTTATATGTCAATGGAGTAACTCTAACCCCAGAGATTGAGTATCCATGAAATTCTGACAATTTGTAAATGAACTATTATGACTAGGCATGAAAAATGTTAAGACCCCTTGTTAATGGGGAATTATCACTTTCAATCCGCGCCATACACTATTTGCATTCATTAGCCAGAAAAGTGTATAAAATTTATATAATATTTATATATAACATACGGAATGTATATATATATATATAAAATATATATCTGTTTGCCTATTATTTTGAGAGTGGCTATACAGTGTCATTTTCAACAATTTTTATGCCGATAGCATTTTCTTGATAGGAAGGGCCTAAGACACATATCCGATTTGGGCTAAAAGGTCCAAGAACGTTGAAAAGTTCAAGAGGCCCAAGTCCCAACTAGTTACAACAGTCAACCAGTGGGCTTCTTCTTCCCCCGGCCCAATGGTTATGGGAGTTCAAATTTCTCAATAGAAATATAAAAGTTCGGAAAAATTACGCGACACATCAAATATATATATTGTATTTGTCATTCATAGATATATTTTTAGAAAATTATCATTTGTAGGTTTAGTTGAATTTTATAGCAAATCTAACTGTAGTACTGAAATAAGAGATCAATTGTTTTGAAATGAAACAAAAGAGAAACAACCTCTCATAGCTCATGAGTTGGATAGAGTACCAGCTTAGTAAATGGAGGTCTTTACTTCGACTTTCAACGAGCTGTATGAATACAATCAATACAAGTTTTATCCGTGTACGAATGGTAATTAGGCAAAATGTAGTGCTTTATGAAAAATTTGTATTTGTATAACTCATCGTCAAATATTTATAATTTATCCTTGTATGAATGGTAATTAGGCAAACTGTAGTGCTTTATGAAAAAATTACATTTGCATAAGTCACCGTCAAATATTTATAAGTCGCAGGTAGAATAGGAAGTACCCTCTAAAGCTATGTTTATAATTTATCCTCTAAAGCTATGTTTTATTATTTCTTGATATATAGTAATAACTTAACCTGTTTGATGTCTAGATATTGGTTTTCAACTGCTCCTTTGCTGAATATTTATATTAGAGAAACATGATAAGCAGTTGATAATTTACTACCAGTCCTCTCTTTGTAATTTTCTTCCTATGAAGTTTCTCTTTGCTAATTCTATAAAGAAATATAAACATGCTGTATATATGGATCGATTTTAATTTTCCATGATATTTAAGCTCTCTAGGAAACAAACCAAGAAGAGTTTAATAAAGATGTTGATGTCGAACAAAGTGAAAATTGGTGCTTCATCTGAGTTTAAGTATTTAGAGACTAACACCAACAAACCCAGTGAAATTCCGCTAGTAGGGTCTGAGAAGGATAGTGTGTACGCAGATCTTAACCCTTGAAAAAAAATAAATATACTCATACTCGATATTTACACCAAATAATATCTTTAGTATAGTTAAATGTTAAAGTAAGGTAAGAATAAACAATATCCTTTGTTAGTAACTATATTCGAAAATAATTTTTGCAAAAAATAAAACAAAAACAGAAGCAGAAAAAGAATAGAAACAGAATAAACAAAAGTTCCGAGCCCAACAGAAAACTGTTTTTCCTTAACGAATTTAATTCCCTCACTGTTGCCAAAGGTTATTAGATTAATCCCACCCAGGATAGAACGGAACAACTATTCTGTAATACCGGCAATGGAAATTACAGAATTTCGTCGAACTCAATAAACGACAGTAAACTACACTTATGCTTACGTTTTGCTTTGGAAAAAACCAATATAGAAATGCAAAAGAGAGGGAGGAGAGTATGCAAATTTCGGTGGTCAGAAAATGAGGCTAAGCCTCTGAATTTATAGCCAAACAGTCTAGGTTGTATATGTGCGAAGGTACTTGTTCATATGAGGTACATTTCTGTTTTGGTCGCGACTTTTAAGTTCAAAAATGACCGTTAGAGCATTAGAAAATTATCCGCGAAATAAAATCTGCACAAAAATATCAGAAAAAAGAAAAAATAAATTACAAAAAACGGGAAATAAATTTGGTTCAAAAAATTATCAATCAATCAATTGACCAAATTCGGATTCGGATTCGGATTCTGAAGCAGAAGCCGAAGCCGAAGCCAAGCGAGCGACGACGACAGTGCGAGGCACCACTTCTTCTCAACTCTTTAAGAGTTAGAAGATGTACTTCTCTATATAAGCACAAAGATTTTCTTTCCATTTTTCGATGAGGGACAAAGTGCATTAGTAAAGGAAACAACTTCAAACTTTTCGTTTTCCTCCAAATTTTTCCCCTCAATTTCCTATTCACACCTCTTATCTAATTAGATAAAACCCAACAGTCCCCCACATGAATGGGGAATGGCTATCTGAAAATATGCATGCATGAAAAACTATGTGATTTATAAGTAAGGATTAATAAGTAAGTTTTTCTTTGAACTTTCCATAGTGAACTTATGTCGGATATACTCGGTCAATCGGTAGATTTGATATATTTGAACCTTCGAACTTTGGTGTATACCTAGACAGTCATAAGTCATACAATCAACCCTTTAACCGCCTTTGGTTCTCATTATTGTGTTCGTTTTAGCCATGAACACTGCCCGGTTCATAAGTGCGTAGAGAACTGGCCTTACAAAATTTTCCTTGAAGCGATTTACACTTCACACTTATATAGGTGATTCCTAAACATGTTATCCCATAGATACACTATTTGATATACTCCGTATCAAACTTAAAAACCATTAAAAAGCCTTAACGCTTTATCCTTGGTACTGAACATTGTCTCATCACGAGAATAGATCAAACTTTTATTTGACAATATTGAACAGTCACTAATGACTTTGTTTGATCTCCTTAAACCTAGATCTTGGGATCTCCAGTCTTCTAGGTAGAGTTACCGCCACAGTGACTTATCCTCGACCATAGTCCCATTCCCTTTGATACTTTATCAACCGCCTCTCTATTTAGGCCTTTTGTAAGCGGATCCGACACATTATCTTTTGATTTTATGTAGTCAATTGTGATAATTCCACTAGAGAGTAGTTTTCTAACGATATTATGTGTTCGTCATATGTGACGAGATTTTCCGTTTTACATAACGCTTCCAGCCCTTCCTATTGTTGTTTTACTATCGCAATGTATGCATAAAGGAGCTATTGGTTTGGGCTAAAATGGAATATCTTCCAAGAATTTCCGGAGCCATTCAGCTTCTTCTCCAGCCTTATCTAAAGCTATAAAATTAAACTCCATTGTAAAGCGAGCGGTACACGTCTATTTGGTTGATTTTCAAGATACTGCTCCTCCACCAATAGTAAACACGTATCCACTTGTGGACTTTGTTTCTGATGACCCTATGATCCAATTTGCATCACTATGTTCTTTAATTATCGCAGGATACTTATTGTAGTGCTAAGTATAATCTTGGGTATATTTTAGATACCCTTAAACTCGCTTCATTACCATTCAATGAGTTTGGTGTCACGACCCAAATCCGTAATAGGTCGAGACTACGCCTAACGCCGCCGATTAGGCAACCTCACAAGTGAAACTACTATTTATTTACCCCTTTTTAACATATTTAAAACATAAGTTTTCCTTTTTAAAGAACAATTAAAACTAGATTTCGTACAACCGTAACATCTTTGTGAAATAAAGTACCATCATAATAAGAACATCTATAGTGGTGAAAGAAATGATAAATACAGCAATACGTAAATGCTAAAGATTCCCCAAAACTCGACGTCACAAGTACATGAGTAATCTAGGAAATATATAAAACTTCTACAACTACTGTCTGAAAGTAATAGACAGAATAATAAATAAGGTAGAGGGAGACTTTGGTGCTGCAGATCGTAGCAAGGCAAGCATATCACCACTAAGTCTCCGGAATGATCGTTTACGCGCCTGCGTGACCACTGGTAGTACCTGATTCAGTACCTGCACATCAGTGCAGAAGTGTAGCGTGACTACGGAAAACAACACCTACCCAGTAAGTATCTAGTCTAACCTCAAAAGAGTAGTGACGATGGGTCGACTTGACACTTACTAGAGGTCAAATAATAATAATATAAGTGCATAAATTAGACATGGTGAGTATACAACAAGTATCAATGAAGCAAATAAGGGCAACTATAATAAATAAAATCAGGAGTCCGTATCACATTACCAAAATATCATATCTGGCGTTGAAGGCGCTAATTCAATTATACCCAAACCGGAACCCGTTTCGATTATTAAGCACGAAGTTGCCGAGGCGAATACCCGATCTCATAAGAATAGTGGTACTCAGTAATGCCGAGGAGAACGGCCCGATCCCATAAGAATAGTGTTACCATTATATTGTCGAGGCGAACGGCCCGATCCTATAAGAGTGGTGTTATCATACTGCCGAGGCGAACGGCCCGATCCCATTAGAGTAGAGAAATTTACCTCGCTCGCGAAAGTACTTGCGAGACGAGAAGACATGGATATTTTTGTAGTTTATCAAGTATTCCCCATTTTTCTGAAATAAGAAACTAAGTCGATAATCCTAATTTAAATCCCCAGTCTCATCTCTAATTAAAACACATGATAGGCATACACAGTACAATTAAAAGCATAATGTGATTCTAAATCTACCTGGACATAACATGAAATGTAGCTACGTACAGACTCTCGTCACCTCGTGCGCACGTAGCTCCCCAGACAAGTAGCACACAACAATAATACGCCTTAGGGGATAAGTTCCCTCTTACAATGTTAGGCAAGAGACTTACCTCGGTTCCAAGTCCTCAATCCGGTTCTCCAACCTCACTAGAACTCTCCAAACGACATCGAGAACTTTGAAACTAATCAAAAGTCGTATAAACTAGTAAATATATGCTCAAAAGTTCATAATTTAGCTATTAGAGTAATTACCCAACCCAAATTGAAAGATTCCTAAAATTTTACCCCGAGCCCACGTGCCCGGATTCCGAAAATTTTTGAAGATAAATGTTATCCATGAACTCCCGACTCAAATTTATAATTTTCTCCCCTTTGCATCACCAAATTCATGATCAAATACCAAATTTACCAAAACCCTAGGTTCTTCATTAATTCCATAAGTTTTCACAATTTTTCTATGTTTAATCTTCCTAAAATCTGCATAATTAACTTGAAAATGGGTGGGAGTTACTTACCTTAGGATGTTGATGAGAATCTCCCTCAAATGTGCTCTCAAAATCGCCCAAGTCCAAATGAAATGTGAGGAAAAAATGGCCTAAGTCTCGAATTGAAAGGCCTCACTGCCCAGCGGTTTTCCTCTTCTGCGGACCTTGGGTCGCACCTGCGATGCAGGTGCGGTTCTCACCAAGTTTGGCCAAGTACGCTTCTGTGAAGAAACATGCACACCTGCTCATCTGGTTCTGCGGATATTGTCCGCACATGCGCACTCGTGCCTGTGGAGAAACTCTCGCTCCTACGACCCAAGGCCTTCTTGGCCTCGCCCGCATCTGCGATCACTTTCCTCGCACATGCGAGCTCGCAGGTGTGAAAAACACTCTGCTTCTGCGACAAGTTCCTAGCCTACTCCTGGCCGCTTCTGCGAGCTCGCACCTGCGGTCAATTCAACGCAGGTGCAAATTCACCAGACCTGAAGCTATCAGCAGTCCCCCCATGTCCAAAATCGAGTCAGATTCCAATCCGTTTCTCATCCGGGGCCCCGGGGACCCCATACAAATACACTCACGCATCCAACAACATAATACGGGCTCGCTCGCATGATCAAAACACCAAATTAACATCTAGAGTTATGAATCAGATGCCAAAACGCATGAATTCGACATGAAACTCAAAACCTTCTAAAAGCACTTCCGCGCGTCCGATTCCTATCAAATCAACTCGGAATGACGCCAAATTTTGCGTACAAGTCATAATTAACTATAAAAAACCATTCCCAGACTCGAAATCCCAAACGGACCTCGATAACACCAAAGTATACTCTAAATAAAACTTAAAGAACTTAAAAACCCTTCAATGTGCCAACTTTTAATATTAAGCGCCGAAACGCTCCCGGGGTCATCCGATACCCAATACGAACTCACGCCCAACTCCAAAATAATCATACAAACCTATTGGACTGTCGAATCCCGGTTCTGAGATCGTTTACTCAAAACATTGACTCAAGTCAAACTTAACCATTATAGGCCACTATTAAGGAACTAAGTGTTCTGATTTCAACCCGACCCCTTCCAAACCTAAATCATCCATCCCCGCAGGTCATAAAACAGTAAAAGTACATACGGGGAATCTTAATTAGAGGAACGGGAATTTAGAAAAAAAACTACCGGTCGGGTCGTTACATTCTCCGCCTCTTAAACAAATGTTCGTCCCCGAACGGATCTAGAATCATACCTGGAGTGCTGAAAAGGTGCGGATATCTGCTCCTCATGTCCTCCTCAACCTCTCAAGTCGCTTCCTAGACTGGTTAACCCCTCTGATGGACCTTTACCACAGCAATCTTCTTGGACCTCAACTGGCGAACCTGCCTGTCAAAAATGGCAACTGGCTCATCTTTATAACCTAAACTCTCATCTAGCTGAACCGTGATGTAATCTAGCACGTGTGACCTGTCGGCATGATACCTCCGGAGCATAGACACATGGAAGACCAGATGAACTCTCGATAGACTAGGAGGCGAAGCAAGCTCATAAGCAACCTCCCCAACTCGCCTCAACACCTCAAATGGGCCAATAAACATTGGGCCCAGCTTGCCCTTCTTCATGAACCTCGTGATTCCCTTCATCAGTGAAACTTTCAAGAGAACCTTCTCTCCTACCATAAATGATAAATCACGCGCCTTCTGATCCACGTAACTCTTCTGTCTAGGTTGTGCGGTGCGAAGTCGCTCCTGAATCAACTTTATCTTTTCCAAGGCATCCTTCACTAATCAATACCATATAACTTAGCCTCGTCAGGATTAAACCATCCGATGGGTGAACGATAGCGTCGACCATATAAAGCCTCAAATGGAGCCATCTCTATGTTGGACTGATAACTGTTGTTGTAAGCAAACTCGGCCAAGGGCAAGAATCTATCCCACTGAACTTCGAAGTCAATAACACATGCTCTGATCATATCCTCCATAATCTGAACTGTCCGCTCCGACTGCCCGTCGGTCTGTGGATGAAAAGTTGTGCTTAGCTCTACTCGGGTACCCAACTTGATCTATATTGCCCTCCAGAAATGCGAAGTGAACTGAGGGCCTCTATCTAATATGATGGAAACAGGCACACCAAGCAACCAAACAATCTCCTGAATATAAATATGGGCCAACTTCTCTGAAGATTAAGTAGTCACCACTGGAGTGCCAACTTGGTCAACCCATTGACAATGGCCCAAACGACATCAAACTTCCTCAACGTCTGTGGCAACCCAACAACGAAGTCCATAGTGATACGTTCCCACTTTTATTCTGGTATAACCATCTGATGGAGTAGGCCACCTGGTCTCTAGTGCTCATACTTGGCATGCTGGCAGTTTAGACATCTCACCACATACTCAACTATGTCCTTCTTCATCCGCCGCTACTAATAGTGCTACCTCAGATCGCGATACATCTTTGTAGCCCCTGGATGAATAGAATGCCTAGAATTGTGCACCTCCTCTAGATTTTTCTCCCGCAAACCATCAACATTAGGAATATATAGGCGACCCTGGAGCTGCAGGACACCATCCTCACCGATAGTAATCTCCTTGGAACCACCCTGTAGTATCATCTCTTTGAGAACCAGTATGTGCGGATCATCGTACTGACAATCCTTGATCCACTCAAGTAATGAAGACTGAGCCACAACACATGCAAAAATCCGACTAGGCTCTGAAATATCCAACCTCACAAATCTGTTAGCTAAGGACTAAATATCCAAAGCCAAAGGTCTCTCCTCCGCCTGAATGAATGCAAAACTACCCATACTCCCGGCCTTTCTGCTCAAGGCATCCGCAACCATATTCGCCTTGCCCGGATGATAAAGGGTGGTAATATCATAGTCCTTTAGTAACTCAATCCACATGCGCTATCTCAAATTAAGATCCCTCTACTTGAACAAATGTTGCACGCTGCGATGATCAGTGGAAACCTCACAGGACACCCCATAAATATTGTGCCTCCAGATTTTGAGAGTATGAACTATCGCGGCCAACTCCAAATCATTCACGGTGTAATTCTTCTCATAGGGCTTCAGCTGATGTGAAGAATATGCAATAACTCGCCCCTCCTGCATCAATACACAACACGGGCCAACACGTGAAGCGTCGCAATATACAGTATACATCCATAACCGGAAGGCAACACTAAAACTGGTGTTATAGTCAAAGCCGACTTAATCTTCTGAAAGCTCACCTCACAATCGTCGGACCATCTGAATGGAGCACCTTTCTGGGTCAATCTATTCAAGGGCGCTGCAATAGACGAGAAACTCTCCACGAACCGACGATAATACCCTACTAACCCCAAGAAACTCCTGATCTCGGTCGCCGTGGTAGGATGAGACCAACCCTGAACTACCTTAATCTTTTTGGGAGCCACCTTAATTCTCTCACCTGATACAACATGCCCCAAGAAAGCCACATAATCCAACCAGAACTCACATTTGGAGAACTTAGCATAAAGCTTTTATTTCTGCAAGGTCTGAAGGACTAATCTCAAATGTTGCTCGTGCTCCTCCATACTACGCGAGTAGATCAATATGTCGTCAATGAAGACAATGAAAAATGAATCAAGATACGGTCTGAACACTTGGTTCATCAAATCCATGAACACCGCCGGGGCGTTAGTCAAGCCGAATGACATCACCAAAAACTCATAGTGGCCATATCTAGTACGGAAAGCCGTCTTCGGAATATCCGAAGCACGAATCTTCAGCTGATGATACCCAGATCTCAAGTCGATCTTAGAGAACACCCTGACACCCTGCAACTGGTCAAACAAATCATCAATACCCATTGACGGGTACGTATTCTTGATGGTGACTTTGTTTAACTGGCGGTAATTAATGCACATCCGTACATCCCGTCCTTCTTTTTCACAAATAACACTGGTGTGCCCCAAGGCGACACACTAGGTCTAATGAACCCCTTCTCAAGTAACTCCTGAAGATGCTCCTTTAACTCTCTAAGCTCATTAGAAGGCATACAATTGGGTGAGGTAAAAATAGGTTGGGTGCCCAGCACCAAATCAATGTCGAAACCGATGTTCCGATCCGGTGGAATACCAAGTAGATAAGCAGGAAAAACATAAGAAAACTCACGCACCACCGACACTAAATTCAACACGGGAGTCTCTGCAGTAGTATCCCGAACAAAGGCTAAGTAGGCAACTCAGGCATCGCCAAGGTAACAGTCTTAACATAGCAAACAAGAATGGCACAGTACAGGGACAACCAGTCCATGCCCAAGATAACCTCGAAATCAACCATATCGAGCAATAGAAGATTTGCTCGGGTCTCATATCCATAAAAGTCACTACATAGGACTGGTAAACCCAATCCACAATAATAGAATCACCCACTAGCGTGGATATATATATATATATATATATATATATATATATATATATATATATATATATATAAGAATGCCCAAGGACTCGTGAGACACATCCAAATAAGGAGAAAATAGAGAATAAACATAGGAGTAAGTAGACCCTGGATGAAATAATACCGATACATCCATCTGACAAACAAAAATAGTACATGTAATCACTACATCGGCGGAGCGCCACCTGACTAGCCTCCACCTCTAGGATGACCCCTAGCCACCTACCCTACGCCTTTGGTCGGCCAGGTGGGTAGTGTGGTAGCTGGTGCGATAAGCATGAGCCGATAGTCCTGCTGCTCGGCCTTGCCCCGAAGTTTGGGACAAAACCTCTTCACGTGGCCAAGATCCCCGCACTCGAAACGACCCCTCGGAATGGTGGACTGTTGACCTGAAGTCTAACCCCGATGGCCTGAATACCCACTTGAGGAACCCTGAATAGCTGGCGGGCGGTAAGTACTCTCTAGAATGGCAAGAGACTTACCTCAGTTCCAAGTCCTCAATCTGGCTATCCAACCTCACTAGAACTCTCCAAACGATGCCTAGAACTCCAAAACTAATCAAAAGTATTATAAATTAGTAAATATATTCTTAAAAGTTTATAATTTAGCTATTGGAGTAATTACCCAACCAAATTGAAAGATTCCTAAAATTCACCTGCGGACCCACGTGCACGGATTCCAAAAACTTTTGAAGATAAATGTTACCCATGAATTTCCGAACTCAAATTTATAATTTGCTCCCCTTTCCATCACCAAATTCGTGATAAAATCCCAAATTTACCAAAACCCTAGGTTCTTCACAAATCCCACAAGTTTTCACAATTTTTTCATGTTTAATCTTCCTAAAATCCACATAATTAACTTGAAAATGGGTGGGAGATACTTACCTTAGGATGTTGATGAGAATCCCCCTTAAATGTGCTCTCAAAATCGCCAGAGACCAAATGAAATATGAGTAAAAAATGGCCTAAGTCTCGGATTAAAAGGCCTCACTGCCTAGCGGTTTTCCGCTTCTGTAGACCTTGGGTCGGACCTGCGAAGCCGCACCTGCGTAAAATCCATCGCAGGTGCGGTTCTCACCAAGTTTGGCCAAGTACGCTTCTACGGAGAAGCTTGCCCAGCTGCACATCATATCACTCTTGTCACTTCGTACGCACGTAGCTCTCCTATTACTTCTTATCATTTTGATATTTTTTTTAGTTGCGTTTCAACTGTATTTTTGTATTGCTTGAATGCCTCAACTGCTTCATATTTACTATTAATTAAGTAATTATAGCAATATCTAGTACTGTCGGTAATAAAAATTATGAAATACATTTTCCAGCCGCGAGATGGTATTAAATTCATGTCGCAAATATCTCTGTAAATTAAGTCTAAAGGATTTGATACCCTTTCAACTGACTAATAAGGATGTTTATCATACTTAGATTCCACACACATTTGACATTTTAAATTATCGCATTCAAATTTCGTCAATACTTCCAAGTAAACCATTTTCCATATAGTGTTGAAGTTGACATGACCTAAACGTGCATGCAATAAATTATTTGACTCAAGTAAGTAAGAAGAAGCTTGAACTTTATTGATGTCAATAGCTATTACATTCAACTTGAAAAGGCCCTCAGTTAGATAACATTTTCCTAAATACACATCATTCTTACTTATTAAAACTTTTTCAGAAACAAATACACACTTAAAACCATTCTTGATAAAAAATCCAGCACAGACCAAATTCTTGCGAATTTCAAGAACACGGAGAACATTGTTTAGAGTCACAACTTTGCCCGAAGTCAGCTTCAAAGATATCTTCCCAACTCTTTTAATTTTTGATGTTGCGGAGTTTCCCGTAAAGATAGTTTCGTCAGGACCTGCGGGAACATACGAGGCAAATAACTCTTTGTTAGCACAAATATGGCGAGTGGCTCCAGAATCAATCCACCACTCCTTGGGATTTCCTACCAAGATGCATTCAGATAGCATGTCACATAGGTCCTCCATTTCGTCATTCTTTTCAACCATGTTTTCTTGACTCTTCTTCTTGTCCTTCTTCGGTGCACGACAATCCACAGCCTTATGTCCAACCTTTCCATAGTTATGGAAATTACCTTTGAACTTCTTCTTGCTCGGGTAATTCTTTGGACCGGACGACTTCTTTCTCTTTTTAATTTTTTGTAGATGCTTCCTCAATAATATTTGCTCCCATTATTGTTGAGTTACCACGGGACTTCTTCTCAGCAGCCTTGTTGTCCTCTTCAACCCGTAGGCGAATAATAAGGTCTTCAAGCATCATCTCCTTGCACTTATATTTTAAGTAATTCTTAAAGTCCTTCCACAGCGGAGGCAGCTTTTCAATAAATGCCGCAACTTGAAATGCTTTATTTATGACCATACCTTCAATCATCAATTTATAATTAGTAAAATAATCAATATCTTAAATAAAAATATTGACTCGATTTATACCTTCAGCAAGGAGGTCATGAACAATCACTTGCAATTTTTGGACTTGCGTTATGACAGATTTATCGTCAACTATTTTGAAATCCAGAAATTTGGCGGCCATAAACTTCTTAAGTCCAACATCTTAAATCTTGTATTTCTTTTCAAGAGCTTTCCACAACTCTCTTGATATTTTCATGATGCTATAAACATTGTACAAGTTGTCTTCCAAGCAACTTAAAATATAATTTTTGCCTAAGAAGTCAGAATATTTCCATGCCTCCGTGACCACAAATCGCTTATTTTCAGGAGTTTCTTCTCCCAGAACTGGAACATCCTCGCTGATAAAGCACTGCAAACTGAGTGTGGTCAGGTAGAAGAACATTTCCTGCTGCCAACGCTTAAAACTTTCCAGGCCTTTCTGTCGGTGCCATCGCCGATGCAGGCATAGTGCGACTTGAAGACTTAGTAGCCATTGCAGCAGTAGTAGTCCCAACAGAACCATTCTGTTGTTCCGCACTTGTTGTCATTTTTTCTATAAAATAAATTGACACAACGAGAATTAGTAAGTCGGTGAAGTTTTTATATCTTCAAATCGAATACAAATAAACCGAGTAGAAAATCACAGGGATTTTAATCTCGGATTGAGTAGAAAGACACAAAGGCTTTAATCTCAAACTGGAGTAAAAAATCCGAAGATTTTAATCTCAAAAACGGGAGTAGAAAATCGATAGGATTTTAGTCTCCCAAAGCAGAAAGTAAGATGAACACATAATATATATTAAATTCCTTAAGCTTGTTAGTATCTGTATTCGAAAATAATTTCTGCAAAAATAAAACAAAACAAAATAGAAACAGAATAAACAAAAGTTCTGAGCCCAACAAAAACTTGTGTTTCCTTAAGAAATTTAATCCCCTCACTATTGCCCAAGGTTATTGGATTAATCTCACCCAGGATAGAACGGGAAAAAAATTCTGTAATATCGGCAATAAAAATTACAGAATTTTATCGAACTCAACAAACGGCAGTAAACCACACTTATGCTCATCTTTTGCTTTGGAAAAAAACAGTGCAGAAATGTAGAAGAGAGAGAGAGGAGAGTATGCAAATTTCGGTGGTCAGAAAATTAGGGAGGGATGGTAACGACCCGACCGGTTATTTTGAGAGTTATAGCCCCAATCCCTATTTAATACTCATTTTATACTTATTGGTTGCTATGTACCTTGTCGGGGTAGTTGGTTCGGCTCTGGAGAGGTTTCAGAATGAGATGAAACACTTAGTATCAAGGTTGGAAGCTTAAGTTGAAAAGGTTGACTGAATATTGACTTATATATAAATGACTCTAGAATAGAGTTTCGATGGATCTGTTAGCTCCGTTGGGTAATTTTGGACTTAGGAGCGTGTACGGATTGTGATTTGGAGGTCCGTAGTTGAATTAGGCTTGGAATGGCGAAAGTTGGAAATTTAGAAGATTGACCGAGAGTGGAATTTGTGGTTACCGGGCTCGGATTGGGGTTCCGAAAGTTGGAGTAGGTATGTGGTATCATTTTTGACTTATGTGCAAAATTTGAGGTCAATCAGATTTGATTTGATATGTTTCGGCGTCGAATGTAGAAGTTGGAAGTTCATAAGTTCATTAGGCTTGAATCGATGCACGATCCGTCGTTTTAGCATTATTTGATGTGATTTGAAGACTCAACTAAGTTCGTATCATGCGTTAGGACTTGTTGGTATATTTGGTCGAGGTCCCGGTGGCCTCGAGCGGAGTTCGGGTGGTTAACGGATCAAGGTTTGGAGTTAAAGGGATGTTGAAGCTGGGAGTCTTCTGGTGCAATCGCACATACGGAGATTTGATCGCAGGTGCAAGCTGGAAAGTGCGGATGCGGCCAGGAAAAGGGAATGCAGTGGTCGTAGGTGCGAAGGTTTGACCGCACCTGTGTGGTCGTAGATGCGATGAGGTTGAGCGCAGAAGCGGAGGAGCGGAAGGAAGTCGCATCTGCGTGTGCGCAGAATCAGAGAATGTTTTCGCAGGTGCGAAGGTCTGTCCCTTAGTAAATTACCGCAGAAAAGGGAGAGTTGTCGCTTCCGCGAAGCCGCAGGTGCGGGTAAGTTGTCGAAGGTGCGAGAAAGCCTGGACAGAATATAAACGTTGGGTTCTAAGGGTTTTATCATTTCTTGACTTTGCAAACTCGGATTAGGGCGCTTTTTGAGAGGGATTTCGAAGGGATTCATGAGGTAAATCACTTGTGGTTATTTTTATTCAATAATTATGTTTCTCTATTGAATTCCCACCTAGGTTGTGTGGTTTTGAGGTGTAAATTGGAGAGTTTAAATTGGGGATTTGAGTGATGATTTGGTGTCGAATTTTGGTAAATTTGGAATGGTTGGACTCGTGGTTGAATGGGCTTCCGGATTTTGTGACTTTGTTGGGTTCTGAGGCATGGGCTCGGGGGCCAACTTTTGAGTTGACTTTTTGACTTTTGACTAAGAACTTAGTATTTTCTTATAGAATTGATTCCTTTAGCTTGTGTTGATTGTATCAAACTATTTGTGGCTAGATTCGAGGCATTCGGAGGCTGTTTCGCGAGGCAAGGGCTTATTGGAGTAGAGTTTCGCACAATTTGAGGTAAGTAACACTTTTAAATTTGGTTCTGAGGGTACAAAACCATGAATTATGTGTTATATGATTAGTGTTGAGGTGACGCACACGTTAGGTGACGGGCATGTGGGTGTGCACCGTAGTTGATTAATCTTGTTATTACCCGTATTTTTACCATGTGTTAGAGCTATTGAGCTGTCAATCATGTTAGAAATCCTGCTTAGGCTACATGTTGGTACTGTTGGGCCCTCAGAGGTCGTGTTACATGTTGAATTATTTGCGCTAATTGCCATTTGTACTCAATCACAACTATTATTTACATATTATATCTCGGTCTCTGTTGTCCTTTACTTGATACATCATATCATTATTGTTTGGGCTGAATAACATAATTCTGGTGAGCCAGAGAAACTGGAGAGATCCTGGTATTTTCGGACACGGTGGGTGTTGATTATCTGAGCTGCTTAGTCATTCGGACATTTCGAGGTAGCTGCCTGGCATCCGCAAACCTTGACCCTCCTTCCCTATCTTTCAGCTTTATGCATTTAGTTTCAGTTTTTCATAGATAATATTTCAGACTTATGATATATAAACACTCATGTACTCAGTCACACCTTGGTTTTGGGAACTTCTGTATTGAGTTTTGATCTTCTATCCAGTTTATGAGAGTTGTAATTAATTAAACCTATTTTAGTTCATTTTTTTTCATTTAAAAGTGTTGGAAATGTTTTGAGGTGTCGGCTTGCCTAGTACCATATTAGGCGCCATAACGACGGACTAAGTTTTGGGTCGTGAAATTGATATCTTTGAGCCGTCGAACCTTGGTGTATACCTAGACAACCATAAATCACATAATCAACCCTTTAACCGCCTTTGGTTCTCATTGTTTTGTTCATTTTAGCCATTAACATTGCCTGGTTCATAAGTACGTAGAGAACTGGCCTTACAGATTTCTCCTTGAAGCGGCTTACACTTCACACTTATATAGGTGATTCCTAAACATGTTATCCCATAGATACATTATTTGATATACTCCGTATCAAACTTAGAAACTATTAAAAAGCCTTAACGTTTTATCCTTGGTACTAAACATTGTCTCATTACGAGAATAGACCAAAATTTTATTTGACAATGGTTAACCGTCACTAATGACTTTGTTTTATCTCCTTGAACCTAGATCTTGGGATCTCCAGTTTTCTAGTTATAGTTTCCGCCACAGTGACTTGTCCTCGCCCATAGTCCCATTCCCTTCGATGATTTATCAACCGCCTCTCTATTTAGTCCTTTTGTAAGCGGATCCGACACATTATCTTTTGACTTTATGTAGTCAATTGTGATAATTCCACTAGAGAGTAGTTGTCTAACGGTATTATGTCTTCGTCGTATGCGACATAATTTTCCGTTATACATAACGCTTACAGTCCTTCCTATTGCTGCTTGACTATCACAATGTATGCATACAAGAGTCACTGGTTTGGGCCAAAATGGAATATCTTCCAAAAAATTCCGGAGCCATCCAGCTTCTTCTCCAGCCTTATCTAAAGCTATAAACTCAGACTCCATTGTAGAGCAAGCGATGCACGTCTATTTGGTTGATTTCTAAGACATTGCTCCTCCACTAATAGTAAACACGTATCCACTTGTGGACTTTGTTTCTAATGACCTTGTGATCCAATTTGCATCACTATATCCTTCAATTACCGCGGAATAATTATTGTAGTGCAAAGCATAATCTTGGGTGTGTTTTAGATACCCAAAACTCATTTCATTGTCATCCAATGAGTGTGGTCGGTATTACTTGTGTAACGACTCAGTTTACTTACTGCACAAGCTATATCAGGTCGTGTACAATTCATGATAAACATTAAAATTTCCAACACTAGAGCATAATCCTGTTGAGATTTGCTCTGACCTAAATTCTTTGTAAGAGCTACATTTACATCAATCAGGGTCTTTGCGACTTTGAAATCTAAATACTTGAATTTTTCAAGTACCATTTTAACGTTATGAGATTGAGACAATGCTACTCCTTGAGGAGTCCTATGGATTTTAATTCCTATAATTAAATCAGCAACTCCTAAGTCTTTCATATCAAACTTGCTAGCAAGCATACACTTAGTAGCATTTATATCTGCAATGTATTTACTCATTATTAACATATCATTAACATATAAGCATATAATGACTATATAAATTGTAGTGTTTTTTATGTAAACACATTCATCATACTTATTAATCTTAAATCCATTTGCCAACATTGTTTGGTCAAATTTTACATGCCATTATTTGGGTGCTTGTGTTTCAATCCGTAAAGTGACTTGACAAGTCGGCACACATTCTTTTCTTTTCCGGGAACTACGAACCCTTTAGGTTGTTCCATATAAATTTCTTTCTCTAAATCTCCATTTAAGAAGGTTGTCTTCACATCCATCTGATGGATTCAAGACCGTACACGGCGGCTAACGCTATTAGCACCCGAATTGATGTAATCCTCATTACCGACGAGTATGTATCAAAATAATCAAGATGTTCTCGTTGTCTAAACCCTTTGACAACTAATCTCGCCTTATGTTTGTCAATAGTACCATCAACTTTCATTTTCCTTTTGAAAATTCACTAAGAACCCAAGGGTTTATTTCCTGGAGGAAGATCAACCAATTCCCAAGTATGATTACTTAATATGGATTCTATGTCACTATTAATTGCGAGTAGCTCCAGAATCAATCTACCACTCCTTGGGATTTCCTACCAAGCTGCATTCAGATAGCATGGCACATAAGTCCTCCATTTCATCATTCTTTTCAACCATGTTTGCTTGACTCTTCTTCTTGTCCTTCTTCTATGCACGGCAGTCCACATCCTTATGTCCAGCCTTTCCATAGTTGTGGCAATTACCTTTGAACATCTTCTTGCCGGGTAATTCTATCACGACCCGAAATTCCCACCTTCGCACCGTGATGGCGCCAAACATTTCACTTGCTAGGCAAGCCAATGTTAGAATAATATTAACCAATTTTTCAACAATTTTTAAATTATTAATAATCCAAGAACAAATGCGGAAGCAAGTTTGAAATATAGTGAATAATCCATAAAAACAACGGAGTCTAAATACCATCCCAGAATTGGTGTCACAAGTGTACGAGCTTCTAGAATAAATACAAATAAAGGTCTGAATAAAATAAAGTTGTCTGGAAATAATCACACAGCTAAAGTAAAATAGGCGGGGACTTCAGAACTGCGGACGACGTGCAGTTATACCTCAAGTCTCCTCTGGTAGCTGAAATCCAGCAAATCTATGTTACGCCGCTGGGACCAACTCCAAAATCTGCACAAAAAATGCAGAGTGTAGTATCAGTACAACCGACCCCATGTACTGGTAAGTGCTGAGCCTAACCTCGACGAAGTAGTGACGAGGCTAAGGCGGTTCACTTACATAACCTGTACGCAATATTAGTAACAACAACAATAATAAAAATAAATCAGGTAACTTATTTATAATAATTGAAGCCAACTCAGCAGTCATAACCAATTATCATTTCCATCAATTCTGTTGCAGCGTGCAACCCGCTCTCAAAATATATTCACAATTAGTTCTGTTGCATATTTATTTCAATCAAGTATATATATAGACTTTTAAATAAGAATATTGCGGCGTGCAATCTGATCCCCCAATATTGACTTTTTAATAAGTCTGTTGCGGCGTGCAATCTGATCCCCCAATATTGACTTTTATATAAGTCTATTGTGGCGTGCAACCTGGTCCTCCAATATTGACTTTTTAATAAGTCTGTTGCGACGTGCAATTCGATCTCCCAATATTGACTTTTATATAAGTCTGTTGCGGCGTGCAACCTGATCCTCCAATATTGACTTTTTAATAAGTCTATTGCGGCGTGCAATCCGATCCTCCAATATATCCATTTCAATCAATTCTGTTGCGGCGTGCAACCCGATATTCCAATATATCCATTTACCAATTCTTATAGAAGGAACTTCCCCAATAAATGCAACAGTTAATATAAAATTATAAGACAACAATCATACAATAATTATGATTTATTCATGAAACAGACAATGTCAAAAAGCAAATTATCATAAAAATCAGGGAGAAAATAGGCAGTTTAATATTTAATATGCTAAATGTCAAATAACAATTAAGACACATAATTCAAGTAGCATGCAACAATTAATGCAGGAATTTAAGAATTAATATTTGGCAAAGAATATGAGAGAAACAGTTATTATAATAAATAATTCATGATTTATGATTTTTCAAGTAATTATGCAAACAATTAATTTGACGACGTATAGACACTCGTCACCTCACCTATACGTCGTTCACATGCATTTCACATAATAAATAATTTAAGGGTTCTATTCCCTCAAGTCAAGGTTAACCACGACACTTACCTCGCTTTGCAAATTCTAATTAATTATTCAACCACAACTTTTCCTTTTAAATTTGTCTCCGAAAGCTTCAAATCTATTCACAAACAATTCAATATACTTAATATGAATCATAGGAATTAATTCCATATGAATATATAAATTTTTCGGATAAAATCTGAAATTCATTAAAATATTTGGCAGTGGAACCCACGTCTCAAATCCCAAAAAAACTCACGAAATTCGAACACCCGTTCCGATACGAGTTCAACCATACCAAATTTGTCCAATTCCGATATCAAATGGACCTTCAAATCTTAAATTTTTATTTTTGGAAAATTTTAGAAAAATCTAATTTTTCCTCCATAAATTCACGGATTCATAATATAAATGAGTATGAAATCATGAAATAAAATCAATATAGGATAAGGAACACTTACCCCAATGTTTTCCCGTGAAAATCGCCCAAAGATCGCCTCTTGAGGTTTTAGGTTTTGAAGATTTGGGAAATGAATCAAAAATCCTGTCCAAAAGTCATTTTGTTCAGCTACAGGTGTCGCAATTGCGACCTGAGCTTCGCAAATGCGAAAAAATACTCGCAATTGCGATGCCCTTCACAATCCCTCTGCCTTCGCAAATGCGAAGATTATGTCGCATTTGCGACAATTGGCCCTTTGCAATTGCGAAGATAAACTCGCAATTGCGAGAACTGCTGGCCTAGGCTTTCTTCGCAATTGCGATAAAAATCTCGCAATTGCCATACCTGCTTGGTTCGCATTTGCGATGCCTGATCAGAGGCATGCAACAGGTTCAGTTATACCAGCAAAATTTTCTAAGTTCAAAACATCATGTGGCTTATCCGAAACTCACCCGAGCCCCTCGGGACCTTATCCAAATATCCCAAGAAATCCCGTAACATCATACGGACTTACTCGGGGTCTCAAATCACATCAAATAATATTGAAATTGCAATTCACACCTCGATTCGGACTTTGAGTTTTTTAAATTTTTCAATTTGCAAACCTCGTGCCAAAACATATTAAATGAATCCGGAATGACTTCAAATTTGGCACACAAGTCATAAATGACATAACGGAGCTGTTCAAATTTGCAGAATCGGATTCCGGCTCCGATATCAAAAAGTCAACCCCGTGGTCAAACTTGGAATATTTAGCCTTTAAATTGCTAATTCCGTTAAATTGTCATAACTTGAGCTAGGGACCTCCAAATTAAATTCCGGGCATATGTCCAAGTCTCATATCATGATACGGAGCTACCGGAACTGTCAACACATTGATCTGGGTCCATTTGCTAAAAATGTTGACTAAAGTCAACTCACTTGAATTTTAAAGCTCTATTTCACATTTTAATTCATTTTTTACATGAAAACTTTTTGGAAAATTTTACGGATTGCGCACGCAAGTCGAGGAATAATAAATAGTACTTTTTGATATCTTAGAACACATAATTACTTATTAAATTTAAAGATGATATTTTGGGTCATCACATTCTCCATCTCTAAAACAAACGTTAGTCCTCGAACGGAGTTAGAAAGAAGTACCTGAGCTTTTGAATAAGTGTGGATATTTACTCCGCATGTTCGACTCGGACTCCCAGGTAGATGCCTCTATCGGCTGACCTCTCCATTGCACCCAAACTGAAGGATAACTCTTTGACCTCAACTGTCGGACCTGCCGGGCTAGAATAGCCACCGACTCCTCCTCGTAAGTCAAATCTTTGTCCAATTGGACTGAACTGAAATCTAACACATGGGACGGATCACCATGATATTTCTGGAGCATAGACACATGGAACACCGGATGAACTGATAAAAAACTAGGTGGTAATGCAAGCCTGTAGGCTACTTCACCCACCCTTTCAAGAATTTTAAAGTGTCCGATATACCTAGGGCTTAACTTGCCCTTCTTTCTGAACCTCATTACGCCTTTCATAGGTGAAACCCGGAGCAATACTCTTTCGCCAACCATGAATGCAATATCATGAACTTTACGGTCAGCATAACTCTTTTGCCTAGACTGAGCTGTGCAAAGTCGATCCTGAATAATCTTGACCTTATCCAAGGCATCCTGTACCAAATCGGTACCCAACAACCGATCCTCTCCCGTTTCAAACCAACCAACTCGCGATCGGCATCGCCTTCCATATAATGCCTCATATGGAGCCATCTGAATGCTCGACTGGTAGCTATTATTATAAGTAAACTCCGCAAGTGGCAAGAAATGATCCCAAGAACCTCCAAAGTTTATAACACAAGCGCAGAGCATATCTTCCAATATCTAAATAGTGCGCTCTGACTGTCCATCTGTATGTGGATGGAATGTTGTACTCAACTCCACCCGCATGCCTAACTCACGCTGTATAGCCCTCCAAAAATGTGAGGTAAACTGCGTACCTCGATCTGAAATAATAGACACGCGCACACCGTGAAGGCAGACAATCTCACGAATATAAATTCCAGCTAACCTTTCTGAAGAATAGGTAACTGCCACTGGAACTAAATGTGCTGACTTGGTCAACCTGTCCACAATGACCCAAACTACGTCAAATTTTCTTTGAGTCCGTGGGAGCCCAGCAACAAAATCCATAGTGATACGCTCCCACTTCCACTCAGGAATTTCTAACTTCTGAAGAAAACCACCAGGCCTCTGACGCTCGTACTTAACTTGCTAACAATTCAGACACCGAGCTACATATGCAACTATATCCTTTTTCATTCTCCTCCACCAATAATGTTGCCGCAAATCTTGATACATTTTAGCGGTACCTGGATGAATAGAATACCTGGAACTGTGTGCTTCTTCAAGAATTAATTCATGAAGTCCATCCACATTAGGCACACAAATACGACCGTGCATTCGCAGAACCCCATCTTCCCCCACAACAACCTGTTTGGCATCACCGTGCCATACCGTGCCCTTAAGGACAAGTAAGTGAGGATCATCATACTGCCTCTCTTTGATGCGCTCATATAAAGAAGACCGAGCGACTGTGCAAGCTAGAACCCGACTAGGTTCTGAAACATCTAACCTCATAAACTGATTAGCTAAAGTCTGAACGTCTGTAGCTAATGGCCTCTCACCAACCGGAATATACGCAAGACTGCCCATACTCATAGCCTTTCTACTCAAGGCATCGGCCACCACATTGGCCTTTACGGGGTGATACAAAATGGTGATACCATAGTCTTTCAATAACTCCATCCATCTTCTCTGCCTCAAATTAAGATCAGTAGATACCTCACACGAGACACCGTAGAGGTAATGCCTCGAAATCTTCAGCGCATGAACAATGGCTGCCAATTCTATGTCATGAACAAGATAATTATTCTCGTGAACTTTCAATTACTGCGACGCATATGCAATTACCTTGCCATTTTGCATTAATGCTGCACCAAGCCCAATGTGAGATGCGTCACAATATACCATATACGATCCTAAGCCTGTGGGTAATACCAACACTGGCGCCGTAGTCAAAGCGGTCTTGAACTTCTGAAAGCTCAACTCACATTCGTCTCACCATCTGAATGGCACACCTTTCTGGGTCAATCTGGTCAATGGGCTTGCTATGGATGAAAACCCTTCCACGAACCAACGAAACTAACCTGCTAAACCCAGGAAACTCTGGATCTCTTTAACTAAAGTAGGTCTAGGCCAATTCTGAACAACCTCAATCTTTTTAGGATCCTCCTTTATGCCTTCTGTCGATACAACATGCCCCCAAAATGCAACTGAGTCTAACCAAAACTCATATTTTGAAAACTTGGCAAATAACTGATTATTCTTCAAAGTGTGAAGCACACTTCGAAGATGCTGCTCATGCTCCTCTCGACTGCTAGAGTAAATTAAGATATCATCAATGAATACAACCACAAAAGAATCTAAATAAGGCTTGAACACTCGATTCATCAAATCCATAAATACTGTTGGAGCATTTGTTAACCCAAATGACATCACTAGGAACTCGTAATGCCCATACCGAGTCCGAAAAGCTGTCTTAGGGACATCAGATGTCCTAATCTTCAACTGATGGTAACCAGATCTCAAATCAATCTTCGAAAATACCTTGGCACCCTGAAGCTGATCAAATAAGTCATCAATTCTTGGCAGCGGATATTTGTTTTTTATAGTGGCTTTATTCAACTGCCGATAGTCTATACACATCTTCATCGAGCCATCTTTCTTCTTTACAAATAATACTGGTGCACCCCAGGGCGAGACACTGGGTCTAATGAATCCCTGATCAAGCAAGTCTTGTAACTTCTCTTTCAATTCTTTCAACTCTGGCGGGGCCATACGGTATGGTGGAATAGAAATGGGCTGAGTGCCCGGAGCCAAATCAATACAAAAGTCAATATCTCTGTCGGGTGGCATCCCCAGTAAATCTGCAGAAAATACTTCTGGAAATTCACGAACAACTGGTACTTAGTCCATAGAAGGGACATCTGCAATGGGATCGCGAATATAAGCCAAATAGGCTAGACACCATTTCTCTACCATACGTCCAGCTTTCATATAAGAAATAACCCTGCTGGCAGAATGGACAGGAGTTCCTTTCTACTCTAACCGAGGTAACCCCGACATAGCTAGGGTCACTATCTTGGCATGACAGTCCAATATAGCATGATAAGGAGACAGCCAATCCATACCCAAGATGACATCAAAATCTACCATATCAAGAAGTAGAAGATCCACACTAATCTCAAGATTACCAATAGTAACCACACACAAATGATAGACATGATCTACTATAACAGAGTCTCCTACCGGTGTAGATACACATACAGAGGCACTCAGAGAATCACGAGGCATAACCAAATATGAAGCAAAATAGGAGGACACATAGGAATAAGTAGATCCTGGATCAAATAGAACTGAAGCATCTTTATGGCAAACTGGAATAATACATGTGATCACAGCATCAGATGACTTGGCCTCAGGCCTAGCTGGAAAAGCATAAAATCGGGGCTGGGCCCCACCACTCTGAACTGTATCTCTGGGACGGCCTCTAACTGGCTGGCCTCCACCACTAACGGTCTGACCTCCACCTCTAATGGCCTGCCCTCCACCTCTAGCTGCCTGACCCCTGCCTCTAGCTGGCTCAGCAGGCGGTGAAGCAACCAGTGCCGGTATGATGGCACGAAAATCCTGTCGAGATCTGTTACTCGCCAATCTAGGGCAATACCTCCTGATGTGACCAACGTTCCCACACTCATAACACCCATCCTGATGTCGTGGCTGCTGAAGCTGAAGCTGACCCAAGTGGGCCGGATAACCACTGTAGTAACTCTGGAGTGGTGGTGCACTGATAGGAGCTGAATGTGCACTGAATACTGGCTGCCCAGAGTAAGGCATAATAGGACTGTGACTCCCTGAATCATCGGGAGATGCATGAAGTGCTGAATGAAATGGTCTAGGAGGATGAACCCTACCAAATTACCCCTGCCTGCAGACGAGGTACCACTGTAACCACAGAACTGACGAGGCCTCTTATCGGACCTCTGCCCTCTTTCCCGTGCAAGAACCATCTCGATCCTCCTTGCGACATTAGCAGCCACCTGAAAAGAAATCTCACTTCCGGTCTCCTTAGCCATCTGAAGTCTAATAGTGTGAGTGAGTCCCTCAATAAACCTCCTCACTCTCTCTCCCTCTGTAGGTAGTAAAAGGAGAGCATGACAGGCCAAATCCACAAAACGGTACTCATACTGAGTAACAATCATACTGCCATGTTGTAGATGCTCAAATTGCTTGCAGAATTCCTTTCTTAGTGTGATAGGGAGAAACTTCTCCAGAAATAGCTAAGAGGACTGCTCCCAGGTAAGTGCAGGTGATCCGACTGGTCGGGTCAATATGTAATCTCTCCACCACCTCTTGGCGGAACCCGTCATCTGGAATACAACAAAATCAACTCCATTGGTCTCAACTATACCCATGTTCCGCAGCACCTCATGGCAGCGTTCAAGATAATCTTGTGGGTCCTCAGAAGGTGTACCACTGAAGTGAACTGGAAAGAGCTTAGTGAACTTATCCAGTCTCAATAAGTCCTCAAAAGACATGGCGGGCCTATCACCAGTCTGTGCCGCAACAACTGGCTGAACTACCCCAACTACCGGGGCTGCTGGAGCTTGATTCTGGGGAGCCATCTGCTCCGGAGCGGGAGTAGTGGGAGTTTGTGCTCCTCCCCCAGCCTGTGAGATGGCTGGTGCCACTGGAAATGTACCATTCTGGGCCACACCATCCATAAGACTCACCAATCGGACTAGAGCGTCCTGAAGCACTGGAGTGGCTATGAATCCTTCCGGGACCTGAACTGGTCCAACTGGTACATTATGAACTGGGACCTCCTCCTGAAGGTCTACCTGAGGTTCTATAACAGGTGCAGCTGCTCGAGCTCTGGACTGAGCTCTACCTCGGCCTCTGCCTCGGCCTCTAGCACAACCTCAGCCTCGACCTCTACCCCTGGCCATAGTTGCCACCGGGGGTTCTAGTCCCCGTCCATCGGTAGAGGTATTACGTATTCTCACCATCTGTGAGAGATTAAGAGTAAAATGGTTCAATCATTGATGATGGAATAAAATCGCACGACAGAATAAGAAAGAAGTGATATTGTTCCTAAACTTCATAGCCTCTGAGAGAGATAACAGATGTCTCCGTACCGATTCTTCAGACTCTACTAAGCTTGCTCGTGACTCGTGAGACCTATGTAACCGAGTGCTCTGATACCAACTGTCATGGCCCGAAATTCCCACCTTCAGACCGTGATGGCGCCTAACATTTCACTTGCTAGGCAAGCCAACGTTAGAATAATATTAACCAATTTTTAAATTATTAATAATCCAAGAACAAATGCGAAAACAAGTTTGAAATATAGTGAATAATCCATAAAAACAACGGAGTCTAAATACCATCCCAGAATTGGTGTCACAAGTGTACGAGCTTCTAGAATAAATACAAATAAAGGTCTGAATAAAATAAAGTTGTCTGAAAATAATCACACAGCTAAAGTAAAATAGGCGGGGACTTCAGAACTGCGGACGTCGTGCAGTAATACCTCAAGTCTCCTCTGGTAGCTGAAATCCGAGCAAATCTATGGTACGCCGCTGGGACCAACTCTGAAATCTGCACAAGAAGTGCAGAGTGTAGTATCAGTATAACCGACCCCATGTACTGGTAAGTGCTGAGCCTAACCTCGACGAAGTAGTGACGAGGCTAAGGCGATTCACTTATATTACCTGTACGCAATATTAGTAACAACAACAATAATAGAAATAAATCAGGTAACTCATTTATAATAATTAAAGCCAACTCAACAGTCATAACCAATTATCATTTCTATCAATTCTGTTGCAGCGTGCAACCCGCTTTCACAATATATTCACATTCAGTTCTGTTGCATATTTATTTCAATCAAGTATATATATAGACTTTTAAATAAGAATATTGCGGCGTGCAATCCGATCCCCCAATATTGTCTTTTTAATAAGTTTGTTACGGCGTGTAATCCGATCCCCCAATATTGACTTTTATATAAGTCTGTTGCGGCGTGCAACCCGATTCTCCAATATTGACTTTTTAATAATTCTGTTGCGGCGTGCAATTCGATCCCCCAATATTGACTTTTATATAAGTCTGTTGCGGCGTGCAACCCGATCCTCCAATATTGACTTTTTAATAAGTCTGTTGCGGCATGCAATCCGATCCTCCAATATATCCATTTCAATTAATTATGTTGCGGCGTACAACCCGATCCTCCAATATATCCATTTACCAGTGCTTATAGAAGGAACTTCCCCAATAAATGCAACGGTTAATATGAAATTGTAAGACAACAATCATACAATAATTATGATTTATTCATGAAACACACAATGTCAAATAGCAAATTATCATAAAAATCAGGGAGAAAATAGGCAGTTTAATATTTAATATGCTAAATGTCAAATAATAATTAATTCAAGAATTAATATTTGGCAAAAAATAGGAGAGAAACAATTATTATAATAATTAATTCATGATTTAAAATAATTTATGATTTTTCAAGTAATTATGCAAATAATTAATTTGACGACGTTTAGACACTAGTCACCTCGCCTATACGTCATTCACATACATTTCACATAACAAATAATTTAAGGATTCTATTCCCTCAAGTCAAGGTTAACCACGACACTTACCTCGCCTTGCAAATTCTAATCAATTATTCAACCACAGCTTTTCCTTTTAAATTTGTCTCCGAAAGCTTCAAATCTATTCATAAATAATTCAATATACTTAATACGAATCATAGGAATTAATTCCATATGAATTTATAAATTTTCCGGATAAAATCCAAAATTCATTAAAAAATTTGGCAGTAGGACCCACGTCTCAAATCCCGGAAAACCTTACGAAATTCGAACACCTGTTCCGATACGAGTTCAACCATACCAAATTTGTCCAATTCTGATATCAAATGGACCTTCAAATCTTAAATTTTTATTTTTGAAAATTTTAGAAAAATCTGATTTTTCCTCCATAAATTCACGGATTCATAATATAAATGAGTATGAAATCATGAAATAAAATCAATATAGGATAAGGAACACTTATCCTAATGTTTTCCCGTAAAATCGCCCAAAGATCGCCTCTTGAGGTTTTAGGTTTTGAAGATTTGGGAAATGAATCAAAAATCCTGTCCAAAAGTCATTTTGTTCAGCTGCAGGTGTCGCAATTGCGACCTGAGCTTCGCAAATGCGAAAAAACACTCGCAATTTGCGATTCTCTTCACAATCCCTCTGCCTTCGCAAATGCGAAGATTATGTCGCATTTGCGACAATTGGCCCTTCGCAATTGCGAAGATAAACTCGCAATTGCGAAGATAAACTCGCAATTGCGAGAACTGCTGGCCTAGGCTTTTTTCGCAATTGCGATAAAAATCTCGCAATTGCCATACCTGCTTGATTCGCATTTGCGATGCCCGATCTCGCAATTGCGACATCAGAGGCCTGCAACAGGTTCAGTTATACCAGCAAAATTTTCTAAGTTCAAAACATCCCGTGACTTATCCGAAACTCACCCGAGCCCCTCGGGACCTTATCCAAATATTCCAACAAGTCCCGTAATATCATAAGGACTTACTCGGAGTCTCAAATCACATCAAATAACATTGAAATTGCAATTCACACCTCGATTCGGACTTTGAGTTTTTTAAACTTTTCAATTTGTAAACCTCGTGCCAAAACATATTAAATGAATCTGGAATGACTTCAAATTTGGCACACAAGTCATAAATGACATAACGGAGCTGTTCAAATTTGCAGAATCGGATTCCGGCTCCGATATCAAAAAGTCAACCCCGTGGTCAAGCTTGGAATATTTAGCCTTTAAATTGCTAGTTCCGTTAAATGGTCATAACTTGAGCTAGGGACCACCAAATTAAATTCCGGGCATACGCCCAAGTCCCAAATCACGATATGGAGCTACTGAAACTATCAACACACTGATCCAGGTCCGTTTGCTAAAAATATTGACAAAAGTCAACTCACTTGAATTTTAAAGCTCTATTTCACATTTTAATTTATTTTTCACATGAAAACTTTCCGTAAAATTGTACAGACTGTGCACGCAAGTCGAAGAATGATAAATGGTACTTTTTGAGATCTTAGAACACAGAATTACTTAATAAATTTAAAGATAACATTTTAGGTCATCACAAATTCTTTGGACCAGAAGACTTCTTTCTCTTTCTATTGCTTGTAGACGCTTCCTCAACAATATTTGCTCCTATTATTATTGAGTTACCATGGGACTTCTTCTCAGCAGCCTTGTTGTCTTCTTCAATCCGTAGACGAACAATAAGGTCTATAAGCTTCATCTTCTTGCGCTTATGTTTCAAGTAATTCTTAAAGTCCTTCCACAGCGGAGGCAACTTTTCAATAAATGCCGCAACTTGAAACGCTTCCTTTATGACCATACCTTCAATCATAAATTTATAATTAGTAAAATAATCAATATCTTGAATAAAAATATTAACTCGATTTATACCTTCAGCAAGGAGGTCATGAACAATCACTTACAATTCTTGGACTTGCGTTATGACAGATTTGCCGTCAACTATTTTAAAATCTAGAAATTTGGCGACCACAAACTTCTTAAGTCCAGCATCTCCAGTCTTGTATTTCTTTTCAAGAGCATTTCACAACTCTCTTGATATTTTCATGACGCTATAAACATTGTACAAGATGTCTTCCAAGTAACTTAAAATATAATCTTTTGCATAAGAAATCAGAATGCTTCTATATCTCTGTGACCACAAATCGCTTATTTTCAGGAGTTTTTTCTCCCAGAACTGGAACATCCTCGCTAATAAAGCGCTGCAAACTGAGTGTGGTCAGGTAGAAGAATATTTTCTGCTACCAACGCTTAAAGTCCATGCCGGAAAAATTTTCAGGCTTTTCTGTCGGTGCCATCTCCGGTGCAGGCGTTGTGCAACTTGAAGACGCAGTAGCCATCCCAACAGAACCATTCTGTTGTTCCACACATGTTGTCATTTTTCTATAAAAGAAATTGACACAACCAGAATTAGTAAGTCGGTGAAGTTTTTATATTTTCAAACCGAATACAAACAACTGAGTAGAAAATCACAAAGATTTTAATCTCGGATTGAGTAGAAAGTCACAAAGATTTTAATCTCAAACTTGAGTAGAAAATTCGAAGATTTTAATCTCCAAAACGGGAGTAGAAAATCGCTAGGATTTAGTCTCCCAAAGTAGAAAGTAAGATGAACACAGAATATATATTAAATTTCTTAAGCTTGTTAGTATCTGTATTCGAAGATAATTTTTGCAAAAAATAAAACAAAATAGAAGCAGAAACAGAATAAACAAAAGTTCCGAGCCCAACAGAAAATTGTGTTTCCTTAAGGAATTTAATCCCCTTATTGTTGCCCAAGGTTATTGGATTAATCCCTCTCGGGATATAACGGAACAACTATTCTGTAATACCGGCAATGGAAATTACAGAATTTCATCGAACTCAACAAACGTTAGTAAACCACACTTATGCTTACGTTTTGCTTTGAAAAAAAATAGTGCAGAAATGCAGAAGAGAGAGGGGAGAGTATGCAAGTTTCGGTGGTTAGAAAATGAGGCTAAACCTCTGAATTTAAAGCCAAACAATCTGGGTTGAATAGGTGTGAAGGTACCTGTTCATATGAGGTACCATTTTGGAAGAAAATATTTCTATTTTGGTCGCGAATTTTAAGTTCAAAAACGACCGTTAAAGTGTTAGAAAATTACCCGCAAAATAAAATGCGCGCGAAAATATCATGAAAAAGAAAGAATAAATAATGAAAAACGAAAAATAAATTTGATCCAAAAAATTATCAATCAATTGACCAAATCCAAATCCAAATCCGAAGACGACGACGGTGCGAGGCACTACTTTTTCTCAATTCTTTAAGAGTTAAAAGATGTGGTTCTCTATATAAGCACAAAGATTTTCTTTCCATTTTTCGATGAGGGACAAAGTGTATTCGTAAAAGAAACAACTTCAAACTTTTCGTTTCCTCCAAATCTTTTCCCCTCATTTCTCATTCACACCTCTTATCTAATTAAATAAAAATCAATATCCATAGAGAGAAACTGTACACATAAAAAATACATGTAATGTATTTATTGATATGATTGTTGAATGTGTGTAAGTTCTTTTACTATACAAAAACCAATGTTGCTGATTATGTGCAATTAATTAATAGAAGGGGGTTCTACCTACCCATTAATTTGTCATTTTTTCAATTAAATTTTTCATAGGTCAAGATCTGGTTGACTTGATATTTCAAGCCAAAATATTGCTCTTTTAATGGGAATGACTCAAATGAATAATGAATTCGGACATGAAACATACATATGGGATACAAAATTAAATGCAAATTTCCATGTTCTAAATTTCCATGTTCTGGCCAAGGGATTTGCGGATCTGCTAATCTATTCCAACAATTTATGAAGCATTTTTTAATTACTGATAAAATACATATTAAAATATTTACACATCTCAAACTTTAAGCATATAAATTTGCAAAGGTGTGTGCCATATTGACAGCTAACGTAATCCCTCATAACCGAATTTAAGTTTTTTCCTGCTTCTTTTATATTTTTGATTTTTCATTGATCTAAATTTCATAATTTATATTTTCGAATATAGATTACTAACACTGGGTAGGATGTTGCGTAAGCTTTTATTCTTTCACGATTGTCTAACAAAACGAATTATCATTAGAGGCATGCATTCTATCTTTTGTATTATGCTTTTTTCTCCTTCACCTTCAGACCGAATGTATGATAATGTAATTAAATTTTTAAAAGCAATTCTCTTAATCTTTTCTGTTTGAAACAATTAACAAAAGTGGGGATGTTGATGTCTGCCAAGTGGCGAATGATATTTCAATTATTTAGAGACCTCTACTTCTTCCTCTTCTTTCCTAGTAGTACTTATCTTGAATGTGGTGGAAGTTTTTTTGGTACTTGAATTATTAATCATTACTTAGACTACAAATTCTCTTGAATTATTAGAATTTCTAATGAAAAAAGTAGTGTTATATATCTTGACTATTTGGAATTTGTTACAGCGCCTACCAAAACTTTATCACAGTATGTTCTACATAGAATCGAATATACCTTCCACGCTTTCATATTAAATGTGACATTCTGTGCGAATCTCACCTCGACAAAATACGGGAGATATGATGAGTATATAAATAAATAGGCTTTAGACTCTAGTGATGTGTTTTAAAGTCGTGCGAGCCTAGGCACAAAGCGGACAATATATTATTAGTGGGTTGAGTTGTTACATACGCTGAGTCCCTAAAGGGGTGTATGTAACACCCTAGACGAATCTCACATCGACAAAACACGGGAGAGATGTTGGGTATATAAGTAAATAGGCCTTAGACCCTAGTGACACGTTTTAAAGCAATGCCGACCTAGATACAAAGCGGACAATATCAATAGTAGATTGGACAGTTACATTATAAGTGTCGGTTTAATTCTCTTTGTTTTTACATTTACCTTCATCTTTCTCTATATGTAAAAAATACAAAAAATTATTGTAACATGGTGAAGTTAATAATCTCTTTAGTGGGAGAGTTCAAAAAGAAATTTTGGAGAGTTTCAAAAATTAGAAACAAACATGATAAAACAGGACTGATGATGTGACAATGAATTGGTTCCACCTAACCATAGTCATCCCTAAGAGGCTAAGATCCAATAACAGAATAAATTTGTCGTTTTCAATTTATTATTATATTATATGGTCAAGATCTAGTTGGTTTTTATGAGTAATGAATTTGGACAGGATACAACGTGGAGTACAATAAATGAGAACAACTAAATTTCATTAGTACTACTACTTTTCAACACGACAATAAGATGAATCTAGACATGATAATAATTGTCCATTTGTACGTGGATGCGGAGAGTCGATAAAGAAAAATAATCATTCAAATTTCCAAAACATCTGACATATGGGATTTGCATATCTGCTAAAATAGACCAACAAATTTGTGAAACATTTAAATACTAATACTAATAATGATAATAATAATTTCATAAAAATATTTTCAGATCTCAAACATAAGTGAGAGGTCAAAGTTGTCTGCCGTGACAGGTCACATGACATCGCATTGTTAAATTATACACGATTATATCAGCACGAATTATAATTTATTACAATTTCATCGATCTGTATAATTTAATTTATATATATCGACAGTATATTATTATAATAATTTAACCGGATATAAGTGGAACCAGGAATTCGTATCAAGAGAATTTAACAAAATAGTAAAATATTACAATTATGATTTGAATATGTAATTTTAAATGCTTTTTGCTACTACATTAGAATTCCACACCCCCTCCTCCCTCCCAAATAGTAAGGGAACACAAAATTTATATATAACAACAAAAAATTGTCTTATTTATACAGTATAATCTTTTGATGAGTTCAATTAAACCCCTTATGAACATGCTCAGCGCCTCTGCAACAACTTATTACTTTGTCTTTTAAGTCGCCATATACACTTATTATGAAATTTGATTATTATTGTAGGTTGATTTAGTTTGACAATAAATTAATATAGCGTTCATGCACAAAACTTAAATTTTAGTGTAAATATATTCGCACATATTAGACCACTAAAAGTTGTGGTGGATGATAAATGTCCTTTAATCTCTAATTAATCGTTTTTTGCAAAAAAATATTTTTTTTTTCCAAGTATGATTTGCTAGCACCAATCTGATAGTTGAATCTAAAAATAATATTTTATAGCCAAAATAAAAATATCCCACAATGTTTGGGACATAGGGATATGAGGAAGACTGTGCTTGATTTGGACTAATGCAGCATGTCCAAGTCAGCATGGGCCCCATTTTAAACAAGTTGTCAATCTGTTTTGCACTATTTTTTCTGATATCTGCCATTATCATATAGTTTTGTCACCTTTCCCAAACTTATTTTCCTTTTTCCCTTTTCTGAATATTGAACCAAATTTTATACCATTTCGATTTTATTTTATGTGATATTATTATTATTAAAAAAATCAAACATAGTTTTCTTTTACAATGGATTTTAAAATATTTTGAATTTTTTAACTATAAGTCTATTGTACTTCTCTTACGTAGTTTTCAAATTTTCGTTTTTGTTTTTCCGATAAATTTGAAGATTCTATGTTTAAATTTACACTGAAAGTGATATTGTTGGACCCTCATACTCCGATTACGTGAAATTAAGTTGTTTAATGATACTGTTAAAGCAAAAGATTTCTATCTTTTTAGTTAGGTCTATAACCTTTTTTTTAAAGGGTGCTATTTTTGCTCACAGCGAACTCAATGATAACACTACAGTAAATTATAAAAAATAGAAAATCATAACCGACAATAGATTAACAATTGTTTTTTCCCACTGGATATATAAGGTTTTATAGAGGAAGGATTATCTTAATTATATTCCACCATTGATAAGTCAAATTTGTCCTAATATCTTTTTAAAAATGTACGTATTACAGCACTTGGTTGTTACGTTGGTTACAGTGAGGCCAAACTGCGGCTTAAAGTTGCAAGTTACAATTTAATTTACAAAGCTCCAAAAATAAAAGGCTAGTAGATTCAATATTTTGGATTGTCATTCTCTTCTAACTAAATAATTCAACTTGTGTTAAGATAGATAGCCACTTGAGATTTGTTCAAGTAAAAAAACAGGAGAAAAAAAAAAATAGATTTACAAGTGGTAATAGAAAAATTGTCACGATTCCAAAAATAATCGAAATTTAGTCACTTTTCATGTAAAGATAAATCTGAACAAAAACATTGTTCATAATCCGAAAAATATTGCAGCATAATATACTGGAGTTCCAATATAATATACTGGTCCAGCATAATATGCTGGAAATTCATACGCATGTACTCCAATCTCCGGTGTATTATGCTAGAACTTTCCGTGTGTTGGAGTTCCAGCATAATATGCTGGAAGTTCTTACACAGGTGTACTAATCTTCAGTATATTATGCTGAAACTTTCCGTGTTGCTGCAAAATAGTAGTTATTTTTCAATGACTTTGCAAATGCTGGCTATTTTTTAATTACCGATCCAAAAAAAAGTAGTAATTTATAGTACTAGCCTTACAGTTATATATAATGGAGTATGATCATATAAAAAAAAAAAGTAAAAACAAGAGAATACTGAAGTAAAACTTGTCTTGTCAGTGTATACTGTATACTTCAATAACTACGAGCTACAGATATTTATTGTGGCATTAGTCATTACCGTGATTAACTGCTATAATATTGTAAAAATACTAATATTCTCTACCTTCCAGGACAAGGGTAAAATTTACGTACACATTATCCTCCTCAGACCTCACTTGTGTGATTTCACTAGCCGGTTGTTGTTGTTGTTGTTGTTGTTGTTGTTGTTGTTGTTGTTGTTGTTGTTATTGTTATTATTATATAACTATCATATAAAATTTGATATGAGAACTAGAATTATAGCATAATTGTTATTGTTCTGTATTGCTGTAATAAACAATTAAACTTTCTGAAATATATAAACAAAACAGAAAGTTAGTAATACTTATTTAACGAAATAAATTCTGGAAAAACAGTATAGGAAAAAATCGAGCCCACTGAATACACAGTGTGTCCTTAAGAAAATTATTCCCCTCAAGTACCCGAGGTGTTGGAATATATCCTCCCAGAATAGAACGATTTAACTCACCGGAGGGTTGGTACCAAAACGCCGGTGAACAACGAGCCACTCGAAGGCTGTAAAAACACACTAAAATTTTTGTGCAGAAGAACAAGAAGAAGAAGATCAAAAAATTTCGTAAGGAAAGATTCTGGAATTCAAACTCTATTTATAAAGTTGCTCGCATTGTTTCTGAAAAGGTTTGTAACCTTTCAGAAACAGCCATGGCTGTTGGAACAGGGTTGTTTGAAATATTACGGGAAAATGGATTTAAAATAATCCGGGGGTCGCGGGTCATGGGTTATTCCGGATTGAATTTTTCATTAATTATTTAATTAATTAATTAAATAATTGAAAGGAATTTTGCCCAAAAAGATTAATCAATCAATCGATCTTTGACCAAATCCAAATCCAAATCTGAAGCCGAGCGAGCGACGACGACGACGGCGCGAGGCTTGCCTTCTTCTTAACTCTTTAAGAGCTATAAGAAGAGTAATTATATATATACCCATCAAAAACCTTTTCTTCCTCCAATATGGGACAATGTCCCTTTGCGAAAGAGGAAAACTCAAATATTTCATTTTTCCTCCATTTCTCATTCACCCTCTTTAAGCTACACAAGCTTAAAATCCCAATAATCCCCCACATGAATGGGGAATGGCTATAAAATAAAGGAATGCACGGACGCGTGTGTGTTTTACATGCAAGAATTAATTGCATCTGGATAAGTATGTTTCCCTTTGAACTTTTCGTAGTGAACTTATATCGGATATACTCGGTCAATCGGTAGATTTGATATCTTTGAATCGTCGAGCTTTGTTGTATACCTAGACAACATAAGTCACACAATCAATCCTTAACCATCTATGGTTCTCACGGTTATGTTCGTTTCAGCCATGAACATCACCTGGTTTCATGAGTGCTTAGAGAATGGGCTTTTACTTTCATTCCCCTTGAAGCGGTTTACACTTCACACTCACATAGGTGATTTCTAAATGTGTAATACTATAGACACACTATCTGGTCATATCCTGCCAGACTTAACAAATCATTAAAAAACCTTTAAGCGTTGTTGACTCATCAAAAAGCCTTAATGCTTTTCCTCGATTTCTGAACATTGTTTTCATCACGAGAATGGGTTGAGTTATTTGAAAATGTTGAACCGTCATTCATAACTTTGTTTGATCTCTTTGAACCTAGCTCGTGGGATCTCCAGTCTGCTAGGTAGAGTTACCGCCATGATGACTTGTCCTAGACCTTAACCCCATTCCCTTTGATGATCTTTCAACTGCCTCTCTAGATAGGCCTTTTGTAAGTGGATCCGACACGTTATCTCTTGACTTTACGTAGTCAATTGTGATAACACCACTAGAGAGTAGTTGTCTAACGGTATTGTGTCTCCGTCGTAAATGACGAGATTTTTCGTTATACATAACGCTTCCTGCCCTGCCTATTGCCGCTTGACTATCACAATATATACAAATAGGTGCCAAAGGTTTGGGCCAAAATAGAATATCTTCCAAGAAATTTCGGAGCCATTCAGCTTCTTCACCGGCCTTATCTAAAGTTATGAATTCAGATTCCATTGTAGAACGGGTGATGCATGTTTGTTTGGATGATTTCCAAGACACCGCCCCACCCCCAATTGTGAAAACATATCCACTCGTGGATTTAACTTCAGATGATCCAGTGATCCAATTTGCATCACTATATCCCTCGATCACGGAGGGATATTTGTTATAATGCAAAGCGTAATTTTGGGTATGTTTGAGATACCCCAATACTCGTTTCATTGCCATCTAATGTATGTGATTGGGATTACTTGTAAACCGACTCAGTTTACTAATAGCACATGCTATATATGGTCGCGTACAATTCATAATATATATCAAACTTTCCAATACTTTTGCATAGTCGAGTTGTGAGTCACTTTCACCTTCATTCTTTTGAAGTGCATAACTCACGTCAATTAGAGTCTTGACAATTTTGAAACCCAAATACTTGAACTTGTCAAGTACCTTTTCAATGTAGTGAGACTGTGATAATGCTAGATCTTGTGGAGTCTTGTGAATTCTGATTCCTAAGATCACATCAGCAACTCCTAAGCCTTTCATATCGAATTTGCTAGCCAACATGCGCTTAGTAGCATTTATATCTACCATATTTTTGCTCATTATCAACATGTCATCAACATGTCATCAACATATAAACAAACAATTACTTCATGACCTGGAGTATTTTTAATGTAAACACATTTGTCGTACTTGTTGATTTTAAACCCACTTGCCAATATTATTTGGTCAAATTTGGCATGCCATTGTTTGGGTGCTTGTTTAAGTCCATAAAGCGACTTAACAAGTTTGACACTTTCTTTTCTTTACCAGGAACCACAAAACCCTCAGGTTGTTCCATGTAAATCTCTTCCTCTAATTCTCCATTTAAGAAAGTTGCTTTAACATCTATTTTGATGGATTTCAAGACCATACACAGCCGCTAGTGCCACTAACACCCTAATAGATGTTATCCTCGTTACTGGCGAGTAAGTGTCAAAGTAATCAAGGCCTTCCTTTTGTCTATAACCTTTGACAACAAGTCTTGCCTTAATCAATCAATCAATCTTTGACCGAAGCCGAAGCCGAGCTGAGCGAGCGAGCGACGACGGCGCGAGGCTTGCCTTCTTCTTAACTCTTTAAAGCTAGAAGAAGAGCAATTATATATATATACCCATCAAAAGCCTTTTCTTCCTCCAATATGGGACAATGTCCCTTTGCCAATGAAGGAAACTCAAATATTTCATTTTCCCTCCATTTCTCATTCACCCTTTTTAAGCTACACAAGCTTAAAATCCCAACAATAATAACCTACTCCCTTCGGTCCACTTTAATTGATTTTTTGGTCTTTTTTGTGGTCCATAATATTTGATTTTTTCAGTTATCAAGAATGAATTAACTTTTTTTTCAAAGTTACCCTTGGAATAAAGAGCGTAGGAGTATTTGTTGTATTTTCAATGAACAAATTAAGGTTAATACAGTCAATTTTATTTTTAATTAATGCTAAAAGCTGAATTCCTTAATATGTGTGAAAACAACCAAAAAATTAATTAGAGTGGACCGGAAGGAGTATTACAGTTGATTAAATTACACTAATATATAACTTGAACTCCGATCTAAAACGTAAATAATCAATAAAGGCAAAAATAAATGTATGATCTAATGATCAATAAAGTGGATTGAAAATCTAAGTAGTTTCAACGAAGACAAAAATACTAAATAATTTCTTCTTACCTATCGTACGTGCACAAAAAAAAAAATCAACCTAGCAAGGGAGGAGCTAGGGGGCGGCAAGGGTCAATTGCTTTCTGTATATAAATAGTAAATATTAAACTCCCCTCATTTTTTTTTTTTGTATTTAAGTCCTTGTACATTGAATTCCCTCAAAAAAAAATTTGGTTCCGCGACTGAACGGATTTTTAACACGTAATTAATTCTCTTTGTTTTCTTGATAACATGAAAACATGAAAGATAAGACGCAAATCTTATAAGTCATGTGCATCTTTGAACATACTTATTATAAGTATTCGAACTCAGAAAACAATAATTTAACAACAATCAAACATCAGTATAGCACAGCACAACATTAGCCTGCTTTTGTTACTCCTTCTGTCTCCCTATAATTTCAATAAATACTTATCACATAAATCTGAGTATCTGCTGCTGAAACTTTTTGTTAGTTGCAGTTGAAAAGCCTGCAGAAAAAGAGCTCTTTTTTGAGCAACTCTTTTGACATTCATATCTCAGAATTCCTCTACGACTATAAAGTAAGAAACTTTCTCTTTTCTAATTATAGTAACTTTGTGTACTGTTTTCTTTTTGATTAGATAGTGGTTTCTGTTTCTCTTTTATAAACTCTAAAATTGCCTTAAATTATACTCCACAGAAGGAGAAAGTGAAAAAGGGTCAGTTGTATTTACTGTTGATTCTTGAATCTGCAAATTTTGTGTGCGTGTGTTTTGGCAAATTGGGTGTCTAAATAATAGGGAATTGTCTTTGGAAAGTTGAAATTTTTTAAAAGATCTTTGACATAACCACTAATTTTACTCCATGATTTCAGGAAAAGATTTGGTTTTTTTTTCCTCTTTCTTATTATATGTTTTTTTTTTTGCTTGTGGTTTCAAATTTCAAGGCATTTTTTACTGTGAATAAAAAAGATTCTTGCTTTTTGAATCTTGACCTTTCCTTTTTATGGGGTGACTGTCCGTTATTTTCTTCATGACAAGTTTTAAAGTGTATGACTAACATGAAATGCCTTACACCTTGAATTTGAAGATGTGATCTTAAGCAAATTTTGAAGCATTTATTATATTAGAATCTTTATTATATCGAATATAGCTTATATATATATATATATATATATATATATATATATATATATATATATATACGGAAAGATTCTTTCTTACCTTATTTGCACGGTAAAATTTTTCAAAGAAGGAGATTCAGTCAAACCCCTAAAAACATGCATTTCATGTAAAGATTTGAAAATACCAAATTTTGTGGGATGAATAGAGTTAATTTTTTAGTTGTTGATTCATTAGTTTCTATTTTAGAGTTTGATTCTGTACTCTAAATGGGAATCTGAGGAGAATTTGTGGTATGCAGAGTTTTTTAAGGGGTTGAAGGGAGACAGAAGATGAAGAATTCTGTCTCTGAACACAGTTTCTACATAGAGAGCGACGACGAGGATGATCATGGGGAGGAGAAACAATTGGATAAACCTGAAAATGAAGATGGTAATGACTCTGATTCTTCCAATTACTCTAATGATGATAATAATGAAAACGATTTCCCGGACAGCAAACCGAGTTCCTTCAACCCTCCTGCTTGGCCTCAAAGTTACAGGTATTCATATTGTTTTTCATTTTGCCTCTTTCAATAGATTTAGAAAAGATATTTGTATCATTTTGGCTTTTGACTTTTTCTCTTTTCTGGTAGCATAATGGGGTTTAACTTCTAGCGCTTTTTATTTTGTATGGTATTAGTCAATGAGGATTCATATAGCCGACCCCAACTTGCTTGGAATTGAAGCGTAACTGTTGCTGTTGTTTGGCAGCAAAATGGAGTTTCTCTGTTCATGGATTGGTTATTTTTCCATTATGAACTGCATTGGGAGATGAATCTTTTGAAGTTTTTATAGCTCATCGGAGTTCAATCAATAGTTCCATTTCTTGAATGATTACTTGTTAGATTTCACTTTGCTCCTCTTCCTGTTTTCAGCTTTACGCTTGCAGCTCTGGTAGGAGAATGTTTACTTGTAATGATAATGGTTTCATTCATTGTCATTTTGAATAAAAACATGAGCTGCGCATATGCTTCTAATCATTCTAGTTCTGAGTTTATAATGTTATCTTGCTTCAGGAGCATTTTTAATTAAAGAGTTTCCAACTCAAATTTTTATTTTTTTGAATGGCCAGCATTGCTTGGTGAACCTGAATGAAATTAAGAAACCAACATGTTTAGTCATCAATGCAAGAAGGAGAGGGTGTTGAAATGTGGAAGGAAACGGTCGAGGGAAATTTAGCTTTGCTTGAACTTCATAGTTCTTATCACTGGCATTAACATGGGAATTATGAAAGCAGAAGAAGATAACGTATCACTTTACTATGCTAGATTTTTCCTCCACGAATTATTCAATATGATTCCTGATGCGCGTAAAAAGTGTTTTTGTGTGTTGTTTTGTGGTTAACAACCGCTGGATCCTGTAATCTCCAATGACGATGCAAAGCTTTTCTCTGGAGTGCTTCATGTCTCAAATGAGTTTTATCTAGTTTGCAATGTATTACTTACCTGTTTCATATTTCTAACTTCTAATCCTTGCAAAACACTTCTTGTAGGCAATCTATGGATATATATAGTAGTGTACCGTCTCCAAGTCTTACTTTCCTGGGGACGCCTTCATTAACACGTTTAGGCAGCTCGTTCCTTGCCTCATCACTCACAAGGAGACACACTCCTGAAGTGTTACCCTCTCTTCATAAACCTCTCATACCGCAAGCAGAAGAGGAGCAACCCCAACAGCGGCGTAGCTCTCATACTTTGCTGCCTCCTCTTCCATCAAGGAGGTCTGCTATTAAGAAATTTCCTGATGAGAAATCAGTTGCACATGAATTTCCAGCTTCCCGTCAAAGTTCCTACGGCCAAGGCGTGCTAAACGGTTAGTATTCTGTACACAGTTTTATGTTCCAATCACGGTTGGTGAGCAACATAGTTTTTACAAATGCCTCTTTTTATTTTCATACAGGTATTAATGTTCTATGTGGAGTAGGAATCCTTTCTACTCCTTATGCTGTGAAGGAAGGTGGATGGGCAGGGCTTTCTATATTATTCATCTTCGGTGTGCTTTCTTACTATACTGGCATTCTCCTTAGATACTGCTTGGACAGCCAACCGGGGCTCGAGACTTACCCGGATATTGGTCAGGCAGCCTTTGGTACAGTGGGAAGAATTATCATATCGGTATGTCCTTTTGGCTTTCATTTGTCTTTGCACTTCAACCATAGTAATTCTTAAATAAGATTGCGCAAAACGCTTGATAACATAGATATAAAGATGATAAATTTTGTAGGTAAAGAATGCTGAAGAATCGCTGTGGAACATATTTTAACTTTTTAGCCAATCATCACCGATTCCTGATACATAGATAATCTTAGACTAGCTACATATTTAACAGTTTAAGCATATGTATGCAATCATCACCGATTTCTGATACTGATTCTTTCTTGTTCTGTGTATTTGTGGATGCAGATAATATTATACGTGGAATTATATGTAAGTTTATGTTGCCTACACGTTGTCCGTAACATCCTTTGTCGTATTAATTTCTAAATGTGTGTCTCATCCTGATATATGCTTCATTACTGTTGTCCTTCACTTGCAGTCCTGTTGTGTTGAATACATAATTTTGGAGGGAGATAACCTGTCGGCTTTATTTCCAAATGCACATTTAAGTTTGGGAGGGTACCAATTAGATGCACGGCATCTCTTTGCTTTGATAACCACCTTAGCTGTTCTTCCTACCGTTTGGTTGCGTGACCTTACTGTTCTTAGTTACATCTCAGGTAAGTGGCTAACTTCCTATAAGAAGAGCTTCATATTTGAATAGCCAAAAGTGGCAGGCTGATAGCATTTATTTTCCTGTTTCAACTATTGGACAATGAGAATTCTGAAATTGACCGGCATAATTTTCAGCTGGAGGAGTTATTGCTTCTGTAATGGTCGTCGTTTGCTTGTACTGGCTCGGCTTAGTGGATCATGTTAGCTCTCAAAGCGAACAAACTGTACTGAACGTTTCTAGTCTCCCTGTTGCTATTGGACTTTATGGATATTGTTACTCCGGGCATGCAGTGTTTCCTAATATATATACATCACTGGAGAAACGCAGTCAATTCCCTGCCGTCCTCTTAACCAGGTATTGTGTGTTAATTTTGTTCGTGTAGATAATCCAAGGTGGATCCCAAACTCAAACTTGATGAGTTCGACTTTTGAAATTCTTAGCCGGAACACATTAAAAGGGCAGCTCGGTGCACTAAGCTTCTGTTATGTGCGGGGTCCGGGGAAGAGCCGGACCACAAGGGTCTGTGGTACCCATCCTTAACCTGTATTTCTGCAAGAGACTGTTTCCACGGCTCGAACCCGTGACCTCCTGGTCATATGGTAACAACTTTACTAGTTACGCCAAGGCCCCCCTTCTGCCTGAACACATTGTATTCTTGAAATTATGCCTTCAGAATTTAATATTTGTTGATTTTTTTTTTTGCATCATTCCGTTTCCTTATTTTTGGTTAACGCGGATTTAATTTGGATGTAGTTTCGCTATTGTGACTGTATTGTATGCTGGAGCAGCTGTGATGGGATACATGATGTTTGGGGACTCGGCTGAATCCCAGTTTACTCTAAACTTGCCCACAGATTTAGTTGCCTCCAAAATTGCTTTTTGGACAACCGTAAGTGAAACTTGATCGATTATGTTCTCTCCTTGATACAACTATTTGAACATATGGTGACAAATTGTCTGTTTCTTTTGCAGATTGTTAATCCATTCACAAAATATCCTTTTCTGAGTCCATGATTTTTATTTTTTTCCACTGCATTGTACTACTTCAAATTATGTTACCAAAATAAGACCGAGGATAAAGGGAAGGGGAGCCTTGGCGTAACCGGTAAAGTTGCTGCCATGTGTCCAGGAGGTCATGGGTTCGAGCCATGGAAACATTCTCTTGCAGAAATGCAGGGTAAGGCTGCGTACAATAGACCCTTGTGGTCCGACCCTTCCCCAGACGCATAGCGGTAGTGCACCGGGAACTTAGGATAAGAAAATTTCCTTTTAAGATAATTTTAGCAAAGGGAGAATATCTTCCTTAACTAGAAACACATATGCTTTAACCATGTCCCCTGTTGCTATGAGTATGGAGGAGTTGATACCATCGAACCACGCCAAATCTCACATGTACGGAGTCCTCATTAGAACTGCACTGGTGATATCCACATTACTTGTGGCGCTTAAAGTTCCTTTTTTTGGTAAGTTAAGCTGCTATAAAAGCACTTATCAATATGATTTAAACCTATGTTGCTCGGACTCTCTAAAAGTGTTGCCGCACCCGTGTCGGATCCTTCAAAAATGCACTAAATTTGAAGGATCCGACACACACCCAACAACATTTTTGAAGAGTCCGAGTAACATAGATTTAAAAAGTGTGTTTTTAATCCCCTTAACACTTTAGGAACGACCTTGCTCTCAAAAATATCAACAGAACTGTGATATCAAACTTACCTATGTAACATTCATTGCCTTAAAAAGACTTTTTTATTTTAACCTGCAGGATTTGTGATGGCATTGATTGGATCATTATTTACAATGCTAGTTGTAAGTCCTTTCTGTTCTGTACCAGTTTTAAAGTGTTTTGTTAAATAGGTTTTCTGTTTCCATTTTTTGTATTTAAAGAATTGTACTAATATATGATCTTTATATTCCAGACATTGATCCTACCTTGTGCTTGCTTCTTGAGAATATTGAAAGGAAAAACAAGTCCAATTCAGGTACAACAGATGTTTCCCTCTGTTATCAGATAGGCCAAAGATAGCGCAGCGCGCGTATACTTTGTTTTAATTGTTAGCTTAGGTGAAGAACATGGTAATTATCAAGTTTTAGTCAAAATTCAATCGACTCATCAGCTTATGTAGTCGAATTAATTTGAATTACATTATGTATAAACCTTGTGTTAAAATCGACATTATTTCCCAATTGTTCTTTATCATGTTATAAAATATAAACATCTTTATATATATAGAAACACACACATATTCTAAATCTTTTTGCATATGTACATATATTGTTTGAGTCGAAAGTAATGGTTCAGTTGAACCACTGAACCCACCCTAAATCTGCCTCTGAATTTTCGCCTTGATTATAGACATGTTTACATAAAATATTTGTGTAAACTATATGTCTCCTAATTAATTATCCACGTTGTTAGCGACCTTCCTTGGTGATGGAACTTGTTCTTTTATCCTTTTTTTCAGTGTTGTCAAAGGCACGCATAAAGCGTGCTTAAGCCTTGAAGCGAGGTACAACACATTGAGCGCTTCGCCTCGCTTAGTGGGCGCTTCAGTGTCGCCATCAAGGCTCTATGATATACTTTTCTTGCCAATGAGTGTAATCCTGAAGAGGCACTACTAGACAATTGATATTTCATATTATCGTAATTTTTTTTTTCAATTTATTTATCCATATATTTTAATTCATGCTTATAATTATTAGTCTTTGACTAGCCATACATATTTGTATTTGTTTCTTCTTTTGCGCCTTTCTTCACTGAAGCCCTTGCTTTTTTAGCACGTTGCGCTTAAAGCCCCATCAAACCTTAAAGCTTTTTTGTGTTTTTCGCCTTGATAACAATGTTTTTTCTATGCAGGTATCAGCATGTATACTTATTATCATAATTGGTGCTATATCAGCAGTTATTGGATCTTATTCAGCTCTCTCCAAAATCATCCAGAGTTTATGAGTTAAAATTTTGGTAATACAAACAATGGCTGCAAATGTTTTCAAGTCTATGATTATACAAAATTCTATTTTATATGTAGTATGGTTCTCAGAGTGTTCTTTTCTGAATAAGTCCCAAGCTTGTGATTTTGATACAAACATTTTTTTATCTTTGTCTCACAATCTTTAATCTTATTGTCTTTTAGAGAAGAAACATTATGTCATTTGATTGCCTGTTACTCAAACCAATGGTAGTGTTTTAGCATTAATATGTGTAATTATCTTTGTACTTTAATTAATTATGTGGAGGACAAGTTTGTATTCTTATTTTTTGTTTGGAAGCTATATTAGTTGTTCAAAAGTTAGAATTTAGGGAAAATGCATAAATATCCCCTAACCTATGACCGAAGTTCCAACTACACACTTTTTCTTTTCGGAGATCCTATTACCTCCTGAACTATTTAAAAAAAAAAAAAATTCTCCTTAAAAGATCATAACTAGGTTTGTATCAAAGTCATGAAAACATACGCCCGCCAAGTGTAAATTTCAATTTTTAAATTTTCTTATTCTTTTCTTTTATTCTTTTTCATTTTCTTTCTTTTCCACCTTCCTTTCTTCTTCATTTCATTCTTGGAGTCGTATGTCCGACGATTTCGACAATTTTTCTTCCCTCCGTCACCAACTATTTTCCGTTTCTTTCTCCGATAAGTTTGCCGGCAAGCGTTTTATGTTTTTTAGTTTGTTTGTTTTCTTTTGTTTATACTATTCCTTTCATTTCTTTTCCCTTCCTTTTATTTTCTCTTTTCTTACTCTTTTTTGTTAGTAGGGGAAATAATGGTGTTCTGATAACTTCCTCCAACCTAGACAGTAGCAGATTCGCACAAAACAACTCCTGTCAAAGCAATGCTTTGATAATAGTTGAATCATAATTTTTACTTTAAAGCAATATATTCCTTTTATTTGCTTTAGGTTTGTGTGTGAAGTATAAGTGTGTCGACTAGGTTAGAAGAAAACTTTTTTCAGTTAAAATTTCAATACCTCTATTTTTTCCGGCGTGGAAAGGTTTTCCGATGATAAATTTTTTTCCCAAATCTGAGTGTATTTTGATTTGCTTATGAATAGATCTTTTTGAGATTTTAATTTGTGTGTGAAAAGGATAGAAAGAGGAAAAAGAAAAGAAAAATAAATGGAAGAAGAATGGTTAGACAAAGTTGTCGGTGAATGAATATACGCCGAAATTAGAGAAGAAAAGAAAAAAGAAGTAAAAGAAAAAGACAAAGAAAAAGGAAAAGGAAAAACAAAGTAAGAAAAAATGGTAAAAAAGCAAAAAGAAAAATCTGAAAATCGTTTTTCTTGCTTCTCACTCTCCCAAGGAGAGTGAAATACACACATTGCCACATAAGTTTTAACGGTGCAAATAATTCTACTTTAAAATAGTTTAAGGGGAGGGTAATAAAAATTCCGCAAAGGTAAAGTTTGTAGTTGGAAATCCGACTATAGGTCAGGGGGTACTTATGCATTTTCCCTAAAATTTAGTAATATGTTTGTCACGACCCAAGAATCACACATGTCGTGATGGTGCCTATCTCAATACTAGGCAAACCGAAAATATCAATAACCCACAATTTCTTTTAAATACTGAAAATATAATAAATAAGTTTAAGAGAAAATCCCACAAATACTGGATATAAATACACTCCCGAAATCCGGTGTCACTCAGTACATAAGCATCTAAATGAATATAAAATCTGACTGATAAAAACAATATTCAAAAGTATAGAACAATACAATAACTGAAAGAAAGAAAGTCAAGGTCAGCGGACGCCAGGCAGCTACCTTGATGGTCTCCAATTGATAGCACTCTAAAATCTAGCAGTCGTCGTGTCCGAAAGCACCTGAATCTGCACGCGAGGTGCAGAGTGTAGTATGAGTACAACCAACTCAATAAGTAACACGACTAACCTCTGGGCTGAAAGTAGTGACGAGCTCCGCATGTATAGTCCAGTATAGAAATAACGGTACCGAAATGTAGGCATGCTTTCAAGTACAACAGTTAAACTCAGTACAAATAAGATAGATCAATACTACATGATATGAGGAATATGACATCTCAGTGGAAAACCTCGTGTACTCACGATCACTAATCACTCGGTCACTCGGTACTTTTTATGGCCAATCCAGCCCATATATATATATATATATATATATATATATATATATATATATATATATATATATATATATATATATATATATACACACACACACACACACACACACACACACACACACACACACACACATCAAGAGTCAGTCAGTCACTCAGTACCGTATAAGGCCAATTCAACCCCAAGGTAATTTTATCCCCAAATGTAAATGATTCGGACAAGATCCATGTCCAGGGAAATTCATCACAAATATAAGTAAGTAAGGCAAGTCCATGCCCTGGGAAGTCCATCCCGTATATAATCGTCCACGCTCACTGTGAGGGGTGCAGACTCCGGAGGGGCTCCTTCAGCCCAAGCGTGATATAAAGCTGATATGGCATATTGCAGTTGGGGCAGCCCCTTACCATATAATAATAATATATATAAAGCCAATATGGCTTATTGGAGACGGGCAGCCCCGATCCCATAGATATCCTCACAATGGATGGACATGACTGAGTATGAAATATATATTTTTAAAATAATTAAATTCAACAGCAACACAACCTTAGGGGTCCCAAAATATCGGCACGTAGCCTAAACATGATCTTTAATAAGAGTCTCATCTCAATTTCCTAACACGTAGAGAATATTCGGATAATAACAAGATTCTTTAAATTTACAACTTCACATAATTTATTTAAGTCACAATTTCTATGGTGCACGCCCACACGACCGTCACCTAGCATGTGCGTCATCTTCAAACAATTGATATAACACCAAATTCGGGAAGTCATACCCTCAGAACCAAGTTTAAAAGTGTTACTTACCTCAAGCCATATAATTCTTTACTCCGCTATGACTTTGCCTCGCGAATCGGTCTCTAACCACCTCGAATATAGTCATAATTAATTCGATCCAGTCAATACAATTTATTGAAATTAATTTCATATGAAAATACTAATTTTCCAACAAAATCTGAAATTTAACTCAAAAATCGCCTGCAGGGCCCACGTCTCGGAACCCGACAAAAGTTACAAATATATGAACGTCCATTCAACCACGAGTTCAACCATACCAAATTTACCAAATTCCGACATCAACTCGACCTCCAAATCTCAAATTCTTATTTTGAAATCCCTAGGCCCAAATCCTTTAATTTCACCTCAAAAACATGTAATATAGTCGAAATACTAAATGATAATCCAATATTATTGACTAACAATGATCACAAGTGACTTACCTCAAATTTTCCCGTGAATTCTCGCTCAAAATTCGCCTTAACCCGTGTTGGAAATATTAGAAATGAAGCCAAAATCGTGGACCCTTGTTTTTAATATTCTGTCCAGGCTTTTCGCACAAGCGACCCCCTATCCGCACCTGCGAAACCGCTTCTGCGGCGCATTTTTCACTTCTGCGGAAGCCACTTGATTTCCCCCAACTCCGCACCTGCGCTCAAAATCCCGCACCTGCGGGTGCGCTTCTGCGAACCCCTCACCGCACTTGCAACCACGCAGGTGCGGAAAAAGCTTTGCACCTACGACCACTGACCACCCCAAAGCTTGGCCGCTTCTGCATTCCACTTCTCACACTTGCGAGCTCGCACCTGCGAGCCAATTTCCGCCGGTGCGATTGCATAAGATGGCAACAGGTTTCCAATTTTATTCTAAGTCTGAATTTGATCCGTTAACCACCCGAAACTCACCCGAGACCCTCGAGACCTCAACCAAATATACCAACAAGTCCTAAAATATCATACGAACTTAGTCAAAGCCTCAAATCACATCAAATAATGCTAAAACTACTAATCATACCCCAATTCAAGCTTAATGAAACTAAGAATTTCAACTTCTACATTCAGTGCCGAAACTTATCAAATCAAGTTCGATTGATTTCAAATTTTGCACACAATTCATAAATGACATAACAGACCTATTCTAATTTTCAGAATCGGATTCCGACTCCGATATCAAAAAGTCAAACTCCCATGTCAAACTTCCGAACTTAACTTCTATTTTAGCCATTTCAAGCCTAATTTAACAACGGACTTCCAAATAAATTTTCGGACACGCTCCTAAGTCCAAAATCACCATACAGAGATATTGGAATCATCAAAATTCTATTCTGATGTCGTTTACACATAATTCAACATCCGGTCAACCTTTTCAACTTAAGTTTTCATCTTGAAGACTAAGTGTTTCAATTCATTTCAAAACCCCATCGGACTCGAACCAATTACCCCGACAAGTCATATAACAACTGTAAAGTATAAATTGAGCAGTAAATGAAAAACATGGCTGTAATACTCAAAACGACCGGCCGGATCGTTACAATATTTCTTCGAAGTTCCTTTTTCTAACTCTCGTTCGCCCTCTGTTTACATTGTTTATGAACTTTCTTACTTATTTGATGAGAGCTTACTTAGTATTGAAATCGAGTTAGCATAAAGTATGAAAAGTTGACTCCTATCATCACGTGTTTCAACCAACTTCTTTCTTTTCTTCAAATTTTTCTTTTGGCTTTTGAAATTTTGATTTGTGTATCTACTCATTAGTGGCTTTTGGCTCGCTAGCTACTTTATAAGATTAGTGATTTTTCTAAATCTTCTTCTTAATACGAATTTTTCCAACCTATTAAATGAAGACTTTGGAGGCGAATACCCGTGGATGGGGAGGAGGGTTATCATGACAATTATTTTAACTGGGCTCTTAACTAAGGAAACGGATATTAGAATGTCTAGTGAATTCTTTTTTTCTAATATTGGAGCATATATATCATCTTCTATCGAAAGTAAAAGCCTCTTCTTCAACACCACTAGGCATTCATATAGCTAAAATCAATAAAACTAATCTCAACGTCATAATATACTTGTTTATTCTTTAGAAAGAAAATCTAGCATAATCAAAGACGCTACAACGAGCTCATGGAGCAAATTCTAAAATTATCCTTTACAACTCAGCCATAATTGTAGTATTGAATCGCAATATCTATATCTATATTATTATAAAAGTATGAATACAATGTCGGTTTACAAAAATAAGCTTATAATTTTAAGCATAATAGCTCATAATAAAAGGACATAACCGGAATTCTAGATATTAGCCTTATAATCATATTAGTTTTAGGACATAATACTATGTGTTAGGAATCCTACATGACTAACTTTAGGAATTCTATTAGTATAAATATTTTCGGGTTGTCTAATCCATATAAAATTCCTATTACCAATTTAATTTAAAAACGTATTATAATGTCCTATTACTAATTTAATTTGAGAATGTATTATATTGTCCAAATTCATTAAAAAATGAGAGCATATATTATTATAAAAGCATAAATACAATATTAATATATCAAATTGCCCTAAAATATTAAACGGAAGAACTCATAAGGAAATGACATAACTGCAATAACCTAATTTTGGACTACAATATCTTCTATGCTAATTTTTAATATTTAAAATTTTAAAATTAATAAAATTTTGTCTATTAAATTCTTTTAAAAAATATGTAGGAAGGTTTAATAAAATCAATTTCATAAGAATCATTCGTATTGACAATACATTACCACTACATAATGTCCAATACGAAGAAAAAATAAAAGTAATATTAAATAGAACACATAAAGAGTTAAAATTGAGAAGAAAAAAATACCCCCACGATAATATATTTTTATATTATATTTGAATTATTTTCCTACTCAAATATTATTATTTTTTATCAATTTGTTGTGTAATATTAAAAAATACCCAATTATTAAATAACAATTAAGAAAATATTTAAGAATATAAATTTGTGAGAAAAAGAAAAAAATGGTTGGTAAGAGTCAATACCACTAATGATTCTATCAACATAAAGATCTAAAAGTGAAATGTCATATCAATCTTTTACTTTTTGAAAATAAAATTTATGGTGGATAATGTTATAATTAAGATTAAATATTTAAAACAAGAGATGAACTAATATTAAGATCTGAATCAACATAGAATAAATTATTGTTTATGTTAAAATCAAATAATTAAATCATTGAATTAATTATTTAGCAAGGGAGTCCGATTCAATTAGTTTTTTAAATTCATCATATGAGTAAAGTTCTTATTCAAGTTAAAAAAAATCTCCGGGTACATAAATTTATTCCATAAAAAGAGCGTTAGAACACAAAGTAAAAAGATTTATATATTATTAAGAATCAACATGCTATACAAGTGTCCGAGGAAGCACAATCAAAGCTAAATCCTAAATAAGAATAATTTTTCAAGACTATTTTATAAAGAGTCGACTCTGGTATAACAGGATTATTCTTTGTAGATGCCTCCGGCGGAATCAAAATAATATTTTTATGTCATGCATTACTTGCAAATATCATATCAAAAAGCATAACATTGTTAGCAATAATAGCAAGTGGTGTATAAACAACGATTTTATTGTGAGACCACCCACTTTAGATTTGATTTACCTCTTCAAACAACTTAAATAACCATCACGAATATATCAAATGAGCGCAATTGTGTCAAATGATTGAAATAATTGCATGGAGTTCTAGAGATATATTGGATATTAATGAATCGTTTGGTGAAAAATTAATGGTTTGAGAGGTGATTTTGTCAAGTACTACCAGTAGTTCCAAAATCGACAAAAGCAGAGACTGTAAAAGCTAGCTTACCAAAGTTATACTTCTGGCCTCAACGAAAAAGATTCAACTGACAAGAAATATAAAGTAAGAACATATCCAATATTCAATGTCTTTTTGCTTCGTGTCGGAAACGAAGAAGATCATCCAATAAAAGATGATTTGGTTCTTCCTGAACACTTGGTTATCAATCCCAATGATAATAGTAGTACATTTAATAAGAGAAATATTTCTATCATTAGATTAAAACGCAATTTGTGCAAATCGCATGATAGAATTAAAAAGATATCATAGCTAACAAAAATGAATATGTTGATCAACTAAATAAAAGGTTGATTGCAAAATTTTATAGTAAAAATAAAATGTTTTCCAGTTTTTGACTCAGCATAAAATGATACTAATAATTAGTAGCAAGAAGAATACATAAATACTTTAATACCAAATGACCTTCTACCATATATGTTTGTTGTCAAGTTTCTTATTTATTACTTATGTTAGTGCCACCGTATATATAGTAGACTAAGTTAAAATTGATCTTCCATTGTATATATAGGTTAATTTTGAAGAAAAATAAACTTGTCATGCTAATGAAAAACTTAGTTACGTCGAATAGCTTATGTAATAGCACGCATATGGTATATAGAAGTTTTGACAATGACGTCATACATGCAAAAATTATGATACTGGTTAATATGTTTCTAAGTATATTCTTATCCCTAAATTCAACTTTCATCTTCCGAAACTAAGGAATGTCCTTTTAAATTTGTGTGAAAATAGTTTTTAGTATGTTTATGTTTTGTAAATATAATAAATAGCATAAGGACAAACATTCTAAATATTAGACTATATTTACTACAATATGTTTTCTTGCACGAACAACTGTATGTTGCACTTTCAAGAGAGATATAAAGATCGACAACAAGAGTTCTGATTAAAGCAGAGCAACCAACGCATTAGGAGGAAACATACACAAAAAAATATTGTCCACAAAGAAGTGTTCGTTAAGATACCATTACATTAAATGCTTTTAAACTATAATATATAATTATCTAACTAACATGACAAATTGATCATTTGTGCAAGTTTTGATGATATCCTTTTATTTTAAATTCATGTATTATGCTAATGTAATAATAATTTTTGGTATTTAGATGATTATTGTAATATTATACATAAAATTTCTCTCATTAATTAAATTTTATTGTTCTTCATATAAATAAATGTTTAAATCGCCACGTGCCATTATTAACGTGCAACGCACGTTCATAGATACTAGTATTATATTAAAAGCATGAAGGCCCTTAGCGAAATGTCTTTCGTCTTTTTTACCCTTTAAAAATAAATTTCACACTAGACAAAATCGTCATTTAATTATTTCTCTAACATTTAGAGTTTTGAAATCAACTAAAATATTTCTTATTAATTTTTTTCTTATTTGAATTATATAGAAAGTTCAAATATTTAGGAAAATAAAATCAATCAACATTTTACCTTATTTAAATTCTTAACTTATATGAACTAGGTAAGTAACGTAACTATTATAATACCTTCCTACTACTTATTCTAACACTTAAAAACCTAGGCACGAAGAGAAATCGGCAATATTTCTGTCGTTCTTTAACTTATGGCATATTAATAAAAATTCATCGTGTGATGAATTGTATATTGCTTTTTATGTTGAGTAATGAAAATTAGAAGTCATCTTAAATTCACTTTCTCTTTATTGGTCTTCTTGAAAGCTGGTGAGCTCCTTCTTTTCTTTTATTTTTTTATGTGCTTATTATGTTAGGATGAATTTATATTATGATATGATTTGTTTTTGCATACATGAAATAAATTATGAAATCTTGCATCATAGATAAAAACAGAAAAAACTATGGTATGTGGAGCTATTTTAGACCCGATCAAGATTAATATTGTAGCAACACCATGAAATACTACACAAGCTTCGATTTCTTTAACAATCTTTAGTCAATAAGAAATTATAGTTCTACTCTATTTTATTCGTGTGAGTATAATATCATTGCTTTATTATACACATGTGCTTGATGAAATAGTTGAAAGAATTAAATAAATCAACTTATTTTGCAATGGTGTATATTTTAATTTGATTATTTGACTCATTGATATCTCCTTGTTTGAAATTTTGATTCAATTAAGTTATGTAAATTTTTGATATTAAAGTCTCCTTGTTTATTTTCAATTTAGTGAACATAATATGTATTCTTTGATAATGTTTGTAGTATTTTTTAAAGTCAAATAAAAATTACGAAGTCTTAAATTTTATTTTTGATATTGTTCGGTCTCTCTATATCTTTTTAGATCTTCTAAGTTTCTAATCTTTTTTTCTATCTCGAATCATAGGGCTTACGTTGAATTATCGTGATGGGTATATAAACTGTAGCTTGAGACGGCATTATGTTGTTGGAGATGGTAAAAATCAATTTTGATTGGACATAACTTCTTTCATATTTTTTCATTTGCTTAAATATAAGCACCATAACACTTTTATTTCTCATAATCCTTGTTTGAGTTAATAAAATATGTCATTGGCTTCGTTATGAACTTTTTCTTTCTACATTTGAAAGCAAGTAACAAGCGTTAAAAAACAATTCCTAAATGTCAAATGTTACAAGAAATCAGAATTTTAATGGGATTTAAGTAGGCCAACGTTGAAGCTTAGAAATTCAATAAGATTTAGACTTAGAATATACCTATTTTTTAGTTGAAATATTTTTTCTCCATAAAAAATATTTTTTAAAATATAAACAATTTTTTTTAGTCTAACACGTACATAAAGTCCGAACTTAAATGACGCTAATTATAAATACAAGAAAACTAATACACTACATCAGTCGGAATCGGTTGAAAGAACGAACGCAAATTTCATGATTTCACTCCTTTTATGATACTATTAATAATTTTTTTAGAATTCATTTCTTATAAATAAATGATGCATACATTAATATTATATGATATTTTAAAATATTTTCCTTATTAAAATGGGGTACACGCGCAACGTGCGTAGCACGAAACTCCTTAACGAAATGTCGTTCGCTTTTTTTACCCTTACAAATAAATTTTATGTTGGATAAAATTATAATTTAATTATTTCTATAATTTTTAAGACTTTAAAATTAGCTAATATTTGGTTATTACATTCCTCCTAATTTGGAATATGTATCTACTTGTGTAACGATATTAAATGCTCTAAATTTTTTCTATATAAATGAACTACTAATATTTAGGAGTATGAAATCATAATAAATTTTCCACTTCTATTCTCAAATAAAGAAGTTTAACTTTAAAACCAATATAAGCAAATAAAAAAAAAGTTTAAAGCCTAAGAAACTCCAAAATATTATTTCCAGAAACACTACCTAATCAGGTGGTTTCACATCACCCAAAAACAAAATCACCCAAAAACAAAATCACCCAACCAAATCTGGTACTACCAATTTTCTTTTGTATACTTTTATATGGACAATTATTTATTAGATAAATATGGTATTTGTATGATTCTTTAAACAGAAGACAAGGAGCTATACATTGTTTTACTTTGTCATGCAGTACACATGATGAGTTCGATAGAGATTCATTGTAAATACTCAATTTATGAATATAAAACTTATTTGAGGAATTGTTTTTATAATTTTTCATACTTATATTGCTAAGAATTTGACATTAAAAGATATAAAGAGCTAAGTTTTCTGCCATTGAATACATGATTATTTTTGCTTTGAGACAATAATTTTCCATCTTGTTATCTTGGTCAACGTTTTTTAAGAAAACTTAGAATTTTAAAGTTGACACCCCTTGCATGTGCCTGCTTTTGCTTAGGCACGTTCTAGAACGAAAATAATTTTATAAATTTTATGTTGAAATAACATTTATTGATTCATATATGAAAAAAGATTGTATTATTGATTTAAAGCTTTTGATGCTTTTAGGCACTTTTTCTTATATATCTGTGAGAATGGGAGAACGAGCTAGAGTTCACAGCTATTTAATTTTTTTCCTTTATTATTATTATTATTATTATTATTATTATTATTATTATTATTATTATTATTATTATTATTATAACAGAGAATAGTTTGTAAGAGTTTGTTCTATGTTGTGCGGACATAGGAATCTGATTCAGTGAAATTGTCCTGCAAATTAATACATGTATTTTACGTATGATATAGTATTATAAAAAAGTTACTACTTAATTATTGAGAGGATTTTGTTAATTATGTAGGTATTCGTTAATTAAATCAAAAGAAGATTCTTACGAAAATAAAGTGAATGTAAAAAATGAGAGTCTCCTATACAACCTTTAACTTTATTGATGAGGAGGTAAAGTTTTTCTAAAATTTTCTTGCTTTAGTTTGGTTACGACATTATAAAAATTCAACCTTTAAATAATCTTATTAAAAGTTGGAAGCATTTGTTGAAATCAAAAAAATAATAGACTATCAAACCATTATATCACTGATTATTCGTCATGTCATAAATACAAAATATAGAAGCCATTATTAGTCAAATAAACAATACTTTGCTCAACTTCCAGAGAATGTGAAGATGTAAGCTTTTTAGATAATTTAATATCTATTGTATAACTCAACAATTCTTGATATGTATGCAATAAAAACTTTATAATTTTTAGATACTAATTTTGTAATGTTTGATAAATAAGTTAAATTACACGTGTAACGCACGTACACTAAATCTAGTAAAATAAAAACACATAAAAATAAATAGATTTAGAGTCAACCAAAGCAAATATATAACTAGACATCTCGGGTTCAAGCTCTAGAAATAAAGCGATACAATGCATAATGAGACATATAAACTCGCTTAATTTTAGTAGAATTTCGGATTAGTGGAACCCGAAAGCAAGTAACATCTGCATAAAGAAAAAGGACCCCTAAATGGTACATCGCATGCCTGCCGTCAACATTGCACGTGCAATGCACGCTTAACTCCTCTCCTCTTCTTCAACTACTCTGCCAATTGCCCCTGTGATGTGACTCGTAATTCATAACCAACAACAAGTCAACCCAATGTCTAGCTCTACACAATTCTCCCCAGTTATTCAACAATTATATCCGAAAAAATCAAACCAATCCTACATATCAAACTTCAAATGTCTAAAATTAATACCTGTCTTCCCAATATCTGTAAATTGTTCAAAAATTCATTTAAAATTCAGAGCTAAAGCTGAGGTTTTGGAAAATAACAGTGAAGAAAGTTCTGTACAAGATCTTGATAATTCACCAGCTTCAGTTGAGCTACAACCCATTTCCAGTGAAGCCCAATTTGATCGGGTCATTTCTGAAGCCCAGCAAATTAATGAATCCGTTGTAATTCTATGGTACGTGTGTTATTCTTATTTGTGATTCATGTCTTTCATATAGAAAAAATAGGGTCAAAGAACTTTTTTTCTTGTTCGAACATATGAAAGAAATAAAGGGTTATTATCTAATTGGAAAAAAGTAAAAGAGTTATAAAGTTTTTTGCTTTTTTGGTTTATAATTTTTCAGTTGTCTTCTGTAAAAAGCAATTAAATGAATTTCACTTGCTCATGATGTTTTTTCTAATGGAAATATGAGATTGAGCGTACTAGAGTTTCACGCTGGCACTGTGTAAAAGATATGTTTATTTTGTTAAAGATTGATTTTTAGTACTCCCTCTATCCCAATTTGTTTGATGCAGTCCGGACACAAAATTTTAAGTCTTTTGAAATAAAAGTTTACATATTTAGAAACTACACAAAGTTACTAATATAAGTCACAATAATTAACAATTCAAAAGAAAAATCACGGTCAAAGAAAACTCGAAAACTCGTTTGACTCTCGAATTATAAACTGCATCATACAAATTGGGACATATGTATATTGATAGAACAGTGGTTACTGTTGATTGGCTCAAATATCAAGTATGAGTAGATAACTCAATATGAAGTGCTCATCATCTGGAATTCACATTGAAAAGTACCTATTATTGAGAGATGAAAGCCTTTCTTGTAAGGTTACAAGCTTGAAATTTGATACCAATGTTCACTCCAAGGAAATCATTTTATTCGTAATCTCCGTGTTTCTCTCTTAGCTTTAATCTTATTGTCCTTTAACTGATCATGTGGTCAACATTTAAGCTTTTGTTACTTTAGATGAAGGTTCTTGTTTCCAAGTGACTGGTTTTCCCCATGACCTAAAAGATAAAAAAAAAGGCTGAAGTTCTTTTGGTATCTTGTGGATGAGCTTGTCTTTTGGTTTTGCTTCTATATATCGTATTAATGTTAGACTATGATCTATTGAATTTTAGCTTCTTTCTCCATTAGCCGTTGTTTCTCTTATCTATCCATCTCCAAGTCATCAAACATTTCTTTTCTTCAAGGTGATAGATAGACTCTTGTCAAAGTTAAAACCTTTGGGAAAATAATAGCAAAGAGGAGATATATCGATGGCTCAATGATCTAATAAATACAAGATACACCTAGTTATATGTGTTAAAAAGATTCATATGTCAAATTTAGGACAATATCTAACTTAAAAGTTGTGTTCATAATATTCTCCCTCTAAGTTCTAACATTATAATACTAAAAACGTTTAAAATGCTCCTCAAACTTATGGTTGGGAAGTTTGCCTATTTTCAAAACACGGGCATAAAAACAATCACTAGAAAATTGCATAACTACTTCAGTTGTTGGAAACCTATTGAAAAGGTTGTGGTCGTCAGCTCTAACTGAAGAAGTCAGGGTCAGTGGTCATGCAATCTCACTGGAAATGTTTTTGGATAATGAATAACAGTCGAAAGATGACCAGAATATTGGTCGGAATAGTACTAGAAAAAAGACAACATCACCAAACAGTCACAAGAAAGTAGTGCAATGGTGTCAGAACGGCTACCCTAAAGAGGCGAGCGTCAACAGAACAGTCACTGGATAAAGGCAAACAGTCACCAGAAAGAGATACAATGTTGATGGAACGGTCTGTGAATAAAGGTGCGGTGTTGCCAGAATGATCAGCGGAAAAGAGGGTGCTGCTGCCAGTCATCGGATATAGGTATCGTGCCACTGGTGAATGGTTACTGGAATGAGGAAAGAGAAGTAACTATAAAAGTGAAACTTTGGCTGAGAGGCCGGCAGCATATGACCATTCGCTGGTAGGCTGAAGTTATTTAAGTTGCTACCAAGATTATACAGGTGGACACCAGATGTGAAAATAAGAGAGGGATGCAACATTTATAGGTATCAAATACAAGACACATATTGCTCAATATAGGACAATATCTATCTTAAAAACTTTTAACACTTCTAATATCTTGCTCTAACATTCTAACACTATCACTTAGCATTCTAAAGCCTTCTGTTTTATTCTGGCATTTCTCATGAAATTGAGCCAAAGAAAATTCCTCCTTTGACCTTTCACCATAAAGTTCATGCATACACACAAGGAAGAGAGAGAGAGAGGGATATTTTTTTGCTACTTACTTTTTTCCTTGTTTGCTTTTTTCGTCATGCTCTGTCTGCCACTAGCATAGCAGGGTAGAAGTGAATGCTTTAAATTCTCATGTTCAGTCTTTGATCTTTTTCCCATAGACAACGATTTTGGAGCCATAGAACGGGAAGGTGTTTTTCCATGAATATTATTTTCCTACTCTTTTTCTACTGAAGCATTTCTTTGAGAACCTAGAACAGTTTCCACTTTTGTGGCCCTGAAAAAGATTGAAACACCTTAGGCTTAAATATGTCTGTGGCTTAGCATATAGCTGCTGTATCACTTATTCTCCTGGAAAAGTTTATTTTATATGCAATATCTGAAAAATTATCAAGAAAGAAGCTGGTATTGAGTTGATGTAATTTTGAATCTATTTGAATCTGCAGGATGGCAACCTGGTGTCGCAAATGCATATACTTGAAACCAAAATTGGAAAAATTAGCTGCTGATTACTTCCCAAGGTTGTGCTCTCTTGCATTTCCCTTCAGATATAGCACCTTGCATTAAAAAGGCTTTTTCTAGGCCTAAAGTGTCTACTTCGGTTGCACTTCTATTTGTTCCTATAGGATTTGCGATAAGCTTTTGTGCTACTCTTCAAACTTTTTGCTGATTACTCTTCAAACTTGTCTATTTCAAAACTTTGGATTCTTGTGACATTTATTTGCTTAGAGACATGTCATAACTCATAAGCATTGCTAGCTTCTTTAAATATTTTTAGAAGGATTAGGTACTCTGAATTTTTCTCTTGTAATTCTCTTATTACTTCCTGAAAGACCCAATAATAAATTGGTGAACAGTTCTCATGTTATCAAATTAGTCACAGTGATTCAGATAGCAGGGAAGGATTGAGGACCCTTAAATTACCCGAGTTCATAAATTTGGATGAGGACGGTGGCTATTACTTCTAAAACTATAATTTCAAGAATCAATTTTATTTTAAGGCAGTAACTGCTCATGCTTAACTGCTTGTTTGTGGCATTAAGTATCTTGTGTGTACTTAGGTATGCATTGTGCATCACTTTCTTGAGCATGAATAACTTTAGTTGAGTTTGGGTACTGATCTAGATCTTCTGCTATCTTGATTTCACAGAACACGCTTTTATTGTGTTGATGTCAATAATGTTCCACACAAGCTTGTGGTTCGTGCAGGAATAACTGTAAGGTTTCCTTCCCCCTAACTCAACCAAATGGTCAATGTCTTTTGATATGTAATTATTGGATACTAAACTTGTAAAGCTTATAAAATTAACTACTCTTGAGGCTGTTTAGACACCATCTTTGCAACTAGCGCCTTTGCGGCATATCCCTTATGAAAGCATCAAATTCTTTTTTCTTTCTAGACTGTCAATGGATTGTACGTTTACCAATCAAATCGTACTTTTTCTTTTTAATAACAATGGTGTCCAAGCCAGATAACGTGCACTTCAATCAATTCACCAAATACCTCCTGCCTCTTACTGATAAGTATCGGCTTAACTCTTTGGCTAAGGCTTAGACAAACATAGTGTTGCATCTATTGGGATTCGAACCTTGGTTCTTAGGGGTGTCACTGCAACTCTTCGATTGCTAAAATCCACCCCCTTGGCGGCTAAATCCTATAGCTTTTAGTTGATTTTAGATGCTGAAGCTAGATGTGATTTCTTGACCTCAAGTCCGGACCCTATTAGATTTTTTCCAGATGCATTGCATCCAAATTCATGTTATCTGTCTGGCCGAATACCTAATCCAAGAATCTTTACAGAAGTAAATAAATATTACAGTTTAATTACATAAAAGGTACATATGTTACATGCACTAGTAGATGTGTTACTTTTTTAGTTGAATCAGTTGTATGAATTATTGCAGACAGTGGCTAGAAAATCATAAATAGGATGATGGGGCACCATTTGTCTAGAAAAATGTTGACATGCACATGATTTCCGAAGTTAGAAATAGGGGGAAGATAACTTTACCTCTTGCTGGTTACAATAAACTAGGCCTTCCATTTTCGGGCAATCTGGCGGAGAACAGAGATATGATTTTCACCCCACATATTAGATGTCATAAGATATTTAGATGTATAAATGCTTTACTCGATAAAAGCAAATTTTACTAGTTAAAGCCACTCCTTTTCACTAAGAAAACATTGTCTTTCATTTGTATAAAGTGGTACTGTTGTGTCATTGGAGTTATTTGATTAGTTACGTGCAATACTGTGTCTTGAATTTATTCTCTTCATTTAATGATGTGAGTTTCTACATTTTCATGTGTCCAAATCTCTATGGCAACAAAACCTGAACAGAAAATGCCGACCATACAGGTAACAAACGCATCTTGTTTAGCTGCTCGAAAGCTAATTTTACTCATATGGTTTTAGCTTCAAATGCTTTTTATCATCTTCAAATGGTTTAGTGATAGTATGAATGTGGCCTATGTGCAGTTATGGAGGGACGGAAATAAACAAGCGGAAGTAATTGGAGGCCACAAAGCATATTTAGTCGTTACTGAGGTTCGCGATATGATAGAAAATGAAGATAATAATTTATAACTTGAAGGCATATCCAATACTTGCAGAATCCATTTATCCTGTTTTGTTCTGGTCTCATATTATTCCCAGGTTTGTAAAAATTTTCAAGATGCCATTCAATAAATTGTTATTCTTCACATGTACACTTGAAAGGATAACCATACACAGATACTGACTTTTTGTCTCAACATTAAAAGATAAAGGTGTTTATTTCTTTTCATGTATCCTGTACATTTCTTGGCATAAAGTCGAGCTTAAATGGAGAAAGCGAGGATTCTATATAGCCCATCCCAACTTGTTTGGAATTGAGGCGTAGTTGCTATTATTGTTGTTCCTGCACCCTTCACCTCTTTGTAGTGTTAATAAGATCAGAAAACAATTCCTGGGGTACAAGAGTTGATTTAGCTAGCGTTTGGACATAGATTTGGTGGAAACTTGGAAAAAGAGTTTTTGAACTTGTGTTGAAAAATAATTTTTGGAAGTTGAAGTTGTGTTTGGACATGCATTTTATTTGAAAAAACTTGAAGTTTTGTAAGTAGAATAAAAAAATTCACCCAAAACCTGCCCGGAACCTGAATTTTTTTTTAAAAAAAAGAAAACTGATCATATTTTATGAACAAATAATGTTTTTAATTTTTAACAAATAAAATCTATGGTCAAACGGGAACTTAGTATAGATTTTTGAATTGTTTGACTTCTATTTAACATGACCTACTTCTAAACAACATCTGGCTATTGGGAACATGATTAATATCTGCCCCATTTTCCCAAGCCCCCCCCCCCCTTTAAAAAAAAGATATTTGGTTGAATTCATAAAATCCGTCCTAAATCTGCATTTGAGTATTTTATCAATTAGAAACTTTGTAAAATAAAAATAACTAAAATCATAAAATCCGTCCTAAATCCGCATTTGAGTATTTTATCAATTAGAAACTTTGTAAAATAAAAATAACTAAAATCAGGTGAAATATAAGAAGTAAGAACCACACAAAAGTCATTATCATATCATATATGTGCAGTAAAATTAATCCTAAATTTTACTGTGTTCCAACGGATGCATATACTAAGACTGATGAATGGTCTAAACTAACTACATATTCATCTAGCAAGGTAAGACCAAAAGAAAAAAACAATAAATTGAGTCTGAAATGTGAGGAAATAATACAAGAGTAGGCAAACAAATATTTGCTTTTAAAAAACATTCAACTTAAGAAAAAAGTTATAATAATGCATAAAATCATAGCTTGTTTCACTCCTGCACCACCTACGTGCACTGTTCAATTCCCATCAAAGACCTTTCCTTTTTATTTCTTCTCTTGCTATTCACAAATCACAATCTCTTAACTTATTCCCACGAAACAATTTTAAAAAATGAAAAATCCTCGGGTAAATGATAAATAAAATTCTCAAAATTGTTTTGGCCTCACAAAGAAAAGGGAAATAACATCAAATTTATTTTAAACTGAAGGAGGGATAGGCAGGACCGTTGATTAAGGGAAGAACAGAAAGAAAAGAGAAAGATCTAACATTTACTTATTTTATTTAATCATATTATCATCGTAAATTTGTACCCCCATAATTTTTTTCCTAATAATTGTGCTAATGAAAATTAATTTTCCCAAGCAGTGTTTTGAGAAGTTTAATTTTTACTTGTCCATATTACATTATAAACTTATTTATCCCTCTATAGAAGTTATTGCTTAATTATATTAGTATATACAATTTACCATTTATATACAAAATAATATATTAGACTCAAATCTTACCCATTTTAGGCTTCATTCTTCTCTATTTTTCTTCTCTATATATACATTTATCTATCAGTTTCTCTTCATTTCGATTTTTGTAGATGAACATGCGCTCGGAGCTTTGAAGAACGGTGAAGAAAAAGGATTCAACTGGGTCAAATTCATAGAATACACACGTGAAGCACCAATACAAATGGGCTAATAGAAGTTTTTTGAATGAATAAATAAGATATTGTCTACAAAAGTGGCGCTTAGAACTAAATTGAAACTAATTGACAGTATAATTGAAACTAAAATGAATTAGACAGTGTATATATGAGCTTAAACCTCCATTGATAGCCATTAGAAAGGTTAGAAACTTTGAATTCGAAAATCCCAATTTGAAAATTATTTTTTGTTTGAATTGGGTTGTTGCAAATGATTGGGAATATCCTTTGGAGTTTATATCTCAATTTTGAGAGAATTTGGTGGAAATTCGGATGGTTTTGGTTGAAATTTTAGATTGAAACTCGAAAAGGAAGACATAATTAAATTATTTATATATATATATATACAACTAACATAATTGTATACAAATTGTATATAAAGTATGTAAATTATAATTTTTGATCGTATTCTGTACAAACAATTTTAAGTTGTAGACAAATTATAGATTTTAACCGAATTTATATATATTTTATAAAATTTTTAGTTACTTTCAATAAATATAAAAATTTAGATAAACCGGGTAAATAAGTTTAAAATATGTGATAAACAAAAAGGTCCCAACATTTTTTGGTCTTTAGAATGAGGCCTTAGTTAACTGCAATTTCTAACAAAGCCCATATCCCTTCAAGTCTGTTTCTTCTTCTTCTCTAATCGGCTCAAAATCCAGCCCAAATTTGGCTTTGGTCCTAAATTTCAAATATCTCCAAAATTTTCCTCTTGACCGAACTTTGACGCCCTACGTTGCTAAGCTCACTGGTACACGGATCCTCTGCGGCAAACTCCGTCGATTTCTTCTCCGGCGAAATTCAACCGTAAGTTCCTCCTATTGTTTATCCTATTTCCTATTCTCCTTTTCTGAAGATTCACCTATAAAGAAAAAACCCCTAAATTTCCGATTACTTTAGGGTATAATACTAATTATGAATTGGTCTGCATAGTAAGCTTCAACTTCGATTTTGAGATATTTATTCGTGAATTTTGTGAGTTATTATGCATCCTTATTTTCTTTCTAAATATAATTTGTACGACACATTAATAAATAATTCGCCTTTGGTATATTAGTTATTAATTTTCTCAAAATTGCTAGTTTTCCTTATGGTAGTGTCCGGGCCAGCTTGCATGCGCCTCGACAATTCCACAAGTACATACTACCTCCCACCCGCACATACCCTTCAGGATTGCGCAGATGAGAAGAAGCACCTAGTACTCTTGCCTCAATTGAGATTTGAACCTGAAACCTCATGATTCTTTGACTAGACCACGCTATTGGGTGCTCAAAATTGCTATTATTAGAAAGGTATACAGTATAATTGGTTTTTGATTGAGCAGTTGGGATGATAACAACATAATCTCCAGTTCCATTCTCTTGCTATCAACTTGCATTCTCTTTGTTTGTTTGTTTTTTTTGGGTAAAAATAGTTGCTTTCTTTGATGTCTTTTCTCCTTATTTTTCCTTTGCCTATGTGAGTATACTTATATGTGGTGTTCACTTAACTTCATCTCAGGGATTTTTAAGACTTGTTGGTAGTGAAATTACTTATACGGTGTATCCTTTTTCTGATGGGAATGATGGAGATAGATGGGCGTGAAAGAAGTGTTGAAATGAGGGATCATGATGACTCTCCGGTTAAGGAGAGGTGGGAAGATGGGCACTTTGATTTGGAAGAAAGTGGGCATGATAAATCTAAAGATTCAAGTAAGCATCGAAGCAAGGATAGGAAAAGTAGTAGCCGAAGAGAAGAGAAAGAATATAAAAGAGATCGTGAGAGTAAAGACTTGGAGAAAGATAGGTCGTCAACTCGAGATAGGAGGAAGGAGGATAAAGATGAGCGTGAAAGGGATAAGACAAGGGAGAAGATTAGGGAGAAAGATAGCGATAGGGACAAGTATAAAGATAAAGACAGGGAAAAAGATAAAAACCGTAGAGATCGTGGAAAAGAAAAGGAGCGAGACCGGGAGTTGGAAAGGGATACTGAGCGGGCGAGAGAGAAGGAGAGGGGGAAGGACAAGGGCAGGGACAAGGAGAAGGATAAAGAAAAAGAAAAGGAGAGGGTCAAGGAGAAGGAAAGGGAGAAGCACAGAGATAGGGAAAAGGAAAAAGAAAGGGAACATGACAGGGAAAGAGGTAGAGATGCAGTTGACAAGGAAAAGGGAAGAGAGAGAACTAAAGAGAAGGGGAGGGAAGCGGATGAGGATAAGGAGAGGTCAAGAGACAAAGATAGAGGCAACCGTAGACAGCGAGACGAGGGTCATGATAGGAGTAAGGACAGGCGGAAGGATGATGTGCAAAGAGTTGATGATGAAGATTCTGATTATCAGGATGTGGCCAAGCAAGAAATTGTTTCTTATGAGGATGACGATAGGGCACGAAATAATGCAGTTGAAACAGCTGGATCACAATCTTCTGCTTCAAAACTGGAGGAACGCATTCTGAAGTAAGTAATCTTTTATCTATTGGTTCCATATTTAAGTGTGTTAAAGCTACTTAGGTTTCTAAGTATGTCCTTGCTGTTAATGGTATCTCTTGTTTATTGTCTACTTAAGATAAAAAGCTTAGCAATTAATTTGTCTGTGTCAGTCTTTTCTCTCTTCTTTTTACATATGGATTAGAAGCTTTTTAATAGAAATGATGTAAGTGTTAAGAAAGTTTACATCTCAAACTGTTTACTGCTCCTGTGTCCTTCTATGCTTCTGAATACAACATTAATACAATGCTTGACACCTTCGGAAAGGAAGAAAAAGTAAAAGTAGGGTAAATAGGAGAGAAGTAGGAGAAATGGTAGACTCAGGAAGAAACTTATTCTCTTTTCTTTCTCTTTCTTTTGTCAAATTGAGCAAGGGCATTGACTTAGCCATGGTACATTAGTAACATTACATATTTGACACAATTGAAAGTATCCTGAACGAATATGTGTAAATCCTTTTTGGTAATTCTTAGTGTATTTTGAGTACATGAAGTATCCACACCGGTCGCACCCTTTTGACAGAGCTATGTCAAACGAATGGAGGGTCGAAACATTTTCTGTTTTCCCTTCTCTTTCCTTCTTTTCCCTACTTCATGAAGCATTTAAGAAAAAGGCTCGGAGTTCAACAAGTAAGGGAATAGTATTTGATTGTACATATTAGTTAAGAATATGTTTTAGACGTTAGCACTTTTACTTTAGGTCTTATACTTTCTAGGAGTGGTTTAATCTTTTAGAGATGTATACGTTTAGAAAATATACAAAACTTCTAGTTCTATTTATTTGTGTTTGTATAATATTGGTATGAGATGATTTAAATGGAGTAACGTGGCTAGTGAGGATTCATATAGCCTACTCCATCTTGTTTGGGACTGAGGTTTAGTTGTTCTTGTCTTGGTGGCTTGCCCCCTCCCCCAAACCCCCCTCTTCCGGTAAAGTTATTTAGAAACAGTGGGCTGGTGAAGAAAACCTCTGAAATTATAGGCTGCTGCAGCTCCCTTTTATTGAGTAACTAAAAATAAAAAAGCTACTTAGCTAGGAAATTAAGAAAAAGATGGTGCATAAGATGTCTAAGAAATGAACAAATAATATACAGTTTTCAGATATTTTATGTAGGAATCATGGAGCTTTATTTTGTCTAAGCCTACTCTTATCAGGTAGAGGGTGCTATCATCATTATTTGGTGTTGTGGATAGAAATCATACTGGTTGCTCTGATCTTACCCGTTTCATAAGGAGTCTGCCATAGATTTGAAGGATATCTGACTCTCTCATTGACAGCATAGATGTCAAATAGGATTCGTGTAATGCATTGAGGTACCCTGCTCAGGAACCATGCGTTGGAAATGTGAAAAATATTTTATTTGCCAATACCCAACCATTAGTCATGAATAAGTAAAAAAATTTGTATAACAAGATAGTGTTGGCAATAGTTGAGCTATGGCCATGTGACACGAGTACGGTCGGAGCCCTTGTTATAGTTCATTTTTTATCTCCAGGATAAACATACCAGCAAGAACCTTAGAATTCTCTAGAGACTAAAAAAAAAAAGGCTACCAATAGCTATGGCTGAGTCCTTTATTTTGGGCCTTCCCAGATCTATTCTAGAAGTCCATGTCCCATAGGAGACCAAATACGACTGTGGATAGGAGGAGCATTATAGTTTTCTGCCATTTTAGTTCTCTCTAATTTGTACTATTTCTTTTGATATCCTTGCCCACTTGGTCAGACCAAATAATGGAAATCCTAAATCATATGATTGGGCTTAAAAGTAGTTATTAAAAATAAATGAATGGAGTTAGAAGTCAAGACTTATTCATCAGTTGAATGATTGAATCATATAGTACCCCTTGGTTTCTTCTTTTCCATGAAGATGGAGTAACTGGGTACCAAATGGTCTGGAAATATCACACCTACTGTATGCTGACGATACCTTGGTATTTTGTGAAGCCAACTTGGAGCAAGTGAGACAACTGAGAATAATTTTGGTCATTTTTGAAGCTATCTCTGGACTGCACATAAACTGGAGAAAGAGTAATTTATTCTGTGTAAGTGAGGTGGAAAGAATCCAGGTATTAGCTGGGGTTCTGGCATGTGAAGTGGGGACCTTGCCAACAACATACCTGGGGCTGTCACTGGGGTCTAAAAACAAGGCAATGGAAATCTGGAACGGGGTGATTGAAAAGTGTGAAAAAAGATTGGCAACATGGAAGGCTCAATACCTATCTCTGGGAGGCAGAACCACACTAGTTAATAGTGTACTTGACTCATTGCCCACTTATGTGATGTCTTTATTCCCACTACCTGTGAAGGTGGAAAAGAGAATTGATGCATTAAGAAGGAATTTCATCTGGCAAGGAAACAGAGAAAATAAAACATCTGGTAAAACGGAGTACAGTTATCACTCCTAAAAAAAGGGGTGGTTTGGGTGTTAGGAATCTAAAAATGCACAACAAGAGTCTGCTAATGAAATGTTTATGGAGGTACAACTTTGAAAACCAAGCTTTATGGAGGAATGTGATCACTCAGAAATATGGATAACTGAACAATTGGTGTACAAATCCTGTAAGGACAGCTTATGGGGGGCAGCAACTGGAGGGTAATTAGAAACCAGTGGGAGGAATTTGCAGTAAATATAGGGTTCTTTATTGGAAACGGCAGGAATGTATCATTCTGGGATGAAAACTGGCTGGGACATGGGCCACTTAGAGACAACTTCCCTGATCTACATAGTCTGGTGGTAGAACCTGAATCAACAATACAGGAAGTTTGGAGTCAACAGGGATGGAATCTTAACTTCAGAAGGAGCACTAAATGATTGGGAGATTGTAAGAGTGCCTGAATTTTTCAATGCTCTGGATGTTTTCAAAGGAACATCTGAAGCAGAGGACTCAATCATCTGGAAAGGGAACAGCGGCAAGTGTTTCTCAGTCAAGGGGGCTTACAAGCTTCTATGCAATCCTGGACAACAACAATGCTTCTGGCCTTGGAAACTTATCTGGAAAGTAAAAGTTCCTTTTAAAGTAACCTGTTTTACATGGCTAGTAGCCAAGAAGGCCTGTCTTACCCATGAGAATCTGCAAAGAAGAGGACTACTATTGAGCTTTTTCTACATTGTGTTATTACATCTCAGTTGTGGCAGTTATTCCTTGCATTGGTGAATACAACTTGGGTTATGCCCAGGACTACTTGTGATCTTTTGAGGTGCTGGAACAATGTAGGTGGCTGGGGAAGGAAGAAGAGATGGTGGAGGGCTATACCAGCATGCATTTGGTGGAATGTCTGGAAGGAAAGAAATGATAGGTGTTTTGAAGATAGGAGGAGTTCTTTACAGAAAATTAAGCTCAACTGTATTTTGTCCTTTTATTTTTGGTGTAAAGAATTTTGCGTAGATGAAACTTAAGACTTTATTAGAGTTGTTAGAGTCCTTGTAAGAAGAATCTTGGACAGATATAAATAGGTCTCTTCCTTTTTTTTGTAATTGTGATTTCCAACACAAGCTTTGTGTTGATGAATATACTGTTACCTTTATCAAATAATGGAGTAACTGACTAAAATTGGGAAAAAACTGGAAACCAGAAAAAGCTCAGGTAAAACTACTAAACTAGTCTGATACTTGATGGTAGCTCATAGTATTAAAAATTTAAAAATATCATTTCAAAATCAATTAACTGAGGGGGAAGGGGGTTGAGAAAGAGAGAGTGTAGGTAAGACTACTATGAGACTAGATGATAAGTTGTTAAAGCAAACATAACATTTCCAAAAGCCATTAATTGCAATCTGTTCTAACTTCTAATTAAGAACATAAAAGGTTTAAATTAAATAAATAACACAATCCACTTTGATTCTACCCTGTTGAACTAGATACTAACGAAAATGATGATATGCATGATAACAATTATCCTGTTTGATAATGATGATATCCACCCATGTGGTGGTGCTGATGTTATTAACATTAACTATGTAAGTTTAACAAGATACAGACTAGAGAGAGGTGATGATGATGGTGCCAGTTAAGTAATTTAATCTGTGATTGTCACCATTCTGTTTGTGGTTATCCATATATATTTATTTTGTTCCGAATATTGTTTTATCATCTATTCTAAGCTTGCACGTGGTTTGTAGCTATGATATGCGGCTTCTATGATGTCTACAGTGCCTTTTTGGTAATTTAATAAGGTTATCTGTATGTGCACAATTGGTTGCTACTTTCAGCTGCACAGCATTCTAGAAGGGTGTATTCACACAGTAAAATCTGGATGTAGTTTGACGAGTGATTTTGTTTATTTGATAGCCATAATCTGAAGAAATGTTTATGACTGTAGGATGAAGGAAGAGAGGTTGAAGAAAAAATCAGAAGGTGCTTCTGAGGTGATGACATGGGTTAGCAAGAGCCGTAAGATTGAGGAGAAAAGGACTGCTGAGAAAGAGAGAGCGTTGCAGCTTTCAAAGATTTTTGAAGAGCAGGTCTGCTGATGTGCCTGTGATTCTTTCTCTGTAGAAATTGGATTGATGTGACCTCAGGTCTTCATGATTTATTATGGTGTGATTTTTGCAGGACAAAATAAATGACGAAGAAAGCGATGACGAGGAGAAAGCTCGGCTAGCTGCAAGTATGGCTCCTCTTTCTGAATATATCTGTTGGTTAATCTTTCTAATCAATTGTGTTAGGAGATCATCTGAAGTCAATCGAGGTCATTATATATTTCTTAGTCTTCGGAACTCTAAGGAAATGAGTAATATGTTTAGTGCATTTGTCTTGTGCAGGTTTTTACCTTTCTTCTTGGGTCCTAAGCTTCCCTTTTATGCGCTTTTCATTCGTAGTCTGTTTGATTTCACTTCTACTCCTGCCTATGATACGAAAATTGTTGGTGAGGTCCCCATTGTCATCCAACTCTAATCAAACTGGTGTAGCATGTGAAATAAAAGTTTTAAAGTCATCATTGGGGAAATGAAAGTAGCCAAGATTATCCTTTCATGAAATATGATGTGCTTTTTGTGCAGTTTGTGAACGGAAGTTAAATTTAGCTATATTATACTCTCTGAGAAAATAGTTGAAGAATGCTCTGAAGTTTGTCTGTATTATCTCTACAGAAGAGCTAGGTGGGATGAAAGTACTGCATGGGCTTGACAAAGTAGTTGAAGGTGGGGCAGTTGTCTTGACACTCAAAGATCAGAGCATACTTGCTGGTGATGATATTAATCAAGGTAACCAATCAAGTTATATTGCTCGTGTTTTCCCTTTCTTCTTTTGTCTCTTCTTTCGGTCTTCAGTATCTGTGGATTCGGATTTTGTAGTGACTTGAATTGTATACCCCAGAGGTTGATGTGCTTGAAAATGTGGAAATTGGAGAACAGAAGAAGAGGGATGACGCTTACAAGGCTGCAAAGAAGAAAACAGGGATCTACGATGACAAGTAAGATTTAATATTGCTGTATATACTTGCTTTGTACACAAGTTTTGAATGACTAATTCATCTCTTTCTTATTGGATTTAGGTTCAATGACGACCCTGGTTTTGAAAGGAAAATATTACCACAATATGATGACCCGGCTGAAGAGGAGGTTGAACTCTTTGTTTCCTTTTCTCTTTACTTCTTAGAAAATCTTGTTTATCTGAAACTTTTTTTTTAAAGCACTTTGTCCTCAGTTTGAGAAGTGGAATTGTACATCCAATCTTTCTTTCTTACCCTAGCTTTTCTTTTAGGGTGTTACTCTTGATGCAACTGGAGGATTCAGTGTTGATGCAGAGAAGAAACTGGAGGAGGTAACTCATTTTTATCTATTTAATCATGAATGGTTTTTGGAGTGTATGTCGGAGTATGTTTGTTAAATGAAGTTACCTTTTTTTGATTGCCAGCTCCGGAAAAGGATTCAGGGGTCTTCCTCAAAAACTCTGGCTGAAGATCTCAATTCTTCTGGGAAATTATTGTCTGACTACTACACTCAAGAGGAGATGCTTCAATTTAAGAAGCCCAAGAAGAAGAAATCACTGAGGAAGAAAGAGAAGATGGACCTAGATGCCCTTGAAGTGGAGGCCAAATCCTCTGGATTGGGTGTTGGTGATCTTGGTTCTCGCAACGATAAGACAAGGCAGGCCCTTAGGGAGGAAATGGAGAGAGCAGAGGCAGAGACAAAGAGCAAGTCTTACCAGGCTGCTTATGCCAAGGCTGAAGAGGCATCTAAAGCACTTCGACCCGAGAAGACTAATAACAACCAGAGAGAGGAAGATGATACTGTATTTGATGATGATGAGGAGGAGCTTAGAAAATCCTTAGAAAGAGCCAGAAAGCTTGCTTTGAAAAAGCAAGAGGGCCTTGCCAAAACCTTTCCAGAGTCAATTGCTTCACTTGCCATTTCCCGTGCAAATGATTCAACCGTGGATAATCCAAGTTCTGTATCTGGAGAGTCACAAGAGAACAAGGTTGTCTTCACAGAGATGGAAGAGTTTGTCTGGGGTCTTCAGCTTGATGAAGGTAAGAACTTTTAGTTTTGTTTGACTTCTTGTGCTAATTGACATTTTATTTTCTCAAGGGATGTGGCAAGGTTTACTCAATTGCATGTGCTGTGGGTAGACCATGTTTTGGAATAGGTTTGTGTGCTGGCACAGTTTAAATGTTACTAGTAATGAGTAATTTGTGAACTGGGAAGAAAACAGAGTATGGAATGGAACCACTCAATTCAATCTAACGTGCCCTCTTTCTTCGCCTGGTGAGGTGTGGAGTGTGATATATGGGGTATTATCGAACTAATTTCTGAAAACATATTACGATTGAGTCTCCAGATATATCTTTCAAACAATTGAGTCTCCAGATATATTGAAACAAAATCCTGAAACGTATTAGAATTGAGTCTCCAGATTTATTGAAACAAACGTTTTACAATTGAATCACTATTCCTTTTCACCCCTATTTCTGTTATGTATGATTAAGAAAGAAAGCAAATATTCGGAGGTTATAGTATATTAATCTTCTCTCTAATTTATTGACGATTTAGTGAATAGAAGCAGTGTTGTTTTTTATGGGTATTTCTTTTTTTCTTACATGTCTCTGCCTATGGGTGTTTTTTTTATGACGAGCATTCTGAATTAGCCTTGTTATAAGTTCTTAACAAAAAGACGTCATAAAAAAAGTCATTTAGAAAAATGCTCGTTTCTGATTGGAATTGATTCCGAGGAAAGAGAGATTCCCATTTTCTACACAACACATGTTTTTAGTCGCTGCAGGAACATCTGGTAAAATTGGAATGATACAACATGCCTGTTAAGCATGTGAGCTTTTTTCACGTGTTAATGTTGCATTTTTGCTTTATGTTTTATCAATTAGCTGCAACTTACACTTTGGTCATTACTGGAACTCGGCAAAGGCTTTCAAGGGTGATGTTTCTGACGTTATGCTGCTTTGATTTTTGTAGAAGAACAAAAACCTGGTAGTGATGATGTCTTCATGGAGGAAGAGGTGCTCCCAAAACCCTCTGATGAAGAAATGAAGACTGAGGATGGTGGTTGGACTGAGGTGAAGGAAACCGAGGAAGAGGAACCCTCTGTAAAGGAGGAGGAAATGGAAGTAACTCCAGATGCGACGATACATGAAGTTCCAGTTGGAAAGGGTTTATCAGGGGCTCTCAAACTTTTGCAAGAACGAGGTACACTCAAGGAAGATATTGAATGGGGTGGTCGTAACATGGACAAGAAGAAAAGCAAGCTCGTAGGCATCCGTGGTGAGGATGGGAAAAAAGAAATACGCATTGAAAGGACTGATGAGTATGGGCGAATTGTAAGTACTTTTACTTGATTAATCAGTTTTTGGATTCTCTAATTTCTATTCACCAGTTGTTTTGTGCTGTTAACCCCTCGGACTAGTATTCTGTTTATTCAGTTATACCTTTTTTCAACACATTCTATGGCACCTGTCAGGCTGTCACTCGCCATCCTTCTTTTTGTAATTGAAAAAGCTCCTTGCCTCCTCCTGTCCCACACTTTCTTGTCCAAAGATGTCTGTACTTTCTCGTGAGGGAAATCTTTGTTCTACAGTTTTCAATAGTGTGAATCTTATTACTGATAAGGTTACGAGATTTATTTTTTTATTCATTTGATAAGTGATTCCCACAGTATTTTTTTTTTCTAAAAAGTGAACATAAAGTCGAGGTAACCATCTCTTTGCATACATAAAACTCCAACACTGGTCTTATAGTACTGCTCCGTGGACATATAATGACATGGAGGAGATTTCTGAGCAGTAGAAGATAAGGATGGCAGTAGATATGTGTCACATCTCAAAGTGTTTGAAATAAAGGTTATTGGGTAAGCTTGTTGCTGTACGACTACTGTGTCCGTTATTGGTGTGAAACTTGTGCACCCATATGTCAATTGTTTTGAAAGCCCAACTAGATTGGAAAATGAGTGGTTGAGTGTGTGTGTGTGGGAGAGAGAGAGAGAGTTCTATTAATTTCAATATAATAAACTGACTGAAATGATACTTGCCAAATTGGAAAAACAAAAAAAAGGCGGGGGACTGAGAATTACCTATTTGATCTGGTTCTGTGAGTTTTGGCTAATGTAGCCTCATTTCTTACTCAACTAATACGTGGCTTCTCTTTTTCAGCTGACTCCAAAGGAGGCTTTTCGGTTGCTTTCACATAAATTTCATGGGAAGGGGCCAGGAAAGATGAAGCAAGAAAAGCGTATGCGGCAATACCAGGAGGAGCTGAAGATAAAACAGATGAAAAATTCAGATACGCCATCACTGTCTGTGGAGAGGATGAGAGAAGCTCAGGCTCAATTTAAAACTCCATATCTTGTTCTCAGTGGAAATGTTAAACCAGGGTATGTTTTAGTTTCTTGATTCAAAGTGCTTTATTTTCAAAAAGTAGGTCTTTTCATGTGGATTACCAACTATGCAGTTGACTTGTCAGTTACCTAGGCAAGGATTTTTATACTTTTCCCCGGTCGAAATTTTCATCAATTTTGATTTGAACTTGAGAAAGGGAACCTTGGAGCAATGGTTAAGTTGTCTCCGTGTGACCTATAGATCACGGGTTCGAGCTGGGGAAGCAGCCACTAATGCTTGCATTAGGATAGATTATCTACATCACACCCCTTGGGGTGCGACCCTTTCCTGGACCCTGCGTGAACGCGGGATGCTTTGTGTACCGGGCTGTCCTTTTTTTTATTTTTAAACTTGAACGTTGAGATTTACTTCTTCAGTGCATTCCTTTGTCTTTGCTCTCAAGTCAGAACACATATTCAATGACTTGAGAAGATTAGTCTTTGTTAACAGTGATGTTTGTTTTATCTCACAGATGTTCAGATTTGTGCATGTGTATTTTAGATTACTCGATCACGTTTAACTTTGAATGATTGCAACCCTTCAGATTATGCATGTCATTGAAATATATGTACATATAACTGACTCTCTCATATTTTTCATGTCACAAACTTGTTTTTTTTTATGTGTCCACACATTCTGTATGGTTTTGTAATTGTAAAGTATTCTGTTATACCAGGCAAACTAGTGATCCTAGAAGTGGTTTTGCTACTGTTGAGAAGGCCCTGCCTGGAGGTTTGACCCCCATGCTCGGTGATAAGAAGGTCAGTATCTTTTGCTGAATACATATATTTGCGGTGGATTGCTTCTCATGCTATGCTCAGTGCTTGTGATTCAGTGTGTTCTAATGTGCTATTTGTTCATGATGCAAACCATTGTGCTTTTCTTTTTTATCTAGCTTGTAGCATGATTTAGCATAATTAATGTGGTGTTGATATTTGTGTTGTATGATTCACACTCACAGCACTGGAGCAAATTTTAGTTATCTAAGACTCCATGATTTGGATGTAACATTCCCGAAGAGATGTCACCTGAACCGTTTTGTGTGCTATATAGTCCTTGAATGTGTCGTCTTTAGTTTTGCTGGACCTGCTTTCCTCCCCTCTTGATAAGTAAGAAGTCTTACTGTTGTTACCTAATGAACAGTCCTATTTTGTAGTATCTGGTTAGTGGCAGATGAACTTAGTTATGTCCTATTTTGTAGTATTTGGTTAGTGGCAGATGAACTTAGTTATACTTTTGGTTAAAACACCCTTAATTAGCTGTGGAAAATGTTCTCAGTATATATTGTTCCTTGGCTCGTTTGGTACGAGGGATAAGGAATAATTAATCTCGGGATTAAATTTGACATGAGTTTATCCCACAGGATAAAATCGTGGTATAACTAATCCTGGGATTAGTTATCCCGGGATTGTAGTGTTAATTTTTTATCCCTATCAGAGGGTGGGATAACAACCCCGGGATAATTAATCTTGGGACAACTTGTTTCCCAACCAAACGACCCCTAAGTTACCGAGGATATGAATTTCTTTCAGGTCTAAGTAGACTACTAAGTCTTCTTCTCAAAAAAATTAGACTCAAAAGTCTCTGTCCTTAGCTATGTGGCATGCGCTTGCGCATTTGTTCTATTGAGGATATTGCTTTTCTGTTTTATTATGATTTATGATGCTTAATCAATGCTTAGACACATGCAACTAGCATTAGTGGTATGTTTATCCATGTAAACCTTTTTCGTATATGTGCCTAGTACTGAAACGGTGTAATTTGCCCATGACATATTGAAAAAAGCGCCTTTTTGCCTTTATCTTACAGTGCATTATTTGATTGTCGTAATAGAGTTGAAAGTGTAGAGCAAAGTAGGGATGCTTGTTCCTATGCCGGTTGACTTGAGATGGTTTAATGATCCTATTTCTGATGTTATGGTTTTTAGTGCTTGCACATAACCATCAGTTCAGTAGCCTATATTTATGCCTGTTCACTCATCTAGTTCTCTTCGGGTTATCATTCTTATCGCTTCATCTTTCAGGTTGAGCACTTTTTGGGCATAAAGCGCAAGTCCGAGCCAGGAGAGGGGACTTCACAAAAGAAGCCCAAAACTTAATTGTGTAAACTTCCTAGCGTAAGATATACTGGTGTTTTTATGCATAAGCTCTTGTAATTGTACATAAGCTGTGTCCAGGCGGACGGAACTAAAGTTCAATTATTGAATTGGGGGTGTTCATGTTTGGTACGATTTTGAAAGATTTTGGTTCGGTATTATAGGTTTAGTTTTGAAAATGTTAAGACCAATATCATATCGAAGTAAATTTGGTATGTAATGGTGTTTTCACTTTTCGGTTTGTGTGATTTGGTAACTCGTTACTCTTTAAAGTTGTATTCTGTCAACCAAATTTTATAATAGATAGCTAGAATTTGTAATCATGATTCATGAAATTTATTTTTCAAACTCAAGCTAAAAATAAAAAAAGAGAATAAAATAAACCAAAGTTTTATGATGTTCGTTTTTAAAGGGCAAATGTCCAAATATGCCCTTGTATTATAGGAAATTGAGCACATTTGCCCTTCATTAATACTTTAGCTCAAATATGCCCTTACCGTTACATAGTTGGTCCATATATGCCCTTAGAGTTACACAGTTGGCCCATATATGCCCTTTTCGAAACGGAATTCACCCAAACTAATTAGCTCTTTCGTTAATTGTATTAAAGTGTATTACAAACACTATTTTCTTTACATTTCTCTTTTCTTTCTTCTTCTTTTTTTTTTTCCTTTTTCTTTCTCCCTTATCCGTTTCCTCCGTTACTGATGTCTTTTTCATTTTCGTCACCATTTTTACTTGACAAAACTCATGAATTCTAATTACTAAGAAAATTCTCCCATAAGGTAATCAAGTTTCAATTTCACTAGCCCTCTAAATAAATGAAATTAAATTATTACAAAAATTATGGTTTAAACTTTAAAGTAATAAAAACATCTCAACCTTTAACAATACTCAAAAGATCAAAATATTTAAATTGTTTTCAGAAAGATAATTTAAAGATTAAAAGCCTAGAGTTCAAGTTGTAGTGTTAAAAATTTGAATTGTTAGTCTTTTTTCAGATGGACATTTTCTATTTTTTTTTATTAACTATGTAAATTAGGGGTGTACATGGAACGGGTTGGTTCGATTTTTATCAAAATCAAACCAAACCAATTATATCGGTTTGGATTGTTCGGTTTTGTTGGATTTTCGGATTTTTTGTTACATAAATATTATTTCAATCTTACTTTGTTAAATTTTTAGAACTAAATATATGTTCAGTAAAAATTAAAAAATTGAAAAACATATGATCTATAAAAATATTCTTATAGGAAAATTTTCTTAGTAATTGGAATTTATGAGTTTTGTAAAGTAAAATTGGTGATGAAAATGGAGAAGACATCAGTAATGGAGGAAATCGGATAAGGGAGAAAAAAAAAAGAAAAAAAGAAAATAAAAAAGAAGAAAGAAAAGAGAAAGGTAAAGAAAAAAAATTACTAATAAAAAGGAAATAGTGTTTGTAATACAATTAACGAAAGAGCTAATTAATTTGGGTGGATTACGTTTCGAAAATGGCATATATGGGCCAACTGTGTAACTTTAAGGGCATATATGGATCAACTATATGACGGTAAAAGCATATTTGAGCTAAAATATTAATGAAGGACAAATGTGCTCAATTTCGTATAGTATAATGGGCATATTTGGACCTTTTCCGTTTCTAAAATAAGAGTTGTTCTTTGGTTGAGAAGTAAAGTAAAACAATACATATAGTATTATGAGAAGCCAAATTTATGAACCGACAAATTTAAAGGAGTACAAATTCAAAAAACAAATAATACAAGTAATATATACCGAAAGATCAACAACAAAGTGCTGCCACAACACTTGCAAAATATGGAAGAAGAACCTAACAACAACAACATACCCACTATTATCCCATATCATGGAGTCTGGAGAGGGTAGTGTGTACGCAGACCTTACCCTTACCTTGTGAGGACAGAGAGGTTGTTTACAATTGACCATCGGCTCAGGAAAGCATAAACACCATATTAATGAAAATATAGACAAAAAGGGACAGTACCAAAAAACCATATAAAAGCATAATAAAAATAACAAGACACTAAGGTAATCAACAATGAAAGAAAATAATAGTTAGGCATAAAAACCTACTACCAACAGAAAATGAAACTGCGTGTCAATACTATTTTATGAACACTCTAGACTACCTACTCTACTACCGGCATAGACCCAAACTGGTTCTCGAAAATAGACACACTTCTCATCACCCTTAGCTTTACTACTCTCTCCCATACTTTCATAGTATGGCTAATCAGCTTGATACCCCGATAGTTATTGCAATTTGGGATATCACCCTTGTTCTTGTATACGGGAACCATTTTGCTCCACCTCTACTCTTCTAGCATCTTCTTCATTCTAAAAATGGCATTAAATAACCTACTGAGCCACTCCAAGCCTGCCTTGACCGTACTCTTCCAAAACTTTACCAGGATTTCTTCCGGCCTGGTCGCTTTTCCCCTGCTCATCTTACGCATAGCCTCCTCAACTTCATCAACTCTAATCCACCTACAATACCCAAAGTCACAACGACTACCGGAGAGTTCCAAATCACCTAGTACAATGCTCTTATCCCCCTCCTCACTCAAGAGTCTATGGAAGTAGGTCTGCCATCTCCGACGGATAAGCCCTTCATCCAACAAAACTTTACCTTCTTCGTCCTTGATGCAATTCACTTGGTCCAAGTCACGCGCCTTCCTTTCTCGCGCCTTGGCTAACCTGAACAACCTCTTATCCCCACCTCGGCCCTCGAGTTCCTCGTACAAACGACTAAAAGCTGCAGTCTTGGCCGCCGTAACTGCTAGCTTTGCCTCTTTCTTAGCCAACTTATAATGCTCCCTATTCACCCTCTTCTCCTCATCGTCTACACTTTCCACTAGCTTTAGATACTCTACTTTCTTGGTTTCCACTTTTTCTTGTATCTCTCAATTCTACCTCTAATCTCCCTTGTGACCACTAGAGTAGACCCCTAATACCTCTCTCGTGGCTTCCCTAATGCACTGCGCGATCGTGGTCCACATAGCGCTTGCGTCCTCACTACTCCTCTAAGCCCCCAGAGTCACCAACTTGACCCCCAACTCTTGCGCTTTAGCTTCCGTCACGACACCCCATTTGATCCTATATTGGTTATACATTTCCCTCTTCCTCCTCTTCCCCGTGATCTCAAGGTCCATGACTAGGAGCATATGAAGGGTCGAGAGGTTCTCACTTGAGATAACCTTGCAATCTGTGCAAAGACCTCAATCGGACTTCCTGTAGAGTAAATAATCAATCTGAGTCTCGGCCACCGAACTCCGAAAGGTGACCAAGTGCTCCCTCTTCTTCGAAAAACTCGAGTTTGCTATCACCAAATCAAATGCTCTAGCAAAGTCCAGCAGAGACGTTCCTCCTCCGTTTTTATCTCTAAAACCAAAGCCACCATGTACATTATCATACCTCCCCCCCCCAAGACGTCGCTCCAGTGTGGCCGTTGAAATCTCCTCCTATGAAAAGTTTCTCGGTATGCGGGATACCACACACCATCTCATCCAAATCCTCCCAGAAATGCCTTTTGACTTCCTCATCCAAGCCTGCTTGTGGTGCGTACGCACTGATTATGTTCAAAGTAAAACCTCTAACAACTAGCTTAATAGTCATCAGCCTGTCATTCACCCTCCTAACCTCCACCACTAGTTCACGAAGGTCCTTATCAACCAAGATACCTATCCCGTTCCTGCCCCCCACCCTCCTAGAATACCGAAGTATGAAACTGATCACATCCCGCGCCTTAACTCCTACCCATCTAGTCTCTTGTACACAAGCTATATTAATCTTCCTTTTCTCGAGAATCTTCGCTAACTCTACAGATTTTTCAGTCAAAGTTCCTATGTTCCAAGACCCCACTCTCAGCCTAGTAGCTCCCTTAGCCCTCTTACCTCTCTTACCCCCCGCATCCCCTCCCCGCGCTGACACCCCCGAGGACAAGACGTTACCCTACCATCGTTTACCAAAGACACTATAATCTAGGAGTCACTACGCAAGCACTATCCTGTAAACAAGCGATAAAATAAAATGAGTTACCGAAATATAATATACCACTAAAGGTCGCAAAACAGGTAAAGAAATAAAATAAAAGAACTAACGGGAACTATAATCTACAACTAAAGGTCAGAAAAACAGGTGAAGAAATAAAACAAAGGAACTAAAAGAACTATAATCTACAACTAAAGGATAGAAAAAAAAGGTGAAGAAATAAAACAAAGGAACTAAAAGAACTATAATCTACAACTAAAGGATAGAAAAAAAAGGTGAAGAAATAAAACAAAGGAAATAAAGAACTATAATCTATAACTAAAGGATAGAAAAATAGGTGAAGAAATACAATACAAGAGCTAAAGGGGGCTATAATCTACAATTAAAGGCCACAAAGAAAATGTACAAAACTAGAACAGAACTACTAGGGGATGTTTGAAATAAAGATTCAAAATAAAGATGTAAACAGGTAGATAACAATATAAACAAGTAAGCAAAGCTATCACTAATGCAATTAATTTGACAATGCTAGGAAAAATACTAACTAAAGATTTAAGAACAAAATAGGCAGGCAAAGAGATACAATTACGCTAAAATATCAAACTATTAAAATATCAAGACAAGAGAGGAACAATAGAACCTGAATTGCAGCCCTTGAAATTAACGAAAATCTGGCCGGCGGTGATGGATTGCGACGAGCTGGAGCAATACTCTATGTATTTCTATTTGATGGATTTCAAAACTTCGGTATATCATGAAAGTGAGTTTTACAAATGGGTATATCATGTAATGCAATCCAGTAATTAAAACGAGTTATGAGTTCAGTGACAAATTTAAACTTTAAATCCTGACTCCGACGCTAATTATAACCAAATTTTTTTTTTACATTGTCATAACTCATAGTATATAATTTAAGAACTTTCCGAAACAAGATTCCACAACTTTTTAGGAGAATTTTAGTTCCAAATTTCCAATATTTTCTCCTAGCTAAGTCCCTAAGTCTTCTCGATATGACACGTTCCTATACATCTTTATCACTTTAAGAAACCACATGAATTATTGTCACGTTGTTCAAAGTACTAATTAACCAACAAAGCCCCATGCACGTAAAACCACAACCCATCCCCAACAATAGGAGCACAAGCAATTAACGTCATACAAGAATTAAACAACCTTAATCATTGCTAAATTGTTTGATTTTTGGTTATTCCTATAATACTTAGCACATATAGCCCTTTTTCCATGTTTTCACACAACCCCTTTTCCTAGATTGTCGTATGGAAACACCAAGATTCTTCTATCAATGTACGTATTTTTGCTTTTCATATATACCCTCTTTTTAATTGTCTTGTATTTTCTTGAATTACACGTTTGTTATGTGTTAAAAGTTATTGAATTTCGTGCAATTTTATGTTTGAATTTGATGTTTGTACTCAACGGCAGAGCTATGTACAATGAAGGGTGTTCAATTGAATCTCCTTTGTCAAAAACTAATACAGCATAAATAGGGTAAAAATAATATTTTTTATACATATATAAATTGTTGAATTCTTTAACAAAAGGGAAGCTTCTAATGTAGTGACAACAATCAAATTTTAGGTGCGGTTTCCCTTGTTACCGCTGTTTGTATAGTGTGTTAATTGTTCTTGGCATTTTGGGGTTGCGAAATAGGATTTTTTTTTTTTTTTTTTTTTTTGTGGTTATTGATTTTTTTAAATTTTTTTTAGAAATTACTCAACCTCTTGCAGAAATGTAAGACTGCGTACATTAGACCCTTGTAGTCCGGCCCTTCCCTGACCCCGTGCATAGCTGGAGCTTAGTGCACTGGGCTTCCCTTCACTGTAATCCAGTAAAGGTGTTTACTTTTCGTTTGGTAGTTAGTATATCTTGCTTCTTGCTGTATTCTGATTGATGTGTTATATCTTTACTGGTATTGATTTTTGACTCTTTCTAATTTGTGTTGTGGTTTTACCTGATTATTTTTGTGTTTAATGGGGTTTATATAGTTGACATGACAACACAGAGTGTAGATCATAACATTGTGCTGTCCAATGTGAATATAAGTAATGGTGATAAGATGATGGCACCAAATTCAAATGGGAATTTAAAGGGCAAGAACAGTTTGGAGAGTGAGCTCGAATCGATACTTCTAAAGCAGCAGCAACAACAACATAATCGCAATTTAGTTGGTGAAAGGGAGAGAGATTTGAATATATCAAGAAGTGGTAGTGCTCCTCCTACTGTTGAAGGATCGTTGAATGCTGTTGGAAGTTTGTTTAAGAATTCCAATTTAGCGCAATCCAGTAATAATAACAACAACAACAACAAAAATAGTAATGGTGATTCCTCTAGTAGTGAAATTATGACAGAAGAACAAATTCGATCACATCCAGCGTACTTAGCATATTATTACTCAAATGTCAATCTTAATCCAAGATTGCCCCCACCATTGTTATCTCGAGAGGATTGGAGAATCGCTCAGAGGATTGAACAAGGTGGCAATTCATCCTTGTTCGCTATGCAGCCTGGTTTTCCTATACAAAGAGCAGAAAATGAAATGATAAATCTGAGGAAGGCTGCTGCGAGGAATCTTTCGCGAGGAACGTTAGAACCAAGCTCTGGAATTGGTGTAAGGAAAAAGAGTTTTGCGGACATAGTTCATGTAATAGTCTCTTGTCTTGTGCTTGTATATTACTTCCCTTAGCATCTTTTCTTTATCCATATGTTTCGTATTTAGTTCATTGATATAAATAATTTACCTCCTTTTTTCCATGTTGATGTGTGCTTGTGACATTCTCCCTCAATCCCAAGTTATGTGAACGACATCTTTCTGTAGTTAGAAACAGTTTAACTTTAAACTTTTCGTTTTACCCTTAATGAGATGATTTATGCCACACAAATATCTATCGCTTGTTTTAGACTAAGTTTTAAAAAAGTCTTACTTTCTTTCTTAAACTTTGTTCCCAATCAAACAACATCATATAAATTGAGATGTAGGGAGTATTAGCATTGTTTTTTCTTTTTTGGTGCACATGGTACAATTCTATGTTGCTCGGACTTTTCGAAAATGTCGCTAGGTGCGTGTCAGACCCTCCAAAAGTAGTGTATTTTCAGAGGGTTCAACACGGTTGCGGCAGCATTTTGAAGAGTCCACACAATATAGGTAAAGCTTAGTGATCAAACAAAAAGTTCTTCTAGTGAGCAAGTAGTCCTCAAGTATCAGTTTTATACTGCAATTTATGATAAATGGCATTTAATAATTTTCAGGGAAAAATGCAATAAAGTATTTAAAAAAAGGCTTTCAGTTTCTTTATTATGGAGATACCATCAAATAGACTAGCCATTTACTGATAATATGTCTGAAGATAGGAGTCCTATTATAAGGAAGCATCAATCGGGACGAATTTTCTTTTGTCTCGTAGTTATTGATCTTCCAAACCAAGACGCATGAATTTCAGAAAAGACAGTCACTTCTCCTCCTCTACTTTACATGATACTTCTGAATTTTCCAATATCAAAATGAGATTTTATTTTTTCAGGAAGGACTTGACCAACCTGCACGCTCATCCGCTGATCTTTCACACTCTACAAGCACAGAAACCACAGAGGCATTGCATACCGGAAAAGCTCCCCCCGGCTTTTCTGGAGTGCAAAAAGTTCAGCATCCTAAGCCATGTCACACTAATTCTTTCACATCTGCAATCGGTTCATCACAAAGAAGGAGTGGAACACCTGAGCCTCATCCATTTACAAAATCACCTAGTCCTCAGCTTTCAGTTGGCCACAGTGATGGAATTGACATTACCTCTTTATCTCAACTTCACTATGATGATAATACGCAGCAGTCTTGGTTTCAAATTAGAGTATCAAATGGTAACAGGCAGGGTGATCACCAACAGTTTATGGAATACTGTGGAGCTGAAAATTTGGATACAGCTTCCGAGTCTGCTGATCTTGTGAAAAATAAAGATGTTTTAAGGGACCATAATTCTACCTTCTACATAGATGGACGTGCGAATTTCCTAAGGACGTTGAGTCCTGAGTTTGTGAGTCAAAAATCTAATGTCCAGCACCAAGTCAATAATTATCAAATTGTTGATTCTACGGGATATATACCTGGTGGATACAAATACAATCAGAAGCTGAACGTGGCATTGAATGGCAATCTTGGTAAGCGTTACTGCTCAATCATGATATCTGGTGCATTATATTTTGAATCCAAATACTTTTATTGCTCACATTGTTCAAAAATCTGTCAGGTGTTCAGTTAAATGGTGTCAGCGCGAATGGACGCCATTTGAGGAGCGACAGCAAGGAGACTACACAATACCTACAGAAAACTTCTGTAGATAATTCTTCAAAGGGAAGAAATTTTGTTGGAGCTTCTCATGGCAATACAGACTTAAAAGTTCTTGGAACTATGTATGCTGACACATCACTCCCGCAACAGAAGCAACAATATCCCTTGTCTTTTCTACATAATTGTTACAGCTTAAGGGATCAGTATCATTCGACTCATGCTCTTGGCTCAGCTATTATACTGTGTCAAGAAAATAAGTTAGCGAATTCATGGTATTCAGACAATGTTGCTGAAGGAAGGGTTGTTCCATCTTTACTGGACGATCTCAAGAACAAGCCCAGGTCGTTGGATCTTTTGGATGTTCTCAATCATGTCGTAGAATTCAGGTGTGCGTAAGCTGTATTTTGTATATACTTTATTGATATCATCTTTCTTTTTTCCTCTTATTTTGCGTTGTTTTATTACCTAGTAAGGATCAGTATGGGAGTCGATTTATTCAAAAGAAGCTGGAAACTGCCACTGTTGAAGAAAAGATGAAGATATTCCCAGAAATTCTTCCTCATGCTCACAGTTTGATGACCGATGTCTTTGGAAATTATGTCATTCAGAAGGTATGTATTGTCATTTATACTATCATAATACTATATTTTTTCCTTTTTAAGTGGACATTATCCGGATCTAGATGAACTTTGTATTTATGGTCATTTTTAATACATATATGCAGTTCCTTGAGCATGGAACGGAGAGTCAAAGAAAGGAATTAGCGAGGCAACTTATTGGTCATGTTTTGCCTCTGAGTCTTCAAATGTATGGATGCAGAGTTATTCAGAAGGTTGATCCTTATACTTTATTCTGTATAATTGCTTGGTCAAGTTCCAGAATGACATGAATACTTTGTTAGTAGCAAAATGCTCCTCTGTATCTCATATAGCATCTGAAAATTTTGAGGCAAATTACTTTTAGCATTATATAGAGATCACTGGTGGTTTCTGTTGGGTGTTTATCGGTTATACTTGTTTCTGTCGCCCTTATAGGAAGGTGTGGAGGTCGAGAATCACGATAGAAGGTTACTAGATAGTCGAGCGTTTTTCTGTTCCGTATCAGGTTTTTTAGGACTAGTCTGATAGTGTCTTGTTCTTAAATTGCTAGTATTACATGATGTTTTCTTACTGTCTTCCGCTTCAGTTTCCTAGTATTTAGCCGTTGTTACTGCTTGTTGCTATAACTTTCTTCCATCTGTTTTTCTGGCTCTTCGATTGCTATTATTATCTTTCTGGCCTTTGTTGTTGTTATTACTTGTTTCTATTGTTTTTTTCATCTTCTTGAGCCGAGGGTCTATCGGAAACAACCTCTCTACTTCCACAGGGTAGGGGTAAGGTATGCAGTCTGCACACATACTACCCTCCCCAGACCCCACTTGTCCCCACTTGTGGGACTCCACTAGGTTTGTTGTTGTTGTTGTTGTACTTGTTTCTATCATATCTATAGTCGGCAAAAGAGATAAGAGTATTATGTGGTTGGATTAATAGTTTATTGAGTATTATATCCTTGCTTAGTAGTTCATCCTTTTGTCCCTTTTTTCTGGATTTCGGATTGAAACATATTATGTGATCACAGGCTTTGGAGGTCTTTGATGTGGAACTGCAAACTAAAATGGTTATAGAACTGGATGGCTATGTAATGAAATGTGTTCGTGATCAGAACGGTAATCATGTTATTCAAAAGTGCATAGAACATGTACCTCAAGATAGAATTCACCTTATTGTAGCTTCCTTCTTTGGGCAAGTTGTGTCATTGTCTACACATCCTTATGGCTGTCGTGTAATTCAGGTAATGATCTGCTATCTTTTTAGTTCTTTGATTTGGTGTTTAAGTTCCTTTAATCAATTTGGATTTGTTAATTGTCAGAGAGTTCTTGAGCACTGTAACGACTCAGACACACAAAAGATTATTATGGACGAGATAATGCAAGCTGTTGGTACTCTAGTGTTGGATCAGTATGGAAACTATGTCATTCAGGTAATCGACATAATTAAGAGATTTGCTCCTTACATTTCATCATTACTTGACATCCGACTCCTTCCCTAAATAAGTGATTCCGGTTTTGGATTTCATGTTCAGACTTCTATATTCCGCTTAAGTGTTAGTAGTGCTTAAGAACTACTGTTCACTAGACTACTAACTATCATTTTTTTAGCTTTGCGATTGCAGTATATAGTCTGCAATTCTTGATTTTTTTTACTATGACTTATTACACTTCTGTTCTGGTCCTGATTTAGCCTTCCTCTTACTTGATTAGCATGTACTGCAACACGGTAAACCACACGAGAGGTCTGTTATAATAGACAAACTTACTGGACAAATTGTAAAGATGAGTCAGCACAAATATGCTTCTAACGTCGTTGAGAAGTGCTTGATCTTTGCAACGCCAGAGGAGCGTCAACTCCTGGTGAATGAGATGCTTGGTTCGACACAAGAAAATGAGCCTCTACAGGTCTGTCACTATTCTTGATTTTCAGAGATTTTTGCACCATTCTGTTCTGCATTTAAAAGGAACAACAATGAAAAGTAAAGATGTTAAAAGTCTGATGTTCTTACTTCTTTCAACTATAATCACTTTAATTTTCCAAATGTAGGCTATGATGAAGGATCCTTTCGGAAACTATGTAGTGCAGAAGGTTCTAGAGACATGTGATGATCAGAGCCGCGAGCTAATTCTTTCTCGCATTAGAATACACCTTACTGCTCTCAAGAAGTACACTTATGGAAAACACATTGTATCTCGCGTTGAAAAGCTCATCGCAACAGGAGGTTAGTAGCCCCCTTGTTTTGGTAAAATTATCTAGATATATACATACTTATAATGTCTCGGAAACAAGCATGTCTACCTTCACAAGGTAGGAGTAAGATCTGCGTACACATTCTCCCCAGACCCCACTCGTAGGATTTTACTTGGTATGTTGTTGTATAATGTCTCGTGCATGCTAAACACTGTTCTTTAAGCAACTTCTAACGATCCTTGCGTCATCTTTTTCCAGAGAAACATGCAGCTTTATCTTCGAATTCTTCGCGAGGCAATCTAGTTTTGAGGAATTGAAGACATTCTTCTTTTGTACAGCTGACAAATTCTGCAATCTTTTTGGCATTGCTTGTTTTAGGAGGCTGATAAATGGTTGTAAATAAGCAGCACTTCAACTTTGCTCCTGCCTAAATAAGTCTTTATAATTTCCTTTCTTGAAATGTAAATGGAAAACCTGTAATTATTCTCACTAAGAGCTATGTTAGAATAGAGAAATGAGGCAACTTATTTTACAAATGTTTTTTAACTACTGTATATAAGTCTAACATTCATCAAGTGTTTGAGAAGCTGATACTTCTCTAGCATAAAATTTTGAGGGTATTTTACATATGAAAATGTTTTTATTTTGCTAATAAATTCTAGTGTAAATATGTATCTGGTTGGTGGTGCATGTTATCTGTGTACTATCAATTCATGTTCTGAGCTCCACTTGGTTCAGAGTCTTGTACTAATTGGATATCAGTCAATTTAGTAACTCATCTAATATTATTGAGCTTTTTCAGCTTATAACTTTTTATTAAATAATTTTGAATAACATTCAATTTAGTTAGTTTGATTAGTACCAAATAGCAAAATTCTAATTTGTTGGTATATTGGTTCTAAGATTGACAGGTTGATGTAACTGCACGAACTAGAAGTGACGCGGAGATAATACATAAACTCAAAGGGATTTGAAAGTCGATTACTATATGAAAAAAAAAAACTTATGACACGCTCTGTGTTTATATCAAACTAATGAATATATAATATGTGTTTTAGGTGTTAGTATTATTACTGTAGGTGGTTAAAGATATATGCATTTAGAAAATATATAGAAGTTTTGATACTTTTTCAATCGTATTTGCATAATATTGGTAGAAGATTAGTTTAAACTAAGCAACATGTCTTGTGATGATTTGTATAGTTTATCCCAATTTATGTTGAACTAAGCATAGTTATATATTTCAACTTTTAATGAACGGTTACCAAAAAAAAAAATTAAGAACATGAAGCTTATATGAAAAATTGAGGTTTATGCTTATTTTCCTTTGGAATGGAAGTTGGAAGGTTGAAGGTGGAGCCGAGGAAATGAACCCAAACACATAAATCGTAGTTATAAATGTGACTTATGAATCAAGTAAGGAAGTGATCCCACTTTACTTGCAATCCATAAAGGTATACAATATTGCCAATTTATTTTCTAGTTGAATTATGCGTTGCCGTTTTTGGTGATGGAAATGTTAGAACCTCGAGAATATATATTGGTCGTAAACAAGCCATAGATTTTTGTGGCTAGAAAATCATGTTATTGGAGATAAACGGAGAAGTTTAAAATTAAATTGTTTTCAAAGATAGAAAGTTAGACTTTCTTTTTAAAACTGATTAATAAGGAAATAATACCATATAAAAAGAAACAAAGCGAGTACTATGAAATCTATGATCCAAATATTGTTCTTGCTCAATCAGCAAATGCTCTTCCTTTAGTTTGTATATAATAGAAATTCTTATATAATACATAGGACAGAGTTGTAATTATGTTTCTCAAGGAATCAACAATTATTCATCAGCATAATCTAAAAGAGAACTTCTACTGAATCTAAACTTCATTGCATATTTATATTCAAACTAAACACATAAAATCTCTATTTCTAAGAACAATATATGGTACATTAACATACAAATTAAAAATAAATTTCGTACAAATTTAATGCAAATTTGAATATCTACAATAACATACATAGTAAAAACAAATTTCATACAACTAATTATATATCATATAACTTATTTACAACTTATCTACAACTTTCATATATTATTTCTACCCAATTAAATACTACTACAATATCATACAACTTAAATACAAATTTTATACAATATGTCTTTTATATATATTTTGTATCCGATTTGTATATATTTTATTTGTAGTGTGTGCTTCTTCCTCTCTAAAATTTCAATCAAAACTTATTCTCTTAATACAGTGTTGATACATATCAACAACATTATGTAAAAAGATGGTATTGATAACTTAAATATAAATTTTATACAATGATTCATACATTATACAACTATTTTTCAACTTTGAATTCCAACCAAAATCAACTCTAATTTTTTACCAAACCCCCTCAAAATTGAGATATAATCTGAAAAGAATATTTTCAATTGTTTGCAACAATATCCAATCCAAACAGATAATATTTTTTGAAAACCCCAATTCGAATTCAAAGTTTTGAAGCTTTTTAATGGTTGTCAATTGTGGAGAGTCAAAATACCTTCAAAATTTATTTATTAGCAATTTCAATTCGAACACCAATTGTGAAACATGAAAGAAAATTGTTAAGTTAAAATGCTCTCAAACTGCTTGTCCAGCTTTTCTCTACATAGCTTTTGAGGGAAAGGTAAAGCAGGCCTATATTTGCTCTCCTCATATTCCTCCCTTCTTGATTTTTCTTCCTCCTTCTTCTTCTTCTTCTTCTTCTTCTTCTTCTTCTTCTTCTTCTTTCCAAACAAATAATAATTTTTGAAAACCCAAATTCGATTTCAAAGCTTCAAAGCTTTTTAGTGGTTGTCAATGGTGGAGAGTCAAACACCTTCAAAATTTATTGATTGACAATTTCAATTTGAATACCAGTTGTGCAACATGAAAGAAAATTGCTAAGTTAAAACGATTGAAATCCATTGATAAATTTCATTAAAACTCTATACATCAAGAAAGCATAATAAACATAGAGAACATCAAATGAAGAAAAATTGGGAGAAAACAGAGGAGAGTAGAGAGACGAAGAGAGAGAGAGAGAGAGAGAGAGAGAGAGAGAGAGAGAGAGGGCAAGTATAAAGGGATAAGGAAATAATTGATATTCCTTATTCAATTCCTAATATAAAGGGATACTCATTTAAAACTTATTTGTATATAATTGATAAATTGTATATGACCGTGTAATTAAATAGAAACTTGAGTAGAGAGGGTAATAAGATTTCAAATAGTGTATAGAAAGATAAAATCCCTAAGATATGTCGTAAAAATTGCATGGGGCGCCCTATTTGGTCGCCCCTTTTTAACTTATACCCCTTTTATTTTTCCGTTTGCATCCGTACCCATTTTTTATGTTAAAAGCATTTTAAAAAGATGATTTTGCCCTTCTTTAATAAAAGACTATTGACAAACTGCAGGACAAAAACTTAAGCATGTTTAGGCTGAAGTTTTAGCAAATAAACTAAAAACTTCAGCTTGTTTAGACTGAAGTTTCGGATAAAACTCAGGACAAAACTGTAGATTGCGTTACAAAACTTCAGCATGTTTTGGTATGAAGTTTTAGCAAATGAACTAAATAACTTCAGCATGCATTAGCAAAAACTCTTTAGAAAATTACATACTGCAAGACAAAAACTTAAGCATGTTTAGTCTGAAGTTTTAGCAAATGAACTAAATAACTTCAGCATGTTTTGTCTGAAATTTTAGCAAATGAACTAAATAACTTCAGCATGTTTTGTCTGAAGTTTTAGCAAATGAACTAAATAACTTCAACGTGCATTAGCAAGAACTCATTAGAAAATTACATACTACAAGACAAAAACTTAAGCATGTTTAATCTGAAGTTTTAGCAAGTGAACTAAAAAACTTAAACATGTTTAGTCTGAAGTTTTAGCAAATGAACTAAATAACTTAAGCATATTTAGTCTGAAATTTTAGCAAATGAAATAAATAACTTAAACATGTTTAGTCTGAAATTTTAGCAAATGAACTAAATAACTTAAGCATGTTTAGTCTGAAGTTTTATCAAATGAACTAAATAGCTTAAGCATGTTTAGTCTGAAGTTTTAGCAAATAAACTAAATAACTTCAGCATGTTTAGTCTGAAATTTTAGCAAATGAACTAAATAATTTCAGCATATATTAGACTGAAGTTTTGAATAAAATTCATGGTAAAACTGTAGACTGGAGGATAAATAACTTCAGCATGCATTAGCATGAAGTTTTAGCTTCAAGGTGAAACAACTTCATGCAAGTGTGATTCTGAAGATGAATATGGACAAGTTTCTATTTTTTTTTATAAAGTTGCTGAGAGGAGAGGAGGAGATTGTTTTATATCTTTTGTCAGGGGTGTAATTGTCATATTATTACGAATTTTTTGTGAGATGGCTACCAAATTAATAATTTTAAAAAATAGGGTACAAATTAAAATGTGGAACAAATATAGGTGTTTATCATTGAAATCGGATAACAATTAAATTTGTAAGTGGTTTTAAGGATATGTGATTTCACTTGGCACAAACTGAGAAATAGAAGAATTGAAGTTAGAAATTAACTGTAAAATGAAGCAAACCAATGTAACGCGCAACTTTGGCCCTCGAGCTAGGTCACCCTCGAACCAACTGAGTATATTATTGAAAAGGAAGAACTGAACAACTGAATAAGAGAGCTTAAGAGAGAAAACGTAATATGTTGCTTAGTTGTGCGTGTCCCCTTACAAAATGATTGGAATCTCCTTTATACAATAGAGGAGTTCTACATATGGTACAATTCTAAATACATAAGGAAATCTTCTGATTGGCTAATCAACCGGTCTTAACTTGATATATGCCGAGATCTCTGCCACAATCCTTGCCCGGTCACAGATTCATCAGCTTTCTTTTATTCGACCTAGCAGGCTTCCTTCGATCTCACTAGATCCCTATCCTTCTCGGTCTAGACCTTAGTTGGTCTCGATCTCGATCGATCCCTCAATCACGAGCTAGGCAATATTTATTCATGTAACGATCCAATATAACTCGGGATTGAACCTCGGTCTGCCACCCCGATCTCGATTAACCATACAAAATCGGGCAAGCACGATTTTGACCGTATACTGATAGTCCCCTCATTTTTTGGAGAGTAATGACAAGTAACGATTTGAGCATTTGATCATGATGTAATCGTCGTGACATAAATAGTAGAAGTGACAGAAACGTCTTGTCGGTACAGTTTACCAGGTATTTAATATGCGTCAGTCGACGGTCGACCACTAACAGTTTTGAACCGTCGTTGTGAAAACGATACATAGCCCCCTTCTTCATTATTTCAAAATTTACTTTCAAATATTTTTCATTCCAATCTCCATAGTTTTTTGCCTTCTTCAAAGTTTCCTATCTTCAAATCTTTGAGTTTCTTTGCTTGTTCTTCCTAAAACACCAAATACTTCAGTCTTCATTCTTCTTTATTCACAAAACCTAAATGGCAAAAATATCTAAAATTGTTCCGCAGAAAGAGGTTGCTTCCTCATCTCGGCCGACCGGCGAGAAACCAGTGGTGGAGCCACGCCCTGAAGAACTTATTCCCGGGGTGTGTGTCATAGATTCCGACTTTAAGGTCGAGAAAACCTCACCGGTTCCTGGTTGATACGAGCTAATATCGAGATACATATGCTCGATACCCAAAAGTCTTCTTGATCTAGTGAAAAAGAATTTCAATTAGAAAAATAAAAAGGTTATGATACCGGCACCGGAGAAAGCGATCACTACCCACGTGGAAGGGTACCTGAGTGTTTACACTTATCCTTTTTACGCTGGGTCCCCTCATCCGGTCATCGACGATTTTTGCAAGAAATATCAGGTGACCCTCGGCCAAATTCACCCTTCTTTCTGTAGGATCGTGATACTGCTTTGTTTCTTTATGAGCAAAATCGATGGGCTTCCCATCACCCTCGACCACCTCGTAAAATTATATAGCCCTCGACTCTACCGAGGTGAGCTGATAAAACTTTAACGCCGGGCCACCAAGGCGTTCACCTCCAGTATAGATAAAGACAAAGATCAGGGTTGGATGGGCCGGTTTGTTCGGGTGAAGACCTCGGACCTAATCCCGGATGAGAGTATGTCATTTCCTGAGAAATGGAATATGAAACGTAAGTATGATCCCGTTTTTAGTTTTTGTTATTCTTACTTCTTCATCTTTTCTTATCAGTGTTTTTCTCGACGCAGTCGTTGCTTGGATGTCGGGTGCGGTTCCCCACCTCGAGAACTGGTTCAAGAACCTAGTTTCGACATCAACATACGCCGAGCGCGCGTGGCGTAATTTGTCAAAGGCCGGTGGGAGGCTCGTAATCATGGTAAGCCTTCTTCTTGGCTTGTCGATTTTGCCTATCGTTCATGCATTTTTTCTCAAGTATGAGTTTATTTAATTTCTCCTTTTGTAAGTCTCGGAAAGGATGAGACTATGAGACCCTTGTCCGATGATGAAGAAGCTTTGCCGCCTACCTCGAAACCGGCGAAGGAGAATAAGAGGAAAAGGGCCTCGAACTACAAGGGTCAAAAACTCAAGAAGAGAACATCCCATAAACCTAAGGGGAACACAATCCCGTTAACTATGGAGAAGAAGAAGAAGAAGAAGAAGAAGAAGAAGAAGAAGAAGAAGAAGAAGAAGAAGAAGAAGAAGAAGAAGAAGAAGAAGAGAAAGAAGATAATTCTGGGTTGGTGGTCCGTGCGCGAGCTAGCACTGAGATTCGGAGATCTTCGGAACCGGTGGGAGTCGATACTGCTCCGTCCAGGCTCGATGAGGTCGCGGAGGAGACTTCGGCCCAAGATCCCGAGTCGAGAGGAACCGAAGATGTTTTATCTCGGGGCGAAGAGACCGTTGAAGAGGCGGTGGATGCCGGTGTGGAAACTGGGCTTGAGGCTCCCCAATACGGAGGCGGCGCCCCAAAAGACCCACTTGGGGCAATAGAGATCGGAGATTCACCCTCGTTTCCTTTTTTTTCCCAGTCGATGATACTGTGATGCTCAAGCCGTGGAGACTTGTCACAGGGAGGGAGCCCATAGAGAGGAAGATCCTTTCCGTGTTTATTTTGTTGGGGTAAAAGATGTCACTAGTCTGAGTGACTTGGAGGCTCCAAAGAAGAGCTCGGGCGAGGTGGGAGTTTCTTATCTTTTCAACGAAGCTCAACAAGCCCTGAATCAAGTAAGTTCATTTTCTCTTTGTTAATTTTCATACTTGTATTTTTCTTTCCTTGTATAATTCCTTATTTCTATTTTTGTAGGCCTATGTGCTTCATCACGAGGTATTTCTCAGATCTCGAGGGGAGCTGAGCTGGTACGAAGTCGAAATCTGAGGGCTTACTAAAGAGAGAGATGCCTTCAAGCTTCTCAGTGAGCAGAGAGAAAGAGAGGCAAAAGGACTTCAGGCTGAGCTAGAAGTATCTCGGAGAGAACAAGCCGATTTATCCGAGCAGGTAAAAAGAATCTTTGAAGTTAATGATTCTGACTCGGGCGTAATGGCTAACAGTTCGGTCCCACGGGTACAGCAAAAGCTCGATATGATCAGGCAGCTTCGTGTTGAAGTGAACGCCGTAAAAGTGGAGGCCGAGGAGTGGAAAAAGAACATGGACCGCTTGCCTCAGAAAAGGAGGCTGCCCGAACTAAACTGGCCTCGGCTGAGACCTAACTCCGAAGCTTGAAAGAAAAAGCCTTGATACAAACCAAGAAAATTGAGGAGTTCCAGTCTCGGTTGGGTTCAACAACTTTCGATCGAGAGAGGCTGGCCATATAACTTGCAGCGGCCAAATCGGAGGTCAAAACGGCCAAGGCTAATGCTGATGTAATGGTGTCCGTCTACCGGTCCGAGCAAAGAAGGTTGCCGAAGCTGCTCAGGCTCGAGCAAACTGGGTTGCCGAGCATGCTAAATGCCAGTCTCGAAGGGAGACTCTCAAGGAGATCCATGCTCGTGACTTCGATCTTATAGCCGAGATCGAGAATGCTAAGGAGCTCGAAGTTGAAGACAGAGAGTTGGCCTTTCCTGATGATGATGATTCTGGGAGTATGAGCGAATCTAAAAGCAGAGAAGGCCTCGAGAGCGAAGATGCTGCTCCCAGAGAAGACTAAGTCGTTTAGGATTAGCATTTTTTGTGTTTCTTTTAAGACCGTTTTGGTCTTTTGTAGAGAAATTTGATCGAGCCATGTTGCCTTTGTAAATGATTTTTGACGTGTATATATATATAAACTTTCTTCCTTTCTGCCTTATAGAATTATGAAGTTGTATTCTAAGGCCCGATGTTTAGACAATTTGATTGAAACCGAACTAGTACAACCCTTAGTCTTTACGATCGAGTGAGTGCTTGCTCGAATCGAAATAAGGTAACCCTTAGGTTTCTTATTTGAACGAGGATGGTCTCTCGAACTCGAAGCAAAAACAGCCCTTAGGCTTTGTATTAGGCCGATAGAGCCTTTATAAAAAGATCGTTTATGGCTTTCTCCCCTTTTCGGCTTGAAAAGGTTTTTTATCATTTGTATTTGCAAAACTTGTAATGCCTTAGCATGAAATAAGGAATTGTTCGGGAGTTCGAACAATTTTGTACTCATTAGAGTTTTCGAGGCATGATATTATCGAAGCCTTTTATGATTTTGCCGGAGGTAGCCCTTTTAACGGGTTTATGAGGGAATTTGAAGGTCTATTTTGTTACGTAATTCGTACGTCTCTGAACTGTGTTAATTCGGCCATAGCCTTTTTAATTCGGGATTTGCCCCTTGGGCTTATTAACTGCCATGAAGTAATTTCTTCGCATCAAAGTTGACATTCGAGGGCAATGCCCCCCCAGTATTCGAGGTTAATTGTAAAGAAACCTCGGATACTGTTAAATTGTTCTAAGTTAGCACGACCAATGGTTGCCTCATTAAAAACCTCGCCGAAAAACCCATTTGGGACAAAATCGGTCTAAGGAAAATAGAGTGCAACGCGTGCTTTCAGACCTAAAGGCTTCGTGTTGAAGAATCCATCATTGTTTTTGGTCGAACACCTACAAGGGTTAGTTTAAAATATAAATGAAAATGGAAGAGGGCTTACCTTAGCAGTAGTATCGTTTTAGGTGCGATACGTTCCAATTGCTTAGCAGTCATTCGCCATTCATCGTGTCGAGCTTGTAGGATCCTTTTCGGATGATTTTGAGAACCTAGTACGGTCTTTCCCAATTCGGACCCAGTTTCATTTCATTCGTATTTCGGGTGTTGAGGGTAACTTTTCTTAGCACCAAGTCCCCGATGTTAAAATGTCGAAGATTGGCTCTTTGATTGTATTACCTTTCGATCCGTTGTTTTTGAGCGGCCAATCGGATGAGAGCGGATTCACGTCTTTCATCAAAAATTCTAGGCTCATATTCATGGTCTCGTTATTTGATTCCTCTGTTGCACATCAAAACCTAATGCTAGGTTCTCTAACCTCGTCCGGGATCAGAGCTTCGGTGCCATAAACTAACGAGAACGGTGTTGCTCCGGTGCTGGATTTTGATATTGTGTGGTATGCCCGTTGAACCTCGGGTAGTATTTCTCTACATTTTCCTTTGTCGTCGATCAATCTTTTCTTTAGATTTTGGATGATGGTTTTGTTGGTCGATTAGGCTTGTCCGTTTCCGCTGTGATGATAAGGTGTTGATAGGATCCTTTTGATCATGTGATCCTCGAGAAATTTAGTTACTTTGTTGCCGATGAATTGTTTTCCATTATCACATACAATTTCGGAGGGCATCCCGAATGGACATATGATGTGGTCCCAAATGAAGTATATGACTTCCTTTTCTCTAACTTTCTCGAAAGCCTGTGCTTCAACCCATTTAGAGAAATAATCAGTCATAAACAAAATAAATTGAACTTTACTTGGGGCCGACGGGAGAGGGCCAACGATGTCCATTACCCATTTCATGAAGGGCAGTGGGGACAGGACCGAGTAGAGTAGTTCCCGGGTTGATGAATCATGGGCGCATGCCTTTGGCATTTGTCGCATTTTCTAATGAACTCCCTTGCATCTTTCCCCATATCGGTTTAATAGTACCCTGCTCTGATTACTTTGTGGATCAATAATTCGGCACCGGAATGATTTCCACAAGTACCCTCGTGAACTTCCCGTAGAATGTAGTCGGTATCTCCCGGTCCCAAACATATTGCCAACGGTCCATCAAACGTCTTTCTAAACAGCATTTCGTCTTCGAAAAGAGTGAACCGTGTTGCCTTTGTGCGCAAAGCTCTCAACTCCTTTGGATTTGATGTAAGCTTCCCGTTCTTTAAGTACTCTATATACTTGCTTCTCCAATCCCAGGTTAAACTTGTGAAGTTTATCTCGGCGTGACCTTCTTCGATTACCGATCTCATGAGTTGTATGACAATCTCCGATTTGAGTTCGTCATCTTCGACCGATGAACCTAAGTTTGCAAGAGCGTCGGTCTCGCTGTTCTGTTCTCGATGTACATGTTGCAAGGTCCATTCCCTAAACCGATGTAGAGTCACTTGTAGTTTATCCAAGTACCTCTATATTCGGTCTTCTCGGACTTCAAAAGTCTCGTTCACTTGGTTTACCACGATGAAGGAATCACAATTAGCCTCTATGACCTCTGCCCAAGCTTCTAGCTAGTTCGAGACCTACAATCATGGCCTCATACTCGGCCTCATTGTTAGTCAATTTTGTAGTTCTGATAGACTGTCTAACTACATTACGTGTGGGTGATTTTAGTACGATGCCTAATCTGGACCCCTTCGCGTTCGAAGCACTGTCCATAAAGAGGGTCCAGACTCCCAAAGATGTACCCGATTTTATCGGTAGTTCTTTTTCAACCTCGGTTATGAGGGCCAACGTAAAGTCAACCACGAATTCTGCCAAGATTTGAGACTTGATGGCGGTTCAGAGTCGATACTCAATATCATACCCCATTGATTTCTACGACCCATTTGGCCAATCGACCCGAGCTCGGTTTTGTGCAAAATATTTCGAAGAGGATAAGTTGTTACAACACATACTGGATGACATTGAAAATATGGTTTTAGTTTCCTTGAGGCGCTTATTAAAGCAAGCGCTAATTTTTCTAAGTGTGGATAGCTAGTTTCGGCCTCACCTAAGGTCTGACTAACATAATAGACAGGGAATTGTGTACCTTGTTCTTCTCGGACCAGGACTCCTCTTACTGCTATCTCTGAGACTGCCAAGTAAATGTAAAGCTTTTCGTCCACTTTCATGGTATGAAGCAGCGGCGAGCTCGATAAATACCACTTTAGTTCTTCCAAGGCCTGCTGGGAGTCCATGCAAAATTGCTCTTCTTCTTAAGCAGCGAGAATAATCGTTGGCTCCTATCTGAAGATCTTAAAATGAATCGTCCTAGGGCGGCTATCCGCCCCATCAGCCTATGCACGACCTTTACATTATCCACTACCGTGATATCCTCGATAGCTTTGATTTTATCGCGGTTGATCTCGATTCCCCGATTGGACACCATGAAACCAAGAAACTTGCCCGAGCCAATCCCGAATGCACACTTTTCAGGGTTGAGCTTCATATTGTACTTCCTCAGTATATCGAAAGTCTCCTGCAAATGCTTTAAATGGTCTGCTCACAGGGACTTAACTAACATGTCATCAATTTAAACTTCCATTGATTTTCCTATTTGTTCTTCGAACATTCGGTTTACTAGGCGTTGATATGTTCCACCAGCATTTTTTAGACCGAATGGCATTACACTATAAAGGTAGTTACTGTACATGTGATAAACGAGGTCTTTTCCTAATCCTCTGGGTTCATATGTATCTGGTTATACCCGGAGTAGGCTTCGAGAAAACTGAGAGTCTCATGACCGGCCGTGGCATCGATCATACGATCAATATTAGGCAAACGAAAAGAATCTTTGGGGCATGCTTTATTCAGGTCTTTATAATCTACACACATTCTAAGTTTGTTTCCCTTCTTAGGGACTACCACTACGTTTGCTAACCATTCGTGATACTTTACTTCCCGAATGGATCATATTTTGACAAGTTTGGTTACCTCGTCCTTGATGAAGGCATGTTTGACCTCGGACTGGGGCCTTCTTTTTTGCTTCACCAGGCAAAATTTTGGGGTCCAGGCTCAGTTTGTGAGTGGTAATTTCTGGTGGGATCCCTGTCATATCGGGGTGGGACCAAGTAAATCAATCCATGTTAGCTTTAAGGAAATGAATAAGTTTTTTCCTGAGCTTTGGGGTTAGCCCCGTGCCTAGGTATACATTTCGTTCGGGCTGATGCTTGGCCAGTGTGACTTGGTCCAGCTTTTCGACCGTCGATTTGGTGGCGTTGGAGTCATCGGGAATTATGAAGGATCGAGGGATCCATTAGTCGTCATCCTCGTCGATCCCTTGCTTTTGTAATTTGGTCGAGGCCGATGTCTATGGTTGCTATTTGGCCTTCTACTTTCCCTTCGAGTCTGATCCCTTCATTGATGAGAGCGCCGATACTGGTATCACTTCATCGACTGCAAATATTTCCTTGGCGGTGGGTTGTTCCCCGTACACTTTTTTAACTCTCTCCGATGTCGGGAACTTCAAAACTTGGTGAAGGGTCGAGGGTACTACCCTTATGTTATGGATCCACGGCCTTCCTAGCAGAGCGTTGTACCTCATGTCACCCTCGATCACATGGAACTTTTTTTCTTGGATGGTCCCGGCCACACTCACTGGCAACGTAATTTAACTTTTGGTGGTTTCGCTTGCCATGCTGAAGCCGTTAAGTACTCAGGCTGCGGGCACAATTTGATCATGTAGGCCGAGCTGTTCTACGACCCTCGATCGAATAATGTTGGCTGAGCTACCTGGATCAATCAAACCACATTTAACTTGAATTTTATTTATAAGGACAGATAATACCAGTGCGTCATTGCGAGGTTGTAAGATCCCCTCTGCATCTTCGTCATTAAAAGACAAGGTCCCTTCCGGTACGTAGTCTCGAGTCTGCTTTTTCCTCGTGATCGACACCTTGGTGCGTTTGAATACGGCCCCCTGAGGAGTATTGACCCCTCCAACAATCACGTGGATCACGTGTTGCGGCTCTTATTACTCATTCTGTCTGTTTGAATCTCTGTTCTTGAAGTGGTTTTTAGCCCGATCGCTTAAGAATTCTCGAAGATTCCCTTTGTTAAACAAACGAGCTACCTTTTCCCTCAGCCGTCTGCAATCTTCTATTCTATAACCGTGGGTGCCATGATATTTGAACATTTGATTAGGATTTCTCTGGGCCGGATCAGTCTGCAGAGGTCGGGGCCACCTGGTGTCTTTGATGCGCCCAATGGCCGATACAATAACTGATGTATCAATGTTGAAGTTGTATTCCGATAGTCGTGGTGCTTCTTTGGGTTCAACATTTCTGTCAAAACTGCTCTTATTCATGAGCCCTCAAGAGCTTTGTCCTCGATCATTTCTTCTATCAATTCGAACGGGGTTGCGTCCAGGCCCGTTGTTTCTCCAATCTCCACCATATGACCGATATTGATCTCTGTTTGACCATGGTTCCCGGTCAATATCCCTTTTAACTCTGTCGATGGTCCTGTTTGGATAAATGGACCCGGAAGGGGCTCCCAACTGGTCATCCTCGACCCTAATATTTGACTGGTACCGATTGTGCACATCAGCCCAGGTTATAGTTAGATATTCGATCAAGTTCTGCTTTAACTATTGTGAGGCTACCGAACTTCATGTATTTAGGCCTTGAGTGAAAGCATGAACGACCCAATTGTCGACGACTGGGGGCAGATTCGTACGCTCCATTTGGAACCGAGATACGAACTCTCTGAGCATCTCGTTGTCTTTCTATTTTACTTTGAAGAGGTCCAACTTTCTAGTGTCGACCTTTATTGCTCCGACGTGTGCTTTGACGAAGGAATATGCGAGCATGGCAAAAAAATCAATGGAGTTAGGTGGAAAATTGTGGTACCATATCATCGCCCTCTTTGATAAAGTTTCTCCGAATTTCTTCAGCAGTACGGACTCAATCTCATCGTTCTCTAGATCATTCCCCTTTATTGCGCATATGTAAGAAGTGACATGCTCGTTGGGGTCAGTAGTTCCATTATACTTGGGAATTTCTGGCATGCGGAATTTCTTCGGAATGGGCTTAGGAGCTGCGCTCGGGTGGGAGGAGGGCTTTTGTACGAACTTCTTTGAATGCAAACCCTTCAAAATCGGTGGTGCCCCCAGAATTTGATTAACTCGGGAGTTATATGTTTCCACTTTTTTTGTCATTCGCTTCAATCTTCTTCTCCCCCAATTCATTTCGCTTTGTCAGCTCCTCGAACATTTTCAAGATAGCGGGGTCGGTCCCTGACTCATTCACATTTGACCTCATCGGCACTGGTTCAGCCCTGTGAACAACTTCCTATGATGGCTCGGGTTTGCCCCTACTCGGTGCATGGTTTTGTTTTTAAAGTGCTATTGCAACTTGTTGAGCCTGCAGCATTTCGAATATTATTCGAAGGCTGATTCCGCCTTCTTCGTCGCCCTATGCATTCTGACCAGCTGATCGAACGTCTCTGCGAATGCTATTTTCGGGCTCGATGCCCAAATTTGCATCCAGGGAAGCATGGGAACTAACATCGATGGGGTCTGCAAGTGGTATTCCCTCGAGTTCAACTGGAGGCACTTCATTTCCTAGGGCGGCTACGTTGTCATTTTTGCCATGAAAACCAAGACCATTGTCGATGTGTGTGGGTACTGCTTGAGAGTTCGACATATTGATCTTGGAATAAAAACGCTTACAAGAACAAGTGTTAAACAATGTGTGTTATGAAAATTAGCACCAGTCAATCACTATTATCCTTAGTCCCACGGTGGGAGCCAAACTTTTTACCCTTAAAATTGGATAACAATTAAATTTGTAAGTGGTTTTAAGGATATGTGATTTCACTTGGCACAAACTGAGAAATATAAGAATTGAAGTAAGAAATTAACTGTAAAATAAAGCAAACCAATGTAACGCGCAACTTTGGCCCTCGAGCTAGGTCGCCCTCGAACCAACTGAGTATATTATTGAAAAGGAAGAACTGAACAACTGAATAAGAGAGCTTAAGAGATAAAACGTAATATATTGCTTAGTTGTGTGTGTCCCCTTACAAAATGATTGGAATCCCTTTTATATAGTAGATGAGTTCTACATATGGTGCAATTCTAAATACAGAAGGAAATCTTCTGATTGGCTAATCAACCGGTCTTGACTTGATATATGCCAAGATCTCCGCCACAATTCTCGCCCGGTCACAGATTTATCAGCTTTCTTTTATTCGACCTAGCAGACTTCCTTTGATCTCACTTGATCCCTATCCTTCTCGGTCTCGACCTTAGCTGGTCTCGATCTCAATCGATCCCTCAATCACGAGCTAGGCAATATTTATTCATGTAACGATCCAATATAACTTGGAATTGAACCTCGGTCTGCCACCCCGATCTCGATTAACCATACAAAATCGGGCAAGTACGATTTTGACCGTATACAATAGGGTACGACTGCAAATCCCCCGGTTATTTTTCTATTGGGCCTCTTGAAATTTTCAATTGTGGGCTCATAATAACAACAAACAACAAAAATAAACCTAGTGTAATCTCACAAGTGAAGTAACTGAAAGCCCATAACAAAATTTCAAATTCCATATGCATCTTAGGCCATCTCTATCACGAAAATTCTATCGAGATAAAAGATAAAAGGGATCTTAAGATTTTTAGCCAATTGACAACAAAAAAAAATAAAAAAATCTCCCTAGTCGTAACAGTTTTTAGTTGTCCGTCATAGATATTCAATATATAATTATTATATAATAAGTGTAACATTATTATATAATATATGTACACTGATTATAAAATAATTATTGCATTAATTAGCATACCGGCTAAAATTTGTAAAAAATAAAAACTAGGAGTATTTTTTGTTGTGTGTTATAAATATATTATATTATAGATGTTTATTTACTCCGTTGTAAATAAGCTTCATGAAGAAATTTATCCATATGAGACTCCGCCGTAAATATGTTTATCTATTTAGTACTCTATTGGAAATAAGCCTCTTGGAGAAACTTATCATTTTGGTACTCCGTTATAGATAAACATAACCCCTGATAGAAGATTATCTATATCTGGTACAGTAGCAACTTACAAGCAGCTTGCAGTAGCAGCTTACACAGCAACTTACAAGCAGCTTACACAGCAACTTGCAGTAGTAGCTTACGCATCAGCTTCCTTTATTCTATAAATAGAAGAATTTTCAGTTTATTATGTACATAAGTTTGAAGTTTGAATAATATATCAGTTTCTCTCTATACTTGTCTTTACTTTATAGTTTTTATTTTATAACACGTTATCAACACGAGACTATGCCATCTCGAGCAAATACTTTGAAAGTATCAAAGGTACGGACTTTTTTTTTTCTAAATAATGTCAATTCTTTCTAAAATTGAATTTGTAGCCTTGGATATATCTGGCAAAAGCTACATTTCTTGGGTGCTTGATGCTGAAATTCATCTTGATGCGATGGGTGTGGCATACACCATCAAGGACAAAAATCAAGCATCAAACCAAGACCGTGCCAAAGCAATGATATTCCTACGACATCACCTTGATGAGGGCCTGAAAATGGAATATCTTACTGTTAAAGATCTAGTCATACTGTGAAATAATTTAAAAGATAGATATGACCACCTGAAGATGGTCGTTCTTCCACAGACACATTATGATTGGACTCATTTAAGGCTATAAGATTTTAAATATATCAGTGAGTATAATTCTGCTATGTTCATAATTATTTCCCAATTGAAATTATGTGGTGATAATATTACTGATCATGATATGTTGGAGAAAACTTTCACCACTTTTCATGCCTCGAATATGCTCATGCATCAGCAATATCGAGAGATGAGATTCAAAAAATATTCTGAACTTATCTCACATCTTCTTGTAGACGAGCAACATAATGGGCTATTAATGAAAAATCATGAAAGCCGACCTACTGGTTCTTGTCCATTCCCTGAAGTGAATGAGACGAACTTCCACCAAGCTAAGCGTGGAAGAGGACGTGGCCCCAGTCGTGATCATGGCCGTGATCGGGGAAGAAACTCTAATCATGGTAATAATAATGCACCAAAGAACCCTCCTCATCACCAGCAGTAGAAAAGAAAGGAACAAAAGCATGAAGCGGTACAAGCAGCAAAGTCAGAAAATGCATGCTATAGATGTGCAGGAAAAGGACACTGGTCACGTACCTGTCGTATGTCAAAGCACCTGATTGAGCTTTATCAAGCCTCCCTGAAGAAGGCAGAGAAAAATGTTGAAGCAAATTTTATTTCTGAAGATAATCTAGACTTCATGCATTTGGATGTAGCTGATTACTTTGCACTCCCAGAAGGAGAAACAAGTCATATGATCGGTGGTGAATATGTAGAAATGTAAATATTTTAATTTTGGTTGTTTGTCATAGATAGTATGGTTATGTAATTGTTGTACATAAATAAAAATTATACTTTGATAATGATGTTTACTATAACATATTTTATTTATTTTATTTTGAAGAATATGGATAATCCTCAAATTATGTTTGGATCAAAGACCAATCATGAAGATATTTGTGTAATTGATAGTGAAACAACTCATGCCATATTCAAGGATCAGAAATACTTTTCTTATTTGCATAAGGAAAAAGCAAATGTTTCAACAATTTTTGGTAATATAAGTTTGATTGAATGCTCTGGAAGAGCCATTATATTTATATCTAAGGGAACAAAACTTATAATAGAAAATGCATTATTCTCCTCCAAGTCCCGAAGAAACTTGTTGAGTTTTATAGATATCCGCCGAAATGGGTATCATGTTGAGACGACTGATGAAATGGATATGGAATATCTTTGTATTACAAAGAATGCTTCTGGCCAGAAGTGCATTGTAGAAAAGTTACCAACTTTATCTTCTGGCTTATACTATTCAAAGATTAGTACAGTTGAAGCACACTCTATCGTAAATCAGAAGTTTACTGATTCAAATATTTTTGTGTTTTGGAATGGCCGTTTGGGCCATCATGGATCAATAATGACGAGACGAATTACTAAAAATTCGAGTGGGTATCCATTAAAGAACCTGAAGATTCTTACAAATAATGAATTTTTTTGTGATGTTTGTTATCAAGGCAAAATAATCACTAGACCATCACCAATGAAGGTTGGCATTGAATCCCCTGCCTTTTTAGAACGTATACATGGGGATATATGTGGACTTATTCACCCACCAAGTGGATTGTTTAGATATTTTATGGTACTAATAGATGTATCTTCAAGATGGTCTCATGTGTGCCTACTATCATTTCGCAACCTGGCGTTTGCAAAGCTATTATCCCAAACAATTCGATTAAGGACACAATTCCCAGATTATCTTATAAAGGCTATTCGCCTTGATAATGCTGGAGAATTCTCATCTCAAGCTTTTGATGATTACTATCTATTAATTGGGATAAAAGTTGAACATCCTGTAACTTATGTTCATACTCAAAATGGCCTTGCAGAGTCATTTATTAAACGCTTGTAATTGATAACAAGATCACTACTTATAAAAACAAAAATGCCCACTACTGTTTGGGGCCACGCTATCTTGCATGCAACATCACTTATCCGTCTCAGACCGACATATTATAATAAATATTCTCCGTCACAATTAGTTTTTGGTCATGAACCAGATATTGCCCATCTACGAATTTTTGGATGTGCTGTATATGTGGCTATGTGCCAGTAGCACCACCACAACGCATTAAGATGGGCCCACAGAGAAGGTTAGGAATATATGTCGGGTTTGAATCATGCTCTATTATTCGCTATCTTGAACCATTGACGGAAAATTTATTTACTGCTCGATTTGCAGATTGTCGGTTTGATGAAACAAATTTCCCACAATTAGGGAGAGTAAAATACGCGATATAATTTTTTCCTTACTAAGTTTTTTCCCACAGAATTTTCCTTATAAGGTTTTTAGTGGGGCAACTAGCAATGCGTATTACTAAATATGTGTACTCTTTTTTCTTCACTAGGAATTTTTCCCACGGAGTTTTTTCTAGTAAGGTTTTAATGTGGCATATTATCTTTTAATGAACATCCAAGGGGGAGTGTTATAAATATATTATATTATGGATGATCATTTACTCTGTTGTAAATAAGCTTCCTGAAGAAGTTTATCCATATGAGACTCCGCCGTAAATATGTTTATCTATTTAGTACTCTATTGGAAATAAGCCTCCTGAAGAAGCTTATCATTTTGGTACTCCATTATGGATAAACATAACCCCCGATAGAAGATTATCTATATATGGTACAGTAGCAGCTTACACAGCAGCTTGCAGTAGCAGCTTATACAACAACTTGTAGTAGCAGCTTACGCAGCAGCTTACACAACAGCTTCCTTTCTTCTATAAATAGAGGAGTTTTAAGTTTATCATGTACATAAGTTAAAAATTTGAATAATATATTAATTTCTCTCTATACTTATCTTTACTCTATAGTTTTTATTTTATAACATTGTGGACCTTGTCGGGCTGCTGTGTGGTGTAAAAAACTAATTATAGGTGCTTTTGGTTGGCTGCGTAATGAGAAGATAACAAATAGTACAACATATATGTTTTGGTTTTATATAATATTTCCGTAATTAAATGTCCACTTTTTCCATGTATAACATAAAAATATGCATGACTAATTATTTTTTTAATCTGCAAAACTAATGCATTATTTGATTTTCGATGTTCAACTCTACATGATTAATACCAATCATAACTTATGCAAGATTAATATAGCATCCTTGTTCCTCGAAAATATTTTTTATTCCAAATATTCATATTTCGTGAAAGTCTTTTTCCCCTTTTAATAAAAAACAATATTTTTAAAACATATTCTTGCCAAGAAGATCAAAAGTGCCTCAAAATTAAAACTTTAGAAGATTTTTTTAACCTAACCCATGTACCATGACGGTTTATTGTATATTTTTACAAGATATTATTTCTACGTGAACTCGTAAAATATCACATGACATCAACTATACTTGTTTTTTTTTAACTTGCCAAAGTCTCCTATTTAAATTTAAAGAACAAAAAGAAGAAAGAAAAGAGAAAGAACAAGTTTAAGGAGTAAAGAAGATGAAAAGGGTAAGAAAAGAAAAGAGGTGGGAATAGCCACCATTTTCAATTTCCGCCAAGATTCTCTGCTCTCTCTCCCTCTCTCTCTCTCACACACACTTCACCAAATACCTCTTTCCACCAGTTTTGAGTGTTGACTACTGAGAGGTGGGAATAATTTTGAAGAATGGAGGCAGTAGTAGTGGACGCTGGTTCTAAATTACTCAAAGCTGGTTTTGCTGTTCCCGATCAATCTCCTTCTATGGTACTCTCCTCTTTTCCATACTTAAAAAAAAAAAACCCCACAAAAATATAGCTTAAGTTTGGAACTTTATACTGTTTTCTTGCTATTTTACCCCAATTTGTGTGAAAATTTTGAGTTTTACAATGGTATTACTCTATTACTACTCTGGAATCTATGGTACTAAACTATGAGAAAAACCCATAAGGATAGAGCTTCAAGATTGGAATTTTCTGCTATTTACTCAATTTGTATGAATTTTTTGGGTTTTAGGATAGTATAATGTAGGTATTGCTTTCTTTTTCTTTTTTTGGTAATATATGGTACTAATTCTTCAAAAGTATTTAAAAATGAAAACAGAAGAAAAGAGCTTCAAGTTTTGGAACTTTCTGCTATTTACTTGCTATTTTGCCCCATTTTGTGTGCTTTTGGGATTTACGATGGTAATACAGTATACTATTTGTTACTCTTTCCTTGCTTTGGTAATATATGGTACTAAACTTTAAGAAAACCCCATAAGAATAGAGCTTCAAGATCGGAACTTTCTGCTATTTACTTGCTATTTTACTTCCAATTTGGATGAATTTTGGGTTTTAAGATGGTATAATTTTAGTTATTGCTTTTTTTTTTTCTTCCTTTGGTAGTATATGGTACTAACCCTGCCAAAGTACAAGAAACCCCCATAAAAAAAGAACTTCAAAAATGGAACTTTTTGCTATTTACTTCCTATTTAATCCCAATTTGTGTGAATTCTTTGGTATTGAGATAGTAATACTGTAGTTATTGCTTATTTTATCCCGATTTTCTTGGTGCAAGCTGCATGAACACCATAATTATAAATAGTAGTAATACTGTAATTATTGCTTGTTTTTTTTGAACTACTTTGGGAATGTATGATTTAGGTAATACCGACCCAAATGAAACGCATTCCTGAAGATGATGAAGGTTCCTTGGTTGAGGAGGAGGATGATATCACTGTGGATCCCATTGAGAGAGGTTTTATTAAAGATTGGGATGCTATGGAAGACCTGTTGCACCATGTTCTTTATACTGGTCTTGGTTGGGAAATCGGAAATGAAGGCCAAATTTTGTTCACTGACCCACTTTGCACTCCCAAGGTGAGATTTATTTTTTAATTGACTTTCTCAGAGTTTCTGTAATTTCTTTTTTTTTTTTGTTTTTTTGGAGGGGGGGGGGCATTACCAAATTTTTTATAGAAATTAGTGAACTTTGAGTATACAACTCTGCTAGAAAGGCATGATTAGAAAATGATTTAAAGAATTGCATTCTGGGTAGCTTGAAATGCTAAACTCCTAATTACAACGTTTGGTGTAAGCCCATTATGTCAGTCTTGGTGGGCATGATTACCTTCACAACATGTGCTTGTGGACGGGACGGGCTATTCAAGGTGCACGGAAGTTGGTCCGGACCCCTGATTTTTTTCAAAACAGAAAGGGAATAGTATCTAAGAGAAGATGTTCTAGGTGACATGGTTTTCTGTAATTCAGTATATCTAGTCATGAAGCTTTAAAGAGGGGTTAATAATTTGTTTGGTTTGTAATGTTGAAGAAAATTCTTGGAATATGGAGAATCCAGTAAGTTATTAGAGCTGAATGCTAGATTTGGCTTATTGTTTTCAACTGCGACATCACATTGATGTCTTTACTGTGCATAGTAACTTGTACGAGAGTGTAATTAATATGTATCTCTGGCTTTGTGTTAACAGGCTGTTCGGGAACAATTGGTGCAATTGATGTTTGAAACGTTTAACATCTCGGGGTTTTATGCCTCTGAGCAGGCAGTATTGTCGCTTTATGCTGTTGGACGCATATCTGGCTGCACCGTTGATGTTGGTCATGGGAAAATTGGTAATCTACATTACCTTAAACTTTTCATCCTTCAATATCCGTTTATTTAAAAATTCTTTGCTTTTGCTCTTGTTTAGTTTCCCATTATCTGATTGGGCCGGGCCTATTTACATAGTCATTATGTAGCAATATTGTCTGCTTACGTTTGTTGCTATTTCCTTCAAGTTGAAATGTATAAGTGAAAAGAGACATAAAAGGCTTGAGAATGCGGTTATGATTGCACTATTGGTTGGAAAAACTTAGTACTGTAATACAGTTGGTTTTATTAGTTTCAAGCAAAAGGCAGGGTAATAATCCAGCCTGCGGTAGCTACGGTTAATATGCCCGTCAATATTCTGCATTTTCTTTGTCTATTTAGAGTTGAGCCTTTTTGAGCTGAAGCAATTACAGTTTATTCTGCTTTATGAAGAAAATTGTACTAATAGGCCTATAGCCCCTTAAACCTTGCTTCAGCCACATCACTTAGGGACAGCACCATATACAATAGAACACATGCATCCACAAAAAAAAGTGAATACACTAAGTCACTAACCTTAAATATGAGCTCCAGAAAAAGAAAAGCATAGGTCATGAAAGGTTTCAAGGTACTGCCTTTCCTCGATTGAGGTAATTTCACAAAGAACCCGTGCTTAGTGGTATTAGGGAGCACAAGGGTAGTTGCAATCTCCATTAATGAGAAGCATAACCGCAAGAAGAGTGTAAAGAAAGAGAGCAATGGATGTACAAAGGGAATTGCATCTAACAAGTTCGTCTTCCGGACAAAATAGGCGATACCTCCTTTGTCCCTGTTCTGCTGCACATGTTCACTTCGTGTTTCCACTGTTTCACCTTCTTTGGCCAAGTTCACCACTACCGCCCCAAAAATATATTCTAGATATATATTCAAGAGAAGAGTGTGTGCAACACTTGACACCTGGTGAACAGCACACCTCTCTAGAGCACGTTAATTCTCAGTGACCTTGAATACTTTATTCATCTTCTTGCATTTTGAAAATTTGGATTTGGGCTTCGATGAGGAGGATATTAGCTTGAAATGTTGTAATGTCACTCTTTTGCATATAAATGCTGCATTGTTCTTCCGTACATTTAGAGACTCCATCATTTGAGTTTTAGAGTATCGGAATATGAGAGCTCATAGTAACTCAATTTTGTTTTTTGAGAAAATATGAGCAGTAGGAGGAATAATTTTATCACTCATCGCTACCACCAGTTCATACAGGCTTGGCACCCGTTTGGTGCTTACGTTTTATAAGATTTATGTTACCTCATCCAAATAAATGGATAGAAAGAAAAGAAACTCGTAGCCTCTATTTAGTGGAATGAGCAGAATAAAGATGTTTTCTTTTCTTGCCTCAGATAAAGGAACTATGAGAATTGATTTTGCTCTGTTTGCTATCAGAAATATGAATTTTCCTTATTCTGCCTATAACAAATATTCAACTTCTTTATATGCGCTTCTTTACTTCTAGAAGTTGAACTGTTTGTATTTTATTTTTGGCAATTTGGCTTTGCTTTTTTTTGTTTTTTCTCCCTTCAGTGTTGATTTCTCACAGTTCTTCCTGCTGTCTTGTTTATGACCTTTTAGATATTGCACCTGTCATCGAGGGTGCTGTTCAGCACATAGCATCAAGAAGGTTGGAAATCGGGGGTTTGGATTTGACAAAGCTACTAGCGGATGAGCTTAGTAAATCAAATCCAACAGTGAAACTCAATATTTCTGATGTTGAAAAATTGAAAGAGCGCTATGCATGCTGTGCTGATGATGATATTGCGTATGAGAAGCTTCAACAATCATGCTTGGAAGAGAAACATACTCTGCCAGATGGACAGGTTTCCAAGCCCTACTTTTCAGCTTATAAGTCACCATAGTACAAAGTTGATTGTTTTACAATTCATTGTATTAAACATCTCTAATTTCTACGACTTCTTGTGGTTTCTTGAGGTAAATAGAACCGTTTGTTCTCAAACTGCTGAAAGAAATCCTTTATTCAATTTCTCTAAAGGACATTCAGAAATGGGGTCTTACCTTCAATGTGAATGATGATCCGTGAATACTGGAGAACTAAGCAAATATCTTAGGAAAAGGAACTAAAGGGCGTGTGTGAGATTTTGCACTCCACTAAACATTAGCTAGAAATTAATAGGAGTAAGGGAGTTGTATTTTTGGATCATGGTGTATTACAGTTTACTGGTTTTGATAAAGTTTTCTCCCGCCAGCCTTCGTTTATTCTTGTTCTGTCATCCTTATCTTGCTTGTAGAACTGTTGATGTTCGAATGGATCTCATTTCATTTTTTGTATTTTAGGTAATCACAATTGGAAAAGAAAGATACACAGTTGGAGAGGCATTGTTTCAACCATCTATATTGGATAACGATACTCATGGAATAGTCGAGCAGCTTGTTCATAGTATTTCGTCTGTGTCATCTGAAAATCACCGCCAGCTGCTAGAGAACACAGTGCTTTGTGGGGGCACTGCTACTATAACCGGTCAGTCTTCATCTCTGTGTTTACATGAATGTGACTGACAAATGTTCATATTTCTCTGTATTTCGGCATTTCTGTTTTGTTGCTAATTTTTTTTAGTTTTTCCTCGTTTTGTTGGTTTTTGTTATAAAGGCATTCTTCATTGATACCGGCTTCGCATGTTTGTTGGTTTTATCTCAAGTAGTTCAATTTTATTGGATGTTTGAAATGCTGGTTGTATGACAGTCAGTCCTTTTCTCGTTAGAATTAATGCGACCGTGAAGAGTAATATTCCTTTTTTATGTTCCGTTATTGGAATAAATTTTTGGCAAGCCTGCAATATTTATTTACTGTATATATTTGAGATTAAGTAATTTTCCACCAATTGCCTAAGCAGCTAGCTATGTCAATTTTGTCAGAGAATTTTTCTATAACATATCTATTGGACCATAAGTAGCAGTCAGAAGCAATAATTGTTTTCCACAAAATATCTTCTTCTTAGGAGAATGTCCTCGATCTTTTCCATCATAGAATTGGCTAGTGCTTCATATGCTTGAAGGCTACAGCAACTGTTTGACAAACACAGAGTGAAACATAAAGGCAATCTCAACATCTCCCTTCCCTTTCTCCCAAGTTGGAAGTTATGTCTACTCCTGTAATATTCTCGATGGATGCCAGCACAGTGATGACAAACAAAATATATTCAAATGCTGATGAGTATGCTATTGATCAGAGGGCCATTTCTCCGATTCAGATCCCGGCTCCAACACTCAGTGTGAATCTATCTGCTTCAGCATTGGTGGGTATGTTTGCATCAACACTCGTGCTTTTGGTCTGTGAAAGACTGCTTGTTGGATCAGTCGAGGAGTGCACCAGGTTGTCTAGACACCATAGTAGTTAAAAAATTAAAAAGAGTTGGTATTGACAAAATAATAAACAGCATAGATTTCTTTTGTAGTTATGTTTTTATCAATAACAACAAGAACAATAATAACAACAACAATAATGGTAACATGAGGTAGGCAGGTAGATCGGTATGGAGTTACGAGTATGACATTGAAGAGAATTTGTTCCTCCTCCCCCTCACTACATAGGCTAACATATATTGCAAATGAAGTTAAAAAGTTCATATAATGGTGTCTCAAATCTCAATGGTGTGATTAGACATTTCTCTTATCTTTTTGATTGTGTGATGAGTGTAAGGTGAAGAAGGGAATGGACTCAAAGACCCTCAGTCAGTCGATTGGCACAGATGGATTGGATATGCCTGAACTGCCTCCTTCCTTTTGAAGTTTGCACTGGCCATTTGTACAGTCTAGACTGTGTTGTTCCTTAGATGAAGTAGTAGTGTAATACATCTCATTTAAACTTGTATTATGCTTGGACCACGTGATAGTTGCTCATTCCTTGAATCCATTAGGAGTAAAGAAGCTTTCACTGATTGAAGCTCTACTGTTTTTCCTTATATTGCAGGAAACTGTTATAGCTGCTAACCTTTGTGTTCTTGTGATTGTAGGGTTTGAGGACCGGTTCCAAAGAGAAGCTACACTTTGCTCATCAGCAGTTCGTCCTTCGCTAGTAAAGGTATCTTATTGTTAATCTTTGATAGACAACTTAACATTCTTTTCACTTCTTGGCAGTGATCAAATGCTTCAAGCTGTATATGCTTGTTCGTTCTCCATGTCCATAAACCATTACCGCTTTTATGTTTCCATCATAAAAGCAGCCCATTATGGCAAACATAAGATTGTCAGCCCAAGTCATTGCGGAAACTCCAGGTGCGGAAACTCCAGGTTTCTGAATCAGGAGCTACCACTTTGCTTCTCTAATTAATAAGTGCTCGTTCATGAACGAAGACCTACCACCTTACTCACGATAGTTAAAAACCGGGGAGCAGATCATTGGAAGGATTAGTTGTTTGTTTTGTTTGATATGTAATGGCAGGATATCCTCCATTCATATCGCATCTCTTGCTCGTCACTTTTGCTTGTAGTTACTAAAGTTTCCTTTATTTTCTGATATTCTTACAGGCTCCAGAATATATGCCAGAGAACTTGACTTCATATTCAGCATGGATCGGTGGTGCTATACTTGCCAAAGTTGTCTTCCCTCAAAACCAGCACATAACTAAGGCAGATTACGACGAGAGTGGACCTTCTGTTGTTCATCGAAAATGCTTCTAATACTAGCCGACACATTTGTATTTTTTAAGTCGTAGTCACTTGTACTCTTTTGCTAGAAAGGTAGTTTGATCAACTTCTTGCTCATTTTAAAATGCAGTTTTGTACATCAACTCACCACCTAGTGGTTTTCAGATTTCTTATTTAAACTAAGAGGTTTACTTCAGTGGATATCTGACTTTATGCTCATAATACCTTGGTTACTTGCAAATTGTAAGAGTTGGGAATTCAAGTTTCCGTCCTCCCAAATATATATATATATGTGTGTGTGTGTGTGTGACTTATAGCCTATTTGTCCAAGCTACAAAATCAGTTTATTTTGACAAGTGTTGTTTTTCAAAAGTATTTTTCTCAGAAGTATTTTTGGCTAGAAGTAGTTTGTGTTTGGCTAATTAATTTGAAAAACACTTCTGAGCATCAATTAGTATTTGGCCAAGCTTTTAAAAACTGCTATTAAATATATTTTTTTCAGAAGTGTTTTTGGAAAGAAGCTAATTTTTTATGCTTCTTCAAAATTGCTTCTGCTTCTTTTTCTTTCAAAAGCTTGACCAAACACTTCCAACTTTGGAAAAAAAGTGCTCTAGGATTAGAGAAGATTGGCCAAACATACTATTAGTTTCAGTACACAAACCACGTTGGAGTGCGATAAGATAATTGAGATCTATTCACTCTTAACGAGATATTTTGGATTCTAGTCTTGACAATGGACTTAATTTTACTTTCATGAAGTATCTTTTTTTTTTTTAAAAAAAAGAAAAGAAAAGAAAAAAACTTCTAAGTACAATAGATACGATCAAAAGATTCTAATAAAATTAGTCATCTGGTGATTGATTATCTGATTATCTTGATTATCACTTTCGTCATCAGACGGCATTGTCATGACATCTTCAAGTTCTTTGTCCTCTGATTGCTTTTCTTCTGCCCCTTGATTTTTTCTATCTGATCTAACCCAATCTTTAAAACATACTAGCATTTCCAATATCGGCCCAATCAATGAATGGTTGTTGTCTTTGATTTGCATGCTTTCTTGACTAAAAGCGCCTTCTGATGCTATAGTTGAAACTGGAACACTTAGCACATCCCGAGCCATTTTGGAAAGAACGGGAAATTCTTTTGAGTTATCCTTCCACCATCGCAAAATGTCAATGTTAGAATATCGATCTTCCGTGCCCAGCTTCAAATAAAAATTAAGCTCATTAAAATCGATTCGAGATTGACGTTGTACAGCGGCAATTTCATCCCAAAGAGTACTACTACTAAAGCTTGCTGTACCACCCATTTTTTCAGAAGAGTTGGTAGAATTAGAGGTAGAAATATTTGGTTTAGCACTATATATTAATTTATGATAATAATCATATAATGCAGAAACGTTTGAAAATATACTAGATTTAGCAGTTTCCAAATCTGGTTTTTCTCCCTCAGCAATTTCTAAATGTTCATATAATACTCTTGTTAATTCTTCCGCATAATGTAATTTTATACAGGGATTTAATACACCACCAATTTGAAAAATAGGTAGAATAGGAAATATATATGTTTTAATTTTTTCCTTCATCGCAATAATAACGTCTCTATAAGTTTCATTATCCTTAAATTTAAAGAGTAAATAAGCAATATCAGCTATATAAAGTAAAATATTATCAACACTAGGACAACAACTGCCACAAAATTTTAGAGTAGCTTGATAAAGTTTTGATAATAATCTAACAATATCTTTAACAACCTCCCAATCTAAATCAATTAAAAAATTAGCAGAATTTTCAATATATTTATTATATGTAGCAGATATAGGCTCTCTATATTTATATGCAATATTTAACATGATATATAAAGAATCTCACATCGTGACAATTTCTACAGGTATTGTTCTTGGTCTAAGGTTATTTTCTATACACTTTCTCCTAAATTCCCTAATTCTAGTTGTTGAATTACTTCGAAAAATAAATGCAATCGCTCCTCTAATTTTGGTAATATAAGAATCAAAAAAATTAAGGCTATCACGTACAATTAAATTAAAAATATCACATACGCATCTAACATGAAAATTATCATTTAAAAGAGGTACACATTGTATTTTTAAAGTTGAAATAATATCGATAATGTTTGAAGCGTTATTATTAAACGAAATACACATAATTTTATTATTAAGACCATAGTACGTTAAAATATCCCGAATAGTTGCACAAATAGAAGGATAATTGTGTTTATCTTCAATATAGTGATAAGCTATAATACGTTTTTGCATTACCCAATCAGAATTTATCCAATAACATATTATTGTTAAATAATCTAAGTGGTGAACATCACGACTAATATCAAATGTAAGAGAAACTCTACAATTAAGTTTCGAAAATAAAGAGCGTAAATACTGTTGATATTCTCTATAAAATTTCAGAACATCGTTTCTACAGGTAGCTCTAGGAATACCAGTAAAGCAAGAATTATTATCTACTCCATTAATATAAGTAATAAAACCTTTAGAAAAAGTAAAGTTAAAAGGTAAACAGTCACTAGCTATCGATTTTGTTATTTCTTTCTTCTTACCGTAATTAAATAATTTTTCAAATGGGTTAATTATTTGTTTTCTACCGGTAGCCTCAAATTGCATTTTCCATTGTGAATATGTTTCATTATTATATTGTGAAGAATCATCTTCAGAATTATGAGAAGATTGTTGATTAACAGAACTACTACTACTAACTGGTGTTTTACCTTTATTCTTACCCTTTTCCTTACCAAACATACGTTTATTTGAAGCCATAACCCAAATAAAATAACAAAAACTAAAAATTCAAAGATAAAGAAACAAATATGAGAGTTAAATACAAAAGTAGTAAAGTAATAGTTGGAACGAATGTACCAAAACAGAAAGAAATATAACCATAAATTGTTAAAGCTCGCTCACGCTAACTTCAAACACCGAAAAATAATTGAAAAGTTTGGTTGTGAGACGAGAGAAATATTAATCGACAGCTCTGAATATTGTTGAGTCTTAACAGCAACAGTTTATGAGACAGAAAAGAGAATTTAGAGAGAATGAGAGATTGTTGTGAGGAAAAATATAGAGTTAAAGGTATTTATAGTTGGAATTTGGAGCTAAAATGAAATATTTCAAAAGTAAATGGTAAAATAAAATATAACCGTTTTGGGCCGTTGCCCAACGGCTAGTAGGCCTAAAAAGAGAAAATTTGGTGGGTTAATGTGCCGGGCCTGTCGGGCTCTTAGTGGGCTGGCCCGGTCCCGGTATCGGTTCCGGGCTAGGGATAAAATTGGAAATTAACAACTTAGGGTTTTATTAGTAACCCCATTTATACATTACTGCTTCTTTCTTTCTCTCGTCTTTGGCAGCAGCACAGCAACAACAAACCCTAACCCGAAGACCCAATCATGGTAATAGTTACTCTTATTTTTTGTTTTAACTTTTCTTGTTATGTGTACATTTGCTAGGGATTCTTGATTATATTAGTAGAAAGGGGTGGTTTTTATGGGGTAGAAAATGGATCTTTGGAGTTGGGTATTGTTAATTATTATATATAAATATTTAATTAATTTAGATTGGTAGTTTATTTGTGGGTTAATGGTAGTTAAGTGATTTTGTGTTAAGGTTTTTGGATATATATAAGTATAATGTAATGGTTATATCAGGGCTTGTGTTGGAGATTTTAGCTGTTAGTAATTAATTGATTTTGTTGTGTTAAGGTTTTTGGATATTAGAAGTATAATGCAATGGTTATATGTGCTTTTTCTTGTTCTGTTACAGCCTATAATTAGATAAATGAGAAATCATGTTTTCTTTTCGCCTTGTCCTAGATAGATTATTTGAGAATATGTTTTAGACATGTTAGCACTTTGAAAGTAGGTAGGAGTGCTTTTAACAGAGATTTATACTTTTAGAAGATATAGATAACTTGTAGAACTTTTTCTTTGTATTTGCATATAATATTGGCTCGAGATGAGTTTCATTATAGAGTAACAGGATCAGTGAGGGGTCATATAGCTGACCCCAACTTGTTTATGATTAAGTCGTTGTAATTGTTGTTGTTGTCCGAGATACATTAGTTCTTACTCATTAGGCAGACAAACATGTCATTACCATTTGATTTGTTGAGATTGTGTATCCTAACTTGCTTAGGAGTAATTGGTGCATTTTTTATATCGTTGCGTGAGAGAGAATGTTTAACTGAACCGTTCTTATAGATTAGTTCCTACTTGTTAGACAGGCAAACATTTCATTACCAGTTAATTTGTTGAGAATCTGTATCGGAACTTGTTTAAGACTACTTTGTGCATTTTTTTAATCCTTGTATTAGAGAGTGAATGTTTTAACTGAATAATTTTTTTCAGCCGAAGCAAATCCACGAAATCAAGGATTTCCTTCTCACAGCAAGGAGGAAGGATGCACGATCCGTCAAGATAAAGAAGAACAAGGATATGGTCAAGTTCAAGGTTCGTTGCTCCAAGTACCTCTACACACTCTGTGTGTCCGACTTTGAGAAGGCCGACAAGTTGAAGCAGTCACTTCCCCCAGGTATATACTTATTTATCTCAGTGCTTACATTTTAGTTACCTTCTTCCATTTGGTAAGTTTATCTGCTCTATTGTTACTGAGTTTGCGTAGTTTAGTGAAGTACATGAATCTAATGGTTTGAATACGTTTTGATTTGTAGGTTTGAGCGTGCAAGATCTTTGAAGATGGAAGGCTTGATGTTTTTTCCTTAGATTGTGATTAGGTACTGGAAAATTTTAAGAACTTGTTTCTTTATCATTTCTTGTCCTGTCGAAGTCTAAAGTTTTGATCAATTTTAGATATTGCACTGCTGTTTCTCTTGTCCGCTTTGACTTTATTGTGAGCCCTTATATGGTGTTAACAGAATTTTGATGGTAGGATGCCAAATTTGGTTTATTTGGGTATTCTCAATTTCCTTTGATTAGTACTAGTATCCTTAAATTATCCAAATACAAGGAATGTAAGCTTTTCTTCTTTCAAAAAAATATATAAGTTGGATCTTATACCAAATCATGTCTTTTTTATAACGGCGGTCGAATGTTAAAATTGTCTAATACTTGGAAGAAAGAATGATCTCATGTCGAATGAAAATTTGAGATTTTAAATGGATTCTAGAAGTACTAGCTCATTTAATCAAAAACTCAATTCCATTTTTGTTAAATATTATTCAATGACAGTTTCATATTCTGTGTTACATAATACATTTCAATAATAACAAACCTAGTGTATTCCTATAAGTGGGGTTTTGAAAGGGTAATGTATACGCAGATTTTGTCCGTACCTGGTTAGAGTGACTTTTCCTACATAGCTCTAGGAGTAGTGAAAATAAATCTAGTACTCGTCCTAGATTGACACTTTATATAGGGCCTAGTTTCTTGTTTTTGTTTTTGCCTTTGTAACTAGGCCTCCTGTAACTATGCATCTTCTTGATGCTTTTTTAATGGAACACCTTACTTCGTCAAAAAAAATAAATAAAGCAACAAACATTAGTAACAACAATATAATAGATTAACAATCTTGATGCTTTTTTAATGGAACACTTCATCAAAAAAATAAATAAAGCAACAAACAATAGTAACAACAATATAATAGAGTAACAAAAGCAAAAGACACAACATGTAAAGAACGTATAGTACTAGTGCGACAAGTGAGGGTATATACTTAATACATCTCAGTCCGGACAAGAACATTAATCCACTGCAAATTACCTCTCTTTGTTTTGACCATATAATTGATTGGTTATGATAACATAAAAAGGCAGCTCGGTGCACTAAGCTCCTGCTAAGCACGAGGTTCGGGGAAGGATAATTGGACTTACCAATAATAGGTAGATTCAATATATTGGTAAGTGCTTGAGCTATGAAAATGAAGACACACAGCAAGTTCTTCATCAAATTCCTCAAGAATACCATTATCTTGGCCACTATCAAAATCACAGAGCATATGGAATAACTTATCTGCCAAATTGTAACGTAGAATGGCCATTTCAGGAATATGCAAAACCAAGAAAGTATCCTCCTCTTTCTCTCCTCTTACAACATTAACCACAGCCATGGCATAGTAATGAAAATCTGTTGGCTCAAGGTAACGTCGAATTATCCTAGGATATGCTAACACAACATCTTCAACATTCACTTCGTATTTCAAGAACCACTCAGTACCATCATTTTTCATCTCGTAAATATTGTACAAAGTTAGTTTCTGGTGACTCACTTGTATTAAGTGCAAATGGCCATAAGACTCTCCAAAATAGACAATCCTATGATCCTCTTTATCCCACTCTTGTCCATCAAAGCAATTAGGCATAGGAAATTCTTCAAACTTCTCTTGTTCCAAATTGAAACGTTTGTTACATGACACATAAATGGCTCCATTCCAGTAAACTAGTCCATGTCTGAAACTTATATCGTAACGTTTAGGGAAAGATGGACCAGAAACTCTCCATTTCTTAGTTTCAGATGAGTAAATCTCAATCTGGTTCTCAGGTTCCAGTTCAGATATTCGGAGACAGATGACTTTGTAATGAGGCGATTTCCACGGATCAAAGGCTAAACTCATCCCTATAACATCTCCTCCTGGTCTAGGAAGTGTGATGAATTGTTGAGTAGTCGGGTTGAATATATAGTAATCCTCATTAAATGTGAATCGATTATGTTTGGTAGAGCAAAGCAAAAGTCCATTGCAAGACTGCATAATAAAGATTTTAGGAGAGTCATGTTGTAGAAAAGGGAACTTTAGGAATGGTGCTGGAATTGGATTTTCTAAGTTAAAAGACACAAATTTGTGAAAAGGGTTGGTTAAAAATGAAGAATGGTACAAGAAAATGCCACGAGCAGAGCTGAAACGGGGAATTCTGAGGCGTGTGAAGTGAGGACTAGAGATTAAAGAATGCCATTTTTTCGATATGCATTTGCATTGGACGAGTGATTTTACAGGCAGATGTAGGAGGATTTCTGTCAATAGTTCTTCATTTGAGAAAACTATATTTGCAGAAAATTTGGAAGGACTAATTATGATATTCTTTTTGCTTTTTTGCATTCTGATACTATGTATAGAAATTTGGAATATGAAGAGGAATAAGGAGTGTTTGTCTAGAGAAAGTATCTTGGTTTGAAACATTTGGAATTGCAATGGTCATTTTTATAAAAGCTGGTTTTCTGCAAACTTTAAGCTTGCCGAGAACGTTTCCTTTGACATTCTTTATTTTGTTTAGTTGTTGGATTTTAGTTTGATTCCTCAAATGCAATTTAATATGCAACCGAAAAGTCAATGCAATGGTTTTCTACACATGCTTAGAAGTTGTGGAGTTGATTTAGCTAGTTCATTTTTAAACTTTAGTTTAATACTTTTCAATTATAAGGGTAAGTGCAGAAATGGGGGCATATAAAGAATTAAAAGTAGAGATGGACTGCCTACTCGCTGTCATTATTGAAGATTGCAAATATTTTTGTTGGAGGTTAACAAATCCACTATTGTACATATTTCGAGAGAATAAGATTAATTACAGATATGTTGAAAAAAATACTATCAAACAAAGGGTTAATAATACAAAAACTAATACATATAGTATTATTTTTCCTAATACATCCTCTAAAAGGCAGAGAAAGAGAAAGATTCCTTCTTGGTCTTGCACATCAATTTTCATGGGGTAAATATTGAAACTTATGTTTGATAGTTTCATATGAGTAAATCTCAATATTGTGTGTATGCTCTTGGTTTTTATGTTCATGTATTATTTATTTTGTTTAACTAAAGTAATACTTACTTAACTGATTTGCAGGCTGCAGCTCATTAATAAAATGATAACGATAACATCACATTTAAAAAGAATGTACTCTTATCCTAGTACTTCAAACCAAGGAACTTTCTCTAGACAACCACTCCTTATTCCTTTTCATATTCCAAAATTTTATACATATAGTATCAGAATGCCAAACAGCAAAAAGAAGATCATAATTAGTCCTTCCAAATTTTCTGCAAACATAATGTTCTCAAATGAAGGACTATTGACAGAGATCCTCCTTCTCTGTTTCTATATTGTACCATTTATGGGCCACGATCCCTCTAAATAAAATCTTGAGATGCCTAAGCAGAGGTTAGAAAAGCCCCCAATTTCAACTTCCTAGGTATATATCTTATTTGGCCAAACTGAAAAAATCAGTATATTTTGAAAAATATTTTTTTTCAAAAGTGTTTTTTTTAAAATTACTTTTGGTGAAAAACAGTTGGTGTTTGACTAATTAATTTGAAAAATATTTCTAAACTGCAATTTGTGTTTGGCCAATTAATTTGAAAAGTACTTCTAAGCAACAATTTGTGTTTGACCAAGCTTTTAAAAAGTGTTTCTAAGTGTATTATTCTTAAAAGTGTTCTCATAAGAAGCTATTTTTTTTTCTATTTCTCCAAAACTGCTTCTGCTTCTACTCAAAAATACTTTTTTTCTTTTAAAAGCTTGGCCAAACAGGCTAATACACAACTTTGACTACACAATCTGCCTAATGATAGAAATTAAGAGCCTCTAACTTCTTTTCTAGCTTACTTCTCATGGCCTCTACACATAACTCCCTACGATCCATTTTAATTGTTATTTTTGGCTGTTTTTACATATATATAAAGGAATTCACCTTTTAATATTTATTAACAATGAAATTGACCATACTAATTTTAATTCATTTATTGAAAATACAACAAATACTACTAAAATCTTTAATCCAAAGATAACTTTGGAAAAAAAAGTTAATTACTTCTTGATATTTGAAAATATCAAATATTACAGATTACGAAAAAAAACTAAAAAATCAATTTAAATGGACCAGAAGTAGTACCTCTTGGGTTTACTCTTCCCTTGAAAGAGGCACATGTTCCTCTCTGTCGACAAAAGATAAACACAAGCAAACTCACGTTCCCTCAATCTAAGGGTGGCATGTGGGCCGGTCCCGGGCCTAAGTGGGCTAAGTGGACCGGTCCAAGCGCTCTCGGTTCCAATTTAAATGGGCCTCACAGTCCCGGTCATGGTGATCTTTTTGTAGGAACTGGTCCGAGACCGGGCCCACGAACTAATGGTCCCGGACTAAACGGTCCCGGCCCGCTAGCTAAGTGGGCCCAAGTGGGTCCAACATTTTATTTTTTTTGAAATTTTATAGAAATTAGAGAAAAAAAGATGCTAATAAAAATATCTAAGGCAATTCCTTGTAAAATTTAGGCAAAATACCTTAATACCCCCCTAAACTTGACACGGATTATAAGTTACAACCTTAAACTATTCGTGGTCTTAATTACCCCCTCAACTTGGCCTTTTGAGAGCCATTACCCCCTTGACGTTGGCGTGGCAAAGAGTGTGGGTGCACTCGCCTGCCACGTGGATTTTTCTGTATATATGGTATTTTTTTTAAATAAAATATATTTTTACCTTTTTAAGTATGTTACTTTTTTGGATAATTTTTTTCGAATACAATTTATTATAAAACTTGGATAAAACTACATTATTTAGGCTAAATATTTTTATTTGGCTAAAAATAATAAAATCTTAGTTAATCTTTTTTTGAATTTGATCTGAAAATAAAGATTTATACAATTGAAATAAATAGTCATGTGTATTTTTTTTATAACTTTTTAGATGCCTTGACTATTTATTTCAATTCACTATTTATAACATATACTCATGATAGTTATCTCATACTTTTTTTTAAAATTTTTTCTTCTTGTAATCCTTTTGTCATATCAAGGATTTACATTTGTACTTACAATTATCAAATTTTCAGATGAATATAATGGGAATGAGGTAATTAGGCAATTTGACATAAATACTTTATTTAGAGGTCTATTATTTCTTGTCAGAAGATGTTCATAGGTTTAAAAAACAATTTCAAAATAACTAAACCAATTAATCTGAAATCTCTAAGAAACAAACCAAACTGAGATTATTTGGTTTGGTATTTCATAACCGAAAAATTGAACCGGAGTTTTCATAATCCAATTCGAAGTGCCTGATGTCAGAAGAAACGAAAAGTCATGTGTATTTTTTTTATAACTTTTTAGATGCCTTGACTATTTATTTCAATTATATAAATCTTTATTTTTAGGTTAAATTCAAAAAATAATTAACTGAGACTTTATTATTTTTAGCCAAATAAAAATAATTAGCCTAAATAATGTAGTTCTATCCAAGTTTTATTATAAATTATATTTGAAAAAAATTATCCAAAAAAGTAACATACTTAAAAAGGTAAAAATATATTTTATTTAAAAAAAAAATGCCACATATACAGAAAATTCCATGTGGCAGGCAAGTGCACCCACATTCTTTGCCACATCAGCGTCCAGGGGGGTAATGACTCTCAAAGGGCCAAGTTGAGGGTGGTAATTAAGGCCACGAATAGTTTAAGGTTGTAACTAATAATTCGTGTCAAGTTTAGGGGGGTGTTAAGGCATTTTGCCTAAATTTTATTATAGAATTATGACCTAAATTTTTTAATTCAAATTTAAAAACAAAAATATTGTAAAGAGATATTCAAAGCAATGCGTTATAATTTTATTATAGCATTAAAAAAACATGATAATATCTTTCTTAGTCTTCCTCCCCCTCTATGGAATGAGCACAACAAGGTGCTAATACCACCATTGAGAAGAAAAAAAAACTAATCAAGATGTGCCAAAATACAAGTTACATAATACATACTAATTTTTGTTCATACAAGTTACATGGTGTCTCTTACAAACTTCATAAATCCATTAAAGTCCAGAGGAATTTCCGTTGGTGGTGCTGGAAAAGAAGCTTGGTCATCACCGCTTCCGGGCGAAGTAGATTCTTCCGCAAGTTCAACTAGCATTTCTTAGTAAGCTTCGTGTAATGACCCAACCGGTCATTTTGACTTTTAGAACCCTGTTCCCCTAAATAAAACTTTTCGAATGTGCTTTTAATAATTTATGACTTGCGGGGATGGTTGGTTCAGAATTTGGAAGTGATCAGGTTGAAATCAGAACAATTGGTTCCTTAGTTTGGCTTTAAAAAGTCAAGTTTGACTTCAGTCAACATTTTTAAAAAACGACCCCGAAATCGGGATTTGACGATTCCAATATGTTCGTATGATGATTTCGGACTTGGGTGTATGTTCGAATCGGATTTTGGATAACCCAAGAGCATTTTTGGCGCTTAATAGTGAACCTAGCTAATTAAGGCTTAAGGTTCTTGAAATTTGATTTGGGGTAAGTTTTGGAGAAATTGAAGTCCGTTTGGAATTTCGAGTCTTGGAATAGCTCTGTATAGTGATTTAAGATTTGCACACAAAATTTGGTGTCATTACGAGTAGTATAAGTAAATTTCAGCGCGTTCGGAGTAAGTTTGAAGAATTTAAAATTTCTAAGTTGAATCAATTTGGTTTTGGGGGTATGATTCTTAGATTTGATGTTGTTTTACACGTTCCGAGAGTTCGAGCGAGTCCGTTTTATGATTTCAAACCTGTTGGTTTGTTCGGACGGCCCCCCCGGGCCCCAGTGTTAACCGGACGAGGCTCAGATCAATTTTGGAATTTTGAAGGAGAGCTGAAGCTTCCACAACTTCTGGTATGATCGCACTTGCGCATGGGCAGCCGCAAGTGCGAAGCTGAGGAGCAGGTCTGCCACCGCAGGTGCGGAACTTTAGGTGCACTTGCGAACGCACATGTGCGAGAAAATGGGCGGAGATGCGAAGCTTGGCAGCGATTGAAAACTCGCACATGCGAGGCTTTCCGCAGGTGCGGTACTCCTTCGCAGGCGCGAAAAACCTGCTTGGACAGAACCTTAAAACGGACGAAGCTCAGTCCATTTTTTTGTCCGTTTTTCTTCCATGTTTGGGCGATTTCAGAGCTTTTTGAGAGGGAATTTCAACTAACAACTTGGAGGTAAGTTAATTCTACACACCTTGAGTTAAATACATAGATTATGAGTTGATTATAACTGGTAAATCTTAAAAATCAAGGGTTTAGATGAAAAACCTAAATCTGTATAAAAATAAGATTTTAACCACGAAAATGGTTATGGAATTGGATAGAAATTATATATTTGAGTTCTTGAGATTATGAGTAATGTTTTCATACGAAAATTTTCGGAATCCGGGCACGTGGGCTCGAGACGAATTTTAGAAATTTTACCATTTTGGATAGGGTAATTTATTTAATAGATGAATTTCGAATTATTGAACATGTATTAATTATTTTATATAACTTTTGGATAATTTCGGTACCAAATTGAGGTTTTTACGCGATATTTTGATCGGAAAGCGGACCTTGAGACAAGGTAAGTCTCTTGTCTAATCTTGTGAGGGAGAATTTACCCTATATGTAATTAAATTAATAATTGTTGCTAATTATGGGGGCTACGTACGCACGAGGTGACGAGAGTCCGTGCGTAGCTACTATTTATGCTAAAGTCCGGGTAGTTTAGGACTCAAATCATGAATTATATGTAGAAATTATATTCTTTATTTAATTAAATTATTTGTAATATATTTTGAATTGTTAGGGAAATATAGTAGAAGATGAAAATCTAATATACTTAATTTTTCTGCTTAAATTAATTAATTGTTAAAAGAAATTATTCATCTTCTCGAATTAATCTTATAATAAATATACTCTCCTTCCGGAGGTACATAAGAAAATGTCCTCCTTTCTCGTGGAGCGGGCCGAACGCCTCGGCAATATAGATGCATCTATGGATCGCGTCGCACGTCCCTCGGTAGTGTACACGACACTATGGATCGGGCCATACGACCTCGACAGAAATCGTGCCTAATAATAATAATTACTCGATACCTTGCTATTTATTGCAGCTTGTGAATTTAATTAATAAATTAGAAATTGTCGCATTTGAAGGAATTTAATTATTTTTTCTGGTTAAATAAAATTATTGTTAACTTTATGAATCATGTTGATTTAGGTATTCTAGTTTTATTTCAATTATTATTATTGACCCTTAGTGAGTGTTAAAATTGGCCATCTCGTCTCTACCTCTTCGAGATTAGGCTTGATACTTACTGGTTACACATTGTTTACGTACTCATGCTACACTTGCTGTACTTTTTGTGCAGGATCTGAGACAGGTGCTATCGTTGGACCTATCGGCGCGCACCCGCGTTATCCAGAGGCTTAGTGGTGAGCTGCGTTTTGAGCCGTTCTGCAGCAACTAGTGCCTCTTCTGGAAATGTTATTCTGTTTATTTCATTTCAGACAATCTTTATAATTTTTGTATAATCTACTAGATGCTCATACACTTGTGACACCAAGTCTTGGCACACACACTAGTAGAATTTTTGAAATTTATTATTTTCTCGATTATTTTAATTTACTAGAATCGTTTCATATTGTTTTAAATTCCTGCAATTAAGAAGCGTTTAATTACTTGGTTAATTTTTAAATAATTGAACATGGGTTTAAATTACTAGTTTGCTTGCCTAGCTGTAGTGTTGGGCGCCATCACGACCTATAGGTGAAATTAGGTCGCGACAATATGGCATCAGAGCACTAGGTTCACGTAGGTCTCACAAATTATGAGCAGACCTAATAGAGTCTTGCGGATCGGTATGGAGACGTCTGTACTTATGTTCGAGAGGCTATAGGGTGTTAGGAAATTACCTTTCTTCATCTTCCATCGTGCAATTGATGTAGTACTAAATATTAATGAGGTTCCAGACCAGGTAAGAGCTACTCCCCCAGTTGATAGAGGTCAAGGCAGAGGCCGAGGGAGGGCTCCAGCTCGCGGTAGGGGGAGAGGACGTCCCAGGACTGTTCCAGTTATACCGCCAGTAGGTCCAGTAGAGAATCCCATTCTTGAGGAACAAGGTGAGGTGCCTGTGGCAGAACTAGCTCCGGTGGATTTCACATCCACACCGGGATTTCAGGATGTCATGGGTCGTATGTTGCGGTTCATGGACACTATGACTCAGGCCGGTTTATTTCCAGCATACCCAGCCACATCTCAGGCGGGCGGGGGATCACAGACCCCTACCGCACAAGCTCATGGGCAAGCAACTGCTATATATCAGACCCAGGATGTACTACCCGTGGGTGGAGTCCAGCCAGTGGCAGTAGCTACACCTGAGCCCAGGCCTGCTGCAGCCGATGATCCACAAAAACTATTGGACAGATGGACTAAACTACATCCTCCTGTCTTTGGGGGTGAGCAACATGAGGATCCCTAGGATTTCATTGATCAGTGCAAGGATAGACCGTACAACATGAGGATATTGGAGTCTCATGGGGTTAACTTTGCTACTTTTCAGCTAGAGGGCAAAGCCCGTAGATGGTGGAAGTCTTATCTTCTTGGCAGACCAGCAGATTCTCCTCCCATGATTTGGGACAAGTTCACCCGTATCTTCCTGGCCAGGTATATTCCACCATCCCAGAGGGAAGAGTTACGGTTTCAGTTTGAGCAGCTCCAGCAGGATCAGATGACAGTGATCGATTATGAGGCGAGGTTCTCTGAGTTATCTCGCCATGCACTTATGATACTCCCTACTGAGGCAAAGAGAGTGCAGATATTTGTTACGGGTTTACATACTGGCATTCAGGCCACCATGGCTTGAGAGATTGAGATGGGTACTTCTTATGAGCTAGTCGTGGAGATAGCCCAGAGGATTGAGGGTGTGCGTCAGCGGAGCCGAGAGAAAGTTATGAGAGATAAGCGATTTAGATATTCTGGAGAGTTCAGAGGAATCTGTCTGGGGGTACAGGTCATTTCGTGAGAGGGAAGTCCAGCAGGCCTCCATATCCAGCACCACCACCTCCTCGGGGTGCTCCAATGCGACCTTATTTCAGTGCTATACTAGAGAGTTCTTATCGTCCACGAGCTATTCAGAGTTCTTGTAGTGGGTATTCAGGTTACCAGGGCCAGATTCTTAGTCAGCAGCCCATTGTACCGAATAGTTATTACGAGTGCGGGGATCTCAGTCACATACAGAGATTCTTCCCCCGGCTTCGGGGTAGACCAATGCAGCAGGGTCAACGGCCTATGATTACATCACCAGTTGCTCCACCAGTAGTCCGACCACCAAGAGGTGGAGGACAGGTGGGTAGGGGCCGTCCTAGAGGTGGAGGTCAGCCAGGGAGAGGCCAGCTAATTGGCGCTCCAGCTCGGTTCTATGCTTTTTCGACCAGACCAGATGCAGAGGCATCAAATGCCGTGATTATATGTATTATTTCTGTTTGCGGCAAAGATGACTCCGTATTATTTGATCCAGAATCTACATATTGCTATGTGTCATCTCTATTTGCTCATTTCCTAGGTGTTTCCCGTGAGTCCTTGAGTACTCCCGTTTATGTGTCCATTCCTGTGGGCGATTCTGTTGTTGTGAATCGGATCTACCGGTCCTGTATTATTATATTCTGTGGTTATGAAACAAGAGCAGATCTCCTATTGCTTGAGATGACCAATTTTGAAATTATCTTGGGCTAGTTATCTCCATATCATGCCATCCTAGATTGCCATGCCAAGACTGTTACCTTGGCTATTCCAGCATTGCCTAGGCTAGGGTGAAAGGGTTCATCTATTAGTGCATGTAATCAGGTTATTTCTTTTATGAAGGCTTAACACATGGTTGAGAAGGGTTGTTTGGCTTATCTAGCCTATGTTCGAGATACTACTGTAGAAACTCCGACTATTAATTCAGTGCTTGTAGTTCGAGAGTTCTCTAATGTATTTCCTTTAGATCTTCCAGGCATGCCACCTGATCATGATATTGATTTATGTATTGATTTGGCTCCAGATACCCAACTTATATCTATCCCACTGTATCGCATGGCTCCGAATGAATTGAAAGAATTGAAAGAACAACTTGAGGAGTTGCTAGCCAAAGGGTTCGTCAGACCGAGTGTATCGCCTTGGGGTGCACCAGTGTTATTTGTGAAGAAGAAGGATGGAACGATGCGAATGTGTATTGATTATCGTCAATTAAACAAAGTCACTATTAAGAACAAGTACGCGTTGCCGCGTATTGGTGATCTATTTGACCAGTTGCAGGGTGCTAAGGTGCTCTTTAAGATCAACTTGAGGTCGGGGTATCATCAGTTGAAGATTCGGGATTCGGATGTTCCGAAGACTGCTTTCAGGACTAGATATGGTCATTATGAGTTCTGGTGATGTCTTTTGATTTAACTAACGCCCCGACAACATTTATGGATTTGATGAACAAGGTGTTCAGGCCATATTTTGATTCGTTTGTCATTGGCTTCATTGATGACATCTTGATCTACTCGCGCAGTAAGGAGGAGCACGAGCAGCATATGAGAATGGTGCTTCAGTCATTGTGGGAACAGAATCTATATGCTAAGTTCTCCAAATGTGAGTTCTGGCAAGAGTCTGTAGCATTTCTGGGGTATATTGTATCGGGCGAGGGTATTAAGGGTGATCCCAAAAAGATTGAGGTGGTTCAGAATTGGTATCGTCCCACTTCGGCGACTGAGATCATGAGTTTTCTGGGTTTAGCAGGTTATTATCATCGGTTCATGGAAGGATTTTCATCTATTGCAGTACCTTTGACCAAATTAACCAGAAGGGTGCTCCGTTTCGATGGTCCGATGATTGTGAGGCGAGCTTTCAGAAGCTCAAGACAGCATTGACTACAACACCAGTGTTAGTGTTGCCTTCCGGTTCGGGGATGTATACAATGTATTGTGATGCTTCACGCATTGGCTTGGGTTGTGTATTGATGCAGGAAGAGCGAGTTATTGCATATGCTTCACGTCAGCTATAGCCTCACGAGAAAAATTATCTGGTACATGATTTGGAGTTAGCTGCGATTGTTCACGCTCTTAAGATTTGGAGGCATTATATTTATGGGGTGTTTTGTGAGGTTTACACTGATCATCGCAGTTTGCAGCATTTGTTCAAGTAGAGGGATCTAAATTTGAGGCAGCGCATATGGTTTGAGTTACTAAACGATTATGATATTACTATCTTGTATCATCCGGGCAAAGCAAACGTGGTTGCAGGCACCTTGAGTAGAAAGGCGGAGAGTATGTGTAGTTTAGCTTTCATTTCAGCAGAGGATAGGCCATTAGCTTTGGATATTCAATCCTTGGCTAACCGACTTGTGAGATTGGACATTTTAGAGCCCAGTCGAGTTCTTGCATGTGTTGTAGCCGAGTCTTCACTATTTGAACAGATCAAGGCTCGCCAGTATAATGATCCACACTTAATGGTTATTTGAGAAACGGTACTATGGGGTGGTGCCAAGGAAGTTATTATTGGAGCGAATGGTGTTCTGCGACTTCAGGACAGTCTATGTGTTCCTAATGTGGATGGACTGAGGAAAATGATCCAAGAGGAGGCACACAGTTCTCAGTATTCTATTCATCCAGGTTCTACGAAGATGTATCGTGACCTGATTGGTGGCGACGAATGAAAAAAGACATAGTTGAGTATGTAGCTTGTTGTTTAAATTGCCAGCAAGTTAAATATGAGCACCAGAGGCCAGGTGGCCTTCTTCAACATATTACTATGCCAGAGTGGAAATAGGAACGCATCACTATGGACTTTGTAGTTGGGTTGCCGTGGACCTTGCAGAAGTTTGATGCAGTTTGGGTCATTGTCGCCAGGTTGACCAAGTCGGCACACTTTATTCCTGTTGTGACTACGTATACTTCAAAGAGGTTGGCCCAGATTTATATTCAGGAGATAGTTCGATTACACGGTGTGCCAATTTCTATCATATCAGATAGAGGCCCTTAGTTTACTTCATATTTCTGGAGAGCAATACTTAGTGAATTGGGGACCCATGTAGAGCTCAGCATAGCCTTTCATCCGCAGACTGACGGGCAGTCAGAGCGGACAATTCAGATTTTGGAGGATATGCTCAGGGCATGTGTGATTGACTTTGGAGGTCAGTGGGATCGTTTCTTGCCTTTGGCCGAGTTTGCTTATAATAACAGTTACCAATCCAGCATCGAGATGGCTCCATTTGAGGTTTTATATGGTCGGCGATGTCGTTCGCCCATCGTATAGTTTGAGCCCGGTGAGGCTAAGTTGGATGGTACTGATTTGGTGAAGGATGCCTTGGAAAAGGTAAAGTTGATTCAGGAGCGACTTGGTACAGCACAGTCCAGACAAAAGATTTATGTAGATCAGAAAGCGCGTGATTTATCATTTATGATGGATGATAAAGTTCTCTTGAAGGTTTCGCCGATGAAGGGAATCATGAGATTCGGGAAGAAGAGCAAGTTGAGCCCAAGGTTTATAGGCCCATTTGAGGTGTTGAGACGAGTTGAGGAGGTTGCTTATGAGCTTGCATTGCCTCCCAGTCTATCGGGAGTTCATCCGGTTTTCCATGTATCTATGCTCCAGAAGTATTATGCCGACCTATCACATGTGTTAGACTTCAGCACAATTCAACTAGATAAAAGCTTGGGTTATGAAGAGGAGCCAGTTTCCATTGTTGATAAACAAGTTTGCCAGTTGAGGTCCAAGTGAATTTTTGCAGTAAAAGTCCAGTGGAGGGGCCAACCAGTCGAGGAAGCGACTTGGGAGGCTGAGGAAAACATACAGACCATATATCCACACTTATTCAGCACTCCAGGTACAATTCTAAACCCGTTTGAGGACGAACGTTTGTTTAAGAGGTGGAGAATGTAATGACCCAACCGGTAATTTTGACTTTTAGAACCCCGTTCCCCTACATAAAACTTCCCGAATGTGCTTTTAATAATTTATGACTTGCGGGGATGGTTGGTTAAGAATTTGGAAGTGATGGGGTTGAAATCGGAACAATTGGTTCCTTAGTTTGGCTTTAAAAGGCCAAGTTTAACTTCGGTCAACATTTTTAGAAAACGACCCCAGAATCAGGATTTGACGGTTCCAATATGTTTGTATGATTATTTCGGACTTGGGCATATGTTCAATTCGGGTTTTGGATAACCCGGGGCATTTTGGCGCTTAATTGTGAACTAACTAATTAAGGCTTAAGGTTCCTGAAATTTGATTTGGGGTAGGTTTTGGAGAAATTGAAGTCCGTTTGGAATTCCGAGTTTGGGAATAGCTCCGTATAGTGATTTAAGACTTGCACGCAAAATTTAGTGTCATTCTGAGTAGTATAAGTGTATTTCGGCGCGTTCGGAGTAAGTTTGAAGAATTTAAAATTTCTAAGTTGAATCAATTTGATTTGGGGTATGATTCTTAGATTTGATGTTGTTTTACACGTTCCGAAAGTTTGAGAGAGTCCGTTTTATGATTTCAAATCTGTTAATATGTTCGGGCGGGGCCCCGGGGGCCCCGAGTATTAACCGGACGAGGCTCGGATCAATTTTGGAATTTTGAAGAAGAGCTGAAGCTTCCAGCTTCTGGTATGATCGCACCTGCGCATGGGCAGCCGCATGTGCGAAGCTGAGGAGCAGGTCTACCACCGCAGGTGCAGAACTTTGGGCGCACCTGCGAACGCGCAGGTGCGAGAAAATGGTCTCAGATGCGAAGCTTGGCAGCGAGGGAAAACTCGCACCTGCGAGGGTTTTACGCAGGTGCGGAATCCTACTACTAGAACCTTGAGAACTCCTAAACCCCGTCCAAGCACTAAGTGCTCTTACTCCCGCAGTTTTTTTAGATGATTGAGAATCAAAAGAAGAAGGAGTTGGAATGTTTGGTCTAGCATGATCTAATGCAACTTGATAAGCATTATAAATAGTTTGAGCATTTATTCTAATTGAGGCTATTGCTTCCGTAAGTTTAGACAACTCCTCATCTTCAAGTGCTAAAACTTTATAAATAGTTTCATACCAAAATTGAGGACCTCTTAATTTCATACAAGGATTTAACAAAGCAGCAACACCATAAATAGGGGTAATAGGGAAAAAAGTATTTTTTAAACTTTTGTCTCATAGAATCAATAACAAGTTTATAAATTTTTCCACCCTCTGAAAATTGAGCAAATAAATTTGCAAGTTCTGTAATATAAACTAAACAGTGAGAAATAGTAGGATAATATTGTCCAGAAAATTCATTTGTAGCAATATGAAACTTTTCTAAAAAATCTACAAGCATTTTAACATTAGCCCAATCCGCATTTGTAAGGTGCTCATCATCATAACTTACATGAGCATTAAACGTTGAGTTTATGGGATGTGATGACCCAATATGTCATCTTTAAATTTAATAATTAATTCTGTATTTTAAGACCTCGAAAAACACTATTTATCATTCCTCGACTTGCGTGCACAGCCCGTAAAATTTTTTGGAAAGTTTTTATGTGAAAAATGGATTAAAATGTGAATTAGAGCTTTAAAACTCAACTAAGTTGACTTTGGTCAATATTTTGAGCCAACGGACTCGGATCAGTATTTTGATAGTTCCGATAGGTTTGTATCCTGATTTGGGACTTGGGCGTATGCCCGAAATCAAATTTCGAGGTCCCTAGCCCGAGATATGGAATTTTGATGAAAAATTTAAAGTTTAAGTTCAAATAGTGATCGGATATCGAATTATATGCAAACGACACCGGAATATAATTTTGATGATTCCAACAGCTCCGTATGGTGATTTTGGACTTAGGAGCATGTTCGGAATTTTATTTGAAAGTCCGTAGTTAAATTAGACTTGAAATGGCTAAAAATAAGAATTTAAGTTTTGAAGTTTAACCGGAGAGTTGACTTTTTGATACCGGAGTCGGAATACAGTTTTGAAAGTTTTCATAGCTCCGTTATGTCATTTATGTCTTGTGTGCAAAATTTGAGGTCATTCAGAGTTGATTTAATAGGTTTCGACATCGAATGTAGAAGTTCGAAATTTTAAGTTTCATTAAGCTTGAATTGGAGCATAATTTGTGGTTTTAGCGACGTTTTATGTGATTTAAGATTTCAAATAAGTTCGTATGATGTTTTAGGACTTGTTGGTATATTTGGTTGAGGTCCCGAGGTCCTCAGGTGAGTTTCGGATGGTTAACGGATAAAAAATTGGACTTAAAACAGCTGCTGCAATTTTTCCTTTATGCTGGAAATTCTGGCTCAAGATCGAGCCCAAGATCGAGGCCCAAGATCGAGACCCAAGATCGAAGCCACGATCGAGGCCGAGGATCGAGGCCATGATCGAGGGCTGCCTAGGCAGAATTATAAAAGAGGGCATTCGTCCCATTCGCCGTTTTTAACAAATTTGAGCTTAAGCTTTAACGACCCAGCCGGTCGTTTTGAGAATTTAAGTCCCGTCTAGTGGCATAAGGCCCTGAGTAGCTTCATATTATGTGTATTGACTTGCGTGCATGGTTGAATTCGGTTACCGGATGTCTCAGAATGATTTGGGACACTTAGTCCCTAAAACGGAAGCTTAAATCTTAGGATTTTGACCGTAGTCGGAACTATGTGAAGACGACTCCCGAATGGAGTCCCATCAGTTCCATTAGATCTATTGGGTGATTTTGGACTTAGGAGCGTGTCCGGACTGTAAATCCGAGGTCTGTAGTTGATTTTGGCTTGAAATGGCGAAAGTCGAATTTTTGGAGATTTCGACCGGAAGTGGACTTTTTGATATCAGGGTCGGAATACGATTCCAAGAGTTGGAACAACTCCGTTATGTTATTTGGGACTTGCCTGCAAAATTTGACGTCATTCCGGGTTAATTTGATAGGTTTCGGCACGGGTTTTAGAAGTTGAAAGATTTGAAATTTATAAGTTCGATTCATGGTGTGATGCGTAGTTTCATCGTTAGTTTATGTGATTTGAGGGCTCGACTAAGTTCGTATGGTGTTTTAGGATTGGTTGGTATGTTTGGTTGAGGTCCCGAGGGCCTCGGGTTAGTTTCGGGTGCTTAACGGATTAAAAGTTTGATTTGTGTTACTGCTAAGTCTTCAGGCTTATGGTATTTTCGCACCTGCGGTGAAGAGACCGTAGGTGCGAGAGCGCACGTACGGAGAGGCAAGCGTAGAAGCGGAAAAATGGAGGAGTGCCAGGGGTCGCAGGTGCGAGGAAAATTCCGCATCTGCGATGCCCGCATATGCGAAGATTGAGGCGCATGTGCGAGAAGAGCTGGACTTGACAGTCTCCGCAGGTGGGGAGAAATTGTGCGCATCAGCGGCTCCGCAGAAGCGGATTTTGGCGCACAGAAGCGAGAGGAAGCGCAGGTGCAGTTGGACATGCGCACCTGCGGTCGCGCCGATGCGGCTAATTATGCACAGGCGCGGTCACGCCTGGGCAGAAAAGAGAAATTCGAGGGTTTGGTTTCATTCTTCGTTTTTGGACTTGAGAGCTCGGAATTTGGCAATTTTTCATGGGATTTTCAGAGGAAGCTTTGGGGTAATGATTCCTAACTCATTTTTTTTTTTGTATTGCATTAATCTATAGTTGTTTTCTCCATTTAGTTTCGGATTTTTGGGGTTGAAATTGGGAAAAATTGGAAGAACTTCTTCAATAAAGATTTCAAGTTTTGAATAGGAATTTATAGTCGGATTTGAGTAATTCTTATATGGATGGACTCGTGAGTGAATGGGTGTTCATGTTTTGTGATTTTAACCCGATTCCGAGAAGTGGGCCCGGGTCGACTTTTTAGGGCGATTTTCGGAATTTTTATTAAATATTGGTTAGATAAGTCTATTATTGTTGTATTCATGTTATGCAATTATGTTTGGCTAGATTTGGGCCATTCGGAGTTGGATAATTGAGGAAAGGGCATTCTTACGGACTGTTTGAGCTTGGTTCGAGGTGAGTATCTTGCCTAACCTTGGGGGGGGGGGGGAGGGATTTTCCCCTTAGGATTTGAGTCTTCTATGTTGATTGTAGCCCGTGTGCACGAGGTGACGAGTGCGTGCACGGACTTAATTGTGGAAAGTTGGCCTTTTAGGATTCTTAGGTCCTTATATTCACTGAGTATGAAGTTGTTCTTGATATGATTAAGTTCCTATTACTAGTTTCGCCTCTACATACTTTAATTAAAATTAATTGCTTTCAGGATTCACTCTTATTGCCTATTTGACTCTTATTTGACTTAAATGAAGATTTTACCTCCTCTATTGTCATGCTATCTTTTCATAACTGCTTATTTTTATTTGAAATTATTATTGTATCATATTATAATTTGTTCAGTTTTAATTAAGGTTATGATTATCTTTCCGCTGCTTATCCTTAATTTAATTATTGAAAATCCTTAGTAATTTCTCAACCTTAAAAGAAGTTTTAGATATCATATGTCTTAGTCGACTTGTTTTATTTGGAATTATTTGACTCGTGTTAGTTTCCCTGTTGTTGAAATGTATATTGTGGGATCGTTGATACACATTAGTTTCCCCTTTGTTGAGTTGTTCTCTTTACGCCTATCATTGTTTACTGTGGTTGTTCCTTGTGATTTGGTCCCATATTTTTTCTGTGATTTAAAAGTTCTTGAGTTGATTTACTTGTCGTACTTTATATTATTGCCATTGCTGTTGTTGTATTTGTTGTGGTAATGCACGAGGTTTCTGCCGTGCGGTTGTTATTTTTGTGATGCACGAGGTTTCTGCCGTGCGGTTGTTGTTATGGGGTTGCACGAGGTTTCTGCCGTGCTATTATTACTATTGATATTTGCACATGCGGCGTGACAAGGTGGGATATATATATATATATATATATATATATATATATATATATATATATATATATATATATATATATATATATATATGTGTGTGTGTGTGTGTGCATGTGGCGAGACAAGGTGGGAACATTGTTATGCACGTGTGGCGAGATAAGGCGGGCAATTATGTTACTATTGCACATGTGGCGAGACAAGGTGTGCTGTGTCAGGGATTGATTTGTGATGATTTATGGCCTGGGGGCATTCTTATTGTTGATATTTGTGTGGTGGTATACGTACCTGTGTGAGCTTTATCGTGTGAAAGCTGTGAGAAAATATTCTACGTGTTGTCCGTTCTTCTTCTTCCTTATGCTTATTTGCTGGTATGGACTATGTTAGGATACTTGCACAATCATACACGTAGTTAAGCACTCTTATCGGATAAGAGGTGTTCTTGATATTGTTGAGCGTAGATTCTCACCCTTGTTTACTTGTCTTCTATGTGAGAATGTCTTTATTGGCACGTGAGTCGTCAGTGTGGTTATGAGGTGTTATGAAGGCACATGATGCCAAGTGTTAGGGTTCAGGTATTGAGACCCATGAGTTGTGAATTGTCCGAGGTTCGGTACCTCGTGGAATTGTTGACTAAAACCTGATGTAAAAGCGGTTGTAATTACTGAGTTATTACTTGTCCTTGCTGTATTCGTGATTCCGGATTTAGGTTGTGTTCCATTCACTTTGTCTGTGTCATTTCCATGATATTCTGCTGATACTTGTTGTTTCTTGCTTTAATGCCATTATTGTATTGTGAGCCATATTGCATAGTCTTTATGTAGACATCATACTTATGTTATTCATGTACTTATATCTGTTCGGTTTATTAGACCAGTGAGTGTCTTGACTGTTTCTCGTTACTACTCCACCGAGGTTAGTCTTGATACTTACTGAGCACCGCTGTGATGTTCATGCTACTCTTCTGCACATTTTTGTGCAGATCCAGGTACTTGTTCGTTAGGTAGCTGTGTGGATTGTTGCTGTGGAGACTCAAGGTAAACCTGCTGCAACTTTCGCAGGCTTCAGAGTCACCTTCCAGTTTTCGTTTTGCACTGTTTATTCTTATTTCTGGATAGTTGTATTTAGAAGTTTTCTAGAAAATACTCTGTAGAGCTTATGACTTGTACTACCGGTTTTGGGAATTTTAAGAGATTCTATTTAAATAATGTTGTTGTTTTAATTATTGTTAGGCTTACCTAGCCCCTAAGACTATGTGCCATCACGATACCCAACATAGAGAAAATTGGGTCGTGACATAAGCAGAGGTAATTTTTGATAGATTTTCGAGGAAAAGACAATGGGGTAAGTGATTCTAACTTGCATTTGGTCTATAAATACATATATATCACTGTTCTCATCATAGAAATGAATTTTTGAGATTTTGGTATTGATTCAGAGTCGGATTTGAGTGAAATTGGTATGGTTGGACTCGTAATTGAATGAGTTGTCGGATTTCGTAACTTTTTTTGGATTCCGAGACATGGGCCCCATAGACGAATGTTTAATTAATTTCGGGATTTTTATTGAAAATATAGTATTTTCTTATAGAATTGATTCCTATAAATTTTAATGATTGTATCGAATTATTTTTGTTTAGATTCGAGCCAATCAAAGTTGGATAATCGAGGAAAGGGCCTTCTAGTGGATTAAATTGGAGCAAATTGAGGTAGGTCTCTTGTCTAATCTTGTGAGGGGGAAATTACCCCATAGGTGATTAAATTAAATAATTATTGCTAATTGTGGGGGCTATGTACGCACGAGGTGACGAGAGTCCGTGCGTAGCTACTATTAAATACTAAAGTTCGGGTAGTTTAGGACTCAAAAGCATGAATTACTTGTGTAAATTATTGTCTTTACTTAATTAAATTATTTGACATATATATATATATATATAAGATAACTTTTACATTCTTTTCCTATATATCTTGTCTCTATTACTATATTGTTCTATTTTTTTCTCATTTTTTAATACGTTATCAGTACGAATTGCTCAAATCATTGTTTCTTTGCCTGCTCCACAGGGCTCTAATTTCATTCTCATCTTTTGAAGTTGAGTCTTTTTCATCCGGTATGTATTTACACTTTTATTTTTAGCAACATTTTAATATATATAAGCTATACGGTAGAAGGCTATTAACTTTGATTTTGTGCCAGTTTCAATTTTGAATGTATGTTCCACTAATTTCTATCTGATCCTAGTTTAGTCTTTGGTAAAGATAAAGTATAGAATCATCTGTTAAATATTTAATGTAAAGAATTAGCATATCAATTAGAATAGAGATGATGTTTTCTCTCTCCGTGTAACCATGACTATATATACTATTGAATTAATACATGTTTCTTCATTTTCTATTTCAAAAATTTTATTTTATTTTGTAAAACTTGCACATGGGTGAGGATATTTATCGTATTAGTTTACCTTACAATATTTTATATTTTAATAAACTAAGTAATCGACATAAATGATGCTTTATTAATTAAGATTATTGAGGTTAGTAATTATACAATTGCAATTAGTATACATAATATAATTAAAGATTATGCATTAATTTACTATGATACATAATGAAGTAACAACACATGTTCTCTTAATTTTATGATTTAGTATACTGACCTATAACTATAAATGGTATGCATTGATTACCAAAAATAAATAAATAAATAAATGATATGCATTGATAATAATTCTTAGCATTCTAATTCACTTATTTTCTATGATAGTTTTTATTATGTCGAATTTATCAAAGTTTGAATTTGTGGCACTTGACATCTCTGGGAGTAACTATTTGCCATGGGTACTTGATGCTAAAGGTCTTGGTGACACTATTAAAGAAGGAAATGAAGCATCAAGTCAGGATAAGGCGAAATTCATGATTTTCCTTCACCATCATCTCGATGAAGGGTTAAAAAGTGAATATTTAACCTTGAAAGATCCATTTCAACTATGGACTGGTTTGAAAGAGGGATATGACTACCTAAAGGCCACGGTATTGCCAAGAGCTCGTCGTGAGTGGATGCACTTACGGCTACAAGAATATAAGATCATATGTGAATATAATTCTGCTGTATATAGAATAATTGCCCAACTAAAATTATGTGGGGAACCTATGAATGATGAGGACATGTTGGAAAAGACTCTTTCCACTTTTCATGCTTTAAATATGGTGTTACAGCAACAATACCGTGAAAAGGGCTTTAAGAAATATTCTGAGTTAATTTTATGCCTTTTGGTGGCTGAACAACATAATGTCCTTTTAATGAAAAATCATTAAGCCCGCTCACTGGTGTCACGACCCAAAATCCCACCACAGGCGTTGTAATGACCCAACCGATCATTTTGACTTTTAGAATCCCGTTCTCCTAAATAAAACTCCTCATATGTGCTTTTATAAATTTATGACTTGCGGGGATGGTTGGTTCGGGATTTGAAAGTGTTCGGGTTGAAATCGGAACACTTGGTTCCTTAAGTTGGCCTTAAAATGCTAAGTTTACCTTCGGTCAACATTTTGAAAAAATGACACCAGAATAGAATTTTGATGATTCCAACAGCTCCGTATGGTGATTTTGGACTTAGGAGCGTGTTTGAAATATTATTTGGAAGTCCGTAGTTAAATTAGGTTTGAAATTGCTAAAATAGCAATTTAAGTTTGGAAGTTTGACCAGGGAGTTGACTTTTTGATACCGGAGTCGGAATCCAGTTCTGACAATTTTCATAACTTTGTTAGCTCATTTATGACTTGCGTCTAAAATTTGAGGTCAATCGGACTTGATTTTGTAGGTTCCGGCTTCGTTTGTAGAAATTGAAAGTTCCAAAGTTTATTAGGCTTGAATCTATGTGTTATTCATGTTTTTAGTGTTGTTGGATTTGATTTGAGGACTCGACTATGTTCGAATGATGTATTAGGACTTGTTGGTGTATTTGGTTGAGGTCCCGAGGGGCTCGAGTGAATTTCGGATGCTTAACGGATCATTTTTGGACTTGGCTTGATATCTGAAGTTCTGGTTTATGCAGGTTCTGGTTTCCTTCTACGCGATCGCGTGAGAAGGTATGCGATCGCGTAGGGTTAGTTGGGCAGCTAAAATTTTATGCTATGCGATCACGTAGGTTTGACAAGCAGTGCTATGCGAACGCGTGGCTAAGACCGCGTTTGCGAAGAGGAAGCAAGGTAGAAGCTGGGCCACGCGCTTAATGCTTCGCGATCGCTTGAGAAGGCTCGCAATCGTGTAGGCTTGCGGAGACTGTGCTTCGCGATCGCGTGGGATTATCCGCGATCGCATATAGTTATTTTTGGCAATAAAAACTTGTGCTTCGCGATCACGTGAGTTGGTCCTCTATCGCGTAGAAGAAATCACTCGGCAGTATGTTTAAGTTCTTAAAATGGGACTTCGTCCCATTTTCTATTTTTAACGATTTGGTGCTCGGATTGAGGTGAGTTTTGGGAGATTTTCAGAGAAAACATCGGGGTAAGTGTTCTTAACTCAATCTTGGTTAGATTACCCGAATCCATCACTATTTTTAACAATTAATTGGTGATTTAAGTTGGAAAAGTTTGAAAATCCTCTTGGATAGATTTGAGGGTCGAATTGTTATTAGAATTTGGTCATTTTGGTATGGTTAGACTCATGGTTGAATGGACGTTCATATTTCGTAACTTTCACCACGAGCAATTTTTGAGTTAATTTCGAATTTTATTGAAAAAAATATAGTATTTTCTTATGGAATTGATTCTATAATTTTTGTTGATTGTATCGAATTAATTATGACTAGATACGAGTCGATCAGAGTCGGAAAGTCGAGGAAAAGGCATACTACTTGATTAAATTGGAGCAAGTCGAGGTAAGTGACTTGTCTAACCTTGTGTGGGGAAAATTTCTCCTAGAATTGGTATTGATGTGATAATTATAATGTGATGAAAGTCGTGTACACGAGGTGACGAGTGTGTACACGGGCTAAATGTGAAAGATTATATTTTTAAATTGTGTAGATCACTGTTGCATATTAATTAAATTATTAAATCTTGTGATATTCTCCATCATTGATCTGATTTATATACTTTAAATTTGCTTGACCTTCTCCTGCTAATTATTTTTACCTGTAAGCTGAAACTCGATTTCTTTTATTCAGTGTATTAATTAAAGGTGGAATTTCTTTAATTTCAAATATTATAAAAAATGAAGTATTTCGCAATTAAAAATTTGATATTTAAAACAAGATAGTAAATTTGTGAATTATTATATTTGGTGAATATTTTGTGAGATTTTCGTACTAATTGTGATGGAGCCGTGTGCTCTTTATTATGAAAAAATATTGTTGTTGATTTATTTTGGTAAATTGAAATATTTGGGCACTTGAGGTGCAAATTGTGATATTGATACGCCGGTGGTATAAGGCTTGGGTGTTGAAACGCATGCGGTGAGATAAGGGTGGCTTGAAACGCGTGGCTAGTAGGAAAAACTACTAGAAGACATGTGGTGTGATAAGGATGGCTAAAACGCGGGATGCTATTTCGGGAAAAAAATATTTTCTTTAAAATAAATTGTGAAGACTCCCGCTGTGATATAAGAAAATGAGATATTGTGAATTTATTTATGATTTGGGATTACGAGGCGGTACCTCGGGAGTACCCTTGTTGATATTGTATGGCCGCAGTTGCCTTTGATTTTTGTTGTGATTTTCTTCAAAGTTGAAAAGAATTCTGTTTTGTTTTCACGAGGTATTAATTGCCATTATTTGGTGTAATTAAATGATGACATACTAGTTGATTCATTTCCATTGTCATTTTATCTTATTATATTGTTAAATATTTTACCATGCCATTATTTATTTTCCAGTAGGGCCTGACCTAACCTCGTCACTACTCTATAGAGGTTAGGCTTGGCACTTACTGGGTACCGCTATGGTGTACTCTTACTATGCTTCTACACATCTTTTTGTGCAGATCCAGGTACATCTTACCAGCCCAAACATCAGTGAGTTACCTGTGCACGGAGACTTCGAGGTATATCTGCCAGCGTCCGCAGACTCCGGACTCCCCTTCTATCATTAATATGTTGCTTTCTTATTTTTCGTTAGACCTTGATCTATATTGAGGATAAATTCTTAGAAGCCTGTGACTTATTTCTACCGGATTTTGGGAATTATAATTGTTTGAATTTTAGTTTATTTATTTCAGATATCTATTATTATTCCGCATTGATAGGCTTACCTAGTCTTAGCGACCAGGTGCCATCACGACCTCCTACGGAGGGAATTTGGGGTCGTGACAGGCGTCGTGATGGCACCTAGTCTCTAAGACTAGGTAAGCCGATTTCTATTACATTTCGAACCCATGTTTTTAAATAGAATCTGAATTAAATAGATAATCAAAACCAACAACGTAACAAATATGAAAATAATAACCTCCCAAGACTGGTAGTACTGAGTCACGAACTCTAACTGAATACATGAAATGATCTCAAGGATCGAATACTCAATATTGTTTGACTAATAATTAACAGAACAATAAAATGAAAAGACTTTAAGGGACTGCGACGACCAAGCAGCTCTACCTTGAATCCTTGCGATCACAATTAAACTCTGTCCGAGTCCAATAGTTCCAATACCTGGCTCTGCACAAAAATATGCAAAAGTGTAGTATGAGTAAACCACGATCGGTACCCAGTAAGTATCAAGACTAACCTCAGTAGAGTAGAGACGATGTACAGTCAAGTCACTCACTAGTCTAATAGCTTGTGCAATAAGATTTACAAAATAATAGGAAACAAATAACAATATGTGCAACAAGAACATCATTAATAACACTCAACAATTTATAAATATAAGTACACCCAATTAAATCAATTATTCAAATAAATATCTTTCACATATAATTCTTCCGAATAAATCTCTTTCAAATATAATTCCTTCAAAAAAAATATCTTTCAAATATACCTCCTTTAAATAAATCTCTCTCAAATATAATTTCTTCAAATAAACACCTTTCGAATGTAATTCTTTCAAATAAATCTTTTTGAGTAAATATTCTTCCAAATAAATATTTTGAATATAATTCTTTCAATTAAAAAGTCACCATGTGACACTTTATTTCATAATCATACAACTACGGGTCTCAGTATATTTTCATATTTTTCATAAACACGGGTCTCAGCCCACTTTCATATTTTCACGGCACTTCGTGCTTATAATTAAATCATCATATTTCTCTGGCACCTCGTGCCCTCATTTCATATCATAACAGCACAGACAATTCACTGAAAATATCATCATTATTTACTCACGACACCTCGTGCCCACATTTCATATCATAATCCACTTGGCAATGGCCACAGACCCCAATTTCAACATAAATTAAACTATTACCAATTTACCAACAACAAGACCAATTGCACAAGATATAAAAATAAATACAATAAAAATCACAACATCACATAAAAATTTCCAACGCAACAACCCCACATCATCACATATCATCCCTGACAATAGCCACCCTTATCTCTCCTATGGCCACCCTTATCACTCCTATAATAGCCTCCCGTATCCCTCCGCCCTGACAATATCAATAGCCACCCTTATCGCTCCTATAACCACCTTTATCGCTCTGCCCAGACAATATCCTAATACACATAACAACAGTGAAATGCCTCCCTTATGCCCACATAATATCAACAGTGAGATGCCACCCTTATATCCTCAAAATGATAACTCAATTAACACAACAATTTACACGGAATATTATCACGGCAACGTAACAAAAATTAATTCATATCACAATTTTCCCAAATGGCCACAACCAATTCCAAGGATATAACAAAATCAATTAATTTCACAACAAATAGCCCAAGGCTCCACACAATGTATATAAAACCTCAAAAATAATCAACAAAGATAGAAAAATAATCAACATAGGGCACACCTTCATTAATTCAAATTTAGATAATTATATTAATACTTCTTCTTAATCTTGCTTAATTAATTATTTGCATAGGGAGAATTCATAATGAAATCAAATTCCAAGAAATATCAAACCATAAGTGGTACAAATGTTAACACCAGAACTTGCTTGCACCAACCTTCATTCAATCGATCATATCTTTATGTACAAATGTGCAAATCATGAATGGTTAAACTTTATGGAAACTAGAATCAAAAGACTACAGCTTTTATGTTTTGATAATTTTCTGATTCATTATGTATTGTGAGATATAAGCTTCCAAAGTCGGCTCCACGCATCACAAATTTCTGGCAAACTTTCTGGCGAAATTGCTCTACCAGCCTTCATTAAATCCATCATAACTTTCTGTAAAGTGTCTAAATAATGAATGGTTTAACTTTATGGAAACTAGAATTAAAGAGCTACAACTTTGACATTTTAAAAACTTTCAGATTCCTTATAGATTGTGAGATATAAGCTTCCAAAGTTGGCTCCACGCACCAGAAATTTCTGGCGAACAGCTTTGCAACAGAAATTTCCATCAACCCTCTTTGTCCGGAATCCATTCCGTTTACCTTCTGAAATCCACCCGAGACCCTCGGGACCTTAACCAATTATACCAACATGTCCCAAAATACAATACGAACTTAGTCGAGGCTTCATACCACGTCAAACAACACCAAAATTATGAATCGCGCATCGAATCGAATTATGAGTTTTCAAATCTTCCAACATATATATTTTGCGCCGAAACGTATCAAATCAATCCGGGATGACTTCAAATTTTGCAGACAAGTCGTAATTGACATAACAAAGCTATTCCAATTACTGGACCCATTATCAAAAAAGTCAACCCCCGGTCAAACCTCCCAAAAATTCATCTTTCGCCATTTCAAGTCTAATTCCACTACAAACCTCCAAATAATATTTCGGACACGCTCCTAAGTCCATAATCACCATACGGAGCTATTGACAATATCAAAATTTTATTCTGGAGTTGTTTGCTAAAAAGTCAACTCTCCGGTTGACTCTTTCCATTTAAGCTTCTAAATAAGGATTGTTCTTTTAATTTAATTCCGAATCTTCAGTAAATCAAACTCGACCACACCAGCAAGTCATAATACATATTGCGAAGATGCTTGAGATCTTAAGTCACTAAACGGGGCATTAATTCTTAAAACGACAAGTCGGGTCATTACATTCTCCACCTCTTAAACAAACGTTCGTCCTCGAACGTGCTAAGAATTATTCTGAGGTTACCAAATTGACGATTTTACTTTTACACATATACTCATGGTTGATCCCACATTACCATATTTGAGATAAGCCCGACAACACCATATCAATTGAGATTATTTCTTTTATCCATATTTGTAAACTTTAAGACCAATTTCATCCACTCCAAACATTCTCAAAAGGCCTGATTTTCACAACAACGCACGATATTAGTCTCAACTGGCTATAGCAACGCGTGCCTACGCACACATCAATTTTCTTGATAGTGCTGAAGTACTTCAAAGTTTTTTTGGGGGTGTCACATTCTCCCTTGCTTAGGATCATTCGCCCTCAAACACATAACATAACTTATCCCTTCTTTTGCACGTCTCAATCCCCCAAATTCTTACTAACTCTCAAATGTTTCAGAAATTTCGGCAGAGTCTCCCCTGTAATTGGGCCTATCCACCTGCCAGAGTAAAACCAAAACAACTCCTAACAACACATCCACAACCCAACAAAGCACCGGAATGTATATATCAATAACACTAATCTAGACATTACAAGTACGATATTATATATATATATAACACAAAATTCTCAGTATTACAAGTACTGTATTATCATAATGATATCCGTACATGAAGCACATCATATGTATGCCCATCACCACATCTCTGGTCTTAATAGTTGTTCATAATCGATTACAACATCGCTCATTTAACTTCATATTAACAAAAACCCCGTTTCGATTTTTTCACAACAAAGATAGCAAAATGTGAGGCATGAAGACCTCATAACTATTTACCCGACTTAACGAGTCACTTTTAATGCCACCTAGGCACTCACCTCGTAGGCTAAAACTCAATAATTACAACATAATTATGGAACGGAAATACATAAAAGAATTATCACATAAGCCTATCAGGTATAGCTCCCTATTAGTACTATAGTACAAATTAAACTTCTCAAGGTAGAAATTAAACTCATAAATATTTCACCACAAGGACCTCATCCTTATATAACTTCCACCGCGGCTCGTAGCCCGGTTTAAATATTTCACATCATATAAAAATGCGAGGATCTCGTCCTGAACACCGAATCAGAAGTATTTTGCACATTGTGCCAACTGAAATTTCAATTTCCTTTCTTTCTTCTTTTCAATAAATTTCTTAACATTTTTCATAACACATAATGAATCCTCATACTGGCAGGGCATAAAATCCATAAAATTGGAATCAATTATTCCGAAACACATCAAACCCACTATAATGAATAATAAAAATTTACTTTTGGACTTATAGCCCTCAATGGTGCACAAAAGTAAAAATGATAGACACGGGCTCACATCTTCAAATCTCCCAATAGGGATAAACATACAAGTGGGTCATAAAATTACGAAGCTCACCCATAAGTGGAGCATAATAGGAGGACTCACCTCAATATTCATAACCGAATCAAATTAAGGGAAAATATCCTTTTATAACAAATTGGGATCGTACCTGTAACGACACCATCTGGTGTATCGGCCTTAGCCAAATCATAGCGATTATATCAACGGGTAGGATCTCCACCTCTTAGGCGCCCTCTACCTGCCTGTCCTCCACCCCTAACTGGTTGTGCCCGTGGAGTATTAGCAGCACTGGGGCCCATATATTTGCCACCACTGATACGCTGCGCCTGATAGTTGAAATATAGTAAAGGCAACTCCGCTCACTTCCACAATACCCATGGTGCGGAGAATACAATGATAATTTTCTAGAAGTTTTTGGGCATCCTCTGTAGTTGTGCCACTGAAAGTAGGTGGACTATACCTCTTAAACCTCTCAAGTCTCTTTTATTCTTCTTCTAATGCATCTGACCTGACCTTAGGCCGAATCGGAATAACAGGTTGTACCGGTATTACGCCCGGAACCTGACCAACGTGAACCTGCTGCTCTGGAGTTGTGGTAGGAGTCTCAACTACTCCCCTAATCTGCGAAATATTTGGTGCAACAGAGATCAATCCTGCCTGAGTTAATGTACCAAACATACTCAGGAACTGTGCTAAAGTCACCTGAAGTCCGGGGGTAACAATAGGTGCTTCTGGTACCTGTCCCACAGCTGGAACTACTAGTGGCTCCTTAACTGCTGTTCTGACAGGTGCTCTAGTCGCGGCACGTGCCCTTCCTCTACCTCGGCCTCTACCTCGGCCTCGGCCTCTTGCGGCCCTAGCAGTATGCGCGGGTATCGGCTCCGCTTACCCGGTAGCACGTGTCCTCACCATCTGTCAGAGAATAGAGATACAAAGGTTCAAATTTCAAATCCAACAAATTCCGCACGACAAGAATGAAAGAAGTGGAAATTTCCTAACAATTCTGTAGCCTCTCGAAGATAAGTACAGACGTCTCCGTACCGATCCGCAAGACTCTACTAGACTCGTTCGTGACTTGTAGAACCTATGAACCTAGAGCTCTGATACCAACTTGTCACGACCCAAAATCCCACCACAAGCGTCGTGATGGCACCGAGTCTCTAAGACTAGGTAAGCCGATTTTCATTACATTTCGAAGTCATTTTTTAATAGAATCTGAACTAAATAGATAATCAAACCCAATAGCAGAACAAATATGAATATAACAACCTCCCAAGACTGGTAGTACTGAGTCACAAACTTTAACTGAGTACATGAAATATTCTCAAGGATCAAATACTCAATACTGTTTGATTAATAATTAACAGTACAATAAAATAAAAGGACTTCAATGGACTGCGACGACCAAGCAACTCTACCTTGAATCCTTGTGATCACATTTAACTTTGTCCGAGTCCGATAGCTCCAATACCTGGCTCTGCATAAAAATATGTAGAAGTGTAATATGAGTACACCACGGTCGGTACCCAGTAAGTATAAAGACTAATCTCAGTGGAGTAGAGATGAGGTACAATCAAGACACTCACTAGTCTAATAGCCTGTGCAATAAGATATACAAAATAATAAGAAACAAATAACAATAAGTGCAACAAGAACATCATTAATAACGCTCAACAATTTATAAATATAAGTACACCCAATTAAATCAAGTATTTCAAATAAATATCTTTGACATATAATTCTTCCGAATAAATCTCTTTCAAATATAATTCCTTTAAATAAATATCTTTTAAATATACTTCCTTTAAATAAAACTCTCTCAAATATAATTTCTTTAAATAAATACATTTAGAACGTAATTCTTTCAAATAAATCTTTTTGAATAAAAATTCTTCCCAATAAATATTTTCATAAACACGGGTCTCAACCTACTTTCATATTTCTACGTTACTTCGTGCCTATAATTAAATCATCATATTTTTCCCGGCACCTCGTGCCAACATTTTATATCATAACTGCATGGACAATTCACGTGCCAATATCATCATTATTTACTCACGACACCTCGTGCCCACATTTCATATCATAATCCTCCTGGCAATGGCCACAGACCCCAATTTCAACATAAATCAGACTTTTACCAATTTACCAACAACAAGACCAATTGCATAAGATATAAAAATAAACACAATGAAAATCGCAATATCACATAAATATTTCCAACACAACAACCCCACATCATCACATATCATCCCTGACAATAGCCACCCTTATCTCTCATATAGCCATATATATATATATATATATATATATATATATATATATATATATATATATATATATATATATATATATATATATATATTATAAAATTGTTAGGGAAGATATTAAAGGATGGAAATCTCATATGCTTAAATTTTCTGTTTAAATTAATTAATTATTAAGAGAAATTGTTCTTCCTCCTGAATTTATCTTATAACACATATACTCTCATTCCGGAGGTACATAAGAAAATGTCCTCCTTTCTTGTGGAGCGGGCCGAACGCCTCAGCATGATAGATGCATCTATGGATCGTGCCGCACGTCGCTCGGCAGTGTACACGAAACCCTGGATCGGGTCGTACAATCTCGGCAGAAATCGTTCTTAATAAAAATAATAATAATTACACGATACTTGGACAGTTTATTGGAGCTTGTAAAGCTATTTGATAAATTGAAAATTTATTGAAATTGAATTGCAGCTTGTAAAGCTATTTGATAAATTGGAATTTTTACAATTGAAGGATTTAATTAATAGATTGAAAATTGTTGCATTTGAAGGATTTTTATTATTTTTGCTAATTGAATAAAATTATTGTTAACTATGTGAATCATGCTGATTTGAATAATTATAATTTATTCCATTTATTATTGTTGACCCTTAATGAGTGTCAAAGTCGGCCATCTCGTCTCTACCACTTCGAGATTAGGCTTGATACTTACTGGGTACACGTTGTTTAGGTACTCATGCTACACTTGCTGCACTTTTTGTACAGGATCTGAGACAGATACTAGTGGAGGACCTATCATCGCACATCCTCGTTATCCAGGGGCGTAGTGGTGAGCTGCCTTTCTAAGCCGTCCTGCAGCTACCAGTGCCTCTTCTTTTATTTTTAATTCTATCGATTTTCATTTCAGACAGTGTTTGGAGTTTTTTTTAATCTACTAGATGCTCATACACTTGAGACACCAAGTCTTGGCACACAAATTGGTTGAATTTGGTGTCTTATTATTTTTCTTGGATTTAAATTTTATCGATATATGTTTAATTTATTAGTTGGCTTGCCTAGCTATAGTGTTGGGAGCCATCACGACCTATAGGTGAAATTGGGTCGTGACAACATGGTATCAGAGCACTAGGTTCACGTAGGTCTCATAAATTATGAGCAGACCTAATAGAGTCTTGCGGATCGATATAGAGACGTCTGTACTTATCTTCGAGAGGCTATAGGGTGTTAGGAAACTACCTTTCTTCATCTTCCATCGTGCAATTAATGTAGTACTAAATATCTTTCTCTTATTCTCTCACAGATGGTGAGAACGCAATCTAATGAGGTTCCAGACCAGGTAAGTGCTACTCCCCCAGTTGCTAGAGGTCGAGGCAGAGGCCGAGGGAGGTCTCCAGCTCGTGGTAGGGTGCGAGGACATCCCGGGACTGTTCCAGTTATGCCGCCAGTGGGTCCAGCAGAGAATCCCATTATTGAGGAACAAGGTGAGGTGCCTGTGGAAGAGCCAGCTCCGGTGGATTTCACATCTGCACCAGGATTTCAGGATGTCATGGGTTGTATGTTGCGGTTCATGGACACTATGACTCAGGCCGGTTTATTTCCGGCAGACCCAGACACATCTCAGGCGGGCGGGGGATCACAGATGCCAACCGCATAGGCTCATGGACAGGCAACTGCTGTATATCAGACCCACGGTGCACTACCCGTAGGTGGAGCCCAGCCAGTGGCAGCAGCTATACCTGAGCCCAGGCCAACTGTAGCCGCTGATCCTCAGAAACTATTGGACATATGGACTAGACTACATCCTCCTGTATTTGGGGGTGAGCGACATGAGGATCCCCAGGATTTCATTGATCGGTGCAAGGATAAACTGTACAACATGAGGATATTAGATTCTCATGGGGTAGACTTTGCTACTTTTCAGCTAGAGGGCAGAACCCGTAGATGGTAGCAGTCTTATGTTCTTGGCAGATGAGCAGATTCTCCTCTCATAACTTGGGACAGGTTCACCCGTATCTTCCTGGACAAATATATTCCACCCTCCCAAAGGGAAGAGTTGAGGTTTCAGTTTGAGCAGCTCTAGCAGGGTCAGATGTCAATGACCGATTATGAGGCGAGGTTTTCTGAGTTATCTCTCCATGTACTTATGATACTCCCTACTGAGGCGGAGAGAGTGCGGAGGTTTGTTGCGGGTTTACATACTGGCATTCAGGCCACTATAGCTCGAGAGTTTGAGATGAGTACTTCTTATGAGCTAGTCGTGGAAAAAGCCCACAGGATTGAGGGTGTACGTCAGCAGAGCTGAGAGCAGGTTACGAGAGATAAGCGGTTTAGGTATTCTGGAGAGTTTAGAGGTGCTCCGTCTGGGGGCAGAGGTCAGTTCGTGAGAGAGCAGTCCAGTAGGCCCCCATATCCAGCACCACCGCCTCCTCAAGGTGCTCCAGTGCGACCTTATCTCAGTGCTATACCAGAGAGTTCTTATCGCCCACCAGCTATTCAGGGTCATTCTAGTGGGTATTCATGTCCCCAGGGCCAAACACTTAGTTAGCAACCCATCACACCGAAGGGTTGTGACGAGTGCGGGGACCCCAGTCACATGCAGAGATTCTGCCCCAGACTGCGGGGTAGACTAGTGCAGCAAGGTCAGCAGCCTATGATTACCGCACCAGTTGCTCCACCAGTAGTCCTACCACCAAGAGGTGGAGGACAGGTGGGTAGGGTCCGTCCTAGAGGTGGAGGTTAGGCAGGCAGAGGCCAACCAGTTGGCTCTCCATCTCGGTTCTATGCTTTTTCAGCCAGACCAGATGCAGAGGCCTCAGATGCTGTGATTACAGTATTATTTTTGTTTGTGGCAAAGATGCCTCAGTATTATTTTATCCAGGATCTACGTATTCATATGTGTCATCTATATTTGCTCCATTCCTGGGTGTTTCTCGTGAGTCCTTGAGTACTCTTGTTTATGTGTCCACTCTTGTGGGCGATTCTGTTGTTGTGAACCAGATCTACCGGTCCTGTATTATTATTCTCTGTGGTTATGAAACTAGAGCAGATCTCCTATTGCTTGAGATGACCTATTTTGAAATTATTCTGGGCATGGACTGGTTATCTCCATATCATGCTATTCTGGATTGTCATGCCAAGACTGTTACCTTGGCTATTCCAACATTGCCTAAGCCGAAGTGGAAGGGTTCGTCTGTTAGTTCATTTAATCGAGTTATTTCTTTTATAAAGGCTCAACACATGGTTGAGAAGGGTTATTTGTCTTATCTAGCCTATGTTCGGGATACTACTGTAGAGACTCTGGCTATTGATTCAATGCTTATAGTTCGAGAGTTCTCCGATGTATTTCCTTCAGATCTTCCAGGTATGCCACCTGATCGTGATATTGATTTCTGTATTGACTTGAATCCAGATACCTATCCTATATCTATCCAACCGTATCGCATTGTTCCGAAAGAATTAAAAAAATATCTTGAGGATTTACTAGCCAAAGGGTTCGTCAGACCGAGTGTATCGCCTTGGGGTACACCAATATTATTTGTGAAGAAGAAGGATGGAACAATGTGGACGTGTATTGATTATCATCAACTGAACAAAGTCACTATTAAGAACAAATACCCATTGCCGCGTATTGATGATCTATTTGACCAGTTGCAGGGTGATAGGGTGTTCTCTAAGATCGACTTGAGATCGGGGTACCATAAGTTGAATATTCAGGATTCAGATGTTCCGAAGACTGCTTTTCGGACTAGATATGGTCATTATGAATTTCTGGTGATGTCCTTCGATTTAACTAACGTCCCGGCAGCGTTTATGGATTTGATGAACAGGGTATTCAGGCCATATATTGATTCATTTGTCATTGGCTTCATTGATGACATCTTTATCTACTCGCGTAGTAAGGAGGAGCACATGTAGCATATGAGAGTGGTGCTTCAGACGTTGCGGGAACAGAAGCTATACGCTAAGTTCTCCAAATGTGAGTTCTGGCAAGAGTCTGTAGCATTTCTGGGGTATATTGTATCGGGCGAGGGCATTAAAGTTGATCCAAAAAAAGATTGAGGCAGTTCAGAATTGGCATCGTCCCACTTCGGTGACTGAGATCAGAATTTTTCTGGGTTTGGCAGGTTATTATCGTCGGTTCGTAGAGGGTTTTTCGTCTATTGCAGCACCTTTGATCAAATTAACCCAGAAGGGTGCTCCGTTCTGATGGTCCGATGATTGTGAGGTGAGCTTTCAGAAGCTCAAGACAGCATTGACTACAACACCAGTGTTAGTGTTGCCTTCTATTTTTGGGATGTATACAGTGTATTGTGACGCTTCACGCGTTGGCTTGGGTTGTGTATTGATGCAGGAAGTACGAGTTATTGTATATGCTTCACGCCAGCTAAAGCCCCACGAGCAGAATTATCCAGTACATGATTTGGAGTTAGCTGCGATTGTTCACGCTCTTAAGATTTGGAGGCATTATCTTTATGGGGTGTCTTGTGAAGTTTACACTAATCATCGCAGTTTGCAGCATTTGTTCAAGTAGATGGACCTAAATTTGAGGCAGTGCAGATGGCTGGAATTACTGAAAGATTATGATATTACTATCCTATACCATCCGGGTAAAGCAAATGTGGTTGGAGACGACTTGAGTAGAAAGGCGGAGAGTATGGGTAGTTTGACTTTCATTACAGTAGAGGAGAGGCCATTAGCTTTGGATATTCAATCCTTGGCTAACCTACTTGTGAGATTGGACATTTCAGAGCCCAGCCGAGTTCTTGCATGTGTTGTAGCTCAGTCTTCACTATTTGAGAAGATCAAGGCTCGCTAGTATGATGATCCACACTTAATGGTTCTTCGAGAAACGGTACTACGGGGTGGTGCCAAGGAAGTTACTATTGGAGCGGATGGTGTTCTGCGACTCCAGGATCGTCTATGTGTTCCTAATGTGGATGGACTGAGGAAAAAGATCCTAGAGGAGGCACACAATTCTCAGTATTCTATTCATCCACATGCTACGAAGATGTATCGTGATTTGAGGCAACATTATTGGTGGAGGCGAATGAAAAAGAACATAGTTGAGTATGTAGCTAGGTGTCTAAATTGCCAGCAAGTTAAATATGAGCACCAGAGGCCAGGCGGCCTTTTTCAGCAGATGACTATACCATAGTGGAAATGGGAACACATCACTATGGACTTTGTAGTTGGGTTGCTGCGGACCTTGCGGAAGTTTGATGCATTATGGGTCATTGTCAACAGGTTGACCAAGTCGGCACACTTTATTCCTGTTGTGACTACGTATACTTTAGAGAGGTTGGCCAGATATATATTCAGGAGATAGTTTGGTTGAACGGAGTGTGAATGTCCATCATATCAGATAGAGGCCCTCAGTTTACTTCACATTTCTGGAGAGCAGTACAAAGTGAGTTGGGGACCCGTGTAGAGCTCAGCACAACCTTTCATCCGCAGATCGACGGGCAGTCAGAGTGGACAATTCAGATTTTTGAGGATATGCTCAGGGCATGTGTGATTGACTTTGGAGGTCAGTGGGATCGTTTCTTGACTTTGGCCGAGTTCGCTTATAATAACAGTTACTAATCCAGCATCGAGATGGCTCCATTTGAGGCTATATATGGTCGACGATGCCGTTCGCCCATCGGGTGGTTTGAGCCCAGTGAGGCTAAGTTATATGGTACTGATTTAGTGAAAGATGCCTTGGGAAAGGTAAAGTTGATTCAGGAGCGACTTCGTACAGCACAGTCCAGACAAAAGAGTTACGCGGATCAGAAAGCGCGTGATTTATCATTTATGGTGGGTGAAAAAGTTCTTTTGAAAGTTTTGCCGATGAAGGGAATCATGAGATTCGGGAAGAAGGACAAGTTGAGCCCAAGGTTTATAGGCCCATTTGAGGTGTTGAGACGAGTTGGGGAGGTTGCTTATGAGCTTGCATTTCCTCCCAGCCTATCGGGAGTTCATCCGGTTTTCCATATATCTATGCTCCGGAAGTATCATGCCGACCTATCACATGTGTTAGACTTTAGCACAATTCAACTAGATAATAGGTTGGGTTATGAAGAGGAGCCAATTGCCATTGTTGATAAACAGGTTCGTCAGTTGAGTTCCAAGAGGATTTCTGCAGTAAAAGTTCAGTGGAGGGGCAAACCAGTCGAGGAAGCTACTTGGGAGGCCGAGGAAAACATGCAGAGCAGATATATTCAACACTTCAGGTATAATTCTAAACCTGTTCGAGGACGAACGTTTGTTTTAGAGGTGGAGAATGTGATGACCCAAAATGTCATCTTTAAATTTAATAATTAATTATGTGTTCTAAGATCTCGAAAAGTACTATTTATCATTCCTCGACTTGCGTGCGCAGTCCGTAAAATTTTCTGGAAAGTTTTTATGTGAAAAATGGATTAAAATGTGAATTAGAGCTTTAAAACTCAACTGAGTTGACTTTGGTCAACATTTTGAGCAAACGGTGTCGGATTAGTGTTTTGATAGTTCCAGTAGGTCCGTATCGTGATTTGGGACTTGGACGTATGCCCAGAATTAAATTCCGAGGTCCCTAGCCCGAAATATGGAATTTTGATGGAAAATTAAAAGTTTAAGTTCAAATAGTAACCGGATGTCGAATTATGTGCAAACGACCCCGGAATAGAATTTTGATAATTCCAACAGCTCTGTATGGTGATTTCGGACTTAGGAGCGTGTTCAGAATTTTATTTGGAAGCCCGTAGTTAAATTAGACTTGAAATGACTAAAAACAAGAATTTAAGTTTTGACGTTTGACCGGGGAGTTGACTTTTTGATACCGGAGTCGAAATCCAGTTTCGAAAATTTTTATAGCTCCGTTATATAATTTATGACTTGTGTGCAAAATTTGACGTCAATCGGAGTTGATTTGATAGGTTTCAACATTGAATGTAGAAGTTGGAAATTTTAAGTTTCATTAAGCTTGAATTGGAGCATAATTTGTGGTTTTAGCGTCGTTTTATGTGATTTGAGGTTTCAAATAAGTTCGTATGATATTTTAGTACTTGTTGGTATACTTGGTTGAGGTCCCGAGGGCCTCAGGTGAGTTTCGGCTGGTTAATGGATCAAAAGTTGGACTTAAAATAGCTGCTGCAACTTTTCCTTTATGCTGGAAATTCTGGGCCAAGATCGAGACCCAAGATCGAAGCCACGATCGAGGGCTGCCTGGGCAGAATTATAAAAGAGGGCATTTATCCCATTCGCCATTTTTAACAAATTGGAGCTTAAGCATAGGCGATTTTTGATAGATTTTCAAGGAAAAGACAATGGGGTAAGTGATTCTAACTTGCATTTGGTCTATCAATACATATATATCACTGTTCTCATTATTTAATTAGTGTTTTGATATTGAAATTTGGAAAACATTTAGAAATCTCATAGAAACGAATTTTTGAGATTTCGGTATTGATTCAGAGTCGGATTTGAGTAAAACTGGTATGGTTGGACTCATAATTTAATGGGTTGTCAGATTTCGTAACTTTTTCCGGATTCCGAGATATGGGCCCCACAGATAAATTTTTAATTAATTTCGGGATTTTTATTTAAAATGTAGTATTTTCTTAAAGAATTGATTCCTATAAATTTTAGTGATTGTATCGAATTTTTTTTGGTTAGATTCGAGCCAATCAAAGTTGGATAATCGAGAAAAGGGCCTTCTAGTGGATTAAATTGGAGCAAATTGAGGTAAGTCTCTTGTCTAATCTTGTGAGGGGAAAATTATCCCATAGGTAATTAAATTAAATAATTATTGCTAATTGTGGGGGCTATGTACGGACGAGGTGACGAGAGTCCGTGCGTAGCTACTATTAAATGCTAAAGTTCGGGTAGTTTAGGACTCAAAAGCATAAATTACTTGTGAATTGTTAGGGAAGATATTAAATGATGAAAATCTCATATGCTTAAATTTTCTGTTTAAATTAATTAATTGTTAAGAGAAATTGTCTTCCTCCTGAATTTATCTTATAATAAATATACTCTCATTCCGGAGGTACATAAGAAAATATCCTCCTTTCTTGTGGAGCGGGCCAAATGCCTCGGCAGGATAGATGCATCTATGGATCGTGCCGCACGTCCCTCGGCAGTGTACACTAAACTCTGGATCGGGCCGTACGACCTCGGCAGAAATCGTGCTTAATAATAATAATAATTACACGATACTTGGACAGTTTTTAGCAGCTTGTAAAGCTATTTGATAAATTGGAATTTTTACAATTGAAGGATTTAATTAATAGATTGGAAATTGTTGCATTTGAAGGATTTTTATTATTTTTGCTAATTGAATAAAATTGTTGTTAACTCTGTGAATCATGTTGATTTGAATAATTATAATTTATTCCATTTATTATTGTTGACCCTTAGTGAGTGTCAAAGTCGGCCATCTCGTCTCTACCACTTCGAGATTAGGCTTGATACTTACTGGGTACACGTTGTTTAGGTACTCATGCTACACTTGCTGCACTTTTTTTGCAGGATCTGAGACAGATACTAGTGGAGGACCTATCATTGCACATCCTCGTTATCCAGGGGAGTAGTGGTGAGCTGCCTTTCTGAACCATCCTGCAGCTACCAGTGCCTCTTTTTGTATTTTTAATTCTGTCTATTTTCATTTCAGACAGTGTTTGGAGTTTTGTATAATCTTCTAGATGCTCATACACTTGAGACACCAGGTCTTGGCACACACATTGGTAGAATTTGGTGTCTTATTATTTTTCTTGGATTTAAATTTTATCGATATATGTTTAATTTATTAATTGGCTTGCCTAGCTATAGTGTTGGGAGCCATCACGTCCTATAGGTGAAATTGGGCCATGACAGGTTCTATATTCATATGCAACAACTAAACTTTCATTCATGTAATTCCATCTAGTTGGACAAGGTTTAGGAACCTTTCTTTCTCTTAGGCCAAATTCATCGCATCTTTTAAAATATTCTCTAAGTTTACTTCTACAGTTTGAATAAAAAAGTTAGTTAAGATCCATTTTAACCTTTTCAATTTCAATATTTAAAATTCTCATACCATCACCCCCAATTAAATGGTAAATATGACAAATACATCTAACATGAGAAATATTACTAAATGCAGGACTTAGTGTAGTGGTAAGCAAGGCTACAACATTTGTGTTACTAGTAGCATTATCCATTGAAACTAACATTATTTTATCACTAATGCAAAAATATCTACAAATATCCGTAACTGTGCTAGCAATAAACTGCCATGTGTGACATGAATTAATTATTCTATAAGCAATAATGCGCTTTTGCATTATCCAATCCTCATCAATCCAATGACTGGTAATAGTAAGGTAATCACAGTCGTTACCACTTCTAACAATATCAGTTGTAATAACAACACGGTAATTTATATGAGTAAATAAATAACGCAAATATTGTTCATATTCATGTTTATATTTATAAATATCGCTCTTTACGGTTGTGTGAGGAAAACCTTTATAACTAGGATTAAAAGTTTTTCTAATATAATGCACAAAGTTAGGGTCAGAAAGAAAACTATAGGGTAAGCACATAACAATAACCATTTTTGCCAATTATTCCTGATCTCTTTTTGGATCATAATATAAAATACCAACGGTAAAAGTGTTAATTCTCGGTTGAAATTAATTTGACCCGGTACTAGGGTCAGCCTGATTAGGAGTAGGTACACTTGTCCCCTCGGAAAAAGTTTTGGCACGAAGATATTTGACTTTATCTTGAGGGTGTATCAATATATGTCTAGCCAAAGTTCCTGTCCCCCCCGACCTCCAAAATATTTAAAAGCTAACTCCTTTCCACAAATTTTACACTTTAGCCTTATTTTGTGGAATTAGTTGAGTAAAAAATGGCCAAACAATAGTTGTTTCTGTCTGTTTGGTACATTGTCTAGAAAAAGTAGGGGCAGTAACAAGAGTATCAGATGAAGCATCATTTGGATTATCCCTAGTTGGGTTAACTTCAGGAGCAGGACTAGTGGGTGTATCGTCATCCAGTTGGGTTTCATCAAAATCTATTTCCTCCTCATCATTTTCATCAATAGTTGGATTAGAATAAAAAGTATTCATTAATTCATGGTCTAATTGTTCACCAGCTCCAACATTATAGAAAAATTGACTCTCAGTAAATTGTAATAAACTATTATCACTATCAAGAATAGCAGGTGTAGGACGGATATGGGGTTTGGGTCGGAGAGCCGGGGGCAGTGGAGGAGGAACAGTCAGGCCACTAGATTCGCCACTCTTGGATTTTCCCTTATTTTTGCCAATTGTTTTTAAGGAAGCCATCTTAATTAATCAAATAATAGAAAATAAATAAAACAAACAAAACTATAATATTGAAAATTAAGAGTTGGAACGAGTTTGCCGAATTGACGAACAACTTGTTAAAAATTAATTATCGTTGAAGACTTGAAGACTTCAATTCACCTACTTCACAATTATTTCACAAATTGTAACAATAAAGTACGCAATAGTAGCAATTATAGAAGAAATTAGAGAGAGATTGATGATTTTGTGAGAAAAATGAAAGAATGAGGGGGTATTTATAGTTGAAAATAGGGAAAAAGTATAATTATAAAAAGTATGGGGTTAAAACAAAGTGGGGGGGGGGGGGGGGATTAATGGCTATTTTGTAAATAGCCAACGACTATTTTTTAAATGCCCAAACGGGCAGATTTTGTTTTTAAAATTTTTGACCGTTGGGACCGTTTGGGCCCGCCAAGACCGGTCCAGTCCTAAATGGTCCCGGGCCTAGCGTTCCTAAAGTGAAGAACCGGCTCAGAAGACTAGACTAGGCCCACTTAGCCGGTTCTAACCGGTTCATGCCCGTTTAGGCCCATAAGACCATTTGGTCCGCGGTCCCGGGCCGGTCCCGGTCCTGGACCGACCCACTTGCCACCCTTACCTCAATCTCATTCTATTTTCTTCTTTCCTCGTCTTTTTTTACTCCCCCTACTTACCTATTCCTTTAGGGGTGTTTGTTAGTTAGTACAATACGCTATTTAATTATTTCGGTTCGGTATTTTCGATTTCATAAAATGTTACACCAATACCATACCTAATTAAATTCGATATGATTTGTTTTTTTTACTTTCGATTTTGATTTATTCGGTCAAGTAACTTCGATTTATTCGGCTCGAATATTAACTAGTGCATAAAGCCATAGACTATAATATTCTTAAGTAAAATACTCTCAAATATGAAAATATAAATATTATAATATAGTAAAAAAAATAATTAAAAACCAAAAATGCTAAACCTAGATGGGATAAAGGTTGAAACGTAAGTTGGCAACTAAAGAAAATCGGGAAAATCAAGTTGTAATGACCCGGTCGTTTTGACTATTACAACCCCGTTCTCCCATTTACTGCTCAATTTATACTTTACATTTGTTATGTGACTTGCCGGGGGTAATTGGATCGGGTCCGGTGAGGTTTTGGAATGATTTGGAACACTTAGTTCCAAGGTTTAGAATTTATGTTGAAAAGGTTGACCGGATGTTGACTTATGTGTAACGACCCCGGGAATTTTTGCTAAGGATATTAAGATTTTGTGGTGCCGAGGTAGATCAATTAGTACAAAGGTTCCACGGCTCAGAATATTTGGGTTGAACAATGCTCTGAGGGGTAAAGGAAATTTTTTGGCAGAGAAATGCATTTCTGCAGTCCATTATGCGACCGCAGGATCACTCTGCGGACTGCATAATGGCCGCAGAGTGAGGCATGAAAGGGGCAGTTTTGGATGCCATTCTGCGGTGGACTTTGCGACCGCAGAACTGTTCTGCGATTCATTATGCGACCGCAGAACAGGTATGCGGGCCGCATAGTGACCGCAAACCTAGGCAGGCAACTTCAGATTTTGGGCACAAATTGTGCGGCCGATATGCGGACCGCATATCCTGTTCTGGGACTTCATTTTTCTGATTTTATAAACCCGACCCTATTCTTTTAAAAAAACTATTAGTGGTCATTTTGAAGGGTTTCATCTGATATTTTAGAGAGAGGTGAGAGCATCTTAGAGAGAGAAAGTGAAGACCAAGCCATTTGTCCATCAATTCTTGTTCAAGGTTTGAAGATTTCACAAGGATCTTGCTAGGGCTTCAAAGAGGTAAGAATTTCTTCCCCCAATTCTTCAATTTCGATTTTTGGGGTAAAGATGGGTGATTAAGAGTATGATTGTTGGGTGTAAGAGTATTATTTATACGTATCAATAAGGTTTATGGAAAGATTGTTGAGTTCAAATGGGTAAAGATTGGGTTGAAAATGGTAGAAATCTTCAAAGACTTTAATTGAACATTTGAGGGTCGAGTTGATGTCAGAATTTAGTGAAATTTGTATGGTTGGACTCGTGGTTGGATGGGCGTTCATATTTTGTAACTTTTGTCGGGTTCCGAGATATGGGACCCATGAGCGATGTTTGAGTTTAAAAATGATACTAACATATCTTTAACTCTTTAGGAAATAAAACCTGATCACCCTGTAATTAATATACCTACGCCATTTCGCTTAAATAGATTTAGGCTACCACCGGTTTGGCGCACGGGGTGCTATACATAGACTGTTTCGTGGTTTATTATACAGAATATAAATATTATTATTAAATACTTATTTATTTATTAAGGATAATCATTATCCGCGGTAGACCATGCTTGAGGGCCGTGTATAGGGTTTGGATTTACAGTTTATACAAGAGTTTAATAGTCTTAACTTTCCTTCTTCGCCTTATAGACTACACAACTGGTATCTTCACCAAATTATGCCTATCCTTAAGCAAAAGAAATATCGTTAGCCCTACCATATAAACTATCACCTCGACTTGGATTGAAAGGAAGAACTTAGGACTTTGGGACTTACCCTAGGACGTATACCCCTAGCATTCCAATTGAAACTCAAGGAGATGGAACTAAACAGGCTTAAGCCCCTCAAACATTGATAAGGGAAGAATCATGCTTTCATTAGGATGATATTCCTTTCATCCGAATGGCAAGACTTGCTAGTTTCCTAAAGTACACTCGAATCTGTCTATCTATGTCATAGTTTCTTGGAAGTTCGTGAGGTGCCGCTTTAGCTTGGATTATCGCAGAATAAGAGGAACCGTCTTAGGAAATGACTTAAAAGACATATGCCGCCACTGCGAGGTGAGGGAGCAACTTGTCTGGTCTTGCGGTGCACTCATTCCCGTTACGAGAATGAAATGACTCCCCAACTTGACTCGAGACCAAGACTCCTTATAACTCGTACCAATAGCGGCACTGAGCGGCCGGAGATTGATTGAAAAGGCTTTCTTGCTGGGATGATCATATATCCATATTTTGATTGCTTCCGATTTCAAATATTTATTGGAAAATTAGTATTTCTTTATGGAAATAATTAAAATAATTGGTATTGACTGAATCAAATTAATTGTGGCTAGATACGAGGTTTTCGGAGACCAGTTCTCGTGGCAAGGGCATAACGAAATAAAGAATTACACGGTTTAAGGTAAGTAACAGTTCTAAATTTGATCCTGAGGGTATGAAACCCCGGATTATGTGTTATGTGATTAGTTTTGAGGTGACGCACATGCTAGGTGACGGGCGTGTGGGCGAGAACCGTAGGAATTATGACTTGGTCAAATTCCATGGAACTGTGTAGTTGAATAATCTGTTGATATCAGTACATTCTCTACATGTTAGAGAAAATTGAGCTCAGACTCGTATTAAAAATCATGCTTAGACATATGTTGTTATTATTGGTACCTACCAGGGTCATTTCTGTGGTTGAATTATATGTTCAAATTATAATTTCACGCTCAGTCATGTTCATTCATTTCATATCATATCTCAGTCTCTGTTGCTATTTATTGATGCATCATATTATCATTTTTGGGCTGATTTTCATGACATCTTGAGCCCGAGAGACTGGAGAGGTGATGACTGAGTGAGGCCGAGGGCCTAATTGTGAGGATATTTATGGGATCGGGCTGCACGCCGCAACATGTTTCATTATTATATGCCATGATTGGCTTGATATAGCGCTTATGCTAAAGGATCCCCTCCGAATTCTGTACACACCCCCAGTGAGTGCATGTACCTACTGAGTGCGAGTGCCGAGTGATGAGTGACTGTGAGGAATGAGCGGCTGTGAGGAAAGAGTGACTGTAAGGAAAGAGTGTCTGCGAGGTTGGAGTGAATGGGAGGACTGAGTGACTGTTACTCTGAGAGGATGAATTGATTTCATTATTTGCTACATTTCAATTATCATATATCACTATTTTAGAAATTTTGGAAAAATGTTTTTTCCTGTTTCAGTTAAATTTGATATGAAATTTTGGTGAAATTTTAAATGTTGAACTTGAGAGCATGCCTACCCTTTTATGATTGGAAAATACTGTATTTGGACTTAGCTGAGAAGCTCGTCACTACTTTCAGTTCCATATTTATTATTGTTACTTACTGAATTGGTTGTACTCATATTACACCCTGCACTTCGTGTGCAGATCCAGGTGATCCCAGACACAGTGGGTGTTTATTCTTTCACACAGTTGACTTTATGGAGATTCAGAGGTAGCTGCTATATTTCGTAGACCTTGTCTCTCCTTCCCTATCTCCTTGTTTACTATATTTGGTCTTAGACTATTATAGACCGTGTTTTCCATACTTGTAATGTATAGATGCTCATGAACTCAGTAACACCGGGTTTTGGGAATATGATTTACCTAGTAATTGTTGGATTTTCTCTTAAAACTTAATTATGATGTTTTCCGTATTTAAAATATATTGTGGTTTATTAATGATGTTGGCTTGCCTAGTATTGAGATAGGCGCCATCACGACGGGTGAGATTTCGGGTCGTGACAAGTTGGTATCAGAGCCTAGGTTACATAGGTCTCATGAGTCATGAGTATGTTTAGTAGAGTCTTGCGGATCGATACAGAGATATCTGTACTTATCTTCGAGAGGTTGCCGAACCCTTAGGAAAATTTCACTTTCTTATATTCTATCGTGCGAAATTGATTCAGCTTGAAACATAACTCTTTGAATTCCTTCCACGCATTCGTGTGCGCATGTGAGTGATCAGTACTAGCTGTGTATCGCTGGCTTGTGATTCTATGAATGAGGTTCGAGATGAGTATTCTTTATTTTGTTGATGGTCCAGTTTGGAGGACTTGAGGCCGTAGTTAGACCGCACCTTAAGCTCGGTAGTTTTAGTTGTGAGAACATGTGCAATTGGACTTATGCGTTCAGTAGTATTTGTGATGACCCAAATGGTCAGCTTATATTTTAGAACTCGAATCTGTGCTCTTAAGCCTTTAAAATCTCATTTTTACCATCCTCGATTTGCGTGCACAGTCCGGACGTGTTTCCGAAAAACGTTTATGTTGAAAATTGATGAAAATAATAATTTTGGCCTTAAAAGTAGATTTTAGTTGACTTCGGTCAACAGTTTTGGTAAACGGGCCCGGATCCATGTTTTTACGGTCACGGTGAGTCCGTATCGACTTATGGGACCTGGGCGTATGGCCAGAATCGAATTTAGAGGTCCCTAGCTCGAGTTATGATATTTTGATGAAAATTAAAAGTATGAAAATTATTTGTTTTTAAGAATTGAGTGATGTTTGACATTGTTAGTACCGGGTACATCTTTTAGTTCCGGAGCCCGGTACAAGTTCATTATAATATTTATGACTTATCTGTGAAATTTGGTGAGAAACGGAGTTGGTTTGACGTGATTCGGACGTCCAGTTGAGAAGATAGGATTTTTAAAGTGTTCTTGTCAATTTCATTTGATTTGGGCTAAATTCGTAGTTCTAGGTGTTATTTTGGTGATTTGATCACGCGAGCAAGTTCGTATGATATTTTTAGACTTTTGTGCATGTTTGGTTTGGAGCCCCGAAGGCTCAGGTGAGTTTTGGATAGGCCACGGGATGTTTTGGACTTTGGAAAATCTGGTTTCTGCAGATTCTGGTGTTCTGGTATGTCCTTCTTCGCGTTCGCGAAGGTCCTCTCGCGAATGCGGAGAGTAAATTATTAAGGCCGAAATTTTCTTCTTCGCGAACACAAAGGCTTGGTCGCGAACGCGAAGCGATGGGGGTATTACCCTTCGCAAACGCGACAAGCTCATCGCGAACACGTAGTGTTAGGCACTGGGGGGGGGGGTCAGCCTTTCCTTCATTGCAAATGCGAAGGCTTGGAAGCCAATGCTCTTCGCGAACGCGATGCACACTATCGCCCAGTGCATAAAACAGAATCAAACACGGGTTTATGCCATTTCTTCAATATTTTTCAAGAACCAAATGGGTTGAGGCGATTTTCAAGAGTCATTTTCTTCCCCAAAGTATTGGTAAGTGATTCTAAACCATTTTCTTTCAATTACCCATTACACTTTATGAATTATCAACCTAAAATCTAGAGTTTTCATGGTAGAATTAGGGGTTAGGGTAGAAACTAGGAATTTCGGAAATTTGGGGATTTAGACCTCAATTTGAGGTTGGATTCCAAAACAAATTATATATCCGGGCTCAGGGGTGATTGGATAAATGAATTTTGGTCTGAACCTCGGGTTTAGACTAAGCGGGCCTGGGGTCGATTTTTTGACTTTTTGGAGAAAAATTTGGGAAATTTAATTTATGCAATATAATTGATTTCTTTAGCAATATTTGATATTATTGAGTCATTTTTGAATTGATACGAGTGGTTTGGAGGTGAATTCTAAAGGAAAAGCTGTGATTAAGAATTAAGTGGTCTTCAGAGCGAGGTAAGTGTTGTGTCTAACCCTGACTTGAGGGAATTAGGAACCTTAGACTATTTGCTATGTGAAATTCATGTGAGCGGCGTATATGCGAGGTGACGAGTACTTATGCGACGCCATATTACCTGTTTTTCCATGTTTCTTTCATTTTTCTTATATTGTCTCTTTTCATTGCCTAATTGCTATGTGTTTATACTAGTGTTGTTAAATTGATCGTCATTATCATGTTTACGGATTTTCTGGTGATAATTGAGTATTTATTTCAAAGTTGAGATTGATATTGTGGAACCAAATGTTGAAGTAAGGCTTGTACTTGTTATTCTATCTCACTGTTGTTATTTATGCATTTCATTGTGGTAAGGGAGAGTGTAAGAGCACGAAGAGTGATGTCGTGCCATATTGTGAGTGTTAATGCACGAAGGGTGATGCCGTGCCATGATATGAGAGTTAATGCACGAAGGGTGATGCCATGCCGTTTCTATTGATTTTATGGTGAGATTGAGAATAAAAGCACGAAGGGTGATGCAGTGCATTTTTCCTTTAATGTATTCGTGCTCCTGTTGATTCATATTATATTGGTTGTTTCAGTTCTCATTCTGCTGTAACTCTTTACTTCGTATTTCCCCCCAGCATGTATCCCCTCCCGATATCTCCTGTCTAATTCTTCGTTACTGTTATTTGTATATACATTGTTAAACTGCACAAGTTGATATGTAGATGCCTTGCCTTAGCCTCATCACTACTTCGTCGAGGTTAGGCTCGACACTTACCAGTACATGGGGTCGGTTGTACTGATACTGTACTCTGCACTTTCCGTGCGGATTTTAGTACCGGCTCGGGTTGATCGAGATTTTAGCTGTTGGACCCGCTATCCGGAGACTCAAGGTAGATCTGTCGGCATTCACAGACCTTGAAGTCCCCGTCTATATTCTCAGTTTTACTGTTTCTTTCATCCAAACATTTGTATTTCTTTCAGATTATTACTTGTAATAAATTCTAGAATTCTCGTGAATTGTGACTCCAGATCCGGGTAGTAGTAATTAATGCAGTCTTTATATTATTTCACACTCATTATATTTCACCTTAGCTAATTTGTTGCTATTTGCTGAATGGGATAAGAATTGGTTTAATGATTCTCTAACGTTGGTTTGCCTAGCAAGTGAAATGTTAGGCGCTTTTATGGTCCCGACGATGGGAATTCCAGGTCGTGACAGTATTCCTATGAGTGGAATTTGTGGCTCGATGGGCGGTTGCATGACTATATGATGAGTATGATGTGAATGCGGGATGTGTTCATATGGGTTGAATGAGACAAATAAATTTTACTTGTGACTCAAGAGTTTGCTATTGGATACTTGATTCCTGTTTTGATGTGACGTACAGTCTTGAGTTGTGAGTGCATTGAGGGATCTGTTATGCTGTTTAATTGTGGAGCGAAGTAGATTTCCATGTCATTGTTGAGTTCAAACACAGAAATATTAAGTGATTCCGTGGTAATTGTAGCTGCGAAAGGGTATAGCAATGTGCCAATTTGAGGCTAAACAGGTGGGTTATCTCCTGCGAAGTAATCTACGTAGGTGTGTTCCTTATAATGTTGAGTGGAGAGTTTCTTTTCTATCAGCTAGGCGTATGTGTTGATATTTGAATTTGAATCCTATTGAGAAAGTTGACTTGACTATCACGAGAATAAATGCAAACTTAGCAGATGATTGAGGTATTTAATGGTGGGTGTTGCGTAAGCTTGAGAAGAATTTTCGTTGAGCTAACTACAGTATTATGGCAGTAATAAATTATGGGTATTGTGAGTTATGGAGTGTTTTGTTGTATGGATTTGAGCCAAGTGGGGGAGCCTGCTATAGACAATTCAATTTCATAGATATATGTTAAATTTTAATTTTGGTCTGAGGCATACTTGTGGGTTAGTTATGACTTGCAGAGGTGGAGATCGAGGATGACTCGGGTAAGAAAATTCCTGGATACGGGTTACATTGCACTTTATGAAAATATATAAATTATGGAATGATTAAGTTGTTATTTTGAAGGATGTAGTGCGCATAAAGTATGAATTTGATTGGTCATGTTAAGGCAAGGTTACTTCTTTGAGTGTTGAGTGTGCTAAAAGAGCACATGTCTTTCGGCCCGTTTGGGTGGAGCAAATTAGATTTGAGAAGAGTGGATGAATCTCGAGAGGGTTCTAATGGATTCAAAATGTATATGTGGCAATTGAAATTTTTTTGAATTTGTATACCACTAGAATCGGTTACTTACACTGGATGGTATCGGGACGTGCGATAATTCTGTTTGACTACGGATTCTACATTTTAGTATAAGAAAGGAAAGAGGAACAATTTTAAATTCACATAAGGTCCTTAAGAGTGGGTGTCTCGGTTGTGGTATTTATGGAGGTGCTTAAGAAGAATACAATGGCTTATGGGACTTAGGGAAGTGTGGTGTTATGTTAGGATGTCTTTTAGTGAGCTTTGTGTAAGGATCGTAGTGTTCTGACAAGGAGAAGTGTTAACTTGAGGGTAATTCAGAAGAAATTCGAAGAAAATAGGGCAACTGGGTAGTAGGCTAGACCATTATGGTAATGGTATGTTCGGTTCTTTTGCGATAATTATGATGTGGTGAGAATTTATAGATGTTTCGGTGGCAATATTATTGGGTTTGGTGACCTGTGAGACTTGGTCAAGTTAGAGGAATTCAGTTTTGATAGCTTGGTTATGTGCAAATGGATTTGAAAGTATTCTTGATGGTTTCTACAATGGTTTGAACTAGATATTTTCTACCAGTGTGGGAGACATGTTGTGCATTATGAATTCCTTAGGGATGAGAGAAAATATAAGGTTTCTAATTGACCGGGTATGTAATATGCTGGTGACTCAGAGTTAATAATGAGATTCTCGTGCTTGTCACATGATGGCATAATAGATGTGGTGTGTTGTGCGGAATTAAGGCTTACATGTACAAGGTGGTAGTTCATTCTGGAAAGCAGGACCACGAATTATAGATAGAATGGTCAATTTCAGATGTTTAGACGGATATTATAACTACTCGGTAATCCCTGAGAAGGGTGTGCATTTCAAAAAGGGGAATTGTGTTTTGACTTTCGGATGTCATTGGTATTGCGATACTCACCTGGTTAATAGACTGCTGATATTCCAATTATTTCTATGTGGCACGGGAGGAAATGTGGAAGTATTCCTCATAGGATGATCGTACGTGAAAGATGTGTTAGTCATTCGAGTGCTGGAGTTTGGACCAGTCACGATGATTCTTGTGTTCTATGAATGTGGAGACTGGGGGTTCTCAGAAGCATATTATTTCAGGGTTTCGGCCTGTTTGAGGTGAGTATTTTATTTTAACTCAGTGGAGGCACTGGTTGCCTTTGTGATGACTACGCGCTATGAGTGTATATATATGTGAGGTTTGAGCCCATGTGCGAGCATCATGGCAAGTATTCAAACTCTAGAAAATGTTTAGTCTATGATATGCCTAGAGTCGACGGTTAAGCGTAAAGTTATGACATTTCTCATACTCGTACCTTTGTTGAGAACTATCTGGGCTATACTTGAGGTTAGAAAGAGGCTAATTCCCTGAATAAACTGGGTAGTTACTATTTCTGCGTTCACTTGCCGATTAGAGTTGTGAAAACGCACTTTGCACATGCCTACTTTATGGCGTATTATTTATACCAGTCTAGGAGCATGTGAATTTTATTTCATTTATCATAAACATGTGTACTTATTGTATTTCTCCTATATGATATGCTTGGACTGGAGGCCTGTGACCATGCCAGGTGGATTATGTTATTGTCACGTGAGTTGTCCGTGTGGATTCATATACTGATATTATTGGCATGTAAGTTACCCGTGCGGGTCCAGGTATTGATACGATAACACGTGAGTTGTCTATGTGGGTTGATCTTAATGTGAGATCTAAGAGAGATGGTTACTGTTATTAGATTCGTATGTCTTGGTTTTACCATGTATGGTGAGCTCATAGCATTTCAGTTGTAGAAGTGCTTGTTGAACTTGCGAAACGATTCTATTCTTTGAAATATTTTCCATTTTTGGGTACATGGATTGCGTAGTTTGCGGATTGAATTAGATTGGTGTGGCATATTTTTGGGATAGTTGTGTTTAATAATATATGGTCATTGGACCTAGAATGGGTACTATCAGGTTTAATTATGGTATATTTGGGAGGATGACATTGAAAGTCGGCTTAGAAAGTGATTATGGTTCTGGTTGGGGCGAGATAACTCCATGACTTGTTGATCTGATAAGGGGTTATGAGATTCTACGGGTTTCTTTTGTTATCAGCAGTGTACGAAAGTTTTGGAATGAGGTTATGTGGGGTTTAATATAGTACTTGGTTGGTTTGGAGTAGTTACCGATATCGGAAATGATGCTGGGAGTATGCGAGTTGTGTGATATATCATGTGATTACATCGTGAGTTATGGCTGTGGCTTGATACAGTTTGTTCGGACTTATACATTGTGTGGATGTGAGATTTGGGTCTTGAAAAGAATTCTGGATGTTATAAATGGGGCTCCAAGGTTTTTGGGCTAAGGTTAAATTAATGTTTCTGAGTTATGTTGTGTTGTGAGGCCTATATAGAATATGGTGACATGGTATCACCCCCGAGTATGTGCGTGGTAAGGTGGAATAGTGATTCGAAGGATTAAGAATAACTCTTAGCACACAGTTTACATCACAGTTTTGGAGGGAAGTACAACGAGAATTAGGTACACAGGTTCATTAGAGTACAATATTTCACCCTCAGACGGACAGACAGTCCGAGCGCACTATTCAGATATTGGAAGATATGCTACGCGCTTGTGTTATAGATTTTGAAGGTTCTTGGGATCAGTTTCTACCACTCGCGGAGTTTTCTTACAATAACAGCTACCAATCGAGCATTCAGATGGCTCTGTATAAGGCTTTATATGGCAGACGGTGTCAGTCTCTGGTGGGTTGGTTTGAGCCAGGTGAGACTAGACTATTGGGTACTGATTTGGTTCAGGATGCTTTGGAGAAGGTTAAATTGATTCAGGAGCGGCTTTGCACGACGTAGTCTAGACATAAGAGTTATGCCAACCGGAAGGTCCGTGATGTTGCTTACATGGTTGGGAAGAAGGTTCTACTCATGATTTCGCCCATGAAGGATGTGTTGAGGTTCGGGAAGAAGGGCAAGTTGAGCCCTCGGTATATTGGGCCTTTTGAAATACTTAAGAATATTGGAGAGGTGGCTTATGAACTTGCATTGCTGCTTGGTCTATCGAATGTTCATCCAGTGTTTCATGTATCTATGCTCCGAAAGTATGTCGGGGATCCGTCTCATGTTTTGGATTTCAGCACAGTGCATTTGGATGGTAATTTGACTTATGATGTGGAGCCGGTGGCCATTTTAGACCAGCAGGTTCGGAAGTTGAGATCAAAGAACATAGCTTCAATAAAGGTGCAGTGGAGAGTCCAGCCATCGGAGAAGCTACTTGGGAGACTGAGTAGTCGGAGAAGGTACAGTGGCCTCACGAACGCGATGCACACTGTCGCCCAAGGCATAATTCAGAATCAAACACGGGTTTAAGCCATTTTTTAAACATTTTTTAAGAACCAAACGGGTAGAGGCGATTTTCAAGAGTCATTTTCTTCCTCAAAGTGTTGGTAAGTGATTCTAAACTATTTTCTTTCAATTACCTATTACATTACTTGAATTATCAATCTAAAATCTAGAGTTTGCATGGTAGAATTAGGGGTTAAGGTAGAAACTACGAATTTCGGAAATTTGGGGATTTAGACCTCAATTTGAGGTCGGATTCAAAAACCAATTATATATTCGGGCTCGAGGATGGTGAGAATACGTACCGCTTCCTCAGCTGAGCATCAGCCAGAGCCTCCAGTGATAGCTCCTGCGCGGGACAGAGGTCGAGATGGGCCATCTATGTCTTCTGAGGCTTTATGGAGATTGGACAGGTTTACCAAGCTCTTTCCTATTCACTTCAGTGGTGCTCCTTCAGAGGATCCCTAGGAGTATTTTGACAGCTGTCACGAGGTTTTACGGAACATGGGTATAGTGGAGACCAATGGGGTCGATTTTGCTACATTTCAGATGACTGGTTCCGCCAAGAAATGGTGGAGAGATTACTTGTTGACCAGACCAGCTGGGTTGCCTGCTCTTACTTGGGACCAGTTCTCTCAGCTCTTCATAGAGAAGTTTCTCCCTATCACATTGAGAGAGGAGCGTCACCGTTAGTTTGAGCGTCTCCAGCAGGGCAGTATGACTGTTACTTAGTGTGAGACCCGTTTTGTGGATTTGGCCCGTCATGCCATTCTTCTACTTCCCACCGAGAGAGAGAGAGAGAGGGTGAGGAGGTTTATGGATGGACTTGCTCAGCCTATCAGATTGCAGATGGCTAAGGAGACTGGGAGTGAGATTTCTTTTCAGGCGATTGCTAATGTCGCTAGACGAGTCGAAATGGTTCTTACTCAGGGAGGTCAGGGGTTTGACAAGAGACCTCGTCATTCCGGTGAGTTCAGCGGTGCCTCATCTAGAGGCAGGAGTACTTTTGGTAGAGGCCATCCTCCCATTCCGTTTCATTCAGCACTCAAGGCATCCCACGGTGCCTCAGGTGGCCATGGCCCTCAGATGCATTATTCCGACCAGCTAGCCTACAGTGTACCACCAACTCCTATTAGTGCACCTCCACTCCAGAGTTATCAGGGTGGTTATTCAGGTCGACAGGGTCAGTTTCAGGGTCAGCAGTCACAGCAGCCGAGGTTATGTTATACTTGTGGTAATCCGAGGCACATTGCTAGATTTTGCCCCCGGGCAACAGGCAACTCACAACATCAGGGTTCTCGTGCCATAGTTCCGGCACCAGTTGCTGCACCACCCGCTCAGCCAGCCAGAGGCAGGGGTCAGGCAGCCATAGGTAGGGGCTAGACAGTTAGAGGTGGAGCTCAGGCCATTAGAGGTGGAGACCAGCCAGCTAGTGGTCGTCCCAGGGGCGTAGTTCAGGGTGGTGGGGCCCAGTCCCAGTGTTATGCTTTCCTAGCCAGGCCTGAGGTTGAGTCATCTGACACTGTTATCACAGGTAATGTTTCAATTTGCAGTAGAGATTCTTCAATTCTATTTGATCCAGGATCTACTTACTCCTATGTGTCATCCTATTTTGCTTCCTATTTGGTTGTGCCCCGTGATTCTTTGAGTGCTTCTGTGTATGTGTCCACACCAGTGGGAGATGCTATTATTGTAGATCGTGTTTATCATTCGTGTGTGGTCACCATTGGGAGTCTTGAGACTCGTGTAGATCTTCTACTTCTCGACATGGTTGATTTTGATGTCATACTAGGTATGGATTGGATGTCATCTTATCATGCAATATTATACTGTCACGCCAAGATGGTGACCTTAGCCTTGCAGGGGTTGTCTCGATTAGAGTGGAGAGAGAATCTTGGCCATTCTTTCAGCATGGTTATCTCTTATGTGAAGGCTCGGCATATGGTCGAGAAGGGGTGTCTAGCTTATTTGGCTTATGTCCGCGATTCTAGTGCAGAGGTTCCTTCCATAGATTCGGTGCCGATTGTTCGTGAGTTTCCATAGGTATTTTCATGCAGACCTGCCGGGGATGCCACCCGACAGGGATATTTATTTCACTCCGGGCACTCAGCCTAATTTCCATTCCGCCATATCGCATGGCCCCGCCAGAGTTGGAAGAATTGAAGGAGCAGTTGCAAGATTTACTTGATAAGGGCTTCATTAGACCTAGTGTCTCGCCTAGGGTGCACCTGTGTTGTTTGTGAAGAAAAAAGATGGATCGATGAGGATGTGTATAGATTATCGGTAGTTGAACAAAGTCACCATCAAGAACAAATATCCATTGTCGAGTATTAATGATTTATTTGATCAGCTTCAGGGTGCCATGGTGTTTTCAAAGATTGATTTGAGATCTGGCTACCGTCAGTTGAGGATTAGGGCATCCGATGTTCCTAAGACAGTTGTTCGGACTCGGTATGGGCATTATGAGTTTCTAGTGATGTCATTTGGGCTAACAAATACCCCAGCAGTATTCATGGATTTGATGAACCGGGTGTTCAAACCCTACTTGAATTCCTTTGTGGTTGTGTTTATTGATGATATCTTGATATACTCCCACAGTCGAGAGGAGCATGAGCAGCACCTTCGGATCGTTCTTCAGACTCTGAAAGACAGCCAGTTATATGCTAAGTTCTCAAAATGCGAGTTTTGGTTGAGTTTAGTTGCTTTCTTGGGTCACATTGTATCAGCATAGGGTATTCAGGTGGATCCTAAGAAGATTGAGGCAGTCCAGAACTGGCCTTGACCCACATTAGCTACAGAGATCCGTAGTTTCCTGGGTTTGGCATGCTATTACCGTCGATTTGTGGAGGGGTTTTCATCCATAGCAGCCCTGTTGACCAGATTGACCCAGAAAGGTGCCCCATTCAGGTGGTCAGACGAGTGTGAAGCGAGCTTTCAGAAGCTTAAGACTGTTTTGACCACGGCACTTGTATTGGTGTTATCCACAGGTTCAGGATCTTATACAGTATATTATGACGCATCTCATATTGGTCTGGGTGTGGTATTAATGCAGGATGGCAAGGTTATTGCATATGCTTCACGGCAGCTGAAGGTTCATGAGAAGAATAACCCTATTCATGATCTAGAGCTGGCAGCCATTGTTCACGCTCTGAAGATTTGGAGGCACTATCTTTACGGCGTGCCATGTGAGGTATTCACTGATCATCGGAGCTTGCAGTATTTTTTCAAGCAAAAGGAACTCAATTTGAGGCAGAGGAAGTGGATGGAGCTATTGAAAGACTATGATATCACCATATTCACTGATCATCAGTGCGGCACGTTGGTGCCAAGCAGGTTACTATTGGAGATGACAGAGTTTTGAGGATGCAGGGTCGTATTTGTGTGCCTAATGTGGATGGGATTCATGAGTTGATTATTGAGGAGGCTCACAGTTCTCGGTATTCTATTCACCCAGGTGCTGCCAAGATGTACCAGGACCTGCGGTAGCATTATTGGTGGAGGAGGATGAAGAGAGATATAGTTGCTTACGTGGCTCGGTGCTTGAATTGTCAGTAGGTGAAATATAAGCATCAGAGACCCGGTGGTTTGCTTCAGCAGATGAAGATTCCTGAGTGAAAGTAGGAGCGTATCACTATGGACTTTGTTGTTGGACTCCCACGGACTCAGAGGAAGTTCGACACCATGTGGGTTATTGTGGATAGGCTGACTAAGTCAGCTCACTTCATTCCTGTGGCAGTTACCTATTACTTGGAGCGGTTAGCAGAGATTTATATTCGAGAGATCGTCCGTCTTCACGGTGTGCCCGTGTCTATCATTTCTGATCGAGGTACGTAGTTTACCTCGCACTTTTGGAAGGAAGTACAACGTGAGTTGGGTACGTGGGTTGAGTTGAGCACAACATTTCATCCTCAGACAGACGGGCAATTCGAGCATACTATTCAGATCTTAAAGGATATGCTACGCGCTTGTGTTATAGACTTCGGAGGATCGTAGGATCAGTTCTTTCCCCTTGCAGAGTTCGCCTACAATAATAGCTACCAGTAGACAGTGCAGGTCACCAGTTGGGTGGTTTGAGCCGGGGGAGGCTCGGTTGTTGGGTACAGATTTAGTACAGGAGGCCTTGGACAAGGTCAAGATTATTCAGGATCGACTTCGCACAGCTCAGTCCAGGAAGAAGAGTTATGTCTTCCGTAGAGTTCGTGATGTTGCATTCATGATCGGAGAGAGAGTGTTACTTTGGGTATCACCCATGAAGGGTGTAATGAGGTGTGGAAAGAAGGGCAAGTTGAGCCCTAGGTATATCAGACCTTTTGAGATTCTGGAGAGAGTGGGAGAGGTGGCTTATAGGCTTGCGTTGCCACCTAGTTTAGCAGTTGTCCATCCAGTATTCCATGTGTCCATGCTTCAAAAGTATCACGGCAATCCGTCCCATGTGTTAGATTTCAGCTCTGTCCAATTGGACAAGGATTTGACTTACGAGGAGGAGCCGGTGGCAATTCGAGCCCGGCAAGTTCGACAGTTGAGATCAAAGAGTTACTCTTCAGTTAGAGTGAAGTAGAGCGGTCAACCTATTGAGGCAGCTACTTGGGAGTCCGAGTCCGATATGCGGAGTAGATATCCCCACCTTTTCACCAGCCCAGGTACTTTTCTATGTCCATTCGAGGACGAACAATTGTTTTAGAGGTGGAGAATGTGATGACCCAAAAGTGTCATCTTATGTTTTAGAACTCGAATATGCGCTCTTAATAAGCCTTAAAAATATCATTTTTACCCTTCTCGATTTACGGGCGTAGTCCGGGCAGGTTTTCGGAAAGCTTTTATGTTGAAAACTAATGTAAATAAGAATTTTTGCCTTAAAAGTTGATTTTAGTTGACTTCGATCAACCTTTTTGGTAAACGGGCTCGGATCCGTACTTTGACGGTCCCGGTAGGTCCGTATAGAATTATGGGACCTGGGCGTATGCCCGGAATCGAATTCGGAGGTCCCTAGCTTGAGTTATGAATTTTTTATGAAAATTAAAAGTCTCGAAATTATTTGTTTTTAAGAATTGATTGATATTTGGCATTGTTAGTATCGGGTCCGTATTTTGGTTCTGAAGCCCGGTACAGGTTCATTATGATATTTAAGACCTGTCTATGAAATTTGGTGAGAAACATAGTTGATTTGACGTGATTCAGACGTCCAGTTGAGAAAATAGAAATTTTAAAGTGTTCTTGAGAATTTCATTTGATTTGGTGCTAAATTCATAGTTCTAGGCATTATTTTGGCGATTTGATCGCCCGAGAAAGTTCATATGATGTTTTTAGACTTGTGTGCATGTTTGTTTTGGAGCCCCAAGGTCTCGGGTGAGTTTCGGATAGGCCACGGGATGTTTTGGACTTTGAAAATCTGGTATTTTCCTGCAGTAGGTGTTCTGGCATGTCCTTCTTCGCGTTCGCGAAGGTACTCTCGAGAACGCGAAGAGTAAACTGGGCAGCTGAAGTTTTCTTCTTCGTGAATGCGAAGGCTTTGTCACGAACGCGAAGCGATGGGGGCGTTACCCTTCACGAACGCGACCAGCTCCTTGTGAATGCGTAGTGTTAGGCACACATGGGGGAGGGTTGGTCGTTCCTTCATCGCGAAGGCAAGCAATGCCTTGCGAACGTGAAGGTCAGGGGGGAGTAACAATCACGAACGCGAGCAAGATCTTGCGAACGCAAAGGCTTGGCAACCAGTACCCTTCGCGAACGCGAGAGTGGCCTCGCAAATGCGATGCACACTGTCGCCCAGTGCATATAACAGAATCAAACACGGGTTTAAATCATTTCTTCAACATTTTTCAAGAACCAAACGGGTAGAGGCGATTTTCAAGAGTCATTTTCTTCCCCAAAGTGTTGGTAAGTGATTCTAAACCATTTTCTTTCAATTACCCATTACATTTCTTGAATTATCAACCTAAAATCTAGAGTTTTCATGGTAGAATTAGGGGTTAGGGTAGAAACTAGGAATTTCGGAAATTTGGGGATTTAGACTCAATTTGAGGTCGGATTTCAAAACTAATTATATATTCGGGCTCGGGGGTGAATGGGTAAATGGATTTTAGTCTGAACCTCGGGTTTTGACCAAGCGGGCCCGGGGTCGCTTTTTCGACTTTTTGGAGGAAAATTTGGGAAATTTATTGTATGCAATATAATTGATTCCTTTAGCAGTATTTGATATTATTGAGTCATTTTTGAATAGATACTAGTGGTTTGGAGGTGAATCCCAAAGGAAAAGTTGTGATTGAGAATTAAGTGACATTCGGAGCGAGGTAGGTGTTGTGTCTAACCCTGACTTGAGGGAATTAGTAACCTTAGATTACTTGCTAAGTGAAATCCATGTGAGCGGCGTATATGTGAGGTGACGAGTACTTATGCGCCGCCAATTTACCTGTTTTCCATATTTATATGTTTTTCTTATATTATCTCTTTCCTATGCCAAATTGTTGTGTTATACTAGTGTTGTTCAATTTATCATTCTTATCATGTTTATTGATTTTCTGGTGATAATTGAGTTTTTATTTCAAAGTTGAGATTGATATTATGGAACCAAATGTTGAAGTAAGGTTTGTACTTGTTATTCTATCTCCATGTTGTTATTTATGCATTGCATTATGGTAAGGGAGAGTGTTAATGCATGAAGGGTGATGCCGTGTCATATTGTGAGTGTTAATGCACGAAGGGTGATGCTGTGCCATATTGTGAGAGTTAATGCATGAAGGGTGATGCTGTGCCATATTGTGAGTGTTAATGCACGAAGGGTGATGTCGTGCCATGATATGAGAGTTAATGCACGAAGGGTGATGTCGTGCCGTTTCTATTAATTTTATGGTGAGATTGAGAGTAAAAGCATGAAGGGTGATGCCGTGTATATTTCCTTATTGTATTCACTATCCCTGTTGATTCATGGTATATTGACTGCTCCGGTGATCATTCTGTTGTAGTTCTTTATCTTGTATTCCCTTTAGTATGTTCCCCTCCCGACAATTCCTGTTTAGTTCCTCATTTCTGTTATTTGTATATACACTGTTAAATTGTACAGGTTGATTTGTAGGTGCCTTGCCTTAGCCTCGTCACTACTTCGTCGAGGTTAGGCTCGACACTTACCAGTACATGGGGTCGGTTGTACTGATGCTGCACTCTGCACTTTCTGTGCAGATTTTGATACCGGCTCAGGTTGATCGAGATTTTGTATTGGTTCATTGTTCGGAGACTCAAGGTAGATCTGTCGGCATTCACAGACCTTGAAGTCCCCGTCTATATTTTATGCCATACTATTTTCTTTCATTCAGACAGTTGTATTTCTTTTAGACTATTACTTGTAGTAAATTCTAGAATGCTTGTGAATTGTGACTCCAGATCCGGGTAGCAGTAATTAATACAGTTTTATGATATTCCGTACTTATTATATTTTATCTTAGTTAATTATTGTTAATTACTGAATGGAAATAAGGAATTGGTTTAATGATTCTCTAACGTTGGCTTGCCTAGAAAGTGAAATGTTAGGCACCATCATAGTCCCGTCAGTGGGAAATTTTGGGTCGTGACAAGATTCCTTATAGATTGCGAGATATAAGCTTCCAAAATTGGCTCCACGCACCAAAAATTTCTGGCGAACAACTCTGCAACAGAAATTTCCAGCAACTTTCTTTGTTCGAAATCCATTCCGTTTACCTTCCGAAATCCACACGCGGGTCATAATACATATTGCGAAGCTGCTCGAGTCCTTAACTCACTGAACGGGGCGTTAATTCTTAAAACGACAAGTCGGGTCGCTACAACTGGATCAACTCCATTTCCAGAAGCGAATCTGGGAACGATAGATCGAAAGTCTGAAAAAAGACAAAATAATTAAGGTGGCCGTATAAATATATGTGGACGTGGTAAGGGGCGAAGTAATAATCTCCATGGTGGTGGTCGTTATAATCAAGAGAACAATAAGGGATTTCAGAATAATCCTTCAAAAGGTAAAGGTAATATTTACCATCGATGTGGTATGAAAAATCATTAGGCACGAATTTGTCGTACACTTGAATATTTTGTCAAACTTTATCAAGCATCTATAAAAGGGAAACAAAATAAAGTTTAGACTCACTTGAACTTTCAAAATAATGTTGAGGCAGGCCCTATGAATAATCATGATATAGTTGAAGCAAACCTTGCCTATAAAGATGATATTTTTGAAGGCCTTGCAGATATTACTCATTTAGAAGCTGAAGACTTCTTTGAGCATCATAACTGAAGCCTTATTATTGGGAAACATTATAAGAATAAATATATATTTTTTATGAAGTTCATGTTTTGAATAAAACTTTTTATGTTGTCAATATTTAATTTCCTAAATGTAGTTTCTTTTGTTCTTACATTTTTCAATATTACTTATGATGTATTTTTTTTCTTTATGAAGAATATGAAAACTTCCCAGTCTTCAGTTGGCCATATGAATAATAACGAAGAAATATGTCTTCTGTATAGTGCTACGACGCACACCATATTAAAAGATAGGAGATATTTCTCTTATTTAATTATGAAAGAAGCCAATATCATAACAATTTTTGGTAGTACAAAATTAATTGAGGGCTCTGGAAAAGTGACTGTATTACTACCAGGAGGAACTATATTGGCTGTTAATGATGCATTATATTGTAGTAGGTCTCAAAGAAACTTGTTGAGTTTCAAAGATATTCGCCAAAATGGCTATCATATTGAGACCATCAATGAAGGAAAGGTTGAATACCTCTATATTACTACAATAAAAGCGGAAAAGAAATATGTGCTTGAAAAGCTTCCCGCATTTTCCTCCGTATTATACTACACTAGTATTAGTGTAGTTGAATCACATGCCATACTAAACAAGGAGTTTACTAATGATTTTATTATTTGGCATGACCGGTTGGGACATCCCGGTTATAATATGATGCACAAAATAATTGAGAATCAACATGGTCATTCATTGAAGAACGAGAAGATTCTTCAAACTAAAGAATACTCTTGTGCTGCATGTTCTCAAGGAAAACTGATTATTAGACCATGAGTAATTAAAGTTGGAGTTGAATCTCCTGCATTTTTGGAACATATACAAGGTGATATATATGGGTCCATACACCCTCCATGTGGACCATTCAGATATTATATGGTTTTGATTGATTGTAACAACCCGACCGGTCGTTTTGAGAATTTGCACTTCGCTCGGTAGTTTACGGGCGTGAGTATCTCTGTATGATGTATTTTGACTTGTGTGAATCATCAGTTTTGGTTTTCAGGTTATTCGAGACTGATTTGGAAGAATGATTCTCAACTAAGGAGCTTTAAATTTGAAAGAGTTGAGCAAGTTTGACTTTTTAGCATTTGACCTCGAATTGGAATTTCGATGATTCCGTTAGCTCCGTTGGGTGATTTTAGACATAGGAGCATGTCCGAATTGTGATTTGGAGGTCCGTGGTTGAATTTGGCTTGAAATGGCGAAAGTTGAAATTTTGGAAAGTTTGATCGGGAGTGGAATTTTTGATATCGGGGTCGGATTCCGATTCCTGAAGTTGGAGCAGGTCCGTAACGTCGAATGTGACTTGTGTGCAAAATTTAAGGTCAATCGGACGTGATTTGATGGGATTTTAGTTGTGGAAGTTTGAAGTTTCAATTTCATTAAATTCGAATTGAAGTGTGATTCGTCGTTCCGATATTGTTATGTGTGTTTTGAGGCCTCGAGTAGGTCCGTGTATTATGTTATGGGATTTGTTGGTATGTTTAGACGGGGTCCCGATGGGCTCGGGTGAGTTTCGGATGAGGCTCAGATCATTTCATTGCATTTTTGGATTTTTAATAAGATGCTGGTTCTGCTGTGATCGCACCTGCGACTGGTTTGCGCAGGTGCGATAGTCGCAGAAGTGACAGAGGAGTCGTAGAAGCGAGGTGTGAGCTGCTGAGAGGATCGCAATGGCGGGCGCTTGGACGCACTTGCGTAACCGCAGATGCGGTTCAAGTGCGCAGAAGCGCGATCGCAGAAGTGACTTCAAGACCGCAGGTGCAAGAGATTGTTAGGTTAGTCGTTTTCACATAAGCAAAGTTTTTCCGCAAAAGCAGTGGTCGCAGATGCGACAATTGTCCGCAAATGCGGAATAGCTAAGCATAAGCTATATTATCGAGGGTTTTGGTTCTTTCTTCATTTTGGGAGCTATGGAGCTCGGATTTAGGCGATTCTTGAAGCATTTTTCACCTTATGAATTGAGGTAAGTGTTCTCTACTCGATTTTGGTTATATTTCATGAATCTACATTCAATATGAATTTTGAAGTTTTGAACATCGAATTGGAGTCGGATTTGAGTGAAACTAGTATGGTTGGACTCGTAATTGAATGGGTTGTTAAATTTTATAAATTTTGTCGGGTTCCGAGGTGCGGGTTCGGGTTGGGATTTTGGCCCGATTTTGGGCTTTTGATTCAAGATTTGATCTTTTTCGATCGGGATTGGTTCCTTTAGCATTGTTTGATGCATTTGAGTTGTTTTTGGTTAGTTTCGAGCCGTTCGGAGGTCAGAACGCACGGGATGGCATCTTTGGAGAACCGCTTGGCTTGCTCGGCATTGGTATTGGCTTGTTCGAGGTAAGTAACTCTTCTAATCTTAGTGCTGAGGGTATGAAACCCCAAATTACGTGTCGTGTGATTGTTATTGAGGTGACGCACATGCTAGGTGACGGGCGTGTGGGTGTGCACCCTGTGAATTGTGATTCCATTGTTTCCATGGCACTGTATAGTGGCCCTATTTTTGTTGATATTTATGTTTTCACAATGTGATAAAGTAACTGAGCTATCAATCATGCTAGATATCATGTTTAGGCTTTGTGCTGATATTGTTAGGACCCATAGAGGTCGTTGATTGCTGTCATCTCACTGATTTCATTGATATTTCGTACTCAGTCATATTCATGCATTCATATTATATCACAGTCTCAGTTGTTACTTATTGATACATCATATCATTGTTGCGGATCAGTTTTGATGACATTGTGAGCTCGTGTGGTGAGTCTTGGGTTGAGGATTGAAGTATTATGACAAGGTGGTATCGGAGCTCTAGGTTCATAGGTTCTACAAGTCATGAGCAAGTGTCTAGTAGAGTCTTGCTGATCGGTATGATGTCGTCCATACCTATCTTCGAGAGGCTACAGGACATTTAGGATATACTTCCCATCTTTCTTTCTTTACCATGCGACACTGATTCAGCTTGAAGTGTAACTCTTTGAATTCCTTCCACGCACTCGTATGCGCACATGAGCGCTCAGTATCAGCCGTGCATCGCCGGCCTTGTGGTTCCATGGTTGAGGTGCGAGATGTGATTTTGGCATGCTGATGATGGGCCAGTTTGGAAATCTTGAGGCTGGGTTTTGACGATGGCTTGAGCACGGAGATTTTAATTGTATGAGCACGTGCTTTTGGACTTATACGTCCGGTAGTGTTCCTATGAGTGGAATTTGTGGCTCGATGAGTGGTAGAATGACTATGTGGTGAGTATGATGAGACTACGAGATGTGTTCAGATTGTTTGAATGTGACGAGAAGAGTTTACTTGAGATGTAGCAAGGACTATGGGGTGCCTGATTTCTGTCTTGATTTGGCGTATGGTCTCGAGTTATGGGTGTATTGAGGGATCTCTCATGTTGTTTAGTCGTGGGGTGAAGTAGATTCTCATGTCTTGTTGATGAGTTCGAAATCGAGAAAATTAAGTGATTGCTTAGTAGTCGTGGCTGTGAAATGGTATAAAGAGATGTCAGTTTGAGGCTGAGCAAGTGGGTTATAACATGCGAGGTAATCTATGGATGTGTGATTTTTTCTTATAATGTTGTGTGGAGGCGTTCTTTTCTACCAGTTGGGTATATTTGTATGATTTGAGTCCAGATCGGTTGTAATAGTTGACCTGGCTATCACGAGGATGAATGCGAGGTTTGCAGACGATTTGAGGTACTAGATGGATTGTGTTACATGAGCGGATGAAGGATTTAATAGAATCTCACTGTGGTATTATGGTAGTAACGGGGTATGGTTATTGTAAGTAGTCAGATGTTTTATTCCATGGCTTTGAGCCGAGTGGGGGAGTCTGCTATCGATGAGTTGATTGCATGGTTATATGTTGTATTGGTTTCGGTTCAGGGTATACTGGTGAATCAATTATGACTTACAGAGGTCGGGATCGAGGATGACTCTGGTAAAGGAATTTCTGGATACAAGTTGTATTACACTCTATGGGTATATGAGAATCATAAAATGATTGAGTGGTTATTCAAGAAGGATGTAGTGTACATGGAGTAGGAATTTGCTCGGTTTCTTAGTAGTGTCGGTTATTCCTTACTCCTTTGGGTGTTGGTGTGCTAATAGGGCACAAGTTGTTCGGTTCGTTTGGTCGGTTTAATTGAGATTTGAGCAGAGTGGATGACTCTTGAGAATGGTTCCAATGGATTCAAGAATTATATATAGCAATTGGGAATTTCGGATTGGTATATGGCTAGGATCTAATATTTGCATTGGACGGTGTCAAGACTTGTGACATTTGTATATCATTGTGGATTATGCATTTCAGTATCAAGAAGGTGAAGGAAACAGTTTTTGGTTCACATAAGGTCTCTTTAGAGTGGGTTTCGCGGTTGTGGTGCTTTGGGGTGCTTAAGAGGGAAGTCAGCGGCTTATGGGCCTTAGGGCATTGTGGTTTTATACTAGGGTCTCTTATGTTGTGAATTTTGGTTAGGGATCATGGTGTTCTACCAAAGAGAAGTATCAATTTGAAGGCAATTTGGAAAGGACTTGGAGAAATAGGACAACTTGGTAGTAGGTTGGGTTAGCACAATAATGGGTATGATTGGTTCTTTGGGTACTTATGATGTGGCTAGTCTCTACAGGTGTTTCGTGGCAATGCTCTTGGGTTTTGGCGACCTACGTGGCTGGGTTGAGTTAGGGAGATTCAGTTCTGATAGCTTGGTTATGTGCAAATAGGCTTCGAAGAGTTCTCAATGGTTTTTACCATGGTTCGAGGAGTATATTTCCTACTGGCATGAGGAGCATGTGGTGTATAGTGAATTCCTCCTAAATGAAGTCAAATGGAAGGTCCTTGGCTAATTGAGTGTGTAGTTTCTTGTGACTCGGAGTGAACTATGAAGTTCTCATATTTTTCATATGATGGCATGGTATATGCGGTGTGTGGTGTGGGATTGAGATTTACGTGAGCGGGATCACAGTTCTGTTTGGAAGAGAAGGTCATAAAATTCGTAGGCAACATGGACAGTTTCAGATGACTAGGTAAATGATATTACTATTTGGTATGGCTTGATGAGAGTATACATTTCAGGAGGGGAAATGTGTTTTGATGTAGGGATACTTCACTAGTACCGCGACACTCTTTTGGTTCATCGACTGCTGATAGTCAAATTTTGCTATGTGACACGGAAGAATTTTAGAAGTATTCCTCATGGGATGATCGTGTATGAGATATGTGTTAGACATTCTGGCGGTGGAGTTGGGATCAGATATGGTGATTCGTGTATTCTATGGATTTGGAGATTGGGATTTCTCAGGAGCAGACTGTTTCATGGTTGTGGATTGTGAAGCCGTGGCCGAAGCTAGCCAGATGATAGTATTTGTTATGATTCAGTCAATTGTAGTCTTTCAGAGATTTATTTATCTATTTGTGTGTGCCCAGAGTTGATTTGGGGGTCCATTGGTATTCCCAATTAGGATGTGTATTCTACACCGAGATGGATTAGTTGGCTCCATAATGCTATTGTTGAGGGATGTGTCATTCAATTTTTGCTGAGCTTATTCGTGTCCTAAATTGATCTATGAGTTACTCTTCTATGCTACGAGGAGTTGTGATTCGTTGGCTATAAGCACACCTGGTGCGGTTCTATTTGGGCTTTATATCGGAATTTGAGCGAGATGGGTATTTGAGTATTGCGTGATTGTTTGCGCGTTGGCTATGTTCTTTTCGGATTGTGGTATTATGTTATTTTCTCTCCGAGGTTACTGTAATGCACTTTGGGTACTTGATGTCGAATTTCACGTGGTTATTGATATTGAGCATGGTGGCTAAGGTATTTCATATGGACCAGTGTTTGGATGAGGTCACGTATTGCAGTGGAGTTATGTTGAGATATGATCCCTTGTGTTAGATTCGTGTGTTTTATTTCTACAGTGTGTGATATGTTCTTAGCATCGCGTTGTGGTTGTACTTGTTGAGCTTGAGGGACAGTTCTCCCTTCTGAGTCAGTTTTCCATGATTTGAGTATATTTGGAATGTTGTTTATTGGTGCACGGATTGCACGTGTTATGGCTTTAGATTGTATTGATGTGTCATGTCACTGGAGTGGTCGTGTTGGATGAGATGAGGTCATTGGATCTAGAATGGATACTATCAGAATTGATTACAGAATAGTTGGGAGGATAATATCGAAAGTCAGCTTACAAATTTGCTATAGTCCTTGTCGAATGAGAGAGAGCTCCATGACTGGTGGATCTGATGAATTGTTACGAGTTTTTGCGTGTTACTTTCATCATCGGCAGTGTACGAAGGTTTTAGAATGGAGTCTTGTTTGATATGAGGTTTATTACCGGTATTGGGTTGATTTGAGCAGCTACTGTGAATAGAAATCATTGCTTCGAGCTTTTGAGCTATGTGGTATTTGAGTTTGAGTATTTGAGTTATGGTTACGGCTTTTGGTACAACTTGTTCAGATTTATACAGTATGTAGATGCGAAATTTTGATCTTATAAGAAATTCAGGATGTTGGAAATTGGATTCGAAGGCTTGTGGGCTAGGTTAAATTTAGAAATTTCAGTTATGTTATGTTATCGGACCTGTATGGGATAGGGTGACGTGGGATCACCCCCGGGTATGTTCATAGCAAGGTTATATAGCAGTTTGATGGCTTTGAGAACAACTCTGGACACATTCGAGGACGAATGTATGTTTAAGTGGGGGAGGATGTAACGACCCGACCAGTCATTTTGAGCATTTGTACTTCGCTCGGTAGTTTACGGGCATGAGTAGCTCTGTATGATATATTTTGACTTGTGGGAATCGTCGGTTTTGGTTTTCAGGTTATTCGAGACTGATTTGGAAGAATGATTTTCAACCAAGGAGCTTTAAATTTGAAAGAGTAGACCAAATTTGACTTTTTAGCATTGGACCTCAGATTTGAATTTTGATGGTTCCGTTATATCCGTTGGGTGATTTTGGACTTAGGAGCGCATCCAGATTGTGATTTGGAGGTTCGTGGTTGAATTTGGCTCGAAATGGCGAAAGTTGAAATTTTGGATAGTTTAACTGGGAGTGGACCTTTTGATATCGAGGTCGGATTTCGATTCCGGAAGCTGGAACATGTCCGTAACATCGAATGTAACTTGTGTGCAAAATTTAAGGTCAATCAGACGTGTTTTGATGGGTTTCAGCATCAGTTGTGGAAGTTTGAAGTTTCAAAGTTCATTGAATTCGAATTAAAGTGTGATTTGTCGTTCTGATGTTGTTATATGTGTTTTGAGGCCTCGAGTAGGTCCGAGTTATGTTATGGGATTTGTTGGTATGTTTGGACGGGGTCCCGAGGGGCTTGGGTGAGTTTCGGACGAGGCTCGAATCATTTCATTGCATTTTTGGATTTTTGCTAGCTGCTGGTTTTGGTGTGAAAGCACCTGCAGCTAGTTTGCGTAGGTGCGATGGTCGCAGAAGTGACAAATGCATCGCATAAGCGTGAAGGGGAGCTGGGCATGAGAATCGCAGGTGCGGGTGCTTGGACGCACCTTCGCAACCGCATATGCGGTTCAAGTGCACAGAAGCGCGATCGCAGAAGCGGCGAGATACTGGGCCTAATGAATCCCTGATCAAGCAAGTCTTGTAACTGCTCCTTCAATTCTTTCAACTCCGACGGGGCCATACAGTATGGTAGAATAGAAATGAGCTGAGTGCCCGGAGCCAAATCAATACAGAAGTCAATATCCCTGTCGGGTGGCATCCTCGGCAAATCTGCAGGAAATACTTCTGGAAATTCACGAACAACTGGTACTGAGTCCGTAGAAGGAACATCCACACTGGGATCGCGAATATAAGTCAAATAGGCTAGACACCCTTTCTCAATCATACACCGAGCTTGCTTTCATCTCACTAATTTAGGCTTTATGCTGATGTTGTTTGGACCCATAGTGGTCGTTTCTTGCTATCATCTCACTGATTTCATTGATATTTCATACTCAGTCATATTCATGCATTCATATCATATCCCAGTCTCACTTGTTGTTATTGATACATCATATCATTGTTGTCGGGCTAGTTTCATGACATTGTGAGCCCGTGAGTGAGACTGGAGAAAGTGATGACTGAGTGAGGCCGAGGGCCTGAGTGAGAGTGGCATTTTGGGATCGGGATACACGCCGCAGTGGTTATATCGATGATTATGGTAGCATTTGGGCTACAGGAGCTCCTCCGGAGTCTGTAACACACCCCCAGTGAGCGCGGATGATACTATTGAGGGATGGATTTCCCTGGACATTGATTTATCCAAAGTACTTACTACCTGGAGATGGATTTCTCCACAGGGTTGGATTTCCCTTTTTCCTCGGTACTGGGTGACTTATAGTCAATGTTGTATATGTTCCGGGATGGATTTTCCTAGGCCGTGCGGGCCATATACAGTACCGAGTGGTTGAGCATGATGAGTGGAAAGTGAGAAGCAGTGAGATTGAATTCTCTGAGAGTGTAGGTACATGATTCATCTCTGAGATACATGGCATTGGCATGCACACATGACATACATGCATAGAGATGCATCTTTCCTCATGTTGTATGGTATCCCGTCATTCTTGACTTTTACACACTTTGATATGTGAGCATAGAGAGGTATTTCACACTTTCTATCTGGAAAGGAAATGAAACATTTTACTTATTTTGGAAAGGATTTTGGAAAAATTTACAGTTTACACTTGCTATTTGGGTTTTCACTGTTATTCTTGAAAAGCGAAACTATTTTCGGGAAATTGCGATAAAGCTGAGCATTTTATTTCTGAATTGCTTCCTTATTTATATGCTATACATTTTTATAAATAGTTGTTGGCTATTGGTGTTGGACCCGACCATATTCCAGCTCGTCATTACTTTCAACCTAAGGTTAGGTTTGTTACTTATTGAGTACATGGGGTCGGTTGTACTCATACTACACTTCCTGCACATTGCGTGCAGAATTCGGATGCCGATGTTGTTGTGTTCGATGGGAGCTGGATTGGAAGATGTACCTGCGTCTCTGTTGTAGCTGCCTCTTGTTCACGGTAGTCTTAGATTTTAAAACTCTGTTTATGTACTTTTTAAACAGAAAGTGTATCTAGTTCATATCAGCTTTGTAAACTCTATTCTTAGAAGCTCATGATTTGTACTACCAGTTCTTGGGGAATGTATAAAATTAAGATCTTTATTTACTTAAATTGCTTTAATAATTGTTATTGGAATTGGATAATTAAAAGTTGGCTTACCTAGCGGGTTGGGTTAGGTGCCATCATGACTAGTTGGATTTTGAGTCGTGACATAGATGCATCTACAAGATGGTCACATGTGTGCTTATTATCAACCCGTAATTTGGCCTCTGCGAGGTTACTAGCTCAATTAATAAGATTAAGAGCACAGTTTCCAGATTATGCAATTAAGACATTTCGCCTTGATAATGCTGGTGAATTTACGTCCCAGGCCTTTAATGATTATTGCATATCAAATGGGATAACAATTGAGCATCTGGTTGCTCATACTCAAAATGGTCTAGCGGAATCATTGATCAAACGCCTCCAATTAATTGCTAGACCAATGCTTATGAGAACACACTTCCCATTTCAGTATGGGGCTATGCTATTTTGCATGCAGCAACTCTTGTGCGGATCATACCCACAAGTTATCATAAAGTCTCCCCAATACAATTGGCTTTTGGTCAGGAGTCAAATATTTCCCATCTTAGAATATTTGGATGTGCAGTATATGTTCCAATTGCTCCATCACAACGCACAATGATGGGACCCCAAAGAAGATTGGGGATATATGTTGGGTATGAATCTCCTTCTATTATAAAATATTTGGAACCTATGACTGGAGATTTATTTACGACAAGATTTGCTGATTGCCATTTTGATGAATCAGTATACCCAATATTAGGAGGATAAAATAAGCAATTGCAAAAAGACATAAGATTGGAATGCGTCGTCTCCGAGATATCAAATAAAATTTTCATCAGGGGGAGTATAATACGCGTTGTACTCTTTTTCCCTTAATCAAGGTTTTGTCCCAATTGGGTTTTTCTAGTAAGGTTTTAATGAGGCAACACTCAATTCTTATTATAAGATATGTGTACTCTTTTTCCTTCACTAGGCTTTTTTCCACCGGGTTTTTTCTAGTAAGGTTTTAACGAGACACATTATCTATGGTCATTCAAGGAGGAGTGTTATAAATATATTAAAGTGGATGTCCATTGAATACTCCATACATCCTTATTCCATGAACTATTTGAGTTCATGTATTTAGTTAATTCATCACTAAATATTTGTAACCTTTAGGTGTATTCTTGTAACCTTTCATGTATCTTATATCTTATAAATAAGGTATTCTTTATCCTATGAACAACACACAAGAAATACACTTGAATAAGATAACTTCTACATTCTCTTCCTATATATCTTGTCTCTATTACTATATTATTCTATTTTGCTCTCATTTCTTAATCACCAATATAAATAGAGAGGAAAAGTACCTATTTTATCATTGGGGTAGATAATATTTTGAGTTAAAATTATGAAAGTAATGATTGGAATGAAATTATCCTGAAATAGTTACAGTTACTGGGGACGTCTTTCTAGGGAGACAATTTAGGACATAAATGTTGAAGATTCTTTTCTTAACGAGATTATAGGTCAGTTTCTTATGATTTTAGTAAGGAATAACATTAATTAGTTGCTACATTTGTCAATGTGATGACTCAAACGATCATCTTATATTTTAGAACTCTATTCTGCGCTCTTAAGCCATAAAATTACATTTTTACCCTCCTCGATTTGCGTGTGCAGTCCGGGTATTGGCCCGAAAGGCTTATATGTTAAAAACGAATAAATAAATAAGAATATTTGCCAAAAAATTCAGTTGGGTTGACTTCGGTCAATATTTTTGGTAAACGGGCCTGAATCCGTATTTTGACGGTCTCGGTGGGTCCGTATCGTAATATGGGACCTAGGTGTATGCCCAGAATTTAATTCGGAGGTCCCTAGCTCGAGTTATGAATTTTTGATGAAAATTAAAAGTTTGAAATTTAATGGTTTTTAAGAATTGGTTAATGTTTGGACTTGTTGATACCGGGTCAGTATCTTGGTTCCGGAGCCCGGTATAGGTCCAATATAATATTTATGACTTATCTGTGAAATTTGGTGAGAAACAGGGTTGGTTGGACGTGATTCGGACGTCCGGTTGTGAAGATAGGAATTTTAAAGTCTTCTTGAGAATTTCATTTGATTTGGTGCTAAATTCGTAGTTCTAGGTGTTATTTTGGCGATTTGATTGCGCGAGCAAGTTCATATGATATTTTTAGACTTGTGTGCATGTTTGGTTTGGAGCCCCGAGGGCTCAGGTGAGTTTCGGATAGGCTACGGGATGTTTTGGACTTAAAAAATCTGGTATTTTGCTGCAGCAGGTGTTCTGCTATATCCTTCTTCGTGTTCGCGAAGGTATTCTCGCAAACGCGAAGAGTAAGATGGTCAGGCTGGAATTTTCTTTTTCACTAACGCGAAGCGATGGGGGCGTTACCCTTCACGAACGCGACCAGCTCATCGCGAACGCGTAGTGTTAGAGACCTGGGGGAGGGAGTCAGTAATCCTTCATCACGAACGAGAGCATGATCTCGCGAACGCGAAGGCCAGGGGGAAGTAGCCTCCGCGAACGCGAAGGAGGACTCGCGAACGCGAAGGAGGACTCGCGAATGCGAAGGCTTGGCAATTCTTCTCTTCGCGAACGCGACAATGTCGCCTCGAACGCGATGAACACTGTCGCCTAGTGCATAAAACAGTCCCAAAACGGGACTTAAGCCATTAGTTCATTTTTTCAAAAAGCTAAACGGGCTAGAGGCGATTTTCAAGATACATTTTCTTCCCCAAAGTGTTGGTAAGTGATGCTAAACCATTTTATTTCAATTACCCATTACATTTCATGAATTATCAACCTAAGATCTAGAGTTTTCATGGTAGAATTAGGGGTTTTGGGTAGAAACTAGGAATTTCGGAAATTTGGGGATTTAGACCTCAAATTGAGATCGGATTCCAAAACCAATTATATATCCGGGCTCGGGGGTAAATAGGTAAATGGATTTTTGGTCAGAACCTCAGGTTTTGACCAAGCGGGACCGGGGTCGATTTTTGACCTTTTAGAGGAAAATTTGGAAAATCTAAATTTATGCATTGTAATTGATTCCTTTAGCAATATTTGATATTATTGAGTCATTTTTGAATAGATACGAGTGGTTTGGAGGTGAATTCTAGAGGAAAAGCTGTGATTGAGTATTGAGTGGCCTTCGGAGTGAGGTAAGTATCGTGGTTAACCCTAACTTGAGGGAATTAGGAACCTCAGACTATTTGCTATGTGAAATTCATGTGAGCGGCGTATATGTGAGGTGACGAGTACTTATGCGCCGCCAATTTACCTGTTTTGCCTGTTTCTCCTGTTTTGTTTTCTTATATTGTCTCTTACCCATGCCTAATTGCTACGGGTTTAGACTAATATTGTTAAATTAATCGTTCTTATCATATTTACAGATCTTCTGGTGATAATTGAGCATTTATTTTGAAGTTGAGATTGATATTGTGGAATCAAATATTGACGTAAGGCTTGTACTTGTTATTCTATCTCCCTGTTGTTATTTATTCATTGCATTATGGTAAGGGGGAGTGTTAAGGCACGAAGGGTGATGTCGTGCCATATTGTGAGTGTAAATGCACGAAGGGTGATTTCGTGCCATATTGTGAGGGTTAATGCACGAAGGGTGATGTCATGCCGTTTCTATTGATTTTATGGTGAGATTGAGAGTAAAAGCACGAATGGTGATGCCGTGCATTTTTCCTTTACTGTATTCGTTGTTCCTGTTGATTCATAGTATATTGGTTGTTTCAGGTATCATTCTATCGTAGTTCTTTATCTCGTATTTCCCTCAGTATGTTTCCCTCTCCCAGTATTTCCTGTCTAGCACTTCATTACTGTTATTTGTATATACATTGTTAAATTGTACATGTTGATTTGTAGGTGCCTTGCCTTAGCCTCGCCATTACTTCGTCGAGGTTAGGCTCGATACTTACCAATACATGGGGTCGGTTGTACTGATACTGCACTCTGCACTTTTTGTGCAGATTTTGGTACCGGCTCGGGTTGATCGAGACTTTTGCTGTTGGACCCGCTATTCGGAGACTCAAGGTAGATCTGTCGGCGTTCACAGACCTTGAAGTCCCCATCTATCTTTTCTGTTGTACTGTTTCTTTCATTCAAACAGTTGTATTTTTCTTAGACTATTATTTGTAGTAAATTCTAGAATGCTCGTGGATTGTGACTCCAGATTCGGGTAGTAGTAATTAAATACAGCCTTTATATTATTCCGCACTCACTATATTTCATCTTAGCTAATTATTGTTATTTACTGAATGGAATAAGGATCGGTTTTAATGATTCCCTAACGTTGGCTTGCCTAGCAAGTTAAATATTAGGCATCATCACGGTCCCGGTGGTGGGAAGTGACAGTCAATTAGGTAGTGTTGCTATGATTGCGTTAATGTTTCTTGAAATTTGCCTACTTATGCGTAAGCCTAATGCGAGTACTTTAAACTAAGTGTATATTGTTTTGTTAAGGAACTTAACCCACTCCTAGTATTCGATGTTTTAGATTATTTCCACTCATAGTAGAACGGTTTACACACTCAAGTAGCGGTACTTCAAATCCCAGTATTTCAGCGAACTCAAATGGCGCTTCATTCACAGTTACATTGTTTGTTTTGTAAAGCAACAATGCCGAAGTTGAAGCCGGATTAACTTTGTAACGACCCAACCAGTCGTTTTGAGCCTTTGCACTTCGCTTGGTAGTTTACGGGCATGATTAGCTCCGTATGATGTATTATGACTTATGTGAATCATCGATTTTGGTTTTCAGGTTATTCATAATCGAATTGGAAGAATGGATTTCATTTTTGAAGCTTTAAATTGGGAGAGTTTATCAAGTTTGACTTTTTGGGAATTTCAACCCGGAACGGAGTTTTGATGGTTCTGGTAGGTCCGTTGGGTGATTTGGACTTAGGAGCGCGTCTGTATTATGATTTGGAGGTCCGTAGTGGATTTGGCTTGAAATGGCGGAAGTTGGATTTTTGGAAAGTTTGACCGGGAGTGGACTTTTTGATATCAGATTCCGATTGTGATTCCGGGAATTGGAATAGCTTCGTTCTGTCATTTGGTACTTGTGTGCAAAAATTGAGGTCAATCAGACATGATTTGTCGGTTGTGGAAGTTTGAAGTTCAAAGTTCATTAAGTTTGATTTGAGGTGCGATTCGTCGTTTTGATGTTGTTATGTGTGATTTGAGGCCTCGAGTAGGTCCGTGTTGTGTTATGGGACTTGTTGGTATGTTCGGAAGGGGTCCCGAGGGGTTCGATTGAATTTCGGACGTAGTTCGAATCATTTCAAATGGCTTTGCATTGCTGTTTTTTATTTCTGCTGTAACCTGTTGCTTTTGGCATTCTTAACGATCGCGAAGGTGTAGCCACGATCGCGAAAGGTGTTTGGTCAATGGAGCTATTTGTTCTTTGCGTTCGCGCTTCTGAGGTCGCGTTCGCACTGGGTTGAATATTTTTGTCTTCGCGTCCGCGTCCATTGCTATGCGTTCGCGTAGTGTTTATAGCTGGGAGTTGGAGAATTCTTCAACACGATCGTGAAAGGTGAGTCGCGTTCGCAAAGATTTGCATGAGTGTTCATCGCGTTCACGTGGAGTGTATCGCGAACGCGTAGTGCTTTTGGTGGCAGTGTATTTTTGTTCATCGCGAACGCGATGAACTTCCCCCGTTCGCGTAAGAAGATGTCTGGGCAGAAGTATAAAGTACTCTATTTCGGGGGTTTCGGTCTTTTTTGCATTTTTGGAGCTATGGAGCTCGGATTGAGGCGATTCTTGAATCAAATTTTACCATATGAATTGGGGTAAGTTATCTCTACTCGGTTTTGGTTATATTTCATGAATCTACCTTTGATTCTAGCTTTTGGTTGATGATTTTCAAAGAGGAAATTGGGGGTTTTGGCCTAAAGTTTCACAATGTGAAATTATGAGTTTTTAACACCAATTTGGAGTCGAATTTGAGTAAAACTAGTATGGTTGGACTCGTAATTGAATGGGTTGTTGGATTTTGTAAATTTTGTCGGGTTCCAAGGTACGGGCCCGAGTTGGGATTTAGGCCGATTTTGGGATTTTGATTCAAGATTTGATCTTTTTCAATCAGGATTGGTTCCTTTAGCATTGTTTGATGTACTTGAGTTGTGTTTTTGTTAGTTTCGAGCCGTTCGGAGGTCGGTACGCACGGGATGGCATTTCTGGAGCATCGCCTGGCTTGCTCGGTATTTGAATTCGTCTTGTTCGAGGTAAGTAACTCTTCTAAATTTGGAGCTGGGGGTATAGACACTGACTATACAAGTTATGTGTTTGGGGTTGAGGTGACGCACATGCTAGGTGACGGGCGTGTGGGCGTGCACCGTGTGAACTGTGACTCCGTTATTTATGTGGTACTGTGTAGTTACCTGAACTTATTTGTAATCATGAAATCTCTACGTACTAGAGTTATCGAGCTGTGATTCATGTTAGAAGTCATGTCTAGGCTACATGCTTATTCTGTTTGGACTCATTGAGGTCATTACTGCTGTTGAGTTATTTGTTTACATTGCAATTTCATACTCAGTCATATTCATTCATTGCATATCATATCTCAGTATCTGTTGTTATTTATTGATTCATCATATCATTATTTTTGGGCTAATTTCATGACACTGTGAGCCCGTGAGAGCGAGATTAGAGAGATTGATGACTGAGTGAGGTTGAATGACTGATTATGAGTGACATTTATAGGATTAGGCTGCACGCTGCAGTGGTTATACTGATTTATGATAGCGCTTGGGCTGAAGGAGCCCAACCAAAGTCTGCACACACACCCAGTGAGCGCAGTTGATATTATTGAGGGATGGATCTTCCCTGGACATGGATCTTGTCCGAAGCATTTTATACCTGGAGATGGATCTTCTCCACGGGCTAGATTGGCCCTACTCAGTACTGAGTGACTGATGATTAGTTGATGTGTATATTCTGGGATGGATCTTCCCTGGGCTGGATTGGCCATATACAGTACCGAGTGATTGAGCATGATGAGTGGAATGTGTGAGACGGTGAGATTGAGTACTCCGAGAGTGCGAGTACATGAGTTCATCTCTGAGATACATTGTATTGTCATGCACACATGACATACAAGCATAAAGATGTATTTTCCTCATGCTGTACAGTATCACGTCATTCATGACTTCTCACACATATTGGCCTACGGGCATAGTGATGCATTTTTCCACTGGCTATCTGGAAAGAAAATGTAACATCTTATTTATTGTTGAAAGGATTTTTGGGAGAATTTCTATTTTCAAATTTACTTATATTTTTGGCAAGTTCGGTAAATGACTTGGGATTTTCACTAATATACTTGAAAGACAGAACTATTTTCAGAAATCATGATTTGGCCGAGCATTTATTCTTTGAGATACTTGTTTTATTACTTGCTTTATGTTGTTATGAACTATTATTGGTTATTGGAGTTGGACTCTGACCTTGGTACAAGCTCGTCACTACTTTCAACCTAAGGTTAGGTTTGTTACTTATTGAGTACATGGGGTCGGTTGTACTCATACTACACTTCTGCACCTTGCGTGTAGATGTTGGTTGCTGATGTTGCTGTGTTTGTTGGGAGCTGGATCTGAAGATGTACATGCGTTCCGGTTGTAGCTGCTTCTTGTAGCCTTAGATTCATAAAACTTTGTTTATGTACTTTTCAAACATATGTGAGCACCTAATTTTTTACCGTACTTGAATATTTCTCGCTCACATCTTCCCATGCGTGTCCCCACTCTTTGTCCCCCCACGCGTGTCCCCACTCCACTTTTCCTTGTCCCCCACGCTTGTCCCCCATGCTTGTCCCCCACACTTTGTCCCCCACACTTTGTCCCTCACTCACAAAACCAGCCCCTATTTTCTGCTCAAAGGAGGAAGCAAAAACAGCCCTCAAAATGGACCAAAAAATCAGCCAAAACACAACTAAAAAAATTGCTCCCTAAAACCAGCTCAAATCCCACCCCAAACGGGCAGAAAAAGGAGGTGCAAACAGCTACAAATCTGGACCTCCTCAACCCAAAAAGAAAACTGAAAATAGCCATGAAAAAGCCACCCACCTCCAGCTCGTTTTCAGCCATGAAAAGCTGAAATTTCAGCTCGAAAATGGCAGCCAAAAACGCTGTTAAAAACAGCCCAAAAAAAACTTGAAAACTGTCCATAAACCAGCCCTTAAACCATCTCAAAAACAGCTGCAAAAAGTCCGAAAATAGTCCGAAAATCAGCCCCAAAACATCCCTGAAATTACCCCTGAAAAACCATGAAAATCGTCCCTAAACCACTAACCAAAATCAGCTGAAGGTCACTCCAAAAACCAGCTAAAATAACTCCACAAATCAGCGCAAAACACTGTTAACCACCTCCCATTTCTATCGCTTCAGTCCATCGGCGGAGTGGTCATGTCCGGTTCGAGGCTTCCGATTGGGGTCCGATTGACAGTAACTAGTTTCTGTTTCTAAGAAGGTTCACTGTGAGATTTACTTCTTTCATTTTATTTTGTTCTTTTATTATGTTTATGAATACATGTTTTTGTGAAATCTATGTGAACGAGGTGTGTTTTCTTACTGTTTGTTTTGTTCTGATTTAGTTGTTAAGTTTCATTATTAGTTTAGTTAGCAAATTTCTTATCCATGTGATTAAGTCCTTTAACTCAAGGTAGTATGTCAAAATATTACGTGATTCGTCTAAAAAATAATTCTATATTTTAATAATTAAAAGCGGATAGATAAAAATATAAAAAAAAATAAAAAATAAAATAAAGCACAGTTTATTCAAAAAAAATTAATTCAAGCCAAGTTGTAGTCAATAAAGCGACCGTGCTAGAACTACGGAACTCGGGGAATGCCTTACACCTTCTCCCCGGTCAACAGAATTCCTTACCCGAACTTTATTTTCGCAGACCAATAATAATAGAGTCAAACCTTCCTTTGACTAGGGATTCAAATAAAAGGTGACTTGGAACACCCCAAAACTCAATTCCAAGTGGCGACTCTGTAAGTAAAATAATCCCTACTCAAGTTTGTCACTTTAATTGGAAAAACTCTTTAACCCAACCCATATGACACACATATCTTTTGAAGGTAGAAAAGGGGTGTGACAGCTTCTACGATGAGGCTTGGCCCTTCCCTTTTCCGCTTCTGCGATCACGATATTTGGCTTTATTAATTTTTGTATATATTGTGATTTATTTGGGACTAATGTGCTACTTGTCTATATTTTACTGTCTTGATATTGTTGAACTGTACATATAAATTGTATCCTCTCTCGCATCCCACTGAGTCTTCTGATAATTAGTTATTTTGTGTTTGCCTACCAGCGTCACAAAATTTCTGTCTTGAGATAAAGCCAGTTAGCCTACCAGCTTCTGGTGAAGGATTTAGTCACACATGTTTAGGCGGGAGAGTCGTTAGCTAGCCAGTGCTGTTCTACTACTGGTAATGCTTGACGCTCCTCGGCTCGGGTTGTCCGCCCGGGTAAGCCAGGTCTAAATACCATCTCCTTTAGGATTTACAAACTTAGAAGAACAAGCCACAAGCAATGAATATCCCTAGTAGGCTATGCTTTATTTGCATCATGTGCATTTGACTTAGCAGCGCTCGACTCATGGGCCAAGTTTTGTTTTAGGACAGGTACCTTGTGGAGACCATTATGTCATGTTATGTGCTACTTGTTGCATTATTTGGGAGGCTTGCATGTCGACCGACTTTAGCATATATCGGTTGAACGAAGAGAGAAAAAATGATGTGACTTAGTCATATGGTTTTTAAAGATTAATTTTCATATAAAAAAAAGAAGAAGAACATAGTCAATTTTAACCGAACTACGCGGGTCTGATTCTCACCGGATGTGAGATACGTAGGCAAACCTCATCGGTTTCGGCCCCCAATTTTCAAAAATCCAAAAAGATATTTTTCTTTAATTGCTTCTTTAGAAGCTTCTTTTTTTTTTAGACCAAAAATCCAAAAATATTTTCTTCCTTTTTTTAAAAAAAAAAAGAGTCTTTCTCCCAAAATCCAAAAAAAATAAATATATTTTCTTTCTTTTGAAATTTTAAAATAAAATAAAAATAAAAATAAAAATTCAAAAAAATATATTTTGTTTTCTATTTTAGAAGTTTTTCTTTCACCAATTCCAAAAAAAAAAAAATCAAAAAAAAAATTTTAAAATATTTTCTTTGCTAGGAAATTTTGTCGGATTAATTGTACATGAAAAAGAGTTAGTTTATCTGTTTTATTTCTGGTCCACCGAACTACACGGGTTTGATTCTCACCGGGGAAAAAAAAACCAAAATATTTTCTTTCTTTTTAGAAGTCTTTCATTTGAAAAAAAAAATCAAAATCCAAAAATATGTTTTTTCCTTCTTTAGAAGTCTTTCTCCCAAAAAATCCAAAAACAAAAATAATCAAAATCCAAAAAAAAAAATATTTTCTTTCTCCTTTAAGAATTCTTCTTTTCAAACATTCCAAAAGAAAAAAAAGAAAAGAAAAAGAGCTAGCGTATGTACTTTGTTCCCGATATTCCTGAACTACGTAATGATCTGATTCATGCGGCGTCATGATACGTAGGCAATCCCCATCGGATTCGATCATAGCCATAAACAAAAAAAAAATTGTGTGAAAAAGAAAGAAAGAGTGACAAAAAATAACAGAGAAAAACAAAGAGCGAAAAACAACAAAAAGAGAAAAAAAATCAAGATATGAAAAAAAAATCAAAAAAAAGGAAACAAAAGAAGAAGAGGGAGAGCCTCCCGAGATGGATTACCCCTGTTGGTGAATCATACTCGATCTTATTCCAAAAGTTAGTCAGGCTAGGTCTACTATGGCCAGTAGCCCCGAACCGGTCAAACCCTGAGTCTCATTCGCATCAGGCCAATGCTAGATGTGAATACCACTCTGGAGCAGTGAGACATGATACAGAAGACTGTTAGATTCTTAAGAGAGTAGTGGAAGACCTCATCAAGGTCAAGAAAATAGTGCTTAGGGATGAAGATGCTCCTAATATGATGAACAATTCTCTACCTACTCACACCAATGGGCCAGTAATCGGAATGATCTGTGAAGATGAGGAATTTGATCTGGCACTGAAGGCCATTGAAGCCATTGCCGAGACAGAAGAGAAACCTAAAAACGGGTGCCAAACCTGAAAAGTTCTCTGTCATATGGGAGTCTCGGTAGCCGGTCTTGCTATCTTTTCTGTGTCCGAATTATTTCAGGGTGTAATCCGGATGTTTTACTTTATTGTCTTACTTTTCGATGTAAACCTTTCTATCTTTAAAATTCAAAATAAAAAATAAAAAAATCAATTAAATGAAATTAATATTTCATTGCTTAGGAATGTTCTCTTTTCTTAATCTTGTCACCTTTCTTATTCTCTTTTTGAAGTTCTGTTAATGCAGATTTTAATAACATGACATGCTTGCGGACTTCATGCCTAGATCCTAAAACGCCGTCAGACCTCAAAATAATGAATCAAGAAGCAGAATGTGTTAAAGATAAGGCTCTTGAGAAAATAAACAAAGAATTGGAACACTAGGCCTAAGCCAAATCCAAATGAAATCGAAAGAAGTTGAAATTCCCTCTCTTCGGATCATTGTTGAAACCGAGATTAAGGATAAAGATTGGGTTAAGAACCCGCTTGGAACAATTGACTATGACTGATGAAAAATGTATAGCCGCAGTTTGCCACGGGCAGTTGTACCAACAAAGAAGGGGCCGTGCCTACAACAAGAAAGTGCGGCCCGGAAAGTTCGAAGTGGGGCAACTCGTCCTAAGACGTATCCTCTGGCATCATGAAGAAGCCAAAGAAAAATTGGCTCCATATTCGAATGGTTCATACATTGTAACAAGATTACTACCACAAGGGAGTGTTGTATCTGGGAGATATCGAAGGAAATGTCTCCGAGACAACTATCTATACAGACACTGCCAAAAGGTATTATGTTTGACCCTTTTTACGCATCTTTAATGTTCTCTGATTGGGATGACGAAGGCTTTCATTCTCGCTACCCAAACTCTATCAACCCTTTGCAAACCCTCTTGAGCCGGTTACTTTTCTTTGATTACCCTCTTTGGATCCTAGAAGTTTTTATGAAAAAAAAAAAGAAAAAAAAAATCAAAAGAAAGTGAATTGAACTACGTTTGACTTGATTCCGAAAGGATACGTAGGCAGCCTCTCTCTGGGGTTCAGTCACACCAAAATAAATAAAAAATCAACATTTCCAAAAAAAATAAAAAAAAAATAAAAATAAAACTAGGGCAGTTGTTACAGATGGTCGAAGATGGTTTCGCTTTAAAGGTTCCAAAGTTGTAATTCAATCCAAATCTTTTTTACCCAAATTCTTTTCAAGTCCTTCCGATCAATCAATGAGAATGTTCAAGAATTGGAGGATATAGTTACTTGGATCTGATACAACCAAATGAGAGAAATAAAATAAGAGTCTTATTAGTGAAAACCCGCAAATGGCACTATAAGGCGATGATGAGAAGAGAAATAAGAGAGATTAGCTAGTGAAAACCCGCAAAGGGCACTACTGATCGAAAAGAGGATCTTCACAGCCATTGGTATTGACAGTCCTGGGCATTGTTTCTCGATTTCGAGGCAAAAGTTATGATGAATTTCTGAGAGTCAGACAGTTTACACAGATCATGCATCCAGTCCAAAAAGTATGTCATGTTTATTGAAATCTGCATGTACTCCAGATAAGTCCTTCTTTCCTTTCCCCGAAAAGAATACCTCTTGTCTAAATTCATTCTACATTCTACTGTTTGTTTTTCCTTGAATCCCTTTTGGTCTAACTCTGTTTTGAAACTAAGGCAAAGAAGGGATAGCAAGACTGATTTACAGGACTCTCGTTTGATACAAGCTATTATGCAAAAAAGGCACCCAGACTCGGCAGGGGCATCAAGTCAACCCCGACTGGACTTTGTGGCTGATGCTTTGAAATCAAAAACTCTCGAAAGGAAGAAATCAAATTGAAAGTGCCTACAAGGGCAAAATAAAGTTGAAAAGGTCCCAAGTGGATAATTGTTTTGGCAAAGTTTGAAAAGCCAAAGGTTCCCCAATGCTCTGAAATTGAAAGTGTGTCCCCACTCCACTTTTTCTTGTCCCACACGCTTGTCCCCCATGCTTGTCCCCCACACTTTGTCCCTCACTCACAAAACCAGCCCCTATTTTCTGCTCAAAGGAGGAAGCAAAAACAGCCCTCAAAATGGGCCAAAATATCAGCCAAAACACAACTAAAAAAATTTCTCCCTAAAACCAGCTCAAATCCCACCCCAAACGGGCAGAAAAAGGAGGTGCAAACAGCTACAAATCTGGACCTCCTCAACCCAAAAAGAAAACTGAAAATAGCCATGAAAAAGCCACCCACCTCCAGCTCGTTTTCAGCCATGAAAAGCTGAAATTTCAGCTCGAAAATGGCAGCCAAAAACGCTGTTAAAAACAGCCCAAAAAAAACTTGAAAACTGTCCATAAACCAGCCCTTAAACCATCTCAAAAACAGCTGCAAAAAGTCCGAAAATAGTCCGAAAATCAGCCCCAAAACATCCCTGAAATTACCCCTGAAAAACCATGAAAATCGTCCCTAAACCACTAACCAAAATCAGCTGAAGGTCACTCCAAAAACCAGCTAAAATAACTCCACAAATCAGCGCAAAACACCGTTAACCACCTCCCATTTCTATCACTTCAGTCCATCGGCGGAGTGGTCATGTCCGGTTCGAGGCTTCCGATTGGGATCCGATTGACAGTAACTAGTTTCTGTTTCTAAGAAGGTTCACTTTGAGATTTACTTCTTTCATTTTATTTTGTTCTTTTATTATGTTTATGAATACATCTTTTTGTGAAATCTATGTGAACGAGGTGTGTTTTCTTACTGTTTGTTTTGTTCTGATTTAGTTGTTAAGTTTCATTATTAGTTTAGTTAGTAAATTTCTTATCCATGTGATTAAGTCCTTTAACTCAAGGTAGTATGTCAAAATATTACGTGATTCGTCTAAAAAATAATTCTATATTTTAATAATTAAAGGCGGATAGATAAAATATGAAAAAAAATTAAAAAAAATAAAGCACAATTTATCCAAAAAATTAATTCAAGCCAAGTTGTAGTCAATAAAGCGACCGTGCTAGAACTACGGAACTCGGGGAATGCCTTACACCTTCTCCCCGGTCAACAGAATTCCTTACCCGAACTTTATTTTCGCAGACCAATAATAATAGAGTCAAACCTTCCTTTGACTAGGGATTCAAATAAAAGGTGACTTGAAACACCCCAAAACTCAATTTCAAGTGGCGACTCTGTAAGTAAAATAATCCCTACTCAAGTTTGTCACTTTAATTGGAAAACTCTTTAACCCAACCCATATGATACACCATCCATAATACACATTATCTTTCTTTTTGGGTAGAAAAATGGGTGTGACAACAGATGATGTATTTACTTCATACCAGCTTTGTAAATTTTATTCTTAGAAACTCATGATTTGTACTACTAGTCCTTGGGAAATGTATCAGATTCAGGTAATTTCTTCACCTAACTGTCTTATTAAATATCATTGGAATTGATTAGTGGTTAAGTGGCTTACCTAGCGGGTTGGGTTAGGTGCCATCACGACTAGTTGGATTTTGGGTCGTGACATACTTCTTCTCAACTCTTTAAGAGCTAGAAGAAGTGGAACTATATATATACTCAACAAATAGGCTTTCCTCCTCCAATATTGGACAATGTTTCTTTGTATATGAGGAAAAATCAAAATTTCATTTTTCCATAATTTAGATCCTATTACTTTTACCATAATTTATATTTTTATTGAAAACGATTTGGAAAAAATTACTAACCAGTAAAATTAACAAAATTAAGAATTGGGGAAAACTACTACTCCTAACTAGTAAAAGTATAACAAAATTTACACAGTCGCAGAAGACATGAAATCATAAAACATAAATCACATCCCAACACATAATTTTCAAAAGAAAGTAGATATACGTGGTGATGGTTCGAAAGTGACGGATTTTTCTTCTCGGTAAATGTTAAACTTTACTGCTTGCCCTTTATAAACACAATTGTGTTGTACTTGATTTCTTATAATTAAATAATTAAATAGTTTCTCTCTCTAGCTATGAGCGCTCTTGGCGCATGTTAAGCTAACCTGTGTCGCTCGTGTTTCCAGCCATGGCTAGGCGTGGAAGACCTGCAAAAAGACCTTTGGTAACCATAGGAAGTTCTGTAAGTGCCAGGATTATTGCCAATACCCTAGAACAAGGGAATGAACAACGTGTTGTTACCCCCAAATCGACGCTGATTCAGCCAACATCGATCGGGTCTTCGACTGCAGCGAAGAAATTAAATCTCAGTGGTGAATCGCAATTGAAAGGGAACCCAGGTACAAGCTCAGGAGTCCAGAGCTTAAATTTGAGAAGTAATTCGCACCAAAAGGAGATTTGAAAAAGCAAAATCTGACTCAAATTGGCGACTCACATCCAAAGGGGATTGTAGAGATGAGTGTGACTAAGCAGAATTATGATAATGCCGTGATGAAGACTCAATGCCCAGCGGATGACTGAGCTGAAAAACAACTCCCAGAAGAGTCATGGGTCGGATTATTCAAAGGAAACAGAGCAATAGAACATGGTATGGCTTTATCATATGTAACTCTACTATAATTAATGGAAAATTAGTTGCACAATTAGATAAGGAAGAAGTAGAACATGAGACACTGAAGTGGAAATCAGCTTTACTTGTTTACATAGTGGGAGACACTGTCACGACCCAAATCTCATATGTCGTGATGACGTCAATCGCAATACTAGGCAAGTCGACAACCACAATAAATGACTCATTCTTCATGTTTGAAAATATAGTAAAAATAAGCTTAACAGTGAAATCTCATAATTACTGATACAAAAATACCACGACTTAATACAATACATTCCCAAAACCCGGGTGTCACTGAGTACATGAGTATCTAAATGTCAACATAGTCTGACTGATAAAACACTATCTAGAAATATAGAACAGTACAAATAACTAAAAGGAAATAGAGTCAAGATCTGCGGACGCCAAGGCAACTACCTTAATAGTCTACAACAGATAAAAACTCCAAATCTAGAAGCCGCCGCACCCGAAAGTACATGGATTAGCACACGAAGTACAGAGTGTAGTATGAGTACAACCGACTCAATGCACTCAAACAAGTAACAAGACTAACCTTTGGGCTGAAAAAACAGTGACGAGCTCAACAGTTACAGTCCAAATATAGAAATAACAGTACAGAAATGTAGACATACTTTCAAGTTCAATAGTTTAAGCTCAAATAGATAAAATATGCTAAGTGTGACTGAAATAAGGAATGATACATCTCTACCTCTACATGTCTTTTATATATGCCAACTGTAATGCAACACAATGGAAAAGTCATATGCATACTCTCAGAGTATCAATGCATTCAGTCCTCCCAAACCTCAATCCTCACAGTCACTCAATCTTCCCAAACGCTCGATACTTGCTATCGGCACTCGCACTCGCACTCAGTAGGTACCTGTGCTCACTGTTGATAAGTCAGACTCTGGAGGGGCGGATCCTGCCCAAGCGCTAAAATAAGCCAGTCATGGCATGAATCAATAAAGCATGTTGCGGCGTGCAACCTGATCCCATAAATATCCTCACAATCAAGCCATCGGCCTCACTCAGTCACTAATCCCTACAGTTTCTCGGGCTCTCAATGTCATGAAAATCAGCCCAAACATGATGATATGATGTATCAATAAATGGCAACAGAGACTGAGATATGATATGCAAATGATAGATGTGACTGAGTATATAATTGCAAATTAAGCTAGGAATGCATCAGCAATACGACCTTTGTGGGTCCCAATAATACCAGCATATAGCCTAATCATAATTTATAATATGAGTCACAACTCAATTTCTCTAACACATGGAGAATATATGAAAAATGACAAGATTGTTTGACTGCACAGTGCAACGAAATTAATTAAGTCACGATTTCTACGGTGGGCATTCTACGGTGCATGCCCACATGCATGTCACCTAGCAAGTGCTTCACCTCCACACTAATCATATAACACGTAATTCAGGGATTTATACCCTAAACACTAAGTTTAGAAGTGTTACTTACCTCCAACCGTGAAATTTTATACGCCAATAAGCGTTTGCCTTGCGATTCAGCCTCCAAACGCCTCAAATCTAGCCACAATATATTCGATACAATCAATACAAGCTATAGGAATCAATTCCATATGAAAATGCTAAGTTCTAAATCAAAAGTCAAAAAGTCAACTCAAAAGTCAACGCGGGACCCACATCTCGGATTCGACAAAAGTTAAACAATACGAATGCCCATTCAACCACGAGTCCATCCATACCAAATTTCGATCACAACTCGACCTCGAAATGCTCAAATTAAAGTCTAGAAAAGTTTTATAATTTTCAACCCAAAACACTAATTTAATGATAAAAACAATAATAAATTCGTGTAATTTAACGAAAATCGAGTTAGGAATTCTTAGCCCAATGTCTTCCCTGAAAATCTCCCGAGAAATTACCTCACAGCGAGCTCTAAATTCAAAAAATGTGGAAATGAGACGAACTCTCGTTTTGAAACTTAAGTTCTGCTGCATAGGGATTTACTCTTCGCGATCGCGAATAGTCCCTCGCGATCACGAAGAACAAAACAAAGTTGTTCCTAAAATGGCCTTCGTGAACGCAGTTGATTTCACGCGAATGCGGTTCACTGATTCGCAGACCTACACGATCGCGAACATCCCCATGCGATCACGAAGAACAACTTCGCCTGAACCCCTAGCCCTTCTCTTTTCCTCTTTGTAAACGCGACCTTACCCACATGTTCGCGGTTCACTGCCTCCACCACCCTATGTGATCGCAGACCCAAGCTTGCGAACGCATAGAACAAAATCCCAGTTTCCAAAATAACACTTTACAATCGCGATCATCCTCTCACGATCGCGAACAAGAAATTCAGCAAAAGCAAAATCAGAATTCTTCCAAGGTTCAAAATGCGCCGAACATGATTCGAATCACACCCGAGGCCCCCTGGGACCTCAACCAAGCATACCAATAAGTTCTAAAACATGATACAAACTTAATCGAGGCCTCAAATTACATTAAACAACATAAAAAATACGAATTGCACCCCAATTCAAGCCTGATGAAAACTAATGAATTTCAACTTCTACAATCGATGCCGAAACCTATCAAATCAACTGTGATTGACTTCAAATTTTGCACGCAAGTTATAAATGACACAACAGACCTATTTCAATTTCCGGAACCAAAATCTGAGTCCAATAACCACAAAGTCAACTCTCGGTCAAGCTTCCGAACTTCTAATTTTTCAACTTCCGCCATTTCAAGTCAAAATCAACTACAAACCTCTAATTCAATATCTGGACACACTCCTAAGTCCAAAATCACCATACGAAGCTATCAGAACCATCAAAATTCTATTCCAAAGTTATTTACACATGAGTCAATATCCGGTCAAGTCTTTTAACTTAAGCTCCCAACCTTGAAACTAAGTGTACCAATTCATGTCGAAACATCTCCGAAACCAAACCAACTACCCCGATAAGTCACATAACAATAATTGAGCATAAAAAAGCAGTAAATAAGAGAGCGGGACTATAATACTCAAAACGATCGGTCGGGTCATTACAAATACTCCAGGGTATAACTACATGAAGAACTATGTTGCACAAAATTGGTCAATTGTAGCTGAACCGGAGGTGTTTCTACATGATGAAGGGTATTATATAATCAAATTTCAATTAGTGGCTGATATGAATGAGATATTGTACTCAGGACCCTATACCATTAACAATAGACCGATCATAATCAAACCTTGGTCCCCTGATTTTGACCTTAAAATAGAATTCCTAACAGAAATTCCCATATGGGTGAAATTTCCTAAATTGCCAATCAACTGTTGGGGTGCAAAATATTTGAGCAGTTTAGCTAATACCATTGGGACACCTCTATATGCAGATTTTTGTACGGTTAAACAGACTAGGATCTCCTTTGCAAGAATTCTTATAGAGGTAAATGTCACTAAAACTCTACCAAAAGAAGTATAGGTAATGGATCCAACAGGAAGGGTCTTCCAGCAGCTTGTTCTATATGATTGAAAACCAATCTTCTATGAGAAATGTATGAAGATTGGACGTGATTGTAATGCAACTCGGAAAGGAGAAAATAGGCAAGAGGAACAACTAATTAGGAGAAGAAGGCCAAGGAAAATTGTACAACAATGGAGATTACTGGCAAAATTTTAACAGACAATGTGGACAATTTACCAGAAGAACATAAAGCACATGCAAAAGGTGATATGATACAGGAAGGTCAGGCAAAGATTACTGCAAATCCACTAGGCCAAATACAAACTGATAAGCACGAATTTACTCAAATGCAGAGGAGTACCGATAGAGGAAAGAAGGTACCGAATACAACACCTGACCAAATACATAATAACATGAGGGACGTCACAATATCTATCAACAATGGATTTAGTGTGATTTAAGATGATGATTGTGTGAATGAGAGGCAATTACACATTGATATAGGTTGGGGATCTACATCTCTAGCAAGAATTGGTTAGCGTGGAATGTGCGGGGAATAAATAAGAGATATAAACAGAAGGAACGGGGGAGATATCTCAAAGTAAATAAAATTACTTTAGATGGTTTGGTGGAAACTAGAGTCAAAGCAAATAAGGCTACTATTATTGCCAACAAAATTGCTCCAGGATGGAATTGTGTGACCAACTACAGACATGCAGTAAATGGAAGGGCCTGGATTCTATGGGATAATATGTATTATGCCATCACAGTGATTCAAGAAGCAGCCCAGTATATCCGTTGCCACATAACAGGAAGACATTCCACTGATGCTCTCTTTATGACAGTGGTATATGGATATAACACAATTCAGAAATGGAAAGAGTTATGGACACATCTGCAGGATCTCTCCAATCAAACAACAATACTCTAGGTCCTAAGTGGAGATTTTAATGCCTTACTTTATCCACAAGATAGACAATATGGTGCACCAGTAACTATCGTAGAGCTGAAGGATTTCTCATATTGTATACATAGCCTCTTCCTAAATGAAATTCCATGCAAGGGTGACTATTATACTTGGACTAACAAACAAGCAGGAGATGATACAATTTGTAGCCGACTGGATAGAACCATGGGAAACGATGAATGTATGCTCCAATATAGTCATGTTCAGACTGAGTATGGAGAAACATTTTTCTCTGATCATGCTCCAATGATTCTAAACTTTCAATCCAGAGACCATAATATCAAAGCTCTATTTAGATTCTTTAATGTGTGGACTGATCATCCAAATTTCATGCCTATTATAGAAAAAAAGTGGAGGATGCAGACTAATCATGGGAGAATAAAGAGAATCTGGGAAAAGCTGAAATCACTCAGGCCAAAATTGAGACACTTGAATAATGCAAAATTTAAAGGAATAACCATGAAGATAGATCAAGCAACGATAGATCTGAAATAAATACAACATAAAATGCATCAACAGTACACTGACACCCTAGCAGCTTTAGAAAGGGAATTGTTGCAAAAACTGGAAAAATGGTCCTTAATAGAAGAAAGGTGTAACGACTCGACCGGTCGTTTTGAGCTCTAGCGCGTCGTTCGGAGGTTTAAAGTCTTGAGTAGCTTCACTTCATGTATCGTGACTTGTACGTGTGGTCGACATTGAATATCGGAAAGTTCAGAATTGATTCGGATGGAAAATTTCTAATTCGGAAGCTTTATGTTGGAAGAGTTGACCAAAGTTTGAATTTTGAGTAAACGACTTCGGAATTGGGATTTGCGGGTTCCAATAGGTTAGTATGATAATTTTGGACTCGGGCGTATGTTCGGGTTGAGTATCGGGTGGTCCGAGAGCATTTCAACGTTTATTATGGAATGTTGGCATTTTAAAAGTTTAAGAATTTTTAAGTTTGATTTGATGTGAATTTTGGTGTTATCGATGTCAGTTTGGGGTTCCGAGCCTTGGAATAGGTTCATATCGTGAATTTTGACTTGCATGCAAAAATTGTCATCATTCCGGGATGTTTAAGTGTAATTCGGACGCGTTCGACGAAGTTTGAATATTTAAAAGTTTAAAGAAAGGTTTCGATCATCGAGTCGTAATTTTGATGTTGTTTAGAGTGATTCGAGGCTTTGGCTAAGTCTGTATCGTGTTTTGGGATGTGTTGCTACGTTTAGATGGGGTCTCGAGGGCCTAGGGTTTGAAACAGATTGAAACTTAGATTTGAGGACATGTTGTTGCTTCTGAAGTCTGGTGTCGCCGCACCTGCGATAGGATTGGTCGCAGGTGCAGACACATAGTTGCGAAGGGAGTCATCGTAGAAGCGAAGAGGGCTAGCTAGGGGGAGGGTCGCAGGTACAGAGTTTGGCACGCAGTTGCGCATCCGCAAAAGCGGAAAAGGCACCTCATATGCGAAATCTGTGCCTTTGCTACTGGACCGCAAGTGCGGTTGTGTGTCGCAGAAGCGGGCTCGCAGGAGCGGCCAATGCTCCGCAGAAGCGGGACCGTAGGAGCGTAATTGTTTCGCAGAAGTGGATTTTCATGGTCTTAGAGGGAACCGCACCTGTGATGATTTTTCTGCAGGTGCGAAATATCGTTGGGAAGAGGGTGCTTTTAAATCGAGACTTAGCTCTCATTTTTCTCATTTTCACTTGGATGCTGAATTTCGGGAGCTATTTTGGGGAGATATTCATCAAGCAATACGAGGTAAGGTATTCCCACTTATTGCAAGTTAAATACGTGAGTTATATATGGATTAAACATGAAATAATATAGAAAATTTGGAATTTTAAGGAAAAACCTAGAAATTGATATATTTGGATTTTTGACCGCGATTTTGGAATTTTAATTAGTTATAAACTATATATTTGAGTTCGTGGTGTCATGGATAATGTTTATCTTTGAAATATTTTGGAATTCGGGCACGTGAGCTTGGGGGTTGACTTTGTTGACTTTTCGAGTGGAGTTGGGAATTGTTATAAATTAATTAATTATGATGTTGGAGTATATTTTTATTCGTTTTCCTAATTGTTTGACAATTTTTGGATTGATGTGCATTGGTTTGAGGTGTTAGAGAGGCGTAGGAGCTAGTTATGGAACTTCAGAGCGAGGTAAGTCTCCTGTCTAACCCCGTGAGGAGAAAATTACCCCTTGTGTGTTATTCTTGTTATATGCTATATGTTGTGGGATCTGCGCACGTATGAGGTGACGAGTGTCCGTGCGTATGCTAGGATTCCTGATTATTTTCGGGTAGACTTAGGTTCACGCCATGCTTTAATTGTACTATTTGAGTTATACTTGCCTGTTGAATTCCTTTATTTTACGTTACGACCTGAGACTAGACTTGCGTAGAGTGATAGACTCGCTATTGTAGAAATTTGACGAGCTACTTAATTAACCGCAGAATAACTCTGCTTCCCTTACGAATTTCTCCCGCGTAGTTCAAGTTGGTGTTTTAATTTTGCACTTGAATTAGAAGAAGTGGTTGAGTCGCGTTGCTATGCATAACTAGTAAAAGATTGGAACTAATAAGAATGGGTCCAACTTTTTTTTTTTTTAATAAAAAAAATAGTAAAGTAGGCTGCCTCCTTTAACGATCGCCACAAGTTCATTTTATTAGTTTTAAACAATGTAAGTTAGATAAAATAATTTTTCTACACTAATCTCATCTTTTAAATTAGTAATAGTAGTAACCGCAAAGGCAACTCAATTACTCATACACTACTCATTTTGAATATGTAAATATTTTACAAAAAGTTGGGAATGATCAATCAATCTACAAAAAATGCTTCTTCTTTTTAAAAAAAAAAAAAATATTTCCGTAACATAGTCTCTAAAGTTACTTAGTTCTATATTTTTGGATAAAAATGTCGTAGTCTAGTTAAGTTATGAAGCGAAGGATGTTATTTCTTAAATATTAACGTCACTCTTTTATTTAGCCCACTAAATAATTTCAATAAAATTAGATATTTTATTTATTTATAAAAATGGCCCAATCTCCCATTGATCATGATTAACTCAATAATAATTGGTTTTAAGAAAGGTAAATAATTTCAACTTAACCGATTCCGGGAAGACTTGCTTCGAAATAAAGTCATAAATAAAAATGGCAAGTTCGTGAGGACACGTCTTGTTTTCAACTCTTTTAAATAAATAAAAGTGTTTATCTAATTAACTACGAGTAGGCTCCAATTTTAGGTGCGACACACGAACTAAGGTCGGGAATACTCGTATTGGTTAGTGTAAGCTAGGGTCGGGGATACTCGTCCTAGTTTGAGATTAATAAATTCATCAACAATAAAATCGGACATAGGCAAAACATGAAAATCAAATAAAGCATAGTCTATCCAAAAGCCAATTTTAGTTGATAAAGCGACTGCGCTAGAACCACGAGATTAGGAAAATGCCTTACACCTTCTCCCCGGTCAACATAATTCCTTACTCAGACTTTATTTTCGCAGACCAATAATAATAGAGTCAAACCTTCTATTGACTAGGGATTCAAATAAAAATTGACTTGGAACATCCAAAAATCAATTCCAAGTGGCGAGTCTATAAATAAAATAATACCTACTCAAGTTTGTTACTTTAATTGAAAAAATTCTTTAACCCACAACAATCGATAACATACATATCTTTTTGGGTAAAAAAAAGGTGTGACAACTTTGGCGACTCTGCTGGGGACTTCAAGAATTCGAGCTTGTACATTGACTTTATTTGACTTTATTAATTTTTGTAAATACAGTAATTTATTTGGGCCTAATGTGCTACTTGTCCGCTTTTTACCGCTTTGATATTGTTGAACTGTACATATAATCCGTCTTCTCACGCACCCCCTCTAAGTCTTCTGAATATAACCCCGGGAATCGCGAATATGCGCCACATTATTTTCTAAGATAAAGCCAGTGGGCCTGGGCTCCTGGTGAAGGATTATTAGTCACTCATGTTTAAGAACGGGGAGGGTCCAGTAGTTAAGCTAGAGAAGTATTGCACCCGGTACGCTACCCCTACCCAACACGAGTTGTGTAACGACCCGACCGGTCATTTTAAGTGTTTTAGCCCTGATCCCCTATTTATTGCCTCATCTATACTATATTGTGGTTATGTCACTTGCTGGGGTCTTTGATTTTGGTTTCGGGTGAGTTTCGGAGTGAAATGGGACACAAAGTTCGTAAGTTGAAGGTTTTAGTTGTAAAAGTTGACCGAAGTTTGACTTATATGAAGATGACTCTGAAATGGAGTTTTGATGGTTCCCTCCGTAGGGTGATTTTGGTCTTAGGGGCGTGTCCGGATATTGATTTGGAGGTTCGTAGGTCATTTCGGCATGAATTGGCGAATGTTGGAAAATGAAAGATTTTGGGAAAGTTTGACCGAGAGTTGACTTTATGGATATTGGGGTCAGATACTGATTCAGGAAGTTGGGATAGGTCTGTAATGTCATTTATGACTTGTGTACGAAATTAGAAGTCAATTGGAATTGTTTTGGTATGAACCAGCATTAGTTTTGAAATTCGGAAGTTACATAAGTTTCTTAGGCTTGAATCGATTTGCGATTCGTGATTCTAGTGTTGTTTGATGTGATGCTTCGAGTGTATTCGTATGATGTTTTAGGACTTGTTGGTATGTTTGGTTGAGGTCCGGGGGCCTCGGGTGTAATTCGGACCATGTTCGGCGCATTTCGGATCATTGAGGAATTGCTAAAGTTCTGGTTTCCTTCTACGCGTTTGCGAAGGTGTTCCCGCATTCGCGTAGAGTCTTCAAAGATGGCTGGAGGTTTACCTTTCGAATTCGCGAAGAAGGCCATGCGTTCATGAAGGGTCAAGGCTTTGTGCACTGCGATCGCGAACTGGGATCCGCGTTCGCGAAGAGGAAAGGCAGCCTGGGGTAGGACTCACGCGTTTGGTCTACGCGTTCGAGTGAAGGGCTTCGCGATCGCAAAGATTGAGAGCTTTTGTCATCGCGTTCGCGAGTGTATCCTCGTGTTCGTGTAAGAGGAAATCTTGGCAGTAACCTTTTGTGCTTCGCGAACGCGAGGCATTTTCTGCGTTCGCGAAGAAGGAATCACTAGGCAGCAGACTTAAGTTTCAAAATCGAGGGTTTATTTCATATTTGATATTTTGGACTTAGAGAGCTCGGTTTGAGACAATATTTCGGGGATTTTTCAGAGAGATTGTTGGGGTTAAGAATTTCTAACTCGATTTTGGTTAAATTACACGAATCTATCATTATTTTTATCATCTAATTAGGGATCTGAGTTGAACAATTGAGGAAAAATGGTAGAAACTTCTTAGGCTAAAAATTGAGGATTTGAAAGGCGATTTGATGTCAGATTTGAGTAATTCTTGTATGGTTGGAATCGATATCGAATGTTTATTCGGATTTCGTAAATTTGGTCGGGTTTCGAGGCACAGCCCGAGTTGACCTTTTGGGTTGATTTTTCAATTCTTTGCAACGATCGTAATTTCATTGTTTGAATTAGTTTTTTATAGTTATATTTATAGTATGAAATTATTTTGGCTAGATTCGAGTCGTTCGGAGTTGGATAATCGAGGAAAATGCCTCCTAGTTGATTGATTTAGTGTAGTTTGAGATAAGTGGCTTGCCTAACCTTGTGTGGGGGAATTACTCCTTAGAATTGATGATGTTTGTGATAATTGTGATGTGCAAAAGCCGTGTACGCAAGGTGACGAGTGTGTACACGGGCTAAATGTGGAAATTACTGGTTTTTAGCTATGTAAATTCCTTTCATGCCTTAATTGAGTTACCTTAACATGTTATAGGCATCATTATTTGTCTAAATTCACTTGCCTACTTGTCTTATATCATACTTGCTAATTTCTCTATATGTTTAGTTGAAGTTCTAATTTTCTTATTTCGTATTCATTATTTAACTGTTGAATTATTTACTTGAAATTGCTATTCTTGGAATATCTTGTTGTTGAAACTGGTATTGGGTTTAAAAGGCCGTGGTTCCTATTGAGGCAAAGTGTTAAGTTGTGAATTATCATTCTATTGAGTTATTCTTCCGGTTGTTATTGTTGAGGCTTTGTTTATATTGTGGTTGAGTCGTGGGCTCCTTATTGTGAAATTCTGTTATTGTTTGATTTCTCTGACAAGTTGTGAGATTGAGCACTTGAGGTGCGATTTGTGATACATTATGATATTGATACGCATGCGGTGGTATAAGGTCTGGATGTTGAAACGCATGCAGTGAGATAAGGTGGGCTTCATACGCGTGGCTAGTAGGGGAACTACTAGAAGTCATGCGGTGTTATAAGGTGGAATAAAACGCGGGATGCTATTTCGGAAAAAATAATTTTCAAAACTAAATGTAAAGGCTCCTGCGGTGATATAAGGAAAGATTGTGAGTTATTCTTATGATTTGGGACTACGAGGCGGTACCTCGATAGTGGCCTTTGTTGATCCTTTCTCTATTGGCTGTATTTGACTTTGGTTGTTTATTTTCCCTTGCATATTAATTGTTGTCTTTATCCATGTTACATTATTTTCTTTAGTTCTGTGTAACTAACCTTGATATAATATTCGTCATTTCAGTTTCATTAATGTCATTATTACACTGCCTACATTTATTCAATCTTTTATTAATTGCAACTAGGGCCCTAACCTGACCTCGTCACTACTCTACCGAGGTTAGGCTTGGAACTTACTTGGTACCGTTGTGGTGTACTCATGCTACTCTTCTGCACATCTTTTTGAGAAGATCCAGGTACGTCTTACTAGCCCAGGCATTAACTAGGACTCTATTGCAGAGACTTCAAGGTATACCTGTCAGCGTCCGCAGGTCTTGTAGTCCCCCTCTCTCTAGATCTCTTTATTCATTATCTTTTATATATGGACATGATGTGTAGGATTATCCAGTATTTCCACTTAGAGCTGTTGAAATTTGAGACTTTAATTTATTATTATTTCAGTTATTCCGCATGTTGTTAAGCTTACCTAGTCTTAGAGACTAGGTATCGTCACGATATCCTACGGAGAAAAATTAGGGTCGTGACAAGTTGTCCGCTCGTTTTATGTCCAGTCTAAATACACCTCATCCCCTAGAATTTTTAAAACCTAGAAGAACAAGCCACATGCTTGGTTATCCCTAGTAGGATCGTTTTGTTGCATCATGTGCCTTTGACCTAGCAAACTCGGCACATGGCTGGGTCCGTATAAGACCGGCACCCTCTTTGAGACCATCATGTTAACTAATGTGCTACTTGTGACATCATTTGGAAGGCTTACTTGCATTATGGACCGGCTTTAGAAAATTAGTTGAGCGGAATTTAAAACAAAATCATTACCCCGAAAATCATCCGTTTTTACTTAAAAATGATTTTTGGAGTAGTATTCATGAGATGTCCGGAAAAAAAAATCTGCCGAGTCTTTTTTCGAACTACGCGGGTATGATTCTCACCGGATGTGAGATATGTAAGCAACCTTTATCGGGTCCGGTCCCCACTTTTCAAACTAAAAAGAATGTAGATCCATATATCAAAAGTTATGCATGTGAATGAAATTTTTTGAATAAAATAAAATAAAATAAAATAAAATAAAAATAGTTATTTTTGTTCACCTTTTACCGTTTTGCCTTCGTATTCAGTCGTTTATGCCGGGACAAGCCTTAAAGACTTCTTCGGAAGTGTTGAAGGGCTATTTTGGTAAAAATAGCCAATTCAACTATTATGTCATTTATTTTATTTTATTTTATTTTATTTTATTTATCATTTTTGGCTATTTTTGCCAAGATAGCCTTAAAATCTTACTCGGGAGTGCTGAAGGGCAGTTTTCGTAAAAATGGTCATTTATATTCACATTTTTTGCCGTGTTGCTCTTATTTTTCGGTCGTTCTTGCCAAGTCAACCTTAATACTATTTTCGGAGTACCAAATGGTTGTTTTCGTAAAAACAACAACAACAACAACATACCCAGTATTATTCCACACCGTGGGGGTCTGGGGAGGGTAGTCTGTACGCAGACCTTACCCCTACCTTGTGAGGATATAGAGGCAATTAAAAATATAAATAAATAACTTTTTTTATACCCGTTTATCCATGTGTCCGGATGTGTTTACCAAGACACCCTTAGTACTTTCCATGGAGGTACTGAAGAGCCGTTTTTATAAAAATAACCATCTTGTCGCCTTCTATCATTTTGTCCTTTGTCCGACCGCTTTTATCATTTTTTTTGTTTCCTCGGCAAGATACCTGATTAATACTCCTAGAGTCTGGTCTTTTTTCCATAAGACATTTATCTATTGTCTTATTCGAAAGTCTACTTGATGTTATTTCTCTGAGTTTATATTAGGACTTGACCTCATATTTTTATTTTTCGAGGAACAATATGGATTCAATTAGTGGGAGGCCTGACAAAAGGCCGAGAGATGAAGAAGAGCACTCGCCGTTTAAGATTATCGACAAAGTACCTAGTTTGTTGAATCGTTTGTGGAATAACATGGATGGGTTAGATTGAGTAAAGATCAAAGATTGTTTGAAAAACTTGGTAAATATCATGGAGATCGAGCCCAAGCGATAACTCATCCAGGATTTGGTTTATATCTGGGACCGGAAGAATAATGTGTTTCATCTCAATGGGTTTGAGATGACTCCCATCTTTGAGGAATTCAGTGAATATACAGATTTGGGGCATAAGACTCGAACAAAGAGACTTTTGGCTCCCATGGATGTCACCGCTACCAAGTTCTTTGAGCAGATGAAGATCAGCCACGCCGAGATAGCACATGTGGCGCAAGGGAAGGTCCACCTAGATTTCTTGTATGACAGGTGCAAACATGAAGGGGGATTCTCAAATTATGGGACGAAACTCGTTAACAAACAAAACCAACAAACATGGCGAGATCATGGACGGAAAGCATTCATTGTAGCTTTTTTAGGGTGCATGGTCTTCCCAAGAGAGGATCGGAAAATCAATATTAAGTTATCTGGGATAGTCACTACCATAATGAAAAGAAATGATTCCTCCATTCTTTCTTTGGTGTTAGCAGATACCTTTTGTGCTTTGACTAGGTACTGAGAAGGAAAAGGTTTCTTTGAAGATTGCAATCTACTGCTCCAAATGTAGTTCATGGATCATCTTTTCCGTCGTCCTTATCAGGTAGACCACCATACTTGTTGGGGTAATCATGTTCGCTAGTATAATGCTAGATTGAAAAGTGAGCTAGAGATTCGTAGTTTTCGAGAAAGTGTCCAGGATTGGAGGGAACATCTTCACTCATTAACCGATGATCAGATCACATGGAATTATCCTTGGTTCTGAGTAGAATATGTCTTCTATAAGTCATCTTATCATCTGCTTTTGATCTTGATGGAGCTTCAGGATTATCAACCATATGCTTCCATGAGAATTCTACGTCAGTTGGGTCACAAATAGATAGTGCTCCTAATAGAGACTATGGAAACGTTTATTCGGGAAGCAACATCAGAGGATCCCATTCGTGAAGCTTATGCTCAATGTGTTTGGAATGGCACCAAAATACTCGAGCGTGGCACAATGGTGGCAGATCGAGAGCGGGGTGAGTTAAATCATTCTTATCTTGAGTGGTTCTATAATCAAGATGCTCTTGCAAATAGACCAGGGACAATTGGGAAGAGCACCATAGAGTGGGAGGCCGAGATTTAAAACAGAGTTAGGCTGGCTACTAAAGAGATGAAAAAAGATTATGAATCTGCCTTGGGAGCACTGCAGGAGGAACTCGACATCATTAAAATGGATAGGGATATGCAGTATGTTGCTTTTGAGAAAGAGAAAGCTTAGTGGGAACGATAGAGACAAGCACTTGTCATGCCCCGACTTCGGGGAGCGCGACCGACGCTCAACCGAGTGAACCCGGCCGAGCAAGCCTGTTAGATTTCCTTCTATCCAAACTCATCCATGAATAAAAAGGAGATGCACTCCATTAATCAAACACTGAAAAGATTTCATTAATAACTCTCATTTCATTTCCATTAGTAGCTTCATTCATAATTTCCAAAATATTACAAGTTTATAGATATAATGAAAAATATGTTTGCCAAATACCAACATTTTTAGTTCAATCCCCCATATTACACACCACCCACAACCTGTCTACGGAGCCTTTAAGTACAACAGAAGAGTATTATGAAAATGCCGACAACAAAGCCCCGGCTATAACTCAAAACACAAAGTACAACATCAACTGATATTAGGCCCGAAATAGAGTAGGGCTCACCAAAACCTGTTGAATAGGGAGTATCTGATAACGAGGACCAAAGTTGCCCGCTGATGAACTACCTGCATCCATTGAAGACGCAGCGCCCCTGGCAAAAGGGACGTTAGTACATATGAAATAGTACTAGTATGTAAAGATAATTGTCATCTTTTAAAATAGAATGCCAATATAAGAAAGGGAAAACCATAGAAACAACAAGTCACAATCAACAAATATCCAAATGTCCAGTTAAAACATAACAATTTTCAAAATACAAAATTAATATATATTATTGGTTGGGATATCATTAGCACTGATATACCACCGCGTTTGTAGCACGGAGTCCGATCACGCCCGATCGGCTAGGCTATCTCCCCACGAATAAAGTGGTTCGATATGTGATGCGAAAGAAAAGTGTTACCAAGAGTAGTATCACCATGTGCGCAACATGGCATCCGATCTCCACCCGATCAGCTAGACCGCCTTCCCAAATATGTCGTGTGGGTTGACTTTTCCAATCCATAATTATTATCAGTTCATCCCAATTAAGGAAAATATTATCAACCCATCAATCTCATCCCAAATAAGGGAAATAATCACAATCCACTCCTACACTGGCACGTGTAGTTTTAGGTGTGGGTTGTTACAACCCACCCTTCCTCGGTTTGCTAATGATACTTCCCAAAAATATTAATTTTGTTTTTCACACAAAGGTAACATAGGTACAAATGTATTTACCTCATCATCTTTAACACTGTATTAATCTTCACTAGTATTTTTAACCAATCACAACAACAATATTTCGTTGGCTCTTTTGGCCATTCACAAGATTTTTTATTCAAGGTACGGTGGCCGTATTTTAGCTCCACACTTTCATATCTTTCCTCCCATGGATCATCATCACAAATATCAACAATTATAATATTCTGGAAAACACAACTTTAAGTTCATTAGAAATGAAGGCTTTAAACACAATAGATTTCTTTCCAAGAAATAGAGTAAAATGATTGGTAATCGATGCGTAAGTTAAAATCATAAACAAGTAGCACACAATTTATTCTTGAATTACTTTTTCCCGCAAAAAGGGCGATACATAATTTTCACTCACGAATATGTAAGAACGCAAAACACATTGAAAATACTCACAAAGCATATCATTAGTTAAAACAGCCATATATGGGCATGACTTGAGTACATAAGCTTTTAGGCAATTCTATTTTTGAAATAATTTTGGAACAGTTGAATCAAAGCTCATTTCATAATCTTTCTCACATCATCTAATTTCTTTGGCACCATTAGCCACAAGTATGACTTTCATTCTTGGCATGTTGGCCACACTCTTTATTTCCAATTTACTTATTTTATTTTCAAGCAATCTTTATAGATTATCAACAACAAGACATTTCCAATCAAGACTTTAGGTACCCATATGAGCAATTAAGAGTCTTAGGCATATCTATTTTTTCCCACATAATTTGGCATACTAGCTTTTATTTGAAACACGACTCAAAGCCATAACATTTTAATACGCAATCAACACTTTGAATATATATATATATATATATATATATATATATATATATATATTGACATAAGGCTCATTCGGAATAGTCAAGTTTATAAGGGATAACCCGGAATATAGGAATTAGGAACTTGAGCCAACAATACTTGAAACTTACGAGAACATTATGGAATTTGATCCTAAGAGAGTAAATTAGACAACATACCTTGCTTTGAGCTTTCCTTAAATTACTACAATATTCCAAAAATCCTAGAAAACCCAATCTATTTTGAGACATAACAAAATTGAACACAAATTAGGAAGATATTCATGGTTTCAGCTCATTTAAGTATTTTATCAAACACTAAGTGTGTAAATTTGACTACAAGGTTCTTCTACAAGATTTTCTTCATTCCACAATCCAATATTTACTTATTTGAGCTCAACAATCTTTTCAAAAATCTTATTGGTACATGCATGTATAAATAATACTCTTACACTCAAGAATCATACTCCCAATCACTCATTTTTTACCCCAAACTCGAAATTGAAGACTAGGGTTAGATCTTTACCTCTTGAGTGAAGAACTTGTGAGATTTCCTTGTTGGATTTCAATGCTTGGACAAGATCTTGATGAACAAAGCATTTGTGCTACTTCATCTCTCTAGAACACTCTCACTTCTCTCTAAAAATATCAGGTTTTTGCCTTCAAAATGAGCCTCAAAGGCTATTTATCAAAATAGGACCGGGTTATAACAATAAAAAAAATGGATCTTCCAAACTCAGGTCTGCGATCGCAAAACTGACCGTAGAACAGGTATGCGGTCCGCAAAATGGACCACGAAACTGATGCCCAGAACTGGGCTGCACTGGACCGGTCTGCGATCATTCTGCGGTCTGCAGACCACTTTTGCAGTTCGCAGAATCACATTCTGCCAGCCTTTGGGAATGTAGTCATAACTTCTTGTAGGATTTTCCAAATGACTAACGGTTTGGAGAGTTAGAAACTAGACTCGAAGATCTTTCATTTTATAGGGTTTTCATTACCTAACTCCTTATATATATGTATATATGCTCGTCTAAAGTTTGGTCTTGTGCGTACTCATTTGGAACCTTAGTCTATCATATAATTTCCAACTTGACTTAGACTTAGGGATCTTCTTAGACCCCACATCACTTATAATATACCTCGTACACTTATTATCATTTCTAATTGATATCCATCATATTAATAGTCCTCGTCTGCACACAAAATAATATAACTAGCACACATCAACTTTTTTAATAGCGCTTAAGTACTTCAAAATTTTCTGGGGTGCAACAAAAGCCGACTGAAAGATTTAGGGAGTATGCCATCAAGTGGAGGGAGAAAACTGCTAGAGTTAAGCCACCCATGGATAACCACGAGTTGATCACTATTTTTCTAGAGGCTCAAGAGCCTGATTACTTTCAGAACATGATGTCCGCGACGGGTAGACCTTTTGCAGAAGCGATCAAAATAGGAGAGATGGTCGAAAATGGCCTCAAGACTGGCAGAATTGTAAGTCAAGCTGCTCTCAAAGCCACCACCCAAGCAATCCAAAATGGATTGGGAAGTTTGGAAAATAAAGAGAAGAGAGATGAAGGGTCCATGATGACTTCGGGATCCAGGGAAGTCCAAAGAGGGGCATCATACCCTTATGTGCAAGTTCAGCAGGGGCAATCTAGCTACTCTCAACATTATTATCCCTGTCCAATTCCTTATTACTCTGTGGGCCCACCACAATATACGGTGTTTAATGACCAGTCTTATGCTCGGCCTCCCAATCAATAGGCACAGGCACCAGCTCCAAGGATCCCCCGACCTCAGTAGCAAAAGTTTTGGGTACCCTACAATGCTCGTCCTAGGCAGGATTATGGTCGAGAGCAGAGGCTGATGGAAACATTCATTTCATTGGCTGAATCATACTCTAGTCTGTTCTAGAAGTTAAAGCAGATGTGCGTGATTGGATCCATCTCCCCTCACCATATGCATCCCGATTCATATGGATTTCAAGCAAATGCTAGATGTGAATATCATTCAGGTGCCCCGGGGCATAGCACTGATGATTGTTGGACTCTGAAGAGAGCCATAGAAAGACTCATCACTGAAAAGTTGATCTGGTAGCAAATGGCGAAAACCCTCATAATGTTACAAGCAACCCATTGTCGGCACAGAACAATGTTTATTTTATGGGAATGATTGACCGAGATCAAGAATACATACCGATTGGTCTAGCAGAAATGATAGTGGGAACGATTCAAGAAGGAACATGATTGAAAGTATGTCCAAGCCAAGATGTGTCGTTGATTGTGAAAGGCGCCCGAAGCTCAGAGAAGGCAACTTTATATTCTCCAAAAATCTAGAGGTTGGAAGTCCGCTCCACTGTTCCAAGCCCAAGGTTGTATGTCCTGAGAGGCTGCCCCATCACAAGGCAGAATCAGGGAGGTACAAAAGGTATAACAGAGCCGATCATAATCAAACCCGTCATGCAATCCCGTGTGACAAACACGAACACCATTCCTTGGAACTACAACAAAACTGTGGTGACCTACAAAGGTAAGAAAATCATTGAAGAAGTGGGGGAAACTAGATGTTTGACTCGATCGGAGAGGTGTTACTCTCTTGAAGAGTTGAGGAAGGCCAAGCAAATCAGAGAAGGCCAAATGCCAATAAAAAAGACAGTCACTGAAGAAGAGGCGGAAGAGTTTTTGAAAAAGATGAAAGTTCAGGATTACACAATCATTGACCAGCTGAAGAAGACTCCTGCTACAATCTCTCTGCTATCTCTGCTCATAAATTCTGAAGAGTACGCCGTGTACTAATCAAGATCTGGAATGAGGCACATGTCTCAGAGAAGACCACAGTGAATCAGTTAGAGAAGATGGCCAACATATGTTTTGAGGTGAATAGAGGAGGGAGCCAGGCACAATGGGGCTTTGCACCTTACTCTCAAATGTGAGGGGCACTACGTAAAGCGAGTCATGATTGATGGAGGCTTGAGCATAGATTTATGACCTCTCTCTACTTTGCAAAGCATGAAGATCAATACAGATAGAATTTGACCCAGCAATGTCCGCATCCAGGCTTTTGATGGCTCAACGAGAGACACCATTAGGGAAATCAACCTCACCATAACAATTGGGCCGGTTGATTTTGAAATTGTCTTCCAAGTAGTGGATATGGAAATGTATTATAACTTTTTTCTTGTAAGTCCATGGATCCATATGGCTCGAGCTGTGCCATCCACCTTGCATCAGATGCTCAAGTTCGAATATGACATGCAAGAAATTATTGTTCACGGAGAAGACGAGTCATCTATTTATAAAGACATGTTAATCTCGTGTATTAGGCCAAGGAAGGGTGTGAGTCCATTGTCAATCAGGCTTTCGAAGTGGTTGTTGTGGACCATGTTGAGGAAGGAAAACCCATTGTGCATCCTCAGCTTTCCGCCACATCTGTAATGGTGGATGCATTTATGCTAAGACAAGGTTATGAGCCAGGAAAAGGCTTGGGGCATCATTGCGAGCAATTTCGGAACCCATTTATCCATTCAGTAACAAGGGTACTTTTGGCCTAGGTTTCAGGCCAAGACAAGCGGATGAAGACAAAGCCAAGCACCACAAAAAGCATGGGTGGGACTTGTGATAAGTAGGGATTTTAACCTGTTATTTGCTCTCTTTTACTTGTGTTTAGGGCCAAAAATGCGTGAAGGTATTCCCAAAAACTAATGTAATATGCTTGCTAGCAGGGATTATTCAAAATGAGCCAAAGGAGTCATAATCAACTCATAAAGGAGTCAAAACTTGAACAAAAATCAAGACTGGGCCAAAAGATGTGAAATGTGGACCACACAAATATTGTGCGGCCGCGGCCACTATTTCGAGGTCCGCGAAAGGAAGATTCAGAGAGATGAATTTTTGGGCTAAAACATGAACGCGGACCGCGTTAAAAAGGTGTGGCCGCGAAAGTCCCTGCACGACCACGATTGGAATTTTGCGGACCGCGGTTGCTGAAGTTCAGAGAGCTTACATTTTAAGCAAAAATAAGAAGTGCAGTCCGCGTCAAGATTATGCGGCCGCGGAAGTCTCCTATGCGACCGCGATGGAAAATACGCGGTCTGCAAAACCCAGATTCAGAAGTGAAGAATGCGGACCGCGATTAGAATTACGCGGCCGCTAAAGCAGGAGTGCGGCCGCGTTCAGAATTATGCGGCCGCTTAACCTCCATAGGGGTATTTTTGTCCGAAAATATTAGCTTAGTATAAATAGAATTTTTGTCATTTTTAGGTTATGGGGCGTATTTAATGAGCACATGAGACGACTAGAACTTCCCTTTTGGGTAATTTTGTGTTAGATTCAACTTTTAACATTAGATTTTCATCTTATAATCTAGTATTATGAATTGTATCTTCTTTTTATCTTTGATATCTGCTATTTCTATGAGTAACTAGACCCATATCTAGGGTTGTGACCCAACCCTAGGGTGGGTAGTTAGTAATATTTAGCCTAGTTCTTGCTAGAATTGTAGAATTAGTGGTTGCAAACACAAATTCATGCCTTTATGATTTAGTCTCTTCTTGAGAAAGAGGACCAAGTCTAGGAAATCCAGGCTAATAAGGAATTAGGGTGAACTCAAAAAGGTATTGTCGTGAAAGTCCTTGCGCGGTCGCGATTGGAATTTCGTGAACCGCGGTTGCTGAAGTTCAGAGAGCTTACATTTTAAGCAAAAACAAGAAGTGCGGTCCGCATCAAGATTATGCGGTCGCAGAAGTTTCCTATGCAACCGCGATAGAAATTACGCGGTCCGTCAAACCCAGATCCAGAAGTGAAGAACGCGGACCGCGATTAGAATTACGCGGCTGCTAAAGCATGAGTGCGGCCGCGGTCAGAATTACACGAGCGTGTAACCTTCGTAGGGGTAGTTTTGTCCGAAAATCTCAGCTTAAGTATAAATAGAACTTTTTGTCATTTTTAGGTTATGAGGTGTATTTGCTGAGCACGTCAGACTAGTAGAACTTCCCTTTTGGGAAATTTTGTATTAGATTCACCTTTTAACATTAGATTTTCATCTTATAATCTAGTATTATGAATTTTATCTTCTTTCCATCTTTGATTTCTACTATTTCTATGAGTATCTAGACCCATAGCTAGGGTTGTGACCCAACCCTAGGGTGGGTATTTAATGGGTACTGAATTTTAGGGCTTGAATGTTTATGAGTTAGTGATATTTAGCCTAGTTCTTACTAGAATTGTAAAATTAGTTGTTGCAAATATTGATTCATGTCTTTATGACTTAGTCTCTTCTGGAGAAAGAGGACTAAGTCTAGGAAAATCAGGCTAGCAAGCAATTGATAGCCCTAATTAAAGGGTTAAACCTAGAGATAGTAATACCCGACTTGAGCTATTATCACGTGACTTGCATGAATACCCATTTGGACTTGAGAAAGTCAAACTGGGAAAAATCACTCAAACTATTGAGATGTATAGAGTGAGTACTTAGGTGAGATAGCTATATCACGACCCCAAATTAATCAAGTTTCACCTAGATTCTTACTACCCGTAAGATGACCACCAAGGAGGAAGTCACTACCCTAGTCCTTTTAAACACTTTAAAACCAACATAAACAATATTGTACTTAGCTTTAATCATTGCATACAATAGAATAGAATTATAAGTAGAATCAAAACCAAAATGTGTGAAAGCGAATTATTAACAAAACACGCATCTAGACTTAGATATAAACCTAATTCCAAATCAATTAACTCCTTGTGGATTCGATCCTGACCTTGTTGGGTAAAACTGCATCAACCATCCTCGCTACTCAATAGTAGTGCAGGTTGAGTCCCGATCAATATTTAGCGTCGTTGCTGGGGAGTTAGACGGTCTTAGCTATATATCTAACTATTTGTATGTTTTGTTTCTCTTTTCTTCCATTTTTCTAATTTTTGTGTGTCAACTGCTTTTAGGTACCAAATGTCTCTTAACGAGGTCCTCAGACATATTCCTAAGGGGGAGGAGGTTGATAAAAATGAAGTGGATGAGGTTTATCTTGAACCTCAAGTACAAAGAAGAGGCCGCCCGCCTCATGACAACATTCCAAACCCTCCCCACCTCCTCCAAGGGCAGCACGCCGTGTGTTTCCCAATGAAGGCTAGGCAAGTGCAATTGTCCTGCCCCGGATTCGGGCGGGCAATTTTCAGATAACCAATATCATGCTTACTCTCTTGGAACAAAGGGGTTTCTTCACCGGAGCTCCACATCAGAACGCATATAAGCATCTCAAAGGTTTTGTAGACACATGCTGGGGGAGAAAGCAGACGAATATATCTGAGGACGCTTTGAGGTTAAGGCTTTTCCCGTTCTCACTTAGAGGGTAGGCTTTAGATTGGCTTGAGAGGCCACCCAACCATTCCATCTCCACTTGGGATGAGTTGGCCAAAAAGTTCATAGCGAAGTTCTTTTCTCCGGGACATATGGAAACATTGAGAGATGAAATCCTTGCTTTTGAATAAGAGCCAAATGAACTGTTACATAAGATTTGGGAACGGTACCGGACAATGTTCAAAGAATGCCCCAACAATGAGATGACTGAATCAATGATCCATTTAACCTTTTATAGGGGTATTAACACGACTAACCAGTGTGTGGTGAATCAGCTCGCATGGGGTAACTTTATGAACACGCCATATTCCGAAACATGTGAAATATTAGATAAGATGGTAGACACCTCTTCAGCTTGGCAAAGTCGGGCCAACGTTCCTCAGGGTGACCCTAATGTTATCCACCTTCACAAGGAACTCCATGATCACGGACAAGCCATAGCAGAGTTGACAGCTATCATGAATCAGTTAGCCAAGGCACAACTTCAGCACGTTCAGGGGCCAAAGCAAGTAAATGCCATGGAAGGAGTGAATGTAATGGTTAACAAGAGAAGACAAAGAGGTCAACAAGTTCAACATAATCAGGATCAATTTGAACAAAGTGGTAGTGGGTACGACCAAGATGACGCTTATGACAATCAAAGTGAAGAGGTTCAATATGTGAATAATTACCAAGGTCAACGGAGCAATGTTCCAAATTAACAACAATGGAGATCACAGGGAAACAATCAAAATTGGGGAAACCAAGGCCAAGGAAATTGGAATAGTGGCAACAACAACAATCTGAACAATTGGGGGAACAACAATCAAAAATTGGGGGAATCAAGGAAATAACCAAGGCAATTGGGGTGGAAACGGAAACCAAGGGGTTGGAATAACAATAATCAAGGGAATCGGGGGTTGGGCTCTCAAAGGCCTCCGATGTATCAACAACCCAACAACCCGCCTCCATATCCGTCACAAGGGCAAAGTTCTTCCAATAATGAGATGAGACAGATAGAAAGTATGTTTAAGCAAATGATGGAAAGAACTGCCGACTCCGATGCCCAAATAGCCTCGCACAACACTTCTATCCGCAACTTAGAAGTCCAAATGGGTCAAATTTCTCAAGCCTTGAATACTCGACCCAAGGGGGCACTACCAAGTGATACGGTAGTAAACCCAAAGGGTGGAAACAATATGAGCCATGCTATGGCGGTGACTACAAGAAGTGGTAGAGGTGGAGTTGCTAGTACCTCCAATCCAAGAAAGATCGTGAATGATGATGAGGTTGTGAAAGAAGAGGATGAGCCAAGAAATGATGAGAATGTGAATAATGAAATGAGGATAGACATTGATAAAAACGTGGAGGGGACAAAAGATGACGTGAACCCGTCTAGGGAACACGTGATAGACATACCGGATCCGGTAATGCCCAAAGCCAAGGCTCCTTTTCCAAGGCCTCATCCACCATATCCTTAAAGGCTCGCAAAGCAAAACAACGAGAACCAATTAAATAAATTCATTGATATGATGAAAAGTTTGTCCATAAATGTGCCTTTGGTTGAAGCTCTAGAACAAATGCAGGGAAATGCCAAGTTCATGAAGGACTTGGTAACAAAGAAGAGGTCAATGAACTGTGAGACGATCAAAATGACACATCAAGTGAGTGCCATTGTGCATTCCATGGCTCCAAATCTAGAAGATCATGGTGCCTTTATAATTCCATGCACTATTGGTAGTGCCGATTTTCCCAAAGCCTTGTGTGATTTGGGAGCGAGCATTAATTTGATGCCATATTCTATGTTCAAGACATTGGGGATTGGGCAACCGTGACCTACTTCCGTGAGGTTGCAAATGGCGGACCGAACAATGAAGAGGCCATTAGGGATAATTGATGATATGCTGGTTCGGGTCGACAAGTTCATACTTCTCGCAGATTTTGTGATACTCGATTGTGAGGTTGACTATGAGGTACCAATCATATTGGGGAGACCTTTCCTAGCTACAAGGAAAGCCTTAGTTGATTTGGAAGCTGGGGAGCTCACATTCCGGGTGGGCGATGAAAAGGTTCTGTTCCACGTGTACAAGTTAATGAGGCAGCCTAATAGCAACGAAGTATGTTCGTTTGTGGATCTTGTGACTGGGGTGATTGTTGATGACACAAGTGCTATGATGAATATGGAAGATCCTTTGGAAGTTGTATTGTTGAATCATGATGAGGATGAGAAGGAAGGCTTGGTAGAATGTGCAAATGCTTTGCAAGGAATGGGATCCTACACATATGGACCCCGAAAACATTCCTTGGACCTTGAGAACCAGAAGACTCCACCAACAAAGCCCTCAATCGAGGAGCCACCCACATTGGAGTTGAAGCCCTTGCCTTCACACCTCAAGTATGAGTTCTTAGGCCCTTGTTCCACATTACCTGTTATTCTTTCTTCGTGTTTAACTAACGTGGAGGTAGATTACACCCTTCCGGTGCTTCAAAGAAGGAAGAAGGAAATAGGTTGGACATTGGTGGATATTTGGGGTATAAGCCCCACCTTTTGCATGCAAAAAATCATATTGGAGGAAGATGTCAAACCCTCTGTGAAACATCAAAGGAGGTTGAATGAGGTCATGCAAGAGGTAGTCAAGAAAGAGATCATTAAGTGGCTAGATGCAGGGGTTATGTACCCCATTTATGATAGAAATGAATTGATCCCCACAAGAACTGTCACTGGTTGGAGGGTATGCATGGATTATAGGAATCTGAACAAAGTGACCTCGAAAGACCATTTTCCATTGCCATTTCTTGACCAAATATTGGATAGACTTGCCAGATGTGCTTATTATTGCTTTTTGGATGGGTATTCCAGATATAACCAGATTCTCATTGCACCTGAAAATCAAGAGAAAACCACCTTCACTTGTCCGTATGGCACATTTGCATTCTCAAGGATGTCGTTTGGTTTGTGTGATGCACCGGCTACTTTTCAACGGTGTATGATGACAATATTTACGGATATGGTGGAGGACTCCCTCGAGGTGTTCATGGATGATTTCAGTGTTGTGGAGGATTTCGTTGAAGAATATTTGAATAATCTTGATTAAGTGTTGGCCCGATGTGAGGAGACCAACTTAGTGTTTAACTGGGAGAAGTGCCACTTTATGGTCGAGGAGGGCATTGTCCTCGGCCATAAGATCTCCAAGAACGGTGTTGAAGTGGACAAAGCAAAAATTGAAGTGATATCAAAATTCCCTCCTCCGACTTCCGTCAAGGGAGTGAGGAGCTTTCTTGGTCACACAGGGTTTTACCATAGGCTCATCAAGGATTTCTCAAAAGTGATGAACCCCTTGTGCAAGTTTTTGGAAAAAGATGTCAAGTTTGTGTTCAATGATGATTGCATGAAAGCTTTTGAGCTACTCAAGTATAGGTTGACTACCACTCCCATCATTACCACCCCCAATTGGATATTACCATTTGAGCTCAAGTATGATGCTAGCGACGTTACGGTAGGAGCGGTATTGGGGAAAAGAATCAACAAGATATTTCATCCGGTCCATTATGCAAGCAAAATAATGAACGACGCCCAAGTCAACTATACGGTGACCGAGAAAGAGCTATTAGCCATTATCTTCGCCATGGAAAAGTTTCGCCCGTACCTCATGGGTACCAAAATGATTGTGCACACCGATCATGCGGCACTTCGTTATTTGATGAGTAAAAAGGACTCTAAGGCTAGGTTTGATGAGATGGGTTCTTCTTCTACAAGAGTTTGACCTGGAAATCATAGATCGAAAAGGGAGTGAGAATCAAGTGGAGGACCACTTGTCCTACTTGGAAGAGGAGGGGAGGCCCCATGATGGCCTAGAGATTAATGATTCATTTCCGGATGAACAACGCCTCTCCGTGTCTGTGACTGGGATACCTTGATTCGCCGATGTGGCTACCTTTCTTGTGACCGACATTATCCCGAATGAGCTCTCTTCAAACCAAAGGAAGAAGCTCAAACGGGACTGCTTGAATTATTATTGTGACGAGCCATATCTTTTCAAAATTTGCAATGATGGTGTTATCCGGAGATGTGTTCTGAAAGAAGAGCAATTGAATATTCTTGAAGTTTGCCATTCCTCACCCTATGGTGGTCACCATGGTGGGGCGAGAACTGCTACAAAGGTCCTAAGTTGTGGATTCTATTGGCCTACCTTGTACAATGATGCTAGCGAGCTCGTTAGGCGTTGTGATGAGTGCCAAAGAGCTGATTGAATATCGAAAAAAAATGAAATGCCTCTCACCACCATCCTTGAGATTGATATTTTCGACGTGTGGGACATCGACTTTATGGGGCCATTTGTGAGTTCATGTAGGAACACTTATATTCTTGTTGCTGTGGATTATGTTTCCAAATGGGTTGAAGCGGTGGCTTTTCCCAACAATGAGGCACAAAGAGTGGTGGCTTTCTTAAATAAAAATATCTTCACAAGGTTTGGCACCCCAAGGCTATCGTTAGTGATGGGGGTTCTCATTTTTGCAACAAAACCTTTGACACTTTACTTTCCAAGTATGGTGTCAATCATAAGGTGTCAACCCCCTATCACCCCCAAGCAAGTGGATAGGTTGAAGTCTCCAATAGGGGGATCAAGAGCATTCTATCCAAGACTGTCAATCCAAACCGGACTGATTGGTCAAGGAAACTTGACGATGCTTTATGGGCCTATCGAATAACTTACAAGACTCCAATTGGTATGTCTCCGTACCGGTTGGTATTTGGGAAAGCATGCCATCTTCCGGTTGAATTAGAGCACAAGGCCATGTGGGCGCTGAAGAAATTGAACCTTGAATGGGATGTAGCTGCCAATCTCCGGGTAGAGCAACTAAATGAACTTGATGAGTTCCGATTCCATGCTTATTCCAACCCGTCCTCGTATAAGGACAAGATGAAGTACTTACATGATAAGTATATCCGGAACAACGAATTCAAGGAAGGTGACTTGGTTCTTCTATTCAACTCTCGGTTACAGTGTTTCTGGGAAAGCTCAAGTCAAAGTGGAGTGGTCCTTTCGAAGTGGTACATGTGACTCCTTTCGATGCTCTAGATTTGAAAAACAAGAATGGTGAGATATTTAGAGTCAATGGGCACCGAGTGAAGCACTACCTTGGAAATATTGATGATAGCCACGTTGTGGCATTGATCCATTTCAAATGATGATGGTAACATGCGTCGTGCCGCGACATTAAATCAGGCGCTTCTTGGGAGGCAACCCATGTGTTTTTCTTTCTTTTGATTTTCTTTGTAGATTAGACATTGTTTTGGACTAACTTGTTGTGAAGTGCATGTAGGAATTGGTTGTATAGTGCAGGTAATTGGCAAGGAAAAGAGTTGGCTAAGTGGTGAACATTCGCTGATCGCGCTCAAACTTTCGCAGACTGCATGAGTACTTTGCGACCGCACAATTCTGCGCGCGGTCGCGTAGCTGAAATGGGAAAAATGGAAACTCTTTGAAGTTGTCCTGTCAAAATTCCTTCATAGTCCGCGACCGCCCTCATATTTTTGCGGTCCGCATAAATTATGCGTCCGCGACCAGTGTTTTGCGGACCGCGCCCGTGCATCTGAGGCAGACCTACAGAAAGGTAAAAAGTGCGAACCGTGACAAAATTTCGCGGCACCACTCAGGTAAGGCGGTGGGGTCACTAGGTTCCGAGTATAAATAGAAGTTCTTTAAACTTTTCACACTTTACGAACCCTAACCTCTCAGACGCACCTAAAGCACTATGCATCATTACTTGGTTTCAAACTCATCTTACTCTCATCAATTGACGTTTCCCTACCACATTTTACAGCTGCTATGTTCATTTCAATGATTTGATTTTATCTTTTTCTTTTCTTTTCTCTTTGTTTTAATTTTTCTTTTTAGATAGGGCTAGAAATCACGCCAAAATATCAAATTAGTGCTTAATATTTTATTAGCAACATATGGGTAGTGTTTGTATGCATAATGGGGATTGGGGTTAGTAACTTTTCATGTTTAATTGCTACAATTCTTGGGTAATTAGTGAAAACCTTAGTTTTAGGTGTTCATCAGTGCCGATTTATGTTGAATTTCGCGGTCGCGATCATTCTTCTATGTCCGCGATAGGGTATGCGGCCGCGTCCAAAATTATGCGGTCCACGATACCCTAGCTTCAAAGCACTGATGGTCATTTAGAATTCGCAGCCGCGGTCATTTTTATGCGGTCCGCGGTTGATCTTTCGCGGCTTCTTTCGCGGTCCGCGCATTTGAACTTCAGAGACTCTATCATTTGCCTTTGCGGCCGCGTTCATTTTTATGCGGTCCACGATTGGTCTTTCACGTTCGCACTCATTTTTGTGCAGTCTGCGGTTGATCAAGTTCAGAGAGCCAATAGTATGAACCTGGCCTCTTCGCGGCCTCGTTCACTTTTACGCGGTCCGCGATGGACAGTTTGCAGTCGCACTCATTTTTGTGCGGTCCGCGTTGCCCTGTTATGAGAAGCAGTTTTTTTCATTTCATCTGTACTGCTTTAACATATAATTGAACCCCAATTCTAATTGTCTTTCACTACTTGTGTGTTGCATAAAATGGTGTATTCTCATGGGAGAGGAGACACTTCAAAAGGGAGGGCAGAATCCTCCCGAGGCTGGGGTAAGGGAAAGCAAACCTTACCCTTAGCAGCCCAAAGGGTAGTAGGCAAAAAGGCTACCCTCGTTAGACCTCCTGCCGACTCCTCGGACACAATTGAATACCTCATATCCCGGGAGATATCTGAGGGGGATTCTGTACAACCACAACCAGGGGCACAATCATAATAACTCCCCGGCAAATTCCATTTAGTCGATGAGCCTACCTCCTCCTCTAGTTCTTCTGATGACTCAGAGGGAGGTAGTCAGGCATCCGAACCATCTCCTCTACCTGCTACAACACCTACCTCAATAGCTGCCCCAATAAATGTTGATGATGATAACGAGGTCCTGGATGATGGGAGAGAGGGTGACACAATTATGGGAGGCCTGCCTGGCTAGATCAAAGAAGCCGGAGGTGTGGGCTGATAGGTTTGTAAGTGAAAAGGCGTATAGCAAATTTTGGGAATGGTGCCCCCAAAGGTCACTCACTCTTGAGCAACAATTCATAACAAAAGACCTAAGCCAGCACAATCCGAATTTCCTACGGAAGTTTACGGAGAGAAAAGGATGGAAATGGTTCACCTTTCGGTTGAAAGATGCCAATGAATACTTCGCCAAGGAATTTTATACCAATGTTGCCCACATCAAAAAGGGTACAAAGGTGACGAAGGTCAGGAACTTGAAAATTCGGTTTGATGGAAACGCACTGAACAGTTATGTAGGGTTTGAGGAGGTCAAGGTAGTGCAATACCTAGAGAATATAGCCTTGGGTGATGCAGTTTGTCCATGGTTAGCTGAGCTACTTACTATTTTGGGGACAACATCTGCATGGCTTACAATAGGAGTTCAAATTATCAGAGTCACCCTTAACTTTGAAGCAAAAGGGTGGGCGACGTTCGTGTGCAGCCGTCTTGACCCGTGCCATCATGAGAACGTCCTTCCACTCTCCCGGGCAGTATTGGTAGCTTACATCATGGCAGGCTATCAAGTTAATATAGGAAACTTGATGTCCAACAACATCTCCAATGCAGTTCAAAAAGAAGAAAGATCATATCCCTACCCCAACTTCCTCATAGAGTATTTCCACGACCAAGGGGTAGAGCCGAGGAATTTTGATATGGAGGTGAAGGCTAAAATGCCTTTCTCATGGTACCACCTCCAGGGAGCGGACATCCCTAAGTTTAAGGGTAAAGCCACTACCCCTACTGTCCAGTCTAAAGAGCCAGGGGTAGTGGCCACCGGGTCAGTTGCCGAGCCCTCCACAGCAGCCGGTACTTCTGCCGGAGGAGCTGCCATGCCCCCTCCTTCCTCCGGGCCATCCATCACAGTGCCATTATCTGTGCCTTCATCTTCCACCTACCATCAGACTGCACTGCAGGTTTTACAGACACTATCCAGCCTTAACAACTAGATGCAGGCAGCTAGCACAAAGCTGACTGTCCTATCCAGTGCAGTAGCAGCACAGTCTTTATCCCCATCAGAGCTTCAGGTACCTCCATCATTGGAGGAGTCTTTGAAGAAGATTCAGGACAACCAGAACAAGATTCAGGATGACCAGAAGAAGATTCGGGAAATTCTTGATACACATGGGAGGATCATCAAGGATTTGGGGAAGCAGGTGAAAAAGATGCGGAAAACTCAGGCATCTAAGGATTTGGTGAAGAAGTTGAGCAAAGAGGTTCAGAAGATTGCTTTTGCCGGTGATATTCCACTGGACATGCTCATGGAGGAGACAACCCCAGCAGCACCTACACCAGTGCATGAGGCATCAGATGCAGCAGTTGGCCAGTCTGAGGAACCGGTTGCCACTACACATATTGCTGAGGAGATGATACAGATGCTCAGGCACCCCATGGTCCCCCAGTCAGAGGATGTGGAGATCCAGTTAGAGGACACAGAGGGAGTTGATGATCCTATGAAGTCTGAGGACCCCACTTATGTTCCTGACCCGATGCAGACAGAGACCACATAAGGAGGTCTCTTGACTCTCTAACCTTTCCCTAATCTTATTTTGATATTAGCATTGAGGACAATGCTATTTTTTATTTGGGGGAGGGGGGGGGGTCCATTTTGATTTAATTTGTGATGACATTTGGTATGTAATAACTATGATACTCTTTTTCTTTTTCTTTATTTACCGTTATTTTTACTTTTGGTATGTATATAATTTTACCATTCGATGTATATATTCATTTTCATTATGTATATATTCGTTTACTCCATTTTGTACATATTTAGTTTACTTTCCGTAGTTCACTTCATAACTTCTTTTGTTATTTTTCCTTAATAGCTTAGCTTCTTATTTCCTCTAGTAGCTTATTTTTAAGTTTTTAGCTTCTTTTTATATTTTTTTTGTGTGAACAATAAGCCTTTGATTTTTGTAATGCCACGGTTCTTTTCAAAGGTTGATGTTGTATGAACCGGGTGTCTCTTCCTAACGATGGATGGCGTGACAACCTTCTTAAGGAATCAAGTCTGTTTCCTTTTTGTTTTGGTGTATATAGTAGTAGTAATGAATAAAAGTGTCTCAAGCATGCTTCACTTGGTACTAACACATTTACCTTCGACCTCATGGTTAGAGACAAGTTGATTGGCAAAGATTAGCTCTAGTTGTGACCTTTATACTCTTGCGTTGACTAAAACAATCATCGAGTGGTTTCCTTGAACCATTTGTGATTTCCAATCGTAGCTAGGGTTGTTGTGGCCCCTCGACTCTGTTCTCTTCAACAATCCAGCATCTTGAGAGGTGAGGTATTGAATTGCAAGTCCAAGTCCCGTGCCAATAAGTCTAGAAGTTGCCCTGAATGTTTATCTAGGCGAAATTCTAAGTGTAGCTCGACTTGAGAAATGATTGTAGGCTCTCCTTGGTCCAATTTGAACTTTGAAAGCTTCTGTAGCCCACCAATATGATATCCCTAGTCAACTCCTTTGAGCCTAAGCCTTTTTTATTCAATAGCCACATTACAAGCCTTTATCCGTTCTATAATGACCCTCTCTTGACACCCAATCTTCCCTTAGCATTCATGATGAACAATTGGCAAAAGCATAAGTTTGGGGGAGAGACGAGGAATTTGAAAGTGATAAAAGGTTCAAAGAAAAAAAATTGTTAAAAAGGAAAGGCAAAGAAAATGAAAAAAAAAAAAGAAATACGTCAAAAAGAAAGTGAAGGTTGAATGGATTCATAGAACGCAATGATGAAAGGCAGGGAATGATGAGAAAGGGAGAAAAATGATTGCCATGAGTAAGAAAGAGTGACGGTGTGTCTCTCTAGTTCCCCTAAGGAAGAAGAAAATGACTCAAAGAGTCAAGAAAGTATGAGCCGAAATGAGAAAATAGAGTGTTTAAGGAAAGATGAAACCATCATAGTTCGATAAAGGCCTACCTTGATCCAAAAGCCTTCATTACATTCTGTTAAAGCCCTATATGATTTCAAGTTGAGTGAGCTAATATTATTGGTAATTTACATAAGGGGCAAGCTTATGGTAGTTAGAGCCGGACTTGCGCATTCTTTTGAGAGTGATGAGCGCACTTCTTCACAATCCTTGCTTTGAGTGGTACATTCTGAAAAAATGAGATTTGCTCATGAAGAGTAGAGTAAGAGGAGTTTGGGATCCACAATGACCTATATGTAATATGCTTGCTTGCAGGGATTGTTCAAAATGAGCCAAAGGAGTCATAATTAACTCATAAAAGAGTCAAAACTTGAACAAAAACCAAGACTGGGCCAAAAGATGTGAAACACGGACCACACAAATACTGTGCGGCCGCGAAAGCTACAGTGCGGTCGCGACCACTATTTTGAGGTCCGCGAAAGGAAGATTCAGAGAGATGGATTTTTGGGATAAAACATGAACGCGGACCACATCAAAAAGGTGCTGTCGCGAAAGTCCTTGCGCGGTCGCGATTGGAATTTCGTGAACCGCGGTTGCTGAAGTTCAGATAGCTTACATTTTAAGCAAAAACAAGAAGTGTGGTCTGCATCAAGATTATGCGACCGCGGAAGTCTCCTATGCGATCGCGATGGAAATTACGCGGTCCGTGAAATCCAGATCCAGAAGTGAAGAACGCGGACCGCGATCAGAATTACGCCGTCGCTAAAGCAGGAGTGCGGCCGTGGTCAGAATTACACGACCACGTAACCTCCGCAGGGGTATTTTTGTCCGAAAATATCAGTTTAGTATAAATAGAACTTTTTGTCATTTTTAGGTTATGGGGTGTATTTACTGAGCACATCAGACTAGTAGAACTTTCCTTTTGGGCAATTTTGTATTAGATTCACCTTTTAACATTAGTTTTTCATCTTATAATCTAGTATTATGAATTTTATCTTCTTTTCATCTTTGATTTCTGCTATTTCTATGAGTATCTAGATCCATAGCTAGGGTTGTGACCTAACCCTAGGGTGGGTATTTAATAGGTACTGAATTTTAGGGCTTGAATATTTATGGGTTAGTGATATTTAGCCTAGTTCTTGCTAGAATTGTAAAATTAGTTGTTGCAAATACTGATTCATGCCTTTATGACTTAGTCTATTCTGAAAAATGAGGACTAAGTCTAGAAAAACTAGGCTAACAAGAAATTGGGGTGAACTCAAGCAATTGATAGCCCCAATTAAAGGGTTAAACCTAGAGATAGTAATACCCGACTTGAGCTATTATCACGTGACTTGCATGAATACCCATTTGGACTTGAGAAAGCCAAATTGGGCAAAATCACTCAAACTATCGAGAGGTATAGAGTGAGTACTTGGGTGAGATAACTATATCACGACCCCAAATTAATCAAGTTTGCCCTAGATTCTTACTACCCGTTAGATGACCACCCAGGCGGAAGTCACTACCCTAGTCCTTTTAAACACTTGAAAACCAACATAAAAAATATTGTACTTAGCTTTAATAATTGCATACAATAGAATAGAATTAGAAGTAGAATCAAAACCAAACTGTGTGGAAGCGTAATTAGGAACAAAACACGCATCTAGACTTAGATATAAACCTAATTCCAAATCAATTAACTCCATGTGGATTCGATCCCGACCTTGTTGGGTAAAACTTCCTCCACCATCCTCGCTACTCAATAGTAGTGCAGGTTGGCCTCGATCACCTTTTTAGCAACCAATCCCTCACATTTTCTACACATTTATCAAGCCACGACTCCAAGAGTGTCAAAATTTCTCAGCACAGGAAAACCTTGATAAAATTTTCCATGGCCTCAGTCAGATATTTTCTGAAGTGAATATGATCCATGCTGGTGAAGGCACTAGTCGTGCTGATATGCAACAACTGGGAAGCAACTCCTCTCTCCACAAGGAAAAAGTATTGGTAGTTTGCTTTTGCAGTCGCTAATTTATATTTGGGTTACTTTCAAGGTTGTAATCCAAACATCTTAATTTGCTTATTTTATTTTGATATTAACCCTTTTATCCTTTCAAATTCAATAAAAATGCAATTCAGATTCGTATTAAGTTCTGTATCTTTTCCTTTTTTCTAGTTTCTGTCACTTTGTTTCCATTTCAGTTTTGTTAATGCCTGCTTTAATAATATGACATGCATGAGGAATTCACGCCCAAATCTTAAAAAGCTGTCTAATTTCGAAATAATGCATCAATAGGTTGAATATGATGAAGATGAGGTTGTTGAGGAAATAAAAAGAGAATTGGAACAAGTTGAAAACAAGCCTAAGACCAACCTCAATGAAACTGATCCAATTAACCTTGGAAGTCATGAAGAAATCAGAGCAACAAAGATAAGCATTCACACTAAACAAAAAATCAGAAATGCCTTGATTCAAATTTTATTTGAATACAAAGATGTGTTTGCTTGGTCAATGATGATATGTCGGGTTTAGGTGCTGATGTAGTGGTTTATAAGCTTCCCGCATATCCTGATTTTCTACCAGTCCCACAAAAGCAATAAAAATTTAAAACGGACATGAGGAATAAAATCAAAGAGGAAATTATGAAGCAATTGAGCGCTAATATGGTCAGAATCGTCCGATACATCACGTGGGTGGAAAATATTGTGCCTATACCGAAGATGGATGGAAAAACTAGAGTCTGTGTTGACTATAGAGACTTGAACAAAGCAACTCCAAAAGATAAATTTCTTTTACCAAACATCCATATCCTTGTAGATAATTGCGCAAAGCATGAGATACAATCTTTTGTGTATTGTTATGTCGGATACCACTAGATTCTAATGGACGAGGATGATGCAGAAAAGACTGCTTTCACCACTCCATGTGGTAGATATTGTTATAGGGTCATGCTATTTGGTTTGAAGAACGCAGGGGCAACTTACATGAGGTACATGACCACCATTTTTCATGACATGATGCACAAAGAGATTGAAGTATATGTAGATGATGTTATCATAAAGTCAAAGACACAGGCTGATCATGTGCGCGATTTGAAAAAGTTCTTCTAATGGCTGCGAATGTATGACCTTAAGGTCAATCCAGCCAAGTGTGTATTTGGAGTTCCATCTGGGAAACTCCTCGATTTTATAGTTAGCCGGAGAGGCAACAAATTGGATCCATCTAAGATAAAGTCCATTCGTGATCTGCCACTACCGAAGAACAAAACTGAAGTCATGAGTGTGCTTGGGAGGTTAAACTACATCAGTCGGTTCATTGCTCAGCTCACAACCACGTGTGAGCCCATCTTTAAGTTGCTGAAAAAGGATGTTGCTACCAAGTGGACAGACGATTGCCAAAAACCTTTTGACGGGATAAAAGATTATCTGTCAAAACCCCCTGTATTGGTCCCACCTGAACCTGGAAGGCCATATTTTTGTATCTATTGGTGATGGATAATTCATTTGGATGCGTTCTGGGGCAACATAATGCGACAGGCAAAACGAAACATGCAATCTATTATTTGAGCAAGAAGTTCACCAATTATGAGGTTAAGTATACCCTTTTAGAATGGACATGTTGCGCCTTGATTTGAGTCGCTCAGAAGCTGAGACATTATATTTTGTCCTACACTATTTACCTCAAATCCAGAATAGATCCCTTGAAGTACATCTTTCAAAAGCCAATGCCCACTAGCAGGCTCGCAAAATGGCAAATTCTGCTCACAGAGTTCGACATCGTCTATGTCACTCGCACTACAATGAAAGCACAAGCTTTGGATAATCATTTGCCAGAGAATCTAATCGATGATGATTATGAGACACTGAGCACATACCTCCCAGACGAAGAGGTCAACTCAATAGAGGAAGTAGTTCCGAACAAGAGTCATGCATGGAAAATGTATTTTGATGGGGTTGTCAATATTAAAGGAGTTGGGATCGGGGCGATCCTCATCTCACCTATTGGACCGTATTACCCTGCAACAGCCCGACTTCGGTTCTTCTGTACCAATAATATGGCAGAATACGAAGCTTGTATCATGGGTTTGAAAATGGCCATCCATTTGGATGTGCATGAACTATTGGTTATGGGAGATTATGACTTGCTTATCCGGCAAGACCAAGGAAAATAAGAGACTCGAGACATCAATCTTATTCCATACAGACAATGTGTGCAAGACCTAAGCAAGAGATTCAAGTCAATCGAGTTAAGGTACATTTCCAGGTTTCACATCGAGCTAATCGATTCTTTGGCCACCTTAGCCTCAATGCTCCCTTATCCAGGCAACACTCGTATTGATCCATTGGAAATCCAAGTTCGGAATCAACATGGTTACTGCAATACTATTGAGACAGAACCAGATGGCGAACTATGGTATCAAGACATGAAACAATTCCTGAAAATAAGGGAATAGCCATAGCATGCCAAGGGAAATAAAAAAAAGAATTGTAAGGCGGCTCGCCGGGGGTTTCTTCCTGAATGGGGGAATCCTCTACAAAAGCACCCCAGACTTGAACATGTTAAGATGCATAGATGCCACAGAAGCTGAGCGGATCATGAGTGAAGTGCATTCGAGGGTATGTGGGCCTCACATGAATGGATACGTTTTGATAAAGAAGATTCTGCGGGCCATGTATTATTGGCTTACTATGGAGCAAGATTGCTTCAGTTTTGTTCGCAAGTGTCACCAATTCCAAAATTCATGGCGACCTGATTCACTTGCCTCCATCGGAGTTACATCCCATGTCCTCTTCATGGCCTTTCATTTCTTGGGGAATGGATGTTATTGGGACAATCGAGCCAAAAGCTTCAAATGGGCATAGATTCATTTTGGTCGCCATTGATTACTTTACCAAGTGGGTGGAGGTTGTCACTTTCAAAGCATTCACCAAGAAAGCAGTGGTAGATTTTGTTCATTCCTACATCATCTATCGTTTTGGTATCCCAAACACCATTATCACTGACAATGCAGCCAATATGAATAGTCATTTGATGAAGGAGGTATGCGAGTAATTTAAAATTGTGCATCGCCATTCTACCCTTTATTGGCCAAAAGCCAATGGAGTCGTTGAAGCAGCTAACAAGAACATCAAAAATATTCATAGGAAGATGATCCAAGGGTCAAGGCAATAGCATGAAAAGTTGCATTTTGCTCTTTTGGGGTACCGCACGACTGCTCGCACATCTGTGGGTGCAACTCCTTATCTGTTGGTATATTGAACTAAAGCTATAATATCAATTGAAGTTAAAATTCCCTCTCTCTGAATCATTGTAGAATCGGAGATTGAAGAAACTAAGTGGGTCAAGGCCCGTTTAGAACAACTAATGTTGATTGATGAAATACGGCTAACAACAGTGTGTTTTGGCCAGCTATACTAGCAAAATATGGCACACGTTTATAACAAGAAAGTGCGCCCAAGGCATATTATGGTAGGCCAACTCGTTTTGAAACGTATCCTTCCGCACCAAGTAGAAGCTAAAGGACCCCGAACTGGCAAGGACCTTACATCATCAAGAAAGTGTTACCAAAAGGGGTCCTTGACCCCGAACTAGCAAGGACCTTACATCATCAAGAAAGTGTTACCAAAAGGGGTCTTTCACTTGGTAGATGAAGGACGGATACCAGACATGATTGTTAAAGCAGATGCAGTCAAAAGATATTATGTTTAATATATACCCACTGTGGAACTTTCACACATAATTTTCTGAGATCAAGATGACGAAGGCTATCATTGCTCACTATCCTAATTAGGTGTAACCCTTTTGCTAACCCTTTTGAGCCGTATTTATCTTCTTTATTTTCCCTCACTTTGGAACTTGTATACTTGTAAAAACAAATATGGAAAAAAAATCAAACAACAAATCTTCTAAGCTAGTGAACTACGTTCGACCTGATTGCGAAAGGATACGTAGACAGTCTTACCCTGGGTTCGGTCCCATCATAATACCAATTCTGTCGGTGTGGTACTGAGATGCTCGGATACTCTGTATCGCATTCTAGAGACCTTGTCTTTTCGATGTTGCCCCCGATTATTTCATACCCAGATGTCCATGGTGTCGCTGAACCTTGTCTACAAAGCAAGTCTTCGCTTTGGCAGTTTTTTCCTTTAAAAATCAAACTTGATTATCTTGTATACGATATTGGTTTGTGTCTGTAGTGCTATGAATTTTTCCCATGAAGCAAGTCTTTCTTAAGCGACATTTTTAGTTTCTTTGATGCACTTTGTTCGTCTTATCAAAAGAGATCATATATGGATTCGTGCCTTTGTCAATGTTGTATATGTCCCAAATTATGTTCGGTATTACGGGGTAACAGTAGTCAGTTTTGCAGCCATTTATTTTCTTCGCTTTTAATGCAAGATTAGACTGAAAGGGACTCAAAATAAATTATGGAAAAAATCAGAAGAGTAATTGAACGTGAAAAAGGAATTGTGTCTAAACAAATGGTGTCCCTTTCGGGGAGAGGAATATGGAGACTTATATGGAGGTATGTGCCGATTTCAATGAATCATGACATGCATTTTGGACTGGACGCCTGATCCATTTGAGTTGTTTTATTCTCTAAATCCGTCGCAAATGTTCATCTTGAAATTGTCTTAGTCGTGCTCATGCCGGAGTATCGAAAACCTTCATTCGGATAGTAGTCCCTTTCACGGGTTTTCGCTAACTGACCTCTCTCATTTCTCTACTCATTATCGCCTTATGGTGCCTTTATGGGTTTTCACCAATAAGACTATCATTTCTCTGCTCAATGTCGTTTTACGGTGCCCATACGGGTTTTCATTGATAAAACTCTCTCATTTCTTTTGTCGCCCTTGACTAAGATATTGTATGTGGCAGGTTGTCCAACTCCTTTAGCATAGTGACTTCAGCATTCTTCAAAGATCTATCAGAAGGTCTTAAGGGGAAAGGTGAAAAGAACCTTGAACATAATTACAACTTTTGGAACCTTTTTATAGAATTACCACCCAAAAAAAAAAACTTCTGTCCCAGTTTTGGAGTATTGGGGATATGGATTTTGTTCTCCATACCGGTAGAAACCATCAAGAATACTTTGGAATCCATTTGCACATAATCAAGCCCTTAAAACTAAATTTCTCTAACTCGGCCAAGCCACGCAGGTTGCCAAGTCCAGGTGTATTGCCACAAAGCACTTGTAGATAATCCCCACGTCATAAGCACCCAAAGAACCGATCATATCCATTACCATACTGATCCAACCTACTACCCAGCTGTTCTATTTTCTCCGAGTCCCTTCCGAATTTGTCTTCAGATTGATACTTCTTCTTGCTAAAATACCACGATCTTTAACCACAACTCACCTTACAAACCTTATCATAGAACCACAACGCCCTACGGCCCATAAGAATTGTATTCTTCTTAAGCACCTTCAAAAATACCACAACTATAACACTCACTCTGAGAATACCTTATGTGAATTTGAAATTGTTCTTCTTACCTTCCTTACACAAAAATGTAGAATCCATACACAAGTCCGGAAACATTCTCAATTGCTATATATAATTCTCAAACCCACTGGAATTTTCTCGGGAGTCACCCACTTTGCTCACATCTAATTGCACTGCCCAAATGGGTCAAACGACACGTGCCCCATTAGCACAATAACACTCAAAGAAGTAACTCTACTCTAATACCCCCAATCAAATTCATACTCTGTGCGCACTACGTTATTCACCAATAACAACTCACTCATCCCACGAATTTCATATACTCATACGTGCAATATAATCCTTAACCAGGAATTTCCTTATTTGAGTCATCGTCGATCTCAACTTCTGCAAGTCATAGCTAACCCACAAGTATGCCTCCGACCAAAATTAAAATTTAACACCTAACTATGAAATCAAATTGTCAATAGCAGACTTCCCCACTTGGCTCAAAGCCATAGATTAAAACATTCCATAACTCACAATACCAATACTCTCTTACTACCATAATGCCACAGTCAGTCCAACGAAACTTCTTCCCAAGTTCATACAACGCCAACCATAAAAATACCTCAATCATCTTCTAAGCTCGTATTTATCCTTTTAACACACAAATCAACTTTCTCAACCACATTCAGATTCAAATCTCCACCCATACACCCCGTCGGCAGAAAAGAAACTCTCCACTCACATCATAAGGAATACTCCTATGTAGATTACTCCGTAGGGAATAATCCACCTGCTTAGCCTCAATCTGGTATCTTGTTATACCCTATCGCATTCACAATTACTATGCAATCACTTAGTCTATCTGAGTCCAAACTCATTAACCAGACGTGAGAATTTAGTTTTACCCCAAAATTTAACAATGTGAAAGACCCTTCAAAACATTCATACTAGAGACTGTACGCCACATCAATTCAAAAATCAAGCACCTAATGGCCTTTCCATTATATTTCAAGGAAACATTTGTCGTCATATTCAAATCGTCTTAACACATCCCGCATTTACATCATAATCATCACAAAGCCATTCCATCGCTCATCGAGCCATAACTTCCACTCATAGAGATATTACCGGACATATGAGTCCAAATGTATAGGTTACAACTGAAGCTACCGAGCCTAAGCTACGGTCTAAACCTGGCCTCAAGTCCTCCAGACTTGCCCATCACCAAAACACAGAATACACATCTTGAACCTCATTCATAAAATCATAAGTCAGCGATGCACAGCTGATACTGAGCGCTCATGTGCGCTTACGAATACGTGGAAGGAATTCAAAGAGTTATGTGCTCAAATTCCACTATAAAGCTCAAATAGAACCGCACCATCTGTGCACATAACCAATGAATCAAAACTCCTCGTAGCCTAAAGGAGTAACTCACAGATCATCTCAGAACACGAATAAGCTCAACATCACCCGAATGACACATCCCTCAACAATAGCAGTATGGAGCCAACCATTCCGGCTCGGTGTAGAATACACATCTTAATTGGGCCTACCAATGGACCGTCAAATCAACTCGGGTTACCCACAAATAGATAAAAATTCTTCTGAAAATCGAAAATGACTGAATCATAACACATTCTATCATCTGGCTAGCTCCGGCCACAACATTCGTTACCTTCTCATACAACACCAAGTAGTAATAGTATTCGTCTAGTTATTTGAAACCGTCCATGTTGTCCAACATTCGTTACCTTCTCTTCAAGACTGTACTGCCACCTTGTACATGAAAATCTAGCTTTCGTACAACACATAACATCGATATTTCCATCATGTGAAAAGCACAAGAATCTTATTATCAACTTTGAGTCAACAATAATTTACATACCATTTTAGTTAGAAACCTTTCTCTTGCTTCTTTCTAGGAGGAAATCACAATACACAACATGTTCTCCACACCGGTAGAAACCATCAAGAATACTTTGGAATCCATTTGCACATAATCAAGCCCTTAAAACTAAATTCCTCTAACTCGGCCAAGCCACACAGGTTGCCAAGTCCAGGTGTATTGCCACAAAGCACCTGTAGATAATCCCCACGTCATAAGCACCCAAAGAACCGATCATATCCATTACCATACTGATCCAACCTACTACCCAGCTGTTCTATTTTCTCCGAGTCCCTTCCGAATTTGTCTTCAGATTGATACTTCTTCTTGCTAAAATACCACGATCTTTAACCACAACTCACCTTACAAACCTTATCATAGAACCACAACGCCCTACGGCCCATAAGCAATTGTATTCTTTTTAAGCACCTTCAAAAATACCACAACTATAACACTCACTCTGAGAATACCTTATGTGAATTTGAAATTGTTCTTCTTACCTTCCTTACACAAAAATGTAGAATCCATACACAAGTCCGGAAACATTCTCAATTGCTATATATAATTCTCAAACCCACCGGAATTTTCTCGGGAGTCACCTACTTTGCTCACATCTAATTGCACTGCCAAAATGGGTCAAACGACACGTGCCCCATTAGCACAACAACACTCAAAGAAGTAACTCTACTCTAATACCCCCAATCAAATTCATACTCTGTGCGCACTACGTTATTCACCAATAACAACTCACTCATCCCACGAATTTCATATACTCATACGTGCAATATAATCCTTAACCAGGAATTTCCTTATTTGAGTCATCCTCGATCTCAACTTCTGCAAGTCATAGCTAACCCACAAGTATGCCTCCGACCAAAATTAAAATTTAACACCTAACCATGAAATCAAATTGTTAATAGCAGACTCACCCACTTGGCTCAAAGCCATAGATTAAAACATTCCATAACTCACAATACCAATACTCTCTTACTGCCATAATGCCACAGTCAGTCCAACGAAACTTCTTCCCAAGCTCATACAACGCCAACCATAAAAATACCTCAATCATCTGCTAAGCTCGTATTTATCCTCTTAACACACAAGTCAACTTTCTCAACCACATTCAGATTCAAATCTCCACCCATACACCCCGTCGGCAGAAAAGAAACTCTCCACTCACATCATAAGGAATACTCCTACGTAGATTACTCCGTAGGGAATAATCCACCTGCTTAGCCTCAATCTGGTATCTTGTTATACCCTATCGCATTCACAATTACTATGCAATCACTTAGTCTATCTGAGTCCAAACTCATTAACCAGACGTGAGAATTTAGTTTTACCCCAAAATTTAACAATGTGAAAGATCCTTCAAAACATTCATACTAGAGACTGTACGCCACATCAATTCAAAAATCAAGCACCCAATGGCCTTTCCTTTATATTTCAAGGAAACATTTGTCGTCATATTCAAATCGTCTTAACACATCCCGCATTTACATCATATTCATCACAAAACCATTCCATTGCTCATCGAGCCACAACTTCCACTCATAGGGATATTACCGGACATATGAGTCCAAATGTATAGGTTACAACTGAAGCTACCGAGCCTAAGCTACGGTCTAAACCTGGCCTCAAGTCCTCTAGACTGGCCCATCACCAAAACACAGAATACACATCTTGAACCTCATTCATAAAATCATAAGTCGGCGATGCACAGCTGATACTGAGCGCTCATGTGCACAATAATGACACCGAATCCATAGAACACGCGAATCACCATATTTGATTCCTTAGTAGTATTACTTGCTGAAATAGTTTCTTAGATTGTAGGGAAATGACACCGAAAAATAACAACAATAATACTGCAATAATATTATTAGCGGAAATACACGAATTGGCTTGAGTCGTGCTGGGCACTGTCCAAAGAAACTATTTCAGCAATGTTAAATGTTTCCCCATAATTAAAAAAGCCCATCTCTATTTATTTAGAGGATACAGGAATCAGCAAAATATTAATAATAAATCCAGTTATTAAAAGAGGGGAACAAAGAAAGTAAACTACAAAATTTTGAGAAGGAAAGAAAAAGGAGCTGAAGAGGAACGAAAAAGGCAAAGTAAAGGATGATGCTGATTGATGGCCATTTTGAAGGCTTATTTATAGCCTTTAAGTGAAGCGTAGAGCAGGACAAGTGTACACCACTTATCTCCAATTTATCATGTAAGAATGCCACATGGAAGGACATTAGTCAAATTATTGAAAATACTCCACAAAAAGAAGAAAAAATCTGAAGTTCATTAATTTTATCTACCCTCCCACCTCCATTATATTATATTACAATAGTTAAATGTCACGAACGAAAATCCAACTAGTCGTGATGGCACCTAACCCAACCCGTTAGGTAAGCCAATTACCAACTATCCAATTTTAATAATAATTATTAAAGCAATTTAAGTGAATAAAGGTTTTAATCGTGTACAATCCCCAAGAACTGGTAGTACAAATTATGAGCTTCTAAGAATATAGTATACAAAGCGAAAATGAAATAAATACATAGTCTCTTTGAATAATACATAAACAGAGCTTTTATAAATCTAAGGCTACCCTGAACAAGAGGCAGCTACAACAGAAATGCAGGTACATCTTCAAGTCCCGCAACCATCGAGCACAGCAACAACAACAGCTAACACCTGCACGCAATGTGCAGAAGTGTAGTATCAGTACAACCGATTTCATGTACTGAGTAAGCAACAAATCTAGCCGTAGGTTGAAAATAGTGACGAGGTTCTACCATGGTCGGGTCCATAACCAATAGTCCACAACAGTCCATAATAACATAAAGCAAATAATACCAGAAGTAACTCAGAGATAAAATGCTTAGCCAAATCATGATTTCAAAAATAATAGTTCTTCCTTTCAAATACATCAGTGAAAACCCAAATCGTTTGCCGAAGTTGCCAAAAATATGAATAGTTTGAAAATAATAATATCTCCAAAAAATCTTTTCAATAATAAATAAGATATTTTATTTTACTTCCGGATAACCCGTGTAAAACAAATGCATCACTATGCCATCTGTAAAAACAATATGTGGGAAATCATGAATGATGTGATGTAGTACAGCATGAGGAAATACCTCTCTATGCTTGTATGTCATGTGTGCAAGCCAATGCGATGCAACTCAGTGATAAAATCATAAACAGCCCCTCGGGCAAAACATCACTCATATACAGCCCCTCGGGTAAACCTCACAGTCACTCATTCCATTCGGGCATACCTCACAATCACTCTTGCCACTCGGGCATACCTCACAATCACTCTTGCCACTCGGGAATACCTCACAATCACTCATCCCTCCCAGTCACTCAGCACTCGGCACTCGCACTCAGTAGGTACCTGCGCTTACTAGGGGTGTGTACAGACTCCGGAGGGGCTCTTTCATCCCAAGTGCTATAATATGCACGGACAACTCATGTGCTATAAAAATAAAGTATGCTGCAGGCGGGCAGCCCTGATCCACACTCATCCTCTCAATCAGGCCCTCGGCCAATATCAAACATGCTACGGCGTGCAACCCGATCCCATAAATATACAATATGTTGCGGCGTGCAGCCCGATCCCATAAATATTCTCACAAATCAGGCCCTCGGCCTCACTCTCTCATCAATCTCTCATGTCTCTCGGGCTCACCATGTCATGAAAAATAGCCCAAAAATGATGATATGATGTATCAATAAATAACAACAGAGACTGAGATATGATATGCAATGAAATGAATATGACTGAGTATGAATTTCTATTTAACACAATAATTCCCAGCAATATGACATCTGTGGGTCCCAATAATACTGGCACATAGTCTCAACATGATTTTTAATATGCTTTTCAGCTCAATTTCTTTAACACATAAAACCGCATGGAAAATGTCAAGATTATTTAACTATAAAATTCCACAAAAATAATTACGTCACAATTTCTATAGTGCACGCCCACACGCCCGTCACCTAGCATGTGCGTCATCTCCCAACAATTCACAAAAATACATATATTCAGGGTTCACACCCTCAACTCCAAGATTAGAAGAGTTACTTACCTCGAACAAGCCAAGTCCAATGTCGAGCAAGCTAAGCAATGCTCCAGCAATTACACTCTGCGTGAATCAACTTCCAAACGGCTCGAATCTAGTCATAACTAATTTGATTCAACCCAGAAAAATTTATAGGAATTAATTCCATATTAAAATACTAATATTTCCACAAAATCCGAAATTACGCCCCAAATATCTCCCGTGGGGACCACGTCTCAGAATCTAACGAAAGTTATAAAATATCAACACCCATTCAACCACGAGTCCAACCATATAAATTTTATTCAAATCCGACATCAACTCGACCCTCAAATCTCCAAATTAATCCAAGAGGGTTTTCATAATTTTTTCCAATTTAATTCACCAATTAAATGTTAAAAACAACCATGGATTCGGGTAATTTAACCAATATTGAGTTAAGAACACTTACCCCGTTGTTTCCTCTGAAAATCTGACAAAAATCGCCTCAATCCAAGCTCCAAATCATTAAAAATGGAAAATGGGACAAAGTCTCATTTTCTGAACTTAAACTTTCTGTCCAGACCTATCTTCTTCGCGAACGCGACAGGTCCCTCGCGTTCGCGAAGCACAAAATGTGCTTCCCTACATTTGCTCTTCGCAAACGTGAGACATTGTTCGCGAACGCGATGCTATACGGAGCCCTTCTTCGCAAACGCGAGCTCCTCTTCGCGAACGCGAAGGCAAAAACCCATGCCCACAATGTTTCCCTTCGCGAATGCGATACCCCATATGCGAACGCGATGCACAACCCAGCTTCTCTTAGCTAACGCGAGACCCCCTCGCGAACGCGAAGAGTAAATCCTGCCTGCCTGAAATTCCTCTTCGCGAAAGCGAGGGCCCACTCGCGAACACGAAGAGAAAATGCAGCAACAGATATCAGCAATCTCACCAAGGCCAAAAATGATCCATTAACCATCCAAAACTCACCCGAGCCCCTCGGGACCTCAACCAAATATACCAACAAGTCCTAAAACATCATACGAACTTAGTCGATCCCTCAAATCACCTCAAATAATGCTAAAACCATAAATTACACCCCAATTCAAGCCTAATGAACTTTAAAATTTCTAGTTTCTACAAACGACTCCGGAACCTATCAATTCACGTCCGATTGACCTCAAATTTTGTACACAAGTCACATTTCACATTACAGACCTATTTAAATTTCCAGAATCGGATTCCGACACCGATATCAAAAAGTCAACCCCCAGGTCAAACTTTTGCAAAAATTTAACCTTCGGCATTTCAAGCCAAATTCCAATACGTACTTCCAAATAATTTTTCGAACACGCTCCTAAGTCTAAAATCACCACACGGAGCTATTGGAATCATCAAAACTTCATTCCGGGGTCGTTTTCACATAAGTCGACATCCAATCACTATTTTAACTTAAGCTTTAAACCTTGGAACTAAGTGTTCCAATTCATTCCAAAACCTCACCGAACCCGAACCATTTACCCCGACAATTCACACAACAACTGTAAAATATAATTTGAGTAGTAAAGGGGGAAGCAAGGTTGTAATACTCAAAATGACCGACCGGGTCGTTACATTCTCCCCCACTTAAATATATGTTCATCCTCGAACGTGCCAAGAGTTGTTTCCAAGCCATCAAATCACTGTTCCATCTTACCACACACGTACCCGAGGGTGAAACCACGTCACCCTATTCGATATAGGCTTGACAACACAATCCAACTGAATTCATTAATTTAACTCTGGCCCATAAACCTTGGAATTTAATTTCCAACATTTAGAATTTCTTTCAAGACACAAATCTTACATCTACACACCGTATAAGTCCGAAAAAGTTGCATCGAGCTATAACTATAACCACGGATATAATCAACCAATATATTACACAACTCGCATGCTCGTAGCACCGTTCCTGATTGCAGTGACTACTCCAAAACCAACCGCATACTAGTATTAAACCCATATCGAATCAAATCTCATCCCAAAACCTTTGTACACTGTTGATAATAAACGAAACATGCGAAATTTCATGACCACTCAACAAATCACGGAGCCCTCTCTCCCCAACCAGAACCATAATCCCTTTCTGAGCCGACTTTCAATATTATACTTCCGAACATACCGTAATCGAACCTGATAGTACCCATTCTAGGTCCAATGACCTTATATTACTAAACACAACTATTCCACGGACATGCCATACCAATATAACTCAGAGCCACAGCCCATGCCATCCGTGCACCAATATGCAATAATTCAAATATACTCATCCAAGAAAATGACTCAAATGAGAGAACTGCCTCGCAAGATTAACAAGTACCGCCACAACGAAACGCTGAAAATTCATCATACACCGTAGAAACATCACCCGATTCCAACACAAGGTTCATACCTAAACATAGCTCCGCTGCAATAGGTGTCCCCATCCAAACGTTGGTCCATATTATATAACTAAGCCACCCTGCTCAAAATCAATAACCACAGAGAGTCAAATAACAAAAATGCCCCACAAAACCTGAAAGAACATAACCATTACGCAATCAATCATGCAATACCCAAATACTCATTACGCTCAAATTCCACTATAAAGCTCAAATAGAACTGCACCATCTGTGCACATAACCAATGAATCAAACCTCCTCGTAGCATAAAGGAGTAACTCACAGATCATCTCGGAACACGAATAAGCTCAACATCACCCGAATGACACATCCCTCAATAATAGCAGTATGGAACCAACCATTCCGGCTCGGTGTAGAATACACATCTTAATTGGGCCTACCAATGGACCGCCAAATCAACTCGGGTTACCCACAAATAGATAATAATTCTTCTGAAAATCCAAAATGACTGAATCATAACAGATTCTATCATTTGGCTAGCTCCGGCCACAATATTCGTTACCTTCTCATACAACACCAAGTAGTAATAGTATTCGTCTAGTTATTTGAAACCGTTCATGCTGTCCAACATTCGTTACCTTCTCTTCAAGACTGTACTGCCACCTTGTACATGAAAATCTAGCTTTCGTACAACACATAACATCGATATTTCCATCATGTGAAAAGCACAAGAATCTTATTATCAACTTTGAGTCACCAATAATTTAGATACCATTTTAGTTAGAAACCTTTCTCTTGCTTCTTTCCAGGAGGAAATCACAATACACAACATGTTCTCCACACCGGTAGAAACCATCAAGAATACTTTGGAATCCATTTGCACATAATCAAGCCCTTAAAACTAAATTCCTCTAACTCGGCCAAGCCACGCAGGTTGCCAAGTCCAGGTGTATTGCCACAAAGCACCTGTAGATAATCCCCACGTCATAAGCACCCAAAGAACCGATCATATCCATTACCATACTGATACAACCTACTACCCAGCTGTTCTATTTTCTCTGAGTCCCTTCCGAATTTGTCTTCAGATTGATACTTCTTCTTGCTAAAATACCACGATCTTTAACCACAACTCACCTTACAAACCTTATCATAGAACCACAACGCCCTACGGCCCATAAGAATTGTATTCTTCTTAAGCACCTTCAAAAATACCACAACTATAACACTCACTCTGAGAATACCTTATGTGAATTTGAAATTGTTCTTCTTACCTTCCTTACACAAAAATGTAGAATCCATACACAAGTCCGGAAATATTCTCAATTGCTATATATATAATTCTCAAACCCACTGGAATTTTCTCGGGAGTCACCCACTTTGCTCACATCTAATTGCACTGCCCAAATGGGTCAAACGATACGTGCCCCATTAGCACAACAACACTCAAAGAAGTAACTCTACTCTAATACCCCCAATCAAATTCATACTCTGTGCGCACTACGTCATTCACCAATAACAACTCACTCATCCCACGAATTTCATATACTCATACGTGCAATATAATCCTTAACCAGGAATTTCCTTATTTGAGTCATCCTCGATCTCAACTTCTGCAAGTCATAGCTAACCCACAAGTATGCCTCCGACCAAAATTAAAATTTAACACCTAACCATGAAATCAAATTGTCAATAGCAGACTCCCCCACTTGGCTCAAAGCCATAGATTAAAACATTTCATAACTCACAATACCAATACTCTCTTACTACCATAATGCCACAGTCAGTCCAACGAAACTTCTTCTCAAGCTCATACAATGCCAACCATAAAAATACCTCAATCATCTGCTAAGCTCGTATTTATCCTTTTAACACACAAGTCAACTTTCTCAACCACATTCAGATTCAAATCTCCACCCATACACCCCGTTGGCAGAAAAGAAACTCTCCACTCACATCATAAGGAATACTCCTATGTAGATTACTCCGTAGGGAATAATCCACCTGCTTAGCCTCAATCTGGTATCTTGTTATACCCTATCGCATTCACAATTACTATGCAATCACTTAGTCTATCTGAGTCCAAACTCATTAACCAGACGTGAGAATTTAGTTTTACCCCAAAATTTAACAATATGAAAGACCCTTCAAAACATTCATACTAGAGATTGTACGCCACATCAATTCAAAAATCAAGCACCCAATGGCCTTTCCTTTATATTTCAAGGAAACATTTGTCGTCATATTCAAATCGTCTTAACACATCCCGCATTTACATCATAATCATCACAAAGCCATTCCATCGCTCATCGAGCCACAACATCCACTCATAGGGATATTACCGGACATATGAGTCCAAATGTATAGGTTACAACTGAAGCTACCGAGCCTAAGCTACGGTCTAAACCTGGCCTCAAGTCCTCCAGACTTGCCCATCACCAAAACACAGAATACACATCTTGAACCTCATTCATAAAATCATAAGTCGGCGATGCACAGCTGATACTGAGCGCTCATGTGCGCATACGAATACGTGGAAGGAATTTAAAGAGTTATGTGCTCAAATTCCACTATAAAGCTCAAATAGAACCGCACCATCTGTGCACATAACCAATGAATCAAAACTCCTCGTAGCATAAAGGAGTAACTCACAGATCATCTCAGAACACGAATAAGCTCAACATCACCCGAATGACACATCCCTCAACAATAGCAGTATGGAGCCAACCATTCCGGTTCGGTGTAGAATACACATCTTAATTGGGCCTACCAATGGACCGCCAAATCAACTCGGGTTACCCACAAATAGATAAAAATTCTTCTGAAAATCCAAAATGACTGAATCATAACACATTCTATCATCTGGCCTGCTCCGGCCTTAACTTCACAGTCCACAACAATGAAACAATCTGCTCTTAAGAACTCTCAATCTCCAAATCCATAGAACACGCGAATCACCATATTTGATTCCATCTCCACCGCCTGAATGCCTAACACCTCTCTCATACACGATCATCCCACGAGAAATACTTTAAAAGTTCTTTCGTACTACTTGACAAAATTTGAATATCAATAGTCTATCAACCAGATGAGTACCGCAATACTAATTTATACATCTGTAAGTCAAAATACAATGCGCCAACTAAAGTTTGCCCCTTTCTCATACAACACCAAGTAGTAATAGTATTCGTCTAGTTATTTGAAACTGTCCATGTTGTCCAACATTCGTTACCTTCTCTTCAAGACTGTACTGCCACCTTGTACATGAAAATCTAGCTTTCGTACAACACATAACATCGATATTTCCATCATGTGAAAAGCACAAGAATCTTATTATAAACTTTGAGTCACCAATAATTTACATACCATTTTAGTTAGAAACCTTTATCTTGCTTCTTTCCACGAGGAAATCATAATACACAACACGTTCTCCACACCGGTAGAAACCATCAAGAATACTTTGGAATCCATTTGCACATAATCAAGCCCTTAAAACTAAATTCCTCTAACTCGGCCAAGCCACGCAGGTCGCCAAGTCCAGGTGTATTGCCACAAAGCACCTGTAGATAACCCCCACGTCATAAGCACCCAAAGAACCGATCATATCCATTACCATACTGATCCAACCTACTACCCAGCTGTTCTATTTTCTCCGAGTCCCTTCCGAATTTGTCTTCAGATTGATACTTCTTCTTGCTAAAATACCACGATCTTTAACCACAACTCACCTTACAAACCTTATCATAGAACCACAACGCCCTACGGCCCATAAGCAATTGTATTCTTTTTAAGCACCTTCAAAAATACCACAACTATAACACTCACTCTGAGAATACCTTATGTGAATTTGAAATTGTTCTTCTTACCTTCCTTACACAAAAATGTAGAATCCATACACAAGTCCGGAAACATTCTCAATTGCTATATATAATTCTCAAACCCACTGAAATTTTCTTGGGAGTCACCCACTTTGCTCACATCTAATTGCACTGCCAAAATGGGTCAAACGACACGTGCCCCATTAGCACAACAACACTCAAAGAAGTAACTTTACTCTAATACCCCCAATCAAATTCATACTCTGTGCGCACTACGTCATTCACCAATAACAACTCACTCATCCCACGAATTTCATATACTCATACGTGCAATATAATCCTTAACCAGGAATTTCCTTATTTGAGTCATCCTCGATATCAACTTCTGCAAGTCATAGCTAACCCACAAGTATGCCTCCGACCAAAATTACAATTTAACACTTAACCATGAAATCAAAAATTCAATAGCATACTCCCCCACTTGGCTCAAGGCCATAGATTAACAAATTCCATAACTCACAATACCAATACTCTCTTACTACCATAATGCCACAGTCAGTCCAACGAAACTTCTTCCCAAGCTCATACAACGCCAACCATAAAAATACCTCAATCATCTGCTAAGCTCGTATTTATCCTCTTAACACACAAGTCAACTTTCTCAACCACATTCAGATTCAAATCTCCACCCATACACCCCGTCGGCAGAAAAGAAACTCTCCACTCACATCATAAGGAATACTCCTACGTAGATTACTGCGTAGGGGATAATCCACCTGCTTAGCCTTAATCTGGTATCTTGTTATACCCTTTCGCATTCACAATTATTATGCAATCACTTAGTCTATCTGAGTCCAAACTCATTAACCAGACGTGAGAATTTAGTTTTACCCCAAAATTTAACAATGTGAAAGACCCTTCAAAACATTCATACTAGAGACTGTACGCCACATCAATTCAAAAATCAAGCACCCAATGGCCTTTCCTTTACATTTCAAGGAAACATTTGTCGTCATATTCAAATCGTCTTAACACATCCCACATTTACATCATAATCATCACAAAGCCATTCCATCGCTCATCGAGCCACAACTTCCACTTATAGGGATATTATCGGACATATGAGTCCAAATGTATAGGTTACAACTGAAGCTACCGAGCTTAAGCTGCGGTCTAAACCTGGCCTCAAGTCCTCCAGACTGGCCCATCACGAAAACACAGAATACACATCTTGAACCTCATTCATAAAATCATAAGTCGGCGATGCACAGTTGATACTGAGCGCTCATGTGCGCATACGAATACGTGAAAGGAATTCAAAGAGTTATGTCTCAAGCTGCATCAATCTCGCACGATAAGGAAAGAAAGATGGGAAGTATATATTATAAATGCCCTGTAGCCTCTCGAAGATAAGTATGGACGTCATCATACCGATCCGCAAAACTCTACTAGACATTTGCTCATGACTTGTAGAACCTATGAACCTAGAGCTCTGATACCACCTTGTCACGACCGAAAATCCAACTAGTCATGATAGCACCTAACCCAACCCGTTAGGTAAGCCAATTACCAACTATCCAATTTCAATACTAATTATTAAAGCAATTTAAGTGAATAAAGGTCTTAATCGTGTACAATCCCCAAGAACTGGTAGTATAAATTATAAGCTTATAAGAATAGAGTATACAAAGCGAAAATGAAATAAATACATAGTCTGTGTGAATAATACATAAACAGAGCTTTTATAAATCTAAGGTTACCCTGAACAAGAGGCAGCAACAACAGGAACGCAGGTACATCTTCAAGTCCCGCAACCATCGAGCACAGAAACAACAACAGCCAACACCTGCACGCAATATGCAGAAGTGTAGTATCAGTATAACCGACCCCATGTATTGAGTAAGTAACAAACCTACCCATGTATTGAAAGTAGTGACGAGCTTTTACCAAGGTTGGGTCCATAACCAATAGTCCACAACAGTCCATAATAACATAAAGCAAATAATACCATAAGTAACTCAGAGATAAAATGCTCACCCAAATCATGATTTCAAAAATAATAATTTTTCCTTTCAAATTCATCAGTGAAAACCCAAATCGTTTGCCGAAGTTGCCAAAAATATGAATAGTTTGAAAACAATAATTTCTCCAAAAAATCTTTTCAATAATAAATAAGATGTTTCATTTTCCTTCCGGATAACCCGTGTAAAACAAATGCATCACTATGCCCATCTGTAAAATAAATGTGTGAGAAATAATGAATGATGTGATGTAGTACAGCATGAGGAAATACCTCTCTATGCTTGTATGTCATGTGTGCAAGCCAATGCGATGCAACTCAATGATAAAATCATAAACAGCCCCTCGGGCAAAACATCACTCATATACAGCCCCTCGGGCAAACCTCACAGTCACTCGTTCCACTCGGGCATACCTCACAATCACTCTTGCCACTCGGGCATACCTCACAATCACTCTTGCCTCCCAGTTACTCATCACTCGGCACTCCCAGTCACTCAGCACTCGGCACTCGCACTCAGTAGGTACCTGCGCTCACTAGGGATGTGTACAGACTCCGGAGGGGCTCCTTCATCCCAAGCGCTATAATATGTACGGACAACTCACGTGCTATAAAAATAAAGTATGCTGCATGCGGGCAGCCCCGATCCACACTCATCCTCACAATCTGGCCCTCGACCAATATCAAACATGTTGCGGCGTGTAGCCCGATCCCATAAATATGCAACATGTTGCGGCGTGCAGCCCAATCCCATAAATATTCTCACAAATCAGGCCCTCGGCCTCACTCTCTCATCAATCTCTCCTGTCTCTCGGGCTCACCATGTCATGAAAAATAGCCCAAAAATAATGATATGATGTATCAATAAATAACAACAGAGACTGAGATATGATATGCAATGAAATGAATATGACTGAGTATGAATTTCTATTTAACACAATAATTCATAGCAATATGATCTCTGTGGGTTCCAATAATCTTGACACATAGCCTCAATGCGATGCAACTCAGTGATAAAATCATAAACAGCCCCTCGGGCAAAACATCACTCATATACAGCTCCTCGGGCAAACCTCACAGTCACTCGTGTCACTCGGGCATACCTCACAACCACTCTTGCCACTCGGGCATACCTCACAACCACTTTTTCCACTCGGGCATACCTCACAGTCACTCATGCCTCCCAGTCACACAGCACCCGGTACTCGCACTCAGTAGGTACTTGCGCTCACTGGGGGGGGTGTACAGACTCCAGAGGGGCTCCTTCAGCCCAAGCGCTATAATCTGCATGGACAACTCACGTGCTGCACGGACAACTCACGTGCTATAATAATAAAGTATGCTGCAGGCAGGCAGCCCCGTTTCACACTAATCCTTACAATCAGGCCATCGGCCGATATCAAACATGTTGTGGCGTGCAGCCCGATACCATAAATATGCAACATGCTACGGCGTGCAGCCCGATCCCATAAATATCTCATCAATCAGGCCCTCGGCCTCACTCAGTCATCAATCTCTCCAGTCTCTCGGGCTCACCATGTCATGAAAAATAGCCCAAAAATGATGATATGATGTATCAATAAATAACAACAGAGACTGAGATATGATATGCAATGAAATGAATATGACTGAGTATGAATTTCTATTTAACACAATAATTCATAACAATATGACCTCTGTGGGTTCCAATAATCTTGACACATAGCCTCAACATGATTTTTAATATGTTTTTCAGCTCAATTTCTTAACATATAAAACCGCATGGAAAATGTCAAGATTATTTAACTATAAAATTCCACATAAACAATTACGTCACAATTTCTATAGTGCACGCCCACACGCCCGTCACCTAGCATGTGCGTCACCTCCCAACAATTCACAAAAATACATATATTCAGGGTTCATACCCTCAACTCCAAGATTAGAAGAGTTACTTACCTCGAACAAGCCGAATCCAAAGTCGAGCAAGCTAAACAATGCTCCAGAAATCCCATTAAGCGCGTATCAACTTCCAAATAGCTCGAATCTAGTCACAATTAATTTGATTCAGCCCGTAAAAATTTATAGGAATTAATTCCATATCAAAATACTAATATTTCCACAAAATCCGAAATTACGCCCCAAAAATCACCCGTGGGGACCACATCTCGGAATCTGACGAAAGTTACAAAATATTAACGCCAATTCAATCACGAGTCCAACCATATAAATTTTACTCAAATCCGACATCAACTCGACCCTCAAATCTCCAAATTAAACAAGAGGGTTTTCACAATGTTTTCCAACTTAATTCACCAATTAAATGTTAAAAACAACCATGGATTCGGGTAATTTAACCAATATTGAGTTAAGAATACTTACCCCGTTGTTTCCTCTGAAAATCTCCCAAATATTGCCTCAATCCGAGCTCCAAATCGTTAAAATCCCATATTCTGAACTTAAACTTTCTGTCCAGACCTCTCTTCTTCGCGAACGCGAGGGAACTTTCTGTCCAGACCTTTCTTCTTCGCGAACGCGACAGGTCCCTCGCGTTCGCGAAGCACAAAATGTGCTTCCCAACATTTGCTCTTCACGAACGCGAGACACTGTTCGCGAACGCAATGCTTTACGGAGCCCTTCTTCGCGAACGCGAAGGCGAAAACCCATGCCCACTATGTTTCCCTTCGCGAACGCGATACCCCATACGCGAACGCGATGCACAACCCAGCTTCTCTTCGCGAATGCGAGACCCCTTTGCAAACGAAAAGAGTAAATGCTGCCTGTCTGAAATTCCTCTTCGCGAACCCGAGGGCCCACTCGCGAATGCGAAAGAGAAAATTCGAAAAATGCAGCAACAGATATCAGCAATCTCACCATGGCCAAAAATGATCTGTTAACCATCCAAAACTAACCCGAACCCCTCGGGACCTCAACCAAATATACCAACAAGTCCTAAAACATCATACGGCCTTAGTCGATCCCTCAAATCACCTCAAACAACAATAAAACCATGAATTACACCCCAATTCAAACCTAATGAACTTTGAAATTTCTAGTTTCTACAAACGACTCCGGAACCTATCAATTCACGTGTGATTGACCTCAAATTTTGCACACAAGTCACATTTCACATTACGGACCTATTCAAATTTCCAGAATTGGATTCTGACACTGATATCAAAAAGTCAACCCCCGAGTCAAACTTTCCAAAAAATTAACTTTCGGTATTTCAAGCCAAATTCCACTACGTACTTCCAAATAATTTTCCGAACATGCTTCTAAGTCCAAAATCACCATACGGAGCTATTGAAATTATCAAAACTTTATTCTGGGGTCGTTTTCACATAAGTCGATATCCGGTCACTGTTTTAACTTAAGCTTTAAACCTTAGAACTAAGTGTTCCAATTCATTCCAAAACCTCACCGGACCCGAACCATTTACCCCGGCAATTCACACAATAACTGTAAAGTACAATTTGAGCAGTAAAGGGGGAAGCAAAGTTGTAATACTCAAAACGACCGGGCGGATCGTTACATTAAATTGGCTAAAAGTTGATAAAATATGAATACCTAGATGATAGACTATATATAATTTGGAGAACTGATGGATAGATGGAATTCGTTTAGGAACCTCCCCTCCTATTTCCTCAAATTCATCAGCACTTACTTATTACTATTAGCTACTTCCTGCTGTTCACTTGTTGATTTTTTTAGTTTTTTTTGTGGTCCATAATATTTAATTTTTTCAAATATTAAGAAAGAATTAACTTTTTTTTTCCAAAGTTGTCCTTGAAGTAAAGAGCCTAAGAGTATTAGTTATATTTTTAATGAACAAACTAAGGTTAATATGGTCAATTCATTGTTAATTAATACTAAAATATGAATTACTTAATATGTGTTAAAACAACCAAAAAAAATTAAAATGGACCTACGCAATATAATATTCTTCGGAACTTAGCAATTCCAACAACGTGACATTGATCTCAGATATTTAGGTCTCACGAATATCTAAAAACGATAAAAGTTTACTTGCACCACATATTTATATCATGCAAGTGTAGTTAAATTAAATGTAGGAGATAAATGAAGATCTTCTAGGAGTTTTATTTTAATAAATAAAAGATTAAAAAAGAAACTAGTAGAATCGTAATATCTAACTGTAGGCATATAAATTTTAATGAAATTAAATCCGTAAAATAATTTTAATTATATTTTAAATTCAAGATATATTAGTTCAAACAAATTTATTGGGCTAATATAATTTGATTAGTTATATAAGTCCAACATATATGGATTAAATAAATAAGTCTTAATCCATTGGGCTAGCCCATTTAATTGGGCTAAAGTGATCAGCCCACTTCATTAAGCCCAAGATGTCATCATCCTAGAGGCCCAGTTTGGTGCCACGTGTCAAATGATGTGGCACGCCAAGTCAAACGGAAGAGCCAATAGGATTGTGCCACGTGTCAAAATGACAAGGCACACCAAGTCAAATTAAAAGGCCAATAAAATCAGGCAACATGTGCAAGTGACGTGTTCTGGCCAATCAAATACGGCATTGTCACTCTTTAATCTTATTGATCGGAAAGAGTTTGTTCTCATCACAACTCTTCCCTCCCACAAAAGCAAGAGGGATCTCGTACTCAAATGCTGTAGATTTCTCTAAAAGTTACAAGCATTCAAGTGTTCTAAGGATTAAAAGATCAAGATGAAGATTAAGAACAAGCTGCAAGCCCTTGGATTAAAAATACATCAAGATTAAGATCGGTCCTCAAGCACTTGGATTAAAGTAAAACAAAATTCAAGATTAAGCTCGAAGGCTCTTTTATTTACTATTGAAAAGTAGAATCAGAGGATTCATAGAGATTGCAACACTCATATTATTTGAAATAAAATACTATGATTGTTGCAATATTTTTTCGGTTTTAATTTTATTTTCTCGACGTAATTTATTGTCTACACTAACATTACAATCTTTTATGGCTATCGTCATCTTCTTTATTTTATTTCCCCACAATCATCCTCTTAGCATTCGTATTGCATCCTCTTGGCTAACGACCCGACTTATCATTTTAAGAATTAACGCCATGTTCAGTGACTTAAGGTCACGAGCAGTTTTGTAATATGTATTATGAGCTGCAGGTGTGGTCGAGTTTGATTTTTTGGAAGATTCGGAATTAAATTGAAAGAACAATTCTTATTTAGAAGCTTAAATGGAAAGAGTTAGCTTTTGAGAAAACGACCTCGAAATGGAATTTTGATGATGTCAATAGTTTCGTATGGTAATTTTGGACTTAGGCGTGCGTCCAGATTTGGATTTGGAAATCCATATGACATTTTGACGCATTCTGGCGAAAGTTGAAAAATGGAAGATTTTTAGAAAATTTGACCGGGAGTTGACTTTGTTGATATCGGGGTCGAAATTCGATTTTGAAAATTGGAACAGATCCATTATGTCATTTATGACTTGTGTTCAAAATTTGAAGTCATTCCGGATTGATTTGATACACTTCGGCACAAATTATAGAATTTAAAATTTTAATAACTCGTAATTCGATTCGAGGTGTGATTCATTGTTTTGTGTGATTTGAGGTTTCAACTAAGTTCGTATGATATTTTAGGACTTGTTGGTATGATTTGACAGGTCTCGGGAGGCTTTGTTGTATTTTTGGATCATTGGTTGAGAGACTAGTAAAGTTAAGAAATTTGGGAGTTTGACTATGGTCAATATCAGGTCAAGACGACCTTTTTCAGTTTTTCGAGTGCGCGAGCAGGTTCGTAGCATGTTTTATGATTGAAATTCATATATGGTTTGTGTCCGGGAGGTTCCGGGTGAGTTTCAGGATGGTTTCGGATCATTTCAAAGAAGTGTGCGTTTGCTGGTTTCTGGTGAGGTACTGTTCATTTGCAATTGCGAACCATTTATCGCAATTGCGAAAACACTGTTCATTCGCAATTGCAAATCATTTATCGCAATTGTGAAAACACTATTCATTCGCAATTGCGAAAACACTGTTCACTCGCAATTGCGAACATTGTTCATGGGAGGTACTGTTCATTCGCAAATGCGAAATTTTTGTCCGCAAATGCGAACCTCGGCAGAAACTTAAGGATTGAAAATCTGTTATTTTTTCATTTTCGATTGGAATTTTCGGAGCTCGGGTTTTAGGCGATTTTGAGGATTTCTTCACGACTTCGACTGGGGTAAGTGTTCTATATCCGAAAGTGATTATATTTCATGAATCTATGGTTATATTCATCGTTTAATTCGGATTTAAATGGAAGAAATCAAGATTTTTGCAAAATCTTCCATAAACAAAAATTTAAGATTTGGAGGTCGAGTTGTTATCGGAATTTGATAAAATTGGTATGGTTGAACTCGTATCGAAATGGGTGTTCGGATTTCATGAAAATTATGTCGGATTCCTATAGGCGGGGCCCTCGCATTGACTTTGGTTGACTTTTTAGAATAAAATTTTAAGTCGACGTTTTATTATCCGAAATTATTTTCGATGAATTTTAATGAAGTTGTACCATTAATTTGGGTAGATTTGAGATGTCCGGAGGTCAATTCAAGTAAGAAGGCGATTTTGGAATATAGGCATAACTTTAAAAAGGTAAGTATCTTGCCTAACCTTGAGTGGGGGAATTACCCCTTAGGCATTGAGTCTTATGTGAAAATTGTATGATTAGAAGCCGTGTACATGAGGTGACGAGTACGTACTTGGGCTTATATGTGCAAATTTTGTTGGTTTAAAGTTTTAGGCATCTTTTTGTATTAAATTGGATAATTGTTGGCATTTGGTAAATCCTTGAATTTGTGATGACCCAAAAGGTCATCTTTAAATTTAATAATTAATTCTATGTTCCAAGACCTTGAAAAGCACTATTCATTATTTCTCGACTTGCATGCGCAATCTGTATAATTTTTCGGAAAGTTTTTATGTGAAAAATGGATTAAAATATGAAATACAACCTTACAACTCAATTGAGTTGACTTTGATCAATATTTTTAGCAAACGGACCCAGATCAGTATTTTGACAGTTCCGGTAGGTCCGTCTAATGATTTGGGACTTGAGCGTATGCCCGAAATTTTATTTGAAGGTCCCTAGCTCAAGTTATGGCATATTTAACGGAAACTAAAAATTATAAGGCTAAAGATTTTTAAAGTATGACCAAAAATTAATATTTATTGATATCGGGGCCGGATTCGAGTTCTGGAAATTTTTATAAGTCTGTTATGTCATTTATGACTTGTCTGTCGAATTTGGTGAGAAACGGAGTTGATTTGACATGATTCGGACGTTCGGTTGTGAAAATAGAAGTTTTAAAGTTTTCTTGAAAATTTTATTTGATTTGGTGTCCGATTTGTAGTTCTAGGCGTTATTTTGGTGCTTTGTTCACGCGAGCGAGTTCGTATGAGGTTTTTGGAGTTGTGTGCATGTTTGGTTTGGAGTCCCGAGGGCTCGGGTGAGTTTCAGATAGACTACAGACCATTTGATCGCGGAAGTCTGAGAATATAGGCATGCTATCGCGGAAGGTTAGTTCGCGAATATAGGCATGCGATCGCGGAAGCTTAGTTCCCGCGAACACGTAGAATGGATCACATTCACGAAGAAGGAATGAGGCAGAAGCTAAAGCACAAAATTTGTGCTACACGATCACACAGTGTGGTCCGCGATCGCAGAAGTCTGAGAAGTTGTGCTCCGCGTTCGCGAGAGCATTGTCGCGATCGCGTAGTGCAAATTGGCAGCCTGTTCAAATTGTGCTTCGCGATCGCGAAGCCATTCCCGCGATTGCGAAGAGTAAAATGGACCTGGGCAGAAATTGTTCTACGCGATCGCGAACGAATTCCAGCGATCGCGATGAGTAAAAATCTGGGCAAACAGAACTTAAGTTTTCGAAATAGGATTTCGTCCCATTTTCCACCATTTTCGATTTTGAGCTCGGGTAAGAAGTTTTTTGGGGCGATTTTCATGGGAAAATATTGGGGTAAGTGTTCCTTATCCTATATTGATTATATTTTATTATTCCATACTCATTTATATCATAAATCCGTGAATTTATTGAAGAAAAATCATATAAAAATTTGAAAGCCAATCCGATGTCGGAATTTGAAAATTTTTATATGGTTGAACTCGTATCGGAATGGATGTTCGGATTTCGTGAGTTTATCCGAGATTCGAGACGTGGGTCCCACTATCGAGTTTTGAGATGAATTTCGGATTTTAATCTGAAAATTTAGTAAATTCATATGGAATTAATTCCTATAATTTGTATTGAGTATATTGAATTGTTTATGACTATATTTGAGGATTTCGGACACGAATTCGCGAGGCAAAGGTTTATTGAAATCTTGAACTTGGTTGCAAAGCGAGGTAAGTATCGTGGTTAACCTTGACTTGAGGGAATAGAACCCTTAAATTATTTGTTATGTGAGATGCATGTGAATGGCATATAGGCAAGGTGACAAGTGTCTATACGTCGTCAAATTAATTGTTTGCATGATTACTTGAAAAATTGTGATGACCCAAAATGTCATCTTTAAATTTAATAAGTAATTCTGTGTTTTAAGACCTCAAAAAGCACCATTTATCATTCCTCGTTTTGCGTGCACAGGCCGTCCAATTTTTTGAAAAGTTTTTATGTGAAAATGGATTAAAATGGGAAATAGAACTTTAAAACTCAACTAAGATGACTTTGGTTAACATTTTGAGCAAACGGACCCGGATCAGTATTTTGAAAATTTTGATAGGTCCGTATCGTGATTTGGGACTTGGGCGTATGCCCGGAATCGAATTCCGAGGTCCCTAGCCCGAGTTATGGAATTTTGATGAAAAATTAAAAGCTTGAAAGCTTAATGATTTCTAAGAAATTACTTATGTTGGATTTATTGACCTAGGGTTTGTATTTTGGTTTTGGACCCCGGTATAGGTCCACTATAATATTTATGACTTGTCTGCCGAATTTGGTGAGAATTGGAGTTGATTTGACGTGATTCGGACGTCTAGTTGTAAAAATATAAGTTTTAAAATTTTCTTGAAAACTTCCTTTGATTTGGTGTCCGATTCGTAGTTCTAGGTGTTATTTTGGCGATTCGATCGTGCGAGCAAGTTCGTATGATATTTTAGAACTTGTGTGCATGTTTGGTTTGGAGCCCCGAGGGTTCGGGTGAGTTTCGGGTAGGCTACGGGATGTTTTGGACTTTGAAAATCTGGTATTTTGCTGCAGAAAGTGTTCTGGCATGTTCTTCTTCGCGTTCGCGAAGGTACTCTCGCGAATGCGAAGAGTAAACTGGGCAGCTGGATCTTTCTTCTTCGCGAACGCGACCATCTCTTCGCGAACGCGTAGTGTTAGGCACGCCTGGGGGAGGATCGATCATTCCTTCAGCGCGAACGCGAGCTATGCCTCGCGAACGCGAAGGCCGGGGGGAAACCTTCGCGAACGCGAAGGAGGACTCGCGAACGCGAAAGCCACGGGCTGCTACTCATCGCGAACATGACAGGCCCTTCGCGAACGCGACAGGCCCTTCGCGAACGCGACAGGCCCTTCGCGAACGCGAAGAAGGCCTGACCCCTGTGACTTAAAACAGAACCAAAAACGGGATTTTTCTCATTTTTCACAAACCCTCAATTATAACTCGGCTTAGGGGCGATTTCAAAGGAGTTTTTCATGATTTCGGACTGGGTAAGTGTTATTTATCATATAGTAATTGTATTTCACAAATCCATGTCTATATTCATCATTTATTTCGGATTTAGATGGAAGAAATTGGAATTTTTGTAAAACTTTCCAAAAACGAAAAATTAAGATTTGAAGGTCCATTTGATATCGAAATTGGACAAATTTGGTATGGTTGAACTCGTATCGAAACGGGTGTTCGGATTTTGTGAGTTTTTCCGGGATTTGAGACTTCGGTCCTACTGCCAAATATTTTAATGAATTTCGGATTTTTATCCGAAAAATTTATAAATTCATATGGAAATAATTCCTATGATTAGTATTGAATATATTGAATTGTTTGTGAATAGATTTGAAGCTTTCGAAGGCAAATTTAAAAGGAAAAGTTATGGTTGAATAATTGATTGAAATTTTCAAAGCGAGGTAAGTGTCGGGGTTAACCTTGACTTGAGGGAATAGAACCCTTAAATTGCTTGTTATGTGAATTGCATGTAAACGACGTATAGGCGAGGTGACCAGTGCTTATACGTCATCAAATTAATTGTTTGCCTGCTTACTTGAAAAATCATAAATTATTTTTAATCATAAATTAATTATTATAATAATTATTTCTCTCTTATTCTTTGCAAATATAAATTCTTAAATTCCTGGATTAATTGTTACATGCTATTTGAATTATGTTCCTTAATTATTATTTGACATTTAGCATATTAAATATTAAACTGCATATTTACTCCTTGACTTCCATAATAATTTGCTATTTGTCATTGTTTGCTTCATAATTAAACCATAATTATTGTATGCTTGTTGTCTTGAAATTCTATATTAATTGTTACATTTATTGGGAAAATTTCTTCTATAAGAATTGATAAATAAAAATATTGGAGGAGCCGGTTGCACGGCTCAACAGGATTGATTATAATGAATATATTGGAGGATCGAGTTGCACGCCGCAACAGACTTATTAAAAATTAATATTAGAGGATCGGGTTGCACGCCGCAACAGACTTGTTAAAAAAGTTAATATTGGAGGATCGGGTTGCACGTCGCAACAGACTTGATTAAAATGAATATGTTGGAGGAGCGGGTTGCACGCCGCAACAGAATTGAATGTAAATATATTGTGAGAGCGGGTTGCACGTTGCAACAGAATTGGTTGAAATAATAATGGATTGGTTATACTTGTATTTATTATTCGTTTGAGCAATATTTATGGTGTTCATGTTGCCTTGTTGTTTAAATCACTAGTCGATTGGTGTTGCTATCATTGTTATTTATTTTTTATTATTTTATATGCTATATTGCACAGATTATTTGACTAGTGAGTGTCTTGATTGTACATCGTCATTACTCCACTGAGGTTAGTCTTGATACTTACTGAGTACCGACCGTGGTGTACTCATACTAAATTTCTACATATTTTTGTGCAGAGACAGGTATTGAAGATATCGGATTCGGGCATAGATTAGAGTATGATCTCAAGGATTCAAGGTAGGATTGTTTGGTCATCGCAGTCCCTTGGAGTCTTTTCATGTTATTGTACTGTTAATTTCTTATTCGAATAATACTGTATATTCGATCCTCGAGGTAATTCCATGTATTCAGTTAGAGTTCGTGACTCAGTATTACCAGTCTTGGGAGGTTGTATTAAATTATATGTTTTAAAAAAATAGCTTGAATTATGATTATAATCGGCTTACTTAGTCTTAAAGACTAAGTGTCATCACGACGTCTGTGGTGAGATTTTTAGGTCGTGACACTAAGCATGCTAACCACACTTGGTCAACCAATACCGCCCAAAATACTTGCTTCTTAAACGTCTTTATTAATTATAGTTTGTCATAAATATTATACTATACTAATATGCTGTATGATTAAGCTAAAGGTCTCTGCATAGTTGTGACAAACGGAGGGGTCCGGTCGGATATGAGCGGAGCGGATATGAGACGGGTCGAAAATAGGTAATGCAAAAAAATGGATAAATTATCCGACTCGATTCATATTTAATACGGATAAAAAATGGGTTAACCGGCGGATAATATAGATATTCATATTATTCATGGCTTCTTGAATATGATCACTTTTGGGAGAATTCCTAGTCTCCCAAACTTGAGAAACTCCCAATTTGAGGCTTTACAAATGTAAAAGTTAAATTTATTAGTTATCCATTGCTTATCCATTTTCTAAATGGATAATATAATTCTTATCCATATTTGACCCGTTTTTAAAAAGTTCATTATCCAACCCATTTTTTATGAATAATATAAGTTGATTTTGCCATCAGTATCTCTGCATATAGTTAATTCGTTTTTATCTCTCTCTCTTTCTTATTGATCACTAGCATTAAACTGCTTTGAAAGACCTTTTTTACTTTTGTAGTTCAATTTAAATTGCTGATTTCAAACACATTGAATTGAAATATCAATAGATTCCTGAAAATTGAAATTTAGTTAGTTCAGTTCAAAACATAACAAAAGAAAGAAAAAGAATGGTGGTGAATTAAAACTTAAAAAGGAATAAATTACTTTCCCACCTTGAAACTTTTATGCCCATTAATGTTGTGCCTTTAGGGCTGCCCTTTACTCTCACATGTATATTTTAGCTTTACAGATTTTTCTCATTCAGAAACCAAACATAGATAAACAAGAAGCCTCTGTTGATTCTAAAATTAGGAATTATTTGAATGTTAGAAAATTGCTAAGGAATTCGAATAATTTGAATAACGGTAAATGTAGGTAAAAATAAACCTATTGTTTTGAAAAACTAAAGAAAAGGTAAAACATAGTAAAAAGGTGGACAAAACCTTAATTCTCATCTCCAGAAGCTTAACCTGTATTCCATGTTACAACAAGTCTAAAATTTAATCTTAGTAATTAAATTAAAGAAAAAAATATATATCAATTAATCATGATTAAGTGATAAATATGTGTATGAAAAACACTCATAATTTGATATAAATACTGAATGCACGAATAAGTTTTTGCCGCATGGTTCCTTACAAAGTGCTAATTAAGATGACTGGACTATATAATTGCGGCAATATTAAATGACAGCCTTATCAGTATACTAAAGGAAATTTTAGGAAAATATCCTAAATAAGTACTAACTTATCAACCTCTAGCCATTAATCATAAATTTATCAAAACTAGCCAAGCACATACAAAAATTGATAATCCAAATAAATAAGGATTTTTTCTCTCCCGGAATCACACGCAAAGATCTCCTTCGTGATCAGTAGCATTTGATGCAAGACAAGGAAGTCTCATTGGATAAGGTAGCAAACAAGGTGATAATATATATATATATATATATATATATATATATATATATATATATATATATACAAGATTCTAAAAATCTAAGCAAAAAGGGATCTTTTTTTAATGGGTATGGTTGAAATTCATTAAAAACATATAGATGTGTCAATATACAAAATTTGAGGAAGATTGAAGGTGATTCGAACTGATTTGGTATCAAAATTCATAGTTAAAATCGAGTTCAAAAAAATCTTCTACGACACATGTATCAAACATGTATCACGCATGTATCTCACACACAGATATGCATGGATATACATGTAATACATATTTGATACATATATGATACACAGTGTGATACACACATATTATCTTTTTCCATATTCATCTTCTACTTCGAATTTTCAGTTCAACATTTCTACCAAATCATCCCAAATCTGAGATCTCAACTCCTTAAGATATATCCAATCTATTCCAACAAGACCCGTTCAAAAAGAAAAACAAAAATTTAATATTTTTTGGGGTACAAATAGCTAATTGGCTAATATTTTATGAATTGACTAATTTTTATACTAACTTACTTATCGGCTGACGTAACTGGTAATTTTTCCTACATAACTTACTTATCGAATGAAGAATTGGTATGGAATTGGGAAGCTCGGGAAGAAATATCATACGATTTTCTTCCATACTTTGGTGATGAAGAAGAACTAGAGACCGTGAAAACTGTACATGATTTAACTGCAACTCCTTCACTAATTATTATTACATCTCCTTCTTCTTAACAAAGTTCAAATGAACAACCACAAAGGACGAGGAGTATTCAAGAGCTCTATGATGGCACAGAAGAAGTTATTAATTTTGATTTTTTGTATTGTCTCTTTGCTGATAGTGAACCAATGAACTTTGATGAAGTTGTTAAAGACAAAAGGTGGAGACAAGCCATGGAGGAGGGGATTGAGCAGAACAACACTTCGGAGTTAACAACTCCTTCCAAGGGTCATCAAGCAATTGAAGTGAAATGGGTATACAAGACAAAGAAAATTATTGATGGAGAAGTGGAGAGATACAAGGCACGACTTGTGGCGAAAGGTTAACAAGAAGGGGAAGGCATTGACTATGAAGAAATCTATGCACTTGTTGCCCGCATGGTGATGATTTGTTTACTGATCTTTTTGACAGCGCAAATAAAGTGGAAGAATTCATCAACTAGATATCAAGTCAGCCTTCTTGAATGGTTATCTTGAACAAGAAGTCTATGATACATAACCATTAGGCTTCATGGTCAAAAACCATAAAGATAAAGTGTTGAAGTTGAAAAAAACTTTATATGCATTGAAGCAAGCCCATCGGTAAGTATTTTCAAGACAAAGAGTTTACTCGTTGTCTCCATGAATATGCTCTTTACCTTAAGGTTCATACTAATAGAGATATCTTGTTTGTTTGTCTTTATGTTGATTTTCACGGGTAATAACACAAGCTTGTTTGAAGCTTTCAAAAAATATAGGCAGAATACATAGTTTACCCCCGGAACTATGGACCAAATCCCTATGACACACCTTCTGGGAACAAAAGTCACCTTACACTAGGCCTGGCAAGTGGGCCGGTCCAGACCCGGAACCGGCCCAGGACCGCGGGCCAGACGGGCCAAACGGTTAAACAGGCCAGGACCGTTTGGTCCGGTTTTAGCAGGCCTGGCCCGGTCTCGTGGGTCGGTCCTATGATTAGGCCCGTCAGGCCCGGGACCGTTTGGCCCGTCAGGGACCGGCCCGGCCCCTTAGCGGGCCCAACGGATTTTTTTTTATTTTTTTTTTTTAAAAAAAAAACGTTGGACTGTCAAAAATAGCCGTTGACTATTTATGAAATAGCCATTTAACCCCTCAACTTTGTTTTAATCCCAAACTTTTTATAATTACACTTTTTCCCTATTTTCAACTATAAATACCCCATCATTATTTCATTTTTTCTTACAAAATCATCAATATATCACAATCTCTCTCTAATTTACTTCTACTATTGCTTACTTTATTGTTACAATTTGTGAAATAATTGTGAAGTTGGTGAATTGAAATCTTCAACGATAATCAATTTCCAACAAGTTGTTCGTCAATTCGGTAAACTCGTTCCAACTCTTAAGTTTTAATATTATAATTTTATTTATTTTATTTACTTTGCTTGATTAATTAAGATGGCTTATTCCTTAAAAAATATGTTTAGTAAAAATAAGGAAAAATCGAAGAGTGGTGAATCTAGTGGCCAATATGTTTCTCCTCCACTTCCCCCGGCTCCATGACCCAAACATGTTACCCGTCCTACACCTCCTATTCTTGATATCGATAATAGTTTATTACAATTTACCGAGAGTCAATTTTTCCATAATATAGCACCCGGTGAACAATTAAACCATGAATATATGAATGCTCTTTATGGTAATCCAACTATTGATGAAAATAATGATGAAGAAATAGATTTTGATGAAACACAACCGGATGATGATACACCCACTAGTCCTGCTCCTGAAGCTAACCCAACTAATAATAATCTAGATGATCCCCCATCTGACCCTCCTATTAGTGCCCCTACTTTTTCTAGACAACCTCCTAAACGGGCAGAAACATCTCTTATTTGGCAATTTTTTACTCAACTAAGAGAAAAAAATAGGGCTAAGTGTAAAACTTGTGGCAAAGAGTTAGTTTTTCAATATGTTGGAAGTCAGGGGGGACGGGAAGTTTGACTAGACACATATTGCTACACCCTCAAGATAAAGCTAGATATTTTCGTATGAAAGCTTTGGCTGAGGGAACAAGTGCACCTAGTCAGGCTGACCTTAGTACCGGGTCAAATCAATTTCAATCAGGAATTAACACTGTTACCGGTGGTATTTTATATTATGATCCAAAAAAAGATCGGGAAGAATTGGCAAAAATGGTCACTGTTATGTGCTTATCCTATAGTTTTCCTTCTAACCCCCACTTTGTGCATTATATTAGAAAAATTATTAATCCTACTTATAAATGTTTTCCTCGCACAACCGTAAAGAGTGATATTTATAAATATAAACATGAATATGAACAATATTTGCGCTATTTATTTACTCATATAAATTGTCGTCTTGCTATTACAACTGATATTGGTAGAAGTGGTAATGACTGTGATTACCTTACTGTTACCAGTCATTGGATTGATGAACATTGGATAATACAAAAGCACATTATTGCTTATAGAATAATTAATTCACGTCACACAGGGCAGTTTATTTCTAGCACGATTGCGGATATTTGTAGATATTTTTGCATTAGTGATAAAATAATATCAGTTTCAATGGATAATGCTACTAGTAACACAAATGTTGTAGCCTTGCTTACCACGATACTAAGTCCTGTATTTAGTAATATTTTTCATGTTAGATGTATTTGTCATATTTACCATTTAATTGTGGGTGATGGCATGCGAATTTTAAATGTTGAAATTGAAAAGATTAAAATGGCTCTTAATTGGCTTTTTTATTCAAATCGTAGAAGTAGACTTAGAGAATATTTTAAAAGATGCGATGAATTTGGCCTAAGAGAAAGAAAGGTTCCTAAACCTTGTCCAACTAGATGGAATTACATGTATGAAAGTTTAGTTATTGCATATGAATATAGAAATCCCATAAACTCAACATTTAATGCTCATGTAAGTGATGATGATGAGCACCTTATAAATGCGGATTGGGCTAATGTTAAAATGCTTGTAGATTTTTTAGAAAAATTTCATATTGCTACAAATGAATTTTGGAGGTCCTCAATTTTGGTATGAAACTGTTTATAATGGTTTAGCACTTGAAGATGAGGAGTTGTCTAAACTTCCGAACGCAATAGCCTCAATTAAAATAAATGTTCAAACTATTTATAATGCTTATCAAGTTGCATTAGATCATGCTAGACCAAATATTCCAACTCCTTCTTCTTCTAGTTCTCAATCATCTAAAAGAACTGCGGGAGTAAGAGCACTTAGTGCTTGGGCAGGGTTCAGGGGTTCTCAAGGTTCTAGTACTAGTGATTTTTCACAACTAAATGAGCTTGAAGTTTATTTGTCACAGGGAATTGAGGAAGTGAATCCCGACGGCTCCTTTAATATTTTGGAATGGTGGAAGGACAAAGAAAAATACTTTCCGATTCTTTCAAGGATGGCCCTAGATATTTTAACTATTCAAGCTTCAACAGTGGCATCAGAGAGCGCTTTCAGTCAAGCAAGACTTCAACTCGGTGATTATAGAGCGTCTATGAGGGAGAGCTTGGAAAAATCAGTACTTTTCAGAGATTGGATCCGTTCGGAAAGAAGAAATTTTAGACTTGCTGAATCACAACCAGAGGTAGACGAAGCTTATGAAGAAATGCTAGCTGAACTTGCGGAGGATGATGCTTCGCCTGGAAGCGGTGATGAGCAAGCTTCATTTCCGCCACCACCAACGGAAATTCCTCCGAACCTTGAAGGATTTATGAAATTTGAAAGAGATACCATGTAAATTAATATGTAACTTGTATTTTGGCACATCTTGATTAGTTTCTTTTTCTTCTCAATGGTGGTATTAGCACCTTGTTGTGCTCATTCCATAGGGGAGAGGAAGACTAAGAAAGATATTGTCATGATTTTTAATGCTATAATAAAAATATAACGCATTGATTTGAATTTCTTTACAATATTTTTGTTCTTTTATACTATATATACATCTCATAAGATATATAAACTATATTCGATATACTATATATACATCTTAAGATATACTATATATACTATACTATATATACATCTTAAGATATACTATATATACATAGTATACTAGATATACTAGATATATATAGTAGATATACATGTATATATAGTATATCTTAAGATGTATATATAGTATATAAATCGAATATAGCTTATATATAGTAAGATGTATATATATTATAGTATAGTTTAGTATACATATAAGCTTATATATATACTATACTATAGTCTATACTATATATACATCTCATAAGATATATAAACTATATTCGATATACTATATATACATCTTAAGATATACTATATAGTATATAAATCGAATATAGCTTATATATAGTAAGATGTATATATATTATAGTATAGTATAGTATACATATAAGCTTATATTTATACTATACTATAGTCTATACTATATATACATCTCATAAGATATATAAACTATATTCGATATACTATATATACATCTTAAGATATACTATATATACTATACTATATATACATCTTAAGATATACTATATATACTATACTATATATACATCTTAAGATATACTATATATACATAGTATACTAGATATACTAGATATATATATAGTAGATATACATGTATATATAGTATATCTTAAGATGTATATATAGTATATAAATCGAATATAGCTTATATATAGTAAGATGTATATATATTATAGTATAGTTTAGTATACATATAAGCTTATATATATACTATACTATATATATATATATATATATATCGAATATATCGAATATAGCTTATATATCTTAAGTTGTATATATAGTATATACTATACTATACTATAATATATATACATCTTACTATATATATTATATATATCTTAAGATGTATACTATCGAATATGATTTATATACTATGTATATATAGTAGTGTGTGTGTGTGTGTGTGTGTGTGTGTGTGTATATATATATATATATATATATATATATATATATATATATATATATATATATATATCTTAAGATGTATATATAGTATATAAATCGAATATAGCTTATATATCTTAAGATGTATACATAGTATAGTATAGTATATATATATATATATATATATATATAAGCTTATATATATATGTATATCGAATATAGCTTATATATCTTAAGTTGTATATATAGTATATACTATACTATACTAAAATATATATACATCTTACTATATATATGTATATATAGTATATAAATCAAATATAGCTTATATATCTTAAGATGTATATATATCTTAAGATGCATATATATCTTAAGATCTACTATACTATACTATATATATATATAGTATATTATATATCTTAAGATGTATATATAGTATATTTTAAGATGTATACTATGTATATATATATATATATATATATATATATATATATATATATATATATATATTTTAAGATGTATATATAGTATATAAATCGAATATAGCTTATATATCTTTATTACTATTTTTTCTCTAACTTCTATAAAAAAAAATTAAAAGTAGAAAGTTTTTGTTGGGCCCGGGACCGGCCCACTAAACCCGGGCCCGTTAGTTCGTGGTCCCGGTCCCGAGCCGGTTCCAACAATAAGCCCGCGAAGCCCAGGACCATTTAGGACCAGACCGCTTAGGACCGGGCCCGCGAAGCCCACTTAGGACTGGGCCGGGCCCACTTGCCACCCACTCAACATTTTCCGAGTGTGTCTAATACACACCTCTTTTAGTGTTTGATCATTTTATTCTCAGCAAGTGTACTCACACACTAATAATAATGTGACACGTGTGATTAACCTTTTGTAAAATATAAAAAATACTTGAAATTATAATTATATCCTAATTGTCAAAATAATCTTCCATCTTCTTCATCTTCCCCAAGCTATAGCACCATGGCTGCCAGCTCTCCAAACCGAAAACACGGATGCAAAATGGGGAGAGAAAAAAACTACCTCATCCTACCACATTTAAGACCCACTACCCCAATCGTATAAATTTCCCGCTAATCTTCATTTTCTTTGCCACATTCAATACCCCAACAGTTTAAATTCACTATTACTCTCTATTTGTTTTTGCCACACTCAACATTCCACCCATTTAATTATAAAACTCAGATTTGTCTGTGCTATAGTTTTGAAAACTGGTGGTGTCTCTTCCAAGGTTGTTAGAGAGAAAAAAATAAAATCCGATTGGGATTAATCTGTATCTACTTTATTAAAACTGAAAAAAGAGCAGCCATTATGGGATTACATCACCTTCCTTATTATTTCAAGAAGCCAATCAAAATCTAAATCTGAAAAACACCCAATCTCAAAAATAATTATCAATTTGGAGAATTTGAATCACGAGTCATAACCAAAATACATTGGTGTTCAAATATGGAAACTCTGGTTCTTTGTATTTTCTCGTTCCCCTTTAGATCTTGGGGACAAAATCTGGTGGGGTGGTTGTGGTGTTGTGATGGAAGAACCTCGGAAAGAATTGATGAAATATTTTTAGAAAGTAAAAAAATGGAAAATAAAAAATCTGCACAAATGGCTTCCAAATGGCACTTTAGATACAAAATTTTAACTCTTCACTTGCCTCTTATGCGTGTAAATCACGAGTGTAAAAGTAGTGTGTATTATATACACTCGGAAAAGGTTGAGTGTGTAAGGTGATTTTTGTTCCGAGAAGGTGTGTCCTAGGGATTTGGTCCATAGTTCCGGGGGTAAACTATGTATTCTGCCAAAAATATAAGTCCCTTGAGTTCGAGATAACAGACGTTGGGCTTGTGTCATATTACTTGGGCCTAGAAGTGAAGCAAATGGATGAAGGCATTTTTATATCTCAGAAAATCTATATAAAGGAGATATTGAAGAAGTCCAATACGCTTGATTGCAATCCGTGAACACACCAATGAAGATTGGAATAAAATTGTCCATGTTTGACGATAGAGAAAATGTGGACTTTACATTTTTCAAGAGTCTTGTGGGATGCTTAAGATAATTGACTTGCACCATGCCAGATATATTCTTTGCGGTTGGAGTAATAAGTTGCTTCATGAAGCTTCTACCTCTACTCATTTAAAAATCGTTAGAAGAATTTTTCGTTACTTAAAAGGTATGATTGACTTTGGGCTATTTTATTCTTTTTCTAGTGATTTCAACCTTATGAAATTTTGTGATAGTGATTATGCATGAGATATTGATGATAGAAAAAATACAATTGGTTTGTATTTTTCTTGGGTGATTCTGTTATTTCTTGGAGTTTAAAGAAATAATTAATTGCTACTCTCTCAACTTGTGAAGCTAAATATGTAGCAGTAACATCTTGTACATGTCATACTATTTGGCTGAGAAGATTATTAAAGGAGCTCGATTTGCAATATATTGAAGCTACAGAGATTTGTATTACAATAATCTACAAGGCACTTGCCAAGAATCTGGTGTATCATTATTGAAGCAAGTATATCTACTCAAGGTATCACTTCATCAAAGAATACATTTCCAAGAAGGAAGTAAAGCTCAAATATATGAAATTTCATGATCAAGTTGCGGATATTTTTACAAAGCCTCTCAAAGTTTGATGACTTTCAGAGATTTAGATCAAGTCTTGGAATGAAAGAAAAACTCAAAATTAAAAGAGAGATTTGTGGGATCACTAAATAAATGAAATATAAAAAATCTATGATTGGTGAAAATATGAGACAATTGTAGGCGGCAACAACAAATTGTAAAACCAATTTGTTGGTTGGTTTTCTAGTTGTGACCACTATTTGCAAGTTAAAGAAACCAATATTCTGATTGGTTGGAGAGTGCGGCAACTTTTTCCTATAAATTGAAGTATTTCGTTTAGTTTCAAACACACCAAATCAAGAGAAGCAACAAGAGTTAAAGAGAGTAATATAAAGAGTGGTGAGTGAGAGTAGTATCATCGTGAGTTATTTAAAATAAAGAGTGTTATTTATTTTGAAATTATACTAGTCTCTTGACACAATCAAGTTGTAATATTTACTCCACTTGGGTATTGCATTTTATCCCGTTAAAACATTTTGTGTCGTTATCACTCTCTTGTATTATTATTATTTACCGTGAATATTATTTATGGGGATGATATTATTTTTCCAATACACCTTTGATTAAGGGTAAATATTATATATATATATATATATATATATATATATATATATATATATATATATATATATATATATAAAATAATTACGCCTTAGGTGGCGTCCCCCTTGTATTGAACACCAAAAAAGAAAAAAAGAGTTTACAAATTACAACGGCATGAAAAGAAAGAGACAATATGCGAAGGTTTTACCAAAAATATACAGGGACAAAATAACAATTATAAAAGGGTATTATTATTTTTAGACCGCGTCTATTTACATTCGGTAGTCAAAAAAGTGTATAAAACTTATATAATTTTTGTATATAACATACAGAATGTATATATATACAAATAAATATACAAATTTTATATGTTTTTCCATTATTATTTTTACAGCGGCTATACACCATCATTTTTTCAATTATAAAAGTTGTTCGAAGCTTTATGTATGAAGGAAGACATATGTAGCTTGTCCAATATGTATGGCCAAAGGCTTCTTTAGGCGATTCAAATGCACTGAATAAAATACCATGATGTCCTCTATTACTCCATTTAGCTAAGGCATCTGCAACTTGATTTCCTTTCTGTTTATTCGAAAAATCGAATAATATTAAATTTATATATAGTTCTAAGGATACGTAATACCTTTTGATATAAAGATAACAATACGAGTATTTTGATTATGAGAATGGGAATGATAAACAGAAAGAATGAATAAGATGAAGTAAGACAAGCACAAGGAGATATCTTTGTATATAAGAAAAAATCGTTTGTTCCAATCTATTCAATGTCTTCAGTGTTTACAAGGTTCCTCTCTTTTATAATAGAGGGTAATTATATTATTTATAACAAAATAATAAAATAAAGCATCGAGTTTTTCGACTAATAAGTCTCCGGGCTACTTTCATCTCACTCAACCATCACGCCTACGGACTATATTTCTTCGAGTTCGAATCGTTGACTCAGCTAGTAAGCCTAAAGGCCACATCATAGAGACTACGAAGTCCAAATTTGATTAAAATTATTTAGATCCTTGTGAAAATATTCATAAAGGCGGGAATAAAAGTCTTCACGAAACAGAAGCAAGTCGGCAGAATTATCAATATACAAAATTATCTACATGGTCGATTACAACGAAGAAACTAAGGACTAAATTTCTTGATCATCGGGAGCGGTCTCTTCTTTATCAAACTACCCCCCGTTCTCGGACCCGCTCTTGCCCTCATCATCATCATCATTATTGTCATCATCATCGCCATCGAAAACTAAAGCTTCAGCATCGGCTTCGAGCTCTTTGGCCCTTTTTATTTCTTCAGCGAGGTCGAAACCACCAGCATGGATCTCCTCGAGGTTTTCCCTTCGGGATCGGCACTTTGCTAGTTCGGCAACCCGATGTGCTCGAATATCGGCGAACTCGGCTGCCACTCTTGCTTGGACCTGGGCAGCTTCAGCATCGGCCCGATAGATGGCCACGAGTGCATCCGCATCGGCCTCTACCTTTTTGGCATCAGTTTCGGTCTTGGCAAGTACAGAGGCCAACCGAGCCTCAAGCTCCTCTATCCTTCTTACCTGAACCGAACCTTTTTCCTTCATTTTTTGAAGTTGGGCTTCGACCGATGATAACTGGGCTCGAGCAACAAAAAAATCTGCAACAAAACGATCCATACTTTCTTTCCACTGCAAAGACTCCGTTTTTATTACGTCAACCTCCTCACGAAGCTTTCCGATCATCTCAATTTTTTTTTCCAGCTATGAGACCGAAAATTTAGCCATCATTCCAGTATCAAGCCCATACGCTTTCAAAAGTATCATTACCTACTCAGACAAATCGGTCTGGCCCCGGTAAGCCTTGGCCAACTCAGCTCGGAGGTCTTTTATTTTCTCGTCCCTCTACCCTAATATCACACCCCTTTTTCTACCCGCAAAATAATATTGTGTGGATTAAAGGGTTTTTCCAATTAAAGTGACAAAATTGAGTAGGGATTATTTTATTTACAAAGTCGCCACTTGGAATTGATTTTGTTGATGTTCCAAGTCACCTTTTATTTGAATCCCTAATCAAAGGAAGATTTGATTCTATTATTATTGGTCTGCGAAAACAAAGTCCGGTTAAGGAATTCTGTTAGCCGGGGAGAAGGTGTAAGGCATTCCCCGAATCCCATGGTTCTAGCACGGTCGCTTTTATTGACTAAAATTTGGCTTTAATTATTTTTCGATAAAGTGTGTATTATGTGCCTTAAGTTACTATTGTCTAGTGCTGCTTAATAATTAATAACTTTGGCCTAGGAGCGTGTAAGCACACAAAGTCCTTATTTGATTATATGTATTAAAACAAAGAACGTGTCGGTACACATGGTTTAAATATAATTAATATTGAAAAGCCAAGGAGCGGGAATGCACACATGACTACTTTATTGAAAACAAAATCTACCAAGGACCGTGTATGAACACATGGTCTACATCTCAAACGTGCCTAAAATTGCCTATCGCTTAAATTAATTAAAAAGCGCTTCTTTTTTATTTATTACTTGTTCGACTGGAAAAAAAAAATATTATTATTAAAAATTATTTTCACTAATGCAAGACATTAAACCCGGGTAAGCTTATGTTAAGCTTTCATGGTATTGGGCCACTTATTTTATTTAACAAAAGACAATTTATTGATTTTAAAGAAAATGTCTATCTTGCTTTCTATTGTCATTGGGCCTACAAATTTTAGCTTATTTGGACCATGTTGCTTAAGAGCCTCGATGAGCAAGACAACACAAAATAACAAGTATTCTTCTAAACCCAAATTGCTTCTTACATTGATGTCCAAACTAGAAATTATTATTTTTTCATAAAAGAAACTTACATGCTAATTATTATATTTTATCTTCTTAACCAACTATTTCTTAAAGACTAACATAATATTTCTAATCATCTACACCAATCATGGGACTAATCAAACTACACTCATTAACAACATAAAAATCACGACTAAATATAAAAACTACAAAAAAACGGTAATACTTCAATGCTAAAGAGAAGAGCTATATTAAGTATAACATTATGTTGACTATAATTCAAAACATCAAAATATTTGAAGCTAGAAGTCTTTCTTAGATAATTATACATGAACCATGAAAGTAACTCACGGAAAAGAGCCCAAACTAAACAAACACGGTTAAAAGTGGGGTCTTTATCTTTTCCTTAAACTAAGTAATCTTAACAGAATGCAATTTCAATCACATATATAAAGAAGAAAACGATAATTTAACTAATTTTTAAGAGATTTACATGATGATAACACTAATATAACATTCATCTTGAAACAAAATTAGATCTAATATGTTCCATCAACCAAATCGGGATCAAATCCTTCTTATTATCATCAAGAATCTGCAATATAAGAATTTGAAAGTTACCTGGTTTGTGGAATAATAAAATATAACAGTGCAGCAACAAATACAGTAGAAACAGCAGCAACTCAAGTGTTAAGACAACCCAGAAAACTCAACAAAAATGCTTGAAACTGATAACTATCAACTTCACAAATTGCTTAAGGGATCTTTCTATTTTTCTCAAGGTTTTTGCACTCAAATAATCCTCACAAAACTCTGAAATTTCAGCTTGTTATATGTATTAAGCTGCTGATTTTTCTCAAAGATATATGTCTTTAAGCAACTCTCCAAGATGTGTCTCAGTAAAAGATATAGTGTGTAATAGAGTGTCCCCCTTTTCAGTGAGTAAAGAGCCCTTTAAATAGGTAAATAAATCAGATTTTTTGGACAGATTTTGGTTCACTAAAAGTCTTTCCAAAAGATCGACTTTGTGTGCTAAACACTGTTCAAAAGATGTCAAAAAATATTGTACTTGTCACCACACAATGACTTTTGAGTTTTGCACTCCAAAGTCTTTGCACAGTAAAAACAACCAAACTTATACTATTCCTTCTTTAATTTCATCTTTTATCAACACAAAAACTCAAATACTCAAATCCAATAAAAACAAATTCATTAAGCACTTGAAACTTCTATCATAAACTATCATGACTAAGCAAATAGCTATTTCAAAACTAATGAATAACTAATTATCAGTGATTAATAACTATGAACGACTAAGCTAACATAGATTAAATACAACTAATAATAAAAATATAAATAAATAAATAAATAAAATCAGAAATTATGCTAGACATAAACTAAATACAATAAAAATAGAAAAAATAGACAAAGGAAATGAGAATAGGGGTATACCAATTGAGGGTGTTCGGGGTGGTCGCCGAAATTTGGCCGGATTTTTAGTTGCCGGATTTTCGGGATGGAATTGACATCAATAGGTAGGTCTTGATGAGTTCTATCCGTTGATGTAGGTATTGTGGGGTGGTAGTGGCCGAAACTTCAACAATTTGGGCAAAAAAGTGACGGCTAAAGTTTCCTAGATCTAAAATTCAAGGTGTTTGAGGGGTTTTTGAAGGATTTGGTTTGGAGATATGGAAAGAGGAGGTTGTAGAGATTACATGGTGTGAATTTGGGGGTGTTTGGAGGTTGGCTGCCGCCGTTGGGTGATTTCTGGCGGCGGCGGCGGAGAGAAGAGAGAAAGAGTTACGGGGGAAATGAGGAAATGTTTCAAATTTTTGAGGTTTTAAATACCTCTTGAGAGATCAAATATGGACCATTAGATCAATGGGTGAGATTTGATCCTGGGTCACTTAATGAAACGACGTAGTTTTGAGGCAAAACTATGTCGTTTCGGACCCTTTCAAGGGCAGCCCCTTATCTTGCACTTTTGGCCACTTTCTCTTTCAAATTTGGCCCAATTTCTTTCTTAATCCTACTTATTAAACTAAATTTACACAAACAAATAAATTAATTAAGTAACTTATTCAAATGATCAATTAACTATATTAATTCACCAATTGAATAGTTAGTTAATTCCTAAAATGCACAAATAAAGAAAGAACTATTTTTTGGTATTTTTATGATAGGAAATATGCAACCAAAGACACAAAAATTAGAAAATATAATTAAAGCAACAAAATACTAATGACTTTAGGAGGTGTTAAAATAGTACAAAAATTAGGTATTCATAGCTGCTCCTCTTTGCTCGAGAACATGAAGAGTTTTCGTGCAAAGAAAAGTGAATGCCATGGCTAATTTTTGCTCACATATCACTCCAATGAAAGCATTTTTTTTAAAAAAAAAAATGGTGACCGAACCTTGCTTCCGAGGTAGCCTACATATCCTTGTTTAGAGGAATCAGGTCAGTATAGTTCTAGAAAAATTTGGTAGTTGGGACTACCAAACACTAGATTTAAGATTGTTGTTGCTGCTGTTGTTGTTATTATTGTTACTTGCTGCTTGCATCAAAAGGAAAAGAGAAAGAACTACATATGTCTGGAAACTAAGAGTTACAAAATTCCTAATCTATGTGTCTTGTGGAGTCAAAATTTGATTCTTGACATGCTCGCTTGTGTTGACCTTAGATTGGATCTTGATTCTCTTTGAGGAAAGGATCATGGCTCATTCTCGATTTCTTGCTTTCCGGATCAGAGTTTGGGAAAATGAAACTCGAGAAGTTGGGTTGCTGACACATTATCCAAACTAACTCCAACTATCTTGTGACCGAAAAACTTCTTTATTATGATGAGAAAGCTGAAACTGCAAGATTTAATCGTCACTTGTGCTATGCGGTAGGGCCTGCAAAGCCATCAAAGACGAACAAAACGAACAAAAAATTTCTGCCCCAGTTTGGCACTAGGAAAATTTTGTGAGTTAGAGAAAGCTAAAGTATCTAATTTGTTGAAATGAAGACAACAGAAGTAGTATAAACTAACTATGTAAGGATATGCAACCACGAGGGGAAGTAACTTTTGTTACCAGAGGAAATGGAATTAGAGGATGGTACCCTGTATTACAGAAAAGGGAATGTAACTAGGGGTTGGTACCCTGTATTATCAAAAGGAAATGTAACCAAGGGTTGGTACCCTATATTATCGAAATGAGTGTAACCAAGGGTTGGTACCCTGTATTATCGAAAGAAATGTAACCAGGAGTTGGCACCCTGTATTACTGAAAGGAGTGTAACCAGGGGTTGGTATCCTGTATTACAGAAAGGAGTGTAACAGAGGTTGGCACCCTGTATTACTGAAAGAAGTGTAATCAGGGGTTGGCACCCTGTATTACTGGTAAGGAATGTAACCAAAGGTTGGTACCCTGTATTACTGAAAGAAGTGTAACCAGGGGTTGACACCTTGTATTACTAACAAGGAATGTAACCAGGGGTTGGTACCCTGTATTACCGAAAGGAGTGTAGCCAGGGGTTGGCAACCTGTATTACTGAAAGGTGTGTAACCAGGGGTTGGCACCCTGTATTACTGAAAGGTGTGTAACCAGGGGTTGGTACACTGTATTACTGAAAGGAGTGTAAGCAGGGGCTGGCACCCTGTATTACTAAAATGAGCGTAACCAGGGGTTGGTACCCTGTATTACAGAAAGGAGCGTAACCAGGGGTTTCTACCTAAGTTAAACTACGAAAAGCAAACGTGGGCGAAGAGTATTTCTACCCGAAAATATGAGCTGGAACCCCCTAGGCGAAATGATTCTACCTGGGTTAATCTATGTATAATAGCCTGAGCAAAAAGTACTTTTACCTGGAACTATGAGCTGTATCCCCCAGGCGAAAAGGTTCTACCTGGGTTAAGCTACGAAAAATGGCCTGAGCGAAGAGTGCTTCTACCCGGAAACTATGAGTTGGATTTCCTTAGGCGAAAATGTTCTATCTGGGTTAAGCTATGAAAAACAAGCATGGGCGAAGAGTACTTCTATCCGAAAATATGAGCTGGATCCCCCTAGACGAAAAAGGTTCTACCTGGGTTAAGCTATTATAAAACATCTGAGCGAAGAGTACTTCTACCCGGAACTATGAGCTGGATCCTCATAGGTGAAAAGGTTCTACCTGGGTTAAGCTACAAAAAACAGCCTGAGCAAAGAGTACTTTTACCCGGAACTATGTGCTAGATCCCCCTAGGTGAAAAAGTTCTATCTGGGTTAAGCGACAAAAAGCAAGCCTGGGCAAAGAGTACTTCTACCCGAAAATATATGCTGGATCCTCTTAGGTGAAAAGGTTCTACCTAGGTTAAGCTACGAAAAGCAACCTGAGCGAATAGTACTTCTACCCGGAACTATGAGCTCGATCCCCCTAGGCGAAAAGGTTCTACCTGGGTTAAACTATGAAAATCAAGCTTAGGCGAAGAGTACTTCTACCCCGAAATATGAGCTGGATTCCCCTAAGCGAAAAGGTTCTACCTGGGTTAAGCTACATAAAACATCCTGAGCGAAGAGTACTTCTACCCGGAACTGTGAGCTGGATCCCTCTAGGCGAAAAGGTTCTACTGGGTTAAGCTACGTAAAACAACCTGAGCGAAGAATACTTCTTCCCGGAACCATGAAGTAGATTCCCCTAGGCGAAAAGGTTCTACCTGGGTTAAGCTACGAAAAAAATAACCTGGGCGAAGAGTACTTCTACCCGGAACTGTGAGCTGGATCCCCCTAGGCGAAAATGTTCTACGTGGGTTAAACTACGAAAAACAAGCCTGGGCAAAGAGTACTTCTACCCGGAACTATGAGCTGGATCCCCCTAGGCGAAAAAGTTCTACGTGGGTTAAACTATGAAAAACAAACCTGAGTGAAGAGTACTTCTACTCAGAACTATGAGCTGGATCCCCTAGGCAAAAAAGCTCTACCTGGGTTAAGCTACGAAAAATAAGCCTGGGCGAAGACTACTTCTACCCGGAATATGAGCTGGATCCCCCTAAGCGAAAAGGTTCTACCTGGGTTAAGCTACATAAAACATCCTGAGCGAAGAGTACTTCTACCTGGAACTATGAGCTGGATCCCCCTAGGCGAAAAGGTTCTACCTGGGTTAAGCTACGTAAAATAACCTGAGCGAAGAGTACTTCTACCCGGAACCATGAGCTGGATCCCCCTAGGCGAAAAGGTTCTACCTAGGTTAAGCTACGAAAAACAAACCTGAGCGAAGAGTACTTCTACCCGGAAACTATGAGCTGGATCCCCCTAGGCGAAAAGGTTCTACCTGGGTTAAGCTACATAAAACATCCTGAGCGTAGAGTACTTCTACCCGGAACTATGAGCTGGATCCCCCTAGGCGAAAAGGTTCTACCTAAGGTTAAGCTACGAAAAAATAACCTGGGCGAAGAGTACTTCTACCCGGAACTGTGAGCTGGATCCCCCTAGGCGAAAATGTTCTACCTGGGTTAAGCTACGAAAAATAAGTCTGGGCGAAGGATACTTCTACCCGAAACTATGAGTTGGATCCCCCTAGGCGAAAAAGCTCTACCAGGGTTAAGCCACGAAAAACAACATGGGCGAAGAGTACTTCTACCCGGAACTGTGAGCTGGATCCCCCAAGGCGAAAAGGTTCTACCTGGGTTAAGCTACCAAAATGATCTGTATGAACAATAGTGATGCATGCTGAAAATAAAAGAAAATGGAGATTTTGCGAAAACTTACCTTTGGTGACATTCGTCCTTTAGGAATCGTCATTCTGCACTGCTTTGTTCCTGCTGCAAACAAAGAAAAAATGTGAGTTTTAAAAAGTGGTGGTCGATTTGTGGCCTTAATGTCTTTGGTAGCTTGGCTTTGTGCCCATCTTTTTTATGATGACTTCCTGAATACCACAGTTGGCCGCGAGGGACTTAACCTTCTCAACTTTATTTTTACTTTGTGGCATTTCACTTTCGACTTCTTTCCTCAACACTTTCAATTTCAGAGCATTGGGGGAACCTTTGGCTTTTCAAACTTTGCCAAAACGGTTGGCCACTTGAGACTTAACCTTTTCAACTTCATTTTTCCTTTGTAGGCACTTTCAATTTGATTTCATCCTTACAAGAGTTTTTGATTTCGAAGCATCGGCCGCCATGGCCAGTCGGGGTCAACTTGATGCTCATGCCGAGTCTGGGTGCCTTTTTTGCATATTAGCTTGTATCAAACCGGAGTCTTGTAAATCAGTCTTGCTATCCCTTCTTTGCCTTAGTTTCGAAACAGAGTTAGACCAAAAGGGATTCAAGGAAAAACAAATAGTAGAATGTAGAATGAATTTAGACGAGTTATCCCTTTCGGGGAAAGGAAAGAAGAATTTATCTGGAGTACATACAGATTTCAATGAATATGACATTCTTTTTGGACTGGATGCATGATCTGTGTAAACTGTCTGACTCTCATAAATTCATCAAAACTTTTGCCTCGAAACCGAGAAACAATGATCAGAACTGTCAATACCAATGGCTGTGAAGATCCTCTTTTCGATCAGTAGTGCCCTTTGCGGGTTTTCACCAGCTAATCTCTCTCATTTCTCTTCTCACCATCGCCTTATAGTGCCCTTTGTGGGTTTTCACTAACAAGACTCTCTCATTTTCATTTTCTCTGCTCTACAACGCCCTACGATGGCCATGAGAATTTTCACCAATAAGACTCTCTTATTTTATTTCTCTCATTTGTTTGTATCAGATCCAAGTAACTGTATCCTCCAATTCTTGAACATTCTCGTTGATTGATCGGAAGGACCTGAAAAGGATTTGGGTAAAAAAGATTTGGATTGAATTATAACTTTGGGACCTTTAAAGCGAAACCATCTTCGACCATCTGTAACAACTTCCCTAGTTTCATTTTTTTTTTCTTTTTTTTTTGGAAATGTTAATTTTTATTTTGGTGTGACTGAACCCAAGAGAGAGGCTGCCTATGTATCCTTTTGGAATCAAGTCGAACGTAGTTCAATTATCACTTTGTTTTGATTTTCTTTTGTTGTTGTTTTTCTTTTCTTTTTTTTTTCATTTTCTTTTCTCTTTTTTTTCATAAAAACTTCTAGGATCCAAAGAGGGTAATCAAAGAAAAGTAACCGGCTCAGGAGGGTTTGCAAAGGGTTGATAGAGTTTGGGTAGCGAGAATGAAAGCCTTCGTCATCCCAATCAGAAAACATTAAAGATGCGTAAAAAGGGTCAAACATAATACCTTTTGGCAGTGTCTGTATAGACAGTTGTCTCAGAGATATTTCCTTCGATATCTCCAAAATACAATACTCCCTTTTGGCAGTAATCTTGTTACAATGTATGAACTATTCCAATTTGGAGCCAATTTTTCTTTGGCTTCTTCATGATGCTAGAGGATACGTCTTAGGACGAGTTGCCCCACTTCGAACTTTCCAGGCCGCACTTTCTTGTTGTAGGCACGAGCCATTCTTTGTTGGTACAACTGCCCGTGGCAAACTGCGGCCATATATTTTTCATCAATCAAAGTCAATTGTTCTAAGCCGGTTCTTAACCCAATCTTTATCCTTAATCTCGGTTTCAACAATGATCCGAAAAGAGGGAATTTCAACTTCTTCCGATTTCATTTGGACTTGGCTTAGGCCTAGTGTTCCAATTCTTTGTTTATTTTCTCACAAGCCTTATCTTTAACACATTCTGCTTCTTGATTTCATTATTTCGAGGTCTGACGGCGTTTTAGGATCTGCGCATGAAGTCCGCAAGCATGTCATGTTATTAAAATCTGCATTAACAGAACTTCAAAAAGAGAATAAGAAAGGTGACAAGATTAAGAAAAGAGAACATTCCTAGACAATGAAATATTAATTTCATTGAATTGTTTTTTATTTATTTTTTTCATTTTTATTTATTTTGAATTTAAAAGATAGAAGGGTTTTCATCGGAAAGTAAGATAATAATGTAAAACATCTGGATTACACCCTGAAATAATCTGGACGCAGAAAGAATAACAAGACTGGCTACTGAGTCTCCCGTCTGATGGGGGACTTTCAGGTTTGGCGACTATTTTTTGCTTTTCTTCTGTCTCAGCAATGGATGCAATGGCTTTCAATGCCGGATCAAATTCCTCATCTTCACGGATCATTCCAACTACTGGCTCATTGGTGTGAACATGCAAAGGATTGTTCATCATATTAAGGGCATCTTCATCCCTAAGCATTATTGCCTTGACCTCGATGAGGTCTTCCACTGCTCTCTTAAGATTCCAACAGTCTTCCGTATCATGTCACACTGCTCTAGAGTGGTATTCATATCTAGCATTAGCCCGGTGCGAGAGGGACTCTGGGCTTGGACGGTTCGGGGCCACTGGCTGCAACAGACATAGCCTGACTAGCTTTTGGAATAAGCTCGAGTATGATTCACCAATAGGGGTGAACTGATTCTTTCTGAAAGGCTCTCTTGGGCAAGGATTGTATTAGGGATCATTTGGTTGGGGGATTATATGGAACTTGGTAAGAACGAGCATTTCTGGAAAGTGAATCTCGGTTTTGTGTATAATGCAGTGGCCGTATGTAAGGTTGCGCGTTCATCACTGCATAGGGAGGCGGTGCAACGACCTGTGATGTGGCTTTAAAGGTAGCATAATTCAAGATTCGATATGTTTTTTTTAAACCATTTTCGATCATCTCCCCAATTTTGATAGCCTCGGCGAACAGATTACCCAAAGCGGACATCGTGTTCTGGAAGTAGTCCGCCTCTTGGGCCTATTGGAAGACTGTAACCATTTCTGCTTCGTCCATATGAGTCTTTACGATGGTGGCTTGTTCGCGCCATTTGACAGCATATTCACGGAAACTTTTTGCCGTTTTCTTTGTCAAACTGGACACAGAGTTCTCCTTTTTTGGATTTTTACTCTTGTTTTTTTTTCTTTTCTTTTCTTTTCTTTTTTTTCTTTTTTTTGCTTTTTGTTTTCTTTGTTATTATTGTCACTCTTTTTTTTTTCTCTTTTTTTTCCAGTTTATTTGATGCAATGATCGAATCTGATAGGGATTGCCTACGTATCATGACGCCGCATGAATCAGATCTTGCGTAGTTCAGGAAGATTGGGAATAGCCTGGCCCATTTTTCATTTTCTTTTTTTATTTATAAAGACTTTTAAATATATTTTTTGAGTTTTTTTTTCTTTTTATGGAATTTTGAAATTTTGTTTTGTTAAAAAAGAAAGGAATTCTAAAGAAGGAAGAAAATATTTTGGATTTTGATTTGAAGATTCTTTTTGTTCTTTTTTTTTTTTGAATGAAAGGCTTCGGAAAAGAAGAAAAATATTTTTGGATTTAATTTTTTTTTTTGGATTTTCTAAGGAAAGAATTTTAGAGAGGGAATCAAGGAAAGGGAAACTATTTTTGAATTTTTCTTTTTTTAAAAAACAAATTGGGGCCGAAACCGATGAGGTTTGCCTACGTATCTCATATTCGGTGAGAATCAGATCCGCGTAGTTCGGTGGATGAGAAATAAAAAGGTAAACTAACTCTTCTTGTTTTTTCATATACAATTAATCCGACAAAATCTCCTAGCAAAGAAAATATTTTTAATTTTTTTTTCGATTTTTTTTTTTTTTTTTGAATTGGTGAAAGAAAAACTTCTAAAGAAGAATAAAAAAATAATTTTAGTTTTTTTTTTTAATTTCAAAAGAAAGAAAATATTTTTTTGGATTGTGGAAGAAAGTCTTTTTTTTTTTAAAAGGAAAACAATATTTTTGGATTTTTGGTCTAAAAAAAATAAACTTCTAAAGAAGCAATTAAAGGAAAATATCTTTTTGGATTTTTGAAAATTGGGGGCCGGAACCGATGAGGTTTGCCTACGTATCTCACATCCGGTGAGAATCAGACCCGCGTAGTTCGGTTAAAATCGACTATGTTCTTTCTTTTTTTCTTTTTTTTTTATTTATGAAAATTAATCTTTAAAAACCATATGCACTAAACCACGTCATTTTTTCTCTCTTCGTTCAACTGATATATGCTAAAGTCAGTCGACATGCAAATTTTGAATTTTGTTTTTTTTTTTAAATTTCAAAAGAAAGAAAATATTTTTTTGGATTTTGGGAGAAAGACTTTTTTTTTAAAAAAAAAAGAAGAAAATATTTTTGGATTTTTGGTCTCAAAAAAAGAAACTTCAAAAGAAGCAATTAAAGGAAGATATCTTTTGGATTTTTGAAAATTGGGAGTCGGAACCGATGAGGTTTGCCTACATATCTCACATCCGGTGAGAATCAGGCCCGCGTAGTTCGGTCAAAACCGACTATTTGTTTTATTTTTTTATGAAAATTAATCTTTAAAAACTATATGCACTAGACCACATCATTTTTTCTCTATTCATTCAACTGATTTATGCTGAAGTCGGTCGACATGCAAGCCTCCCAAATAATGTAACAAGTAGCACATAACATGACATAATGGTCTCAACAAGGTACCTGTCCTAAAACAGAACTCGGCCCCTACGTCGAGCGATGCTAAGTCAAATGCACATGATGCAAATAAAGCGTAGCCTACTAGGGATATTCATTGCTTGTGGCTCAAACGTCACCAGTAGTAGAACAGCACTGGCTAGCTAACGGCTCTCCCGCCTAAACACGTGTGACTAAATCCTTCACCAGAAACTGGTAGGCTAACTGGCTTTATCTTAAGACAGAAATTTTGTAATGCTGGTAGGCAAACACAATATAACTAATTATCAGAAGACTCAGAGGGATTCGAGAGAAGATACAATTTATATGTACAGTTCAACAATATCAAAATGGTAAAAACTCGGCAAACAACACATTAGGACCAAATAAATCACAATATATACAAAAATTAATAAAGCCAAATAAAGTCAATGTACAAGCACGAATTCTTGAAGTTCCCCAGCAGAGTCGCCAGAGTTGTCACACCCCTTTTTCTACCCGCAAAATAATATTGTGTGGATTAAAGAGTTTTTCCAATTAAAGTGACAAAATTGAGTAGGGATTATTTTATTTATATAGTCGCCACTTGGAATTGATTTTGTTGGTGTTCCAAGTCACCTTTTATTTGAATCCCTAATCAAAGGAAGATTTGACTCTATTATCATTGGTCTGCGAAAATAAAGTCCGGGTAAGAAATTCTGCTAACCGGGGAGAAGGTGTAAGGCATTCCCCGATTCCTGTCGTTCTAGCACGGTCGCTTTTATTGACTAAAATTTGGCTTTAATTATTTTTCGATAAAGTGTGTATTATGTGCCTTAAGTTACTATTGTCTAGGGCTGCTTAATAATTAATAATTTTGGCCTAGGAGCGTGTAAGCACACAAAGTCCTTATTTGATTATATGTATTAAAACAAAGAACGTGTTGGTACACATGGTTTAAATACAATTAATATTGAAAAGTCAAGGAATGGGAATGCACACATGACTACTTTATTGAAAACAAAATCGACCAAGGACCGTGTATGAACACATGGTCTACATCTCAAACGTGCCTAAAATTGTCTATCGCTTAAATTAATTAAAAAAGCGCTTCTTTTTTATTTATTACTTGTTCGACTGAAAAAAATAATATTATTATTAAAAATAATTTTCACTAATGCAAGACATTAAACCCGGGTAAGCTTATGTTAAGCTTTCATGGTATTGGGCCACTTATTTTATTTAACAAAAGACAATTTATTGGTTTTAAAGAAAATGTCTATCTTGCTTTCTATTGTCATTGGGCCTACAAATTTTAGTTTATTTGGACCATGTTGCTTAAGAGCCTCGATGACCAAGACAACACAAAATAACAAGTATTCTTCTAAGCCCAAATTGCTTCTTACATTGATGTCCAAACTAAAAATTATTATTTTTTCATAAAAGAAACTTACATGCTAATTATTATATTTTATCTTCTTAACCAACTATTTCTTAAAGATTAACATAATATTTCTACTCATCTACACCAATCATGACACTAATTAAACTACACTCATTAACAATATAAAATCACGACTAAATATAAAAACTACAAAAAAGGTAATACTTCAATGCTAAAGAGAAGAACTATATTAAGTATAACATTATGTTGACTATAATTCAAAGCATCAAAATATTTGAAGCTAGAAGTCTTTCTTAGATAATTATACATGAATCATGAAACTAGCTTACGGAAAAGAGCCCAAACTAAACAAACACGGTTAAAAGTGGGGTCTTTATTTTTTTCTTAAACTAAGTAATCTTAATAGAATGTAATTTCAATCACATATATAAAGAAGAAAACGATAATTTAACTAATTTTTAATAGATTTACATGATGATAACACTAATATAACATTCATCTTGAAACAAAATCAGATCTAATATGTTCCATCAACCAAACCGGGATCAAATCCTTCTTATTATCATCAAGAATCTGCAATATAAGAATTTGAAAGTTACCTGGTTTGTGGAATAATAAAATACAACAGTGCAGCAACAAAAAACTCAGCAACAAATACAGTAGAAACAGCAGCAACTCAAGTGTTAAGACAACCCAGAAAACTCAACAAAAATGCTTGAAACTGATAGCTATCAACTTCACAAATTGCCTAAGGGATCTTTCTATTTTTCTCAAGGTTTTTGCACTCAAATAATCCTCACAAAACTCTGAAATTTCAGCTTGTTATATGTATTAAGCTGCTGATTTTTCTCAAAGATATATGTCTATTATGTCTTTAAGCAACTCTCCAAGATGTGACTCAGTAAAAGATATAGTGTGTAATAGAGTATCCCCCTTTTCAGTGAGTAAAGAGCCCTTTAAATAGGTAAATAAATCAGATTTTTTGGACAGATTTTGGTTCACTAAAAGTCTTTCCAAAAGATTGACTTTGTGTGCTAAACACTGTTCAAAAGCTGTCAAAAAATATTGTACTTGTCACCACACAATGACTTTTGAGTTTTGCACTCCAAAGTCTTTGCACAGTAAAAACAACCAAACTTATACTATTCCTTCTTTAATTTCATCTTTTATCAACACAAAAACTCAAATACTCAAATCCAATAATAACAAATTCATTAAGCACTTGAAACTTCTATCATAAACTATCATGACTAAGCAAATAGCTATTTCAAAACTAATGAATAACTAATTATCAGTGATTAATAACTATGAACGACTAAGCTAACATAGATTAAATACAACTAATAATAAAAATATAAATAAATAAATAAATAAAATCAGAAATTATGCTAGACATAAACTAAATACAATAAAAATAGAAAAAATAGACAAAGGAAATGAGAATAGGGGTATACCAATTGAGGGTGTTCGGGGTGGTCGCCGAAATTTGGCCGGATTTTTAGTTGCCGGATTTTCGGGATGGAATTGACATCAATAGGTAGGTCTTGATGAGTTCTATCCGTTGATGTAGGTATTGTGGGGTGGTAGTGGCCGAAACTTCAAGAATTTGGGCAAAAAAGTGGCGGCTAAAGTTTCCTAGATCTAAAATTCAAGGCGTTTGAGGGGTTTTTGAAGGATTTGGTTTGGAGATATGGAAAGAGGAGGTTGTAGAGATTACATGGTGTGAATTTGGGGGTGTTTGGAGGTTTGCCGCCGCCGCTGGGTGATTTCTGGCGGCGGCGGCGGAGAGAAGAGAGAGAAGAGAGAAAGAGTTACGGGGGAAATGAGGGAATTTTTCAGATTTTTGAGGCTTTAAATACCTCTTGAGAGATCAAATATGGACCATTAGATCAATGGGTGAGATTTAATCTTGGATCACTTAATGAAACGACGTAGTTTTGAGGCAAAACTACGTCGTTTCGGACCCTTTCAAGGGCAGCCCCTTATCTTGCACTTTTGGCCACTTTCTCTTTCAAATTTGGCCCAATTTCTTTCTTAATCCTACTTATTAAACTAAATTTACACAAACAAATAAATTAATTAAGTAACTTATTCAAATGATCAATTAACTATATTAATTCACCAATTGAATAGTTAGTTAATTCCTAAAATGTACAAATAAAGAAAGAATTATTTTTTGGTATTTTTATGATAGGAAATATGCAATCAAAGACACAAAAATTGGAAAATATAATTAAGGCAACAAAACACTAATGACTTTAGGAGGTGTTAAAATAGTACAAAATTTAGGTATTCACACCTAAGAGAAGTCTTAGGGAATTCCTCTCACCAGTAACCCGTTGAAGGTCGACTTCGTATCGACGCATCTCGTTTTAGGACCGAGAACATGCTTCTCGATGAACTGTCGATGCCTACAAAGAAACAAGAAACGAAGTTAACGAAAAGTAAAACATAAAGGTAGTACCAACAAAACAGTTTTAAAAGCTTACATGATTCAAAGCCTGCCACACCCCGTGAAAAAGGTCTGATTCATCACCAGTACCGGCAACGTCCTCGATACCGGTAAACAGGTCACGAAAGGGATCCTCTCCATCGTGAGGCCTGTCTAGATCGAGGGCCCCCCAGAGCTTGGGCTTCCTAAATCACCCCAGCAGAAAAAGCGGGAAAGGTAGGCGAATCTTCGATTGCTTCTGCCCCAAATAAATCACCTGGAGCGTTCTCTTCGGTTCTAAGGGATTCGAGGACCCCTTCGGTCATATCCCCTTCTCGTTGGCTCCGATGAACTGCGTCTTCGATCTCCGATAATTCGGGGACTCTACCCAAATCTTTCTCCGGTATACCCTCAGGTCAAGGCGGAGCCTCGTAGAGCATCATCAGTCCAGTTGTCGATGGGGCATCAGTGGTTTTCTTCGTTCGGGCCGCCAGCGCTGACCCATCATTTTCTTCTTCTTCTTCATCTTCATCCCTTAGGCGCAGAACTGATTCCGAGCTCAAAGGAATGGCATCCTTGTTCGGCTTGCGAGCCATCCTCTTCTTCGATTTTGGGTCTTCGGAAACAGGGGCTCTTTTCCTTTTGTTTCCTTTCGCCGGTATTTGGACAAGGGCCAAGATTTCTTCCTCGTTAGACAAAGGCCTCAAAACCGCATCCTTACCCAAACCTGCATATGGAAAATTTTAATAAGATATTTGAAAACCACCTCGTTCGAAAAATACGAAAAATGGGCTTACCATGATTTTTGGCCTCCCACTGACCCTTTGACAAATCACGCCATGAGCGCTCGGCGTATGTGGAGGTCGAAATAAGAGCTCGTACCCAGCTCTAGAGATCAGGAACTGCTCCGGGCATCCAGGGAACCGCTACATCATAAAAAGAGGAGTGTCGATGAGAGAAGAAATGAAAAAACAAAGTAGAAGTAACATGAGGATCACACTTACGTTTCATATTCCACTCCTCGGGAAAGGACATATTTTCAGTCAGAATCAGGTTCGAAGTCTTTACTCGAATGAACCTGCTCATCTAACCCCGGTCCCTATCCTCGTCAATACTCGAGAACAGAGTCTTGGAAGCCCGATGCTAAAGTTTTATTAACCCTCCTCGAAAAAGTCGAGGACGGTATAATCGGATAAGATGGTCGAGGGTGAACGACATCCCCTCGATTTTGCTCACGAAATATCGGATCAGGATAACAATCCGCCAAAAAAATGGGTGCACCTGGCCTAGGGTAATTTGGTATTGACGAAAGAAATCAATGATAACAGAATCGAGGGGACCCAACGTAAAAGGGTAAGAAAACACATTCAAAAACCCTCTCACGTGCGAAGTGATATCTTCGTCAGAAGAAGGAATCATTATTTCTTTTTTATCCCAATTGCAATCTTTCTTTAGCTGTTGGAGGTGCTTCTCGATTATCGAACATATATACCTCGATACCGGTTCACATCGACCCGGGACCGATAAGCCTTTATCGACCTTGAAATCATAAGTAAGGACGCACCCCCCGGGAACGCACTCCTCGGGCCGTGGTTCTACCGGCGTATCATCGGCGGCACACTGTGAAGATGAAGCTTTCTCTTTCTGAGGGATGGTTTGTGATATTTTCGCCATTTTTGAATTCAGAAGTAAGGGATAGAGAAAAATGGCAAAATTTTGGTAGAATTAAATAGGGGCTTCTACAGAAAGAAATCACAGAATTACTAGTAAGTTGGAGAGTACGAAAAGGGATTTGGGAAATTTGGAAGATAGAAGATGTAAAAGTAGTAAAGGATAAAAGAAAGGGTTATTTATACGCTCGCATCATGACGGTTCAATATCAGAGGTGGCCGACCACTATCTGACAAGCATTAAAAACCTTGAAAGACTAAATCGATGGGACAGCTATCACATACGTCATAATCGATCCCTGTTAAAACGTCAGCTTGTTACCCAATCGAACCATCGAAAATCATATCGATTCTCACCGTATCCTTCATGAGAATCGAGGGGACTATCTGTATACGGTCAAAATAGATTTCGGCTTTTCTACGTTCGATCGAGATCGAGTGGCAAGAAACCAGAGTAGGATTTTTGGAGTAAGCTCCGAAGAGGGTACAAACGAGCCTCGAGTCCGAAAGCTGCTCGAGGAGTCGGCTCGATAATCTTATCGAGCCCGTGACCAAATCGATCTGCAAGGCATTGGTTCGAGGTCGGAAATGCGTCACGCCCATCCCGAAGGTCGAACTCAAGCCAAGACCAAAGGTCCGACCGAGTGACAAGTTCGAGCCAGTATCGAGCTCACGGACAAGAGCCATTACAACCGCACCAAAAGAGAGAATCTTGGCGGTAATCGAGGAAAAGACAAATCATCATGGGTCATCCACTATATGCTTTATTTTATTATTTTGTTATAAATAATGTAATGACCCTCTATTATAAAAGAGGGGATCCTTGTAAACACTGAAGACATTAAATAGATTGGAACAAAATATCTTTTCTTATATACAAAGATATCTCCTTGTGCTTGTCTTACTTCATCTTATTCATTCTTTCTGTTTATCATTCTCATTCTCATAATCAAAATACTCGTATTGTTATCTTTATATCAAAAGGTATTACGTATCCTTAGAACCATACATAAATTTAACATTATCCGATTTTTCGGGTAAACACTTTCCTAAAACAAATAAATGTGGTTCTTCAATGGGAAACCTGGGTATTAGCCATTAGGAGGTTCAAGTGGTGTAATTAGGAATAGTAGAGGTGATTAAATTATTGATTAATTTCATGAAAGATGTCTCAAAAAAACACTAATTAACATCTTACTTGAGCTTTTACCTATTATGTAGGGTCTAAAATTTGCAGAGGATAATGGGTTAACTCATTTGGAAATCTCCTCAGACTCTTCAGAGGTAATTAGAATGATAAAATTCGGACACACTAGGAGATAAAGCATAGATATTGGGAGCAAAACAAATTCGCGGATCTATGCCTAAGGAAGGAGCTTGGAAATTGTTTTGAATGTATTATATTTTTGACAGTTCTTCTAGTGTTTGCAAATGACTGCATTTTTAAAAATTACTTTTGAACATCAACTGCCGAGTTATAATAGTAATTTGGTGGATATATCCAGTTAACCAAAAAAAGTTTGTTAGCTTCTTGAATACAACGTTATTTTATTTTATTTTAGAGAAAGAGAAGATGTTGTGAGATTGTGTGCAAGACAACGTGAACTTTTTTTTTTATTCTCCGTCCTTTTGTTTCCTTTTAATTCTCCTTGTTGGAGCTATTATTTTTTTGTGATTCGAATCCAAGACCCTGGATTGAAGGTGTGGATGCTTGCTATTTGAGCAACTCCTCTTGTCACAACGTTAACTTTGAAATTCATAGTTGGTGTTGACCGACTTATTCGATATTCAAAGAAAAGACACATTTATGATTAGACGGAGCCCGGATTTGAATCTTATATGTTCAAAATTTTAACTAATTTAAGTTACTGAGTCCTAAATTAATAATTTATACATATTTAATAGTTTTCTTAAAATAAATACAGTATAGAATTTGGATCAAAGTTACCGGATTCGATCGAACTATCAAGTCGTATGCGAGGGCTATGAACTGCTTGATTGCGCATTTAATTAATCACATACGTAAGTGCCTTTAGGGTCAACCTTTTATCTTTCAAACATGCCACATCTACGTCACTGGCCAATACTATGTGAATATAGCTAGGGGTGTATATGGACCGGGTTGGTTCAAGTTTTATTAAAATCAAACCAAACCAATTATATCGGTTTGGATTAGTTTGATTTTTTGGGTTTTGGGGTTTTTTTATTATATAAATATTATTTCGATCTTGTTTTATTAAAGTTATAGGTAAAGTTTTGATAAGTGAATATATGTTTACTAAAAATGTAAAAACATTAACAAACACACACTACTAGAAATTCGGCAAAAACCGACCAACTTTGGTCCGTCAAAAAACCGACCAAAGTTGGTCGTTTTTTCAAAATATATTTTTTTTAATTTTTTTTACGAACCCGACCAACTTTGGTTGGGTTTTTTTGGCGTAAAAATGCGGGAAACTATTTTTGAGTCCCGCGAAATTTATGTTTCAAGAAACCGACCAACTTTGGTCGGTAATTTTACTTTTTAATAAAATCGACCAACTTTGGTCGGTTATTTTCGTGCGAAAATATAATTAAAGAGTATAAATCAAATAAAAGACAGTCTTAAAATAAAATGTATCAATGGTCTAGTGGTAAAATAGTATTCTGCCACAGTACAGACCCCGGTTCGATTCCCAGATGGTGAATCTTTTTATTACACAATTAAAATACCGACCAACTTTGGTCGGTTTTTTTTGCATTTGTTTTTTGAATTTAATTGACCGACCAACTTTGGTCGTTATACCTTTCCGACCACAAAAATACCGTCCACACGTAAATGGTCGCGTTTTGGTTGGTTTTTTGCCATTACCGACCAACGTTACCGGATTCTAGTAGTGACATGATCTATTAAAGTATTCTTATGGGAGAATTTTTTTTAGTAACACATAATAGTTTATTTTCTTAGTCGTCTAATAATAATTTTTATTAAACATAAAAATCAATATGGCACCTAAATAATGATATGTTCTATGTAATTTTAAATTATCGAAATACTACTTCAAATTCGAAAAAGATATAAGAAATTTTGACATATAAATATGAAAGAACAAAGAGATGATTGACGTGTTTCAATAACACTTAATAAGAAAATGATACAATCCATTATTTAAAGTAAATAAAAATGAATGCACTTTATAGTTCTATTAAATATTACATCACATGAGAGAATCTCAAATATTTCTAGACATCTTTTAAACAAAATTCTATGAAGTCTTAAAAGTATATATAAAAAATTATATATTCATATGTCGGTTTAGTTCGGATTTTTTTACTCAATACCAAACCTAGTTGAATTTTTTTTAATTGGTTTAGTTTGACTATTCGATTTTGTTCGGTTTGAACATCCCTAACTATAGCTATCCAACGGGACAAAACGAGACAATTTTATTGGGACGGGATGGGACAAGACGAAACCTAACGGGATAAAAGGGATTGGACCTTATCCGGGACGGGATAAACAAGACAGCCCGTTAGGTCCGTCCCGTCCCAATAACTAACGGGACGCGACGAGCATAAAACTATTGCATTGACTTTTTGGTTGCATATTAAATTGCATTTGAGCAAACTGATTAATATCCAACAACCAAACAAAATAAAGAATGGCAAAGGAAACGTTCTCGGCAACCAAATTAATGTTTGATTGCAATTCCAAATGCTTCAATCCAAGAAACTTTCTATAGACAACCGCTCCTTATTCCTTTTCATATTCCAAAATTCTATACATAGTATCAGAATGCCAAAGAACAAAAAAAAAAAAGATCATAATTAGTCCTTCCAAATTTTCCGCAAATGTAGTGTTTGTTAGAGGTTTTATTTTTAAGATGTAATATTCTTAAAATGAGGGTGAATGGGAAATGGAGGAAAAATGAAATTTTGAGTAAAATTTTAAGTTTTCCCCTCTTAACAATGAGACATTGTCCCATATTGGAAGTGGAAGACATTTTTGGTGGGTATATATATAATTGCTCTTCTTGTAGCTCTTAAAGAGTTAAGAAGAAAGCAAGTTTCGCGCCGTCGTCGTCGCTCGCTCGGCTCGGCTTCGGATTCGGATTCGGTCAAATGATTGATTGATTAATTTTTTGGACCAAATTTATTTGTTAATAGTAAATATTAACGTAAGATTATCCGTATTTGTAAACGGATATTTTCCAATCCGTGTATTGATAATTTGGCAGCCGGATGAAGTGCTTGCTCCACAAACATGTAATGCTTGCTCCACCATGAAGGGTGGACGTTTGGTCTTGCACTCCTTCTTGGCTGCTATATATATGAGCAGCAAATATTGAAGAAAGATACTCAACTCAACATACAATTCGCTCAACAAATTGGCTATACATTGCACTCCTTCCTCTCAGAACTTCCATACGTTTTTCTGAGTATATACTCCTTCGTTCTGCATTGTTTTTTAACTTCAAACAAAGCAACTGTAAGTGTGATTTGCTACCGAACTTTGTGTTCGCCGAAACACTGGGGTTTGAAGTACCGCTACACCAGTGTGTTATTCGTTCTATCCTGGGAGGAAATAATCCATTACCTTGGGTACTAGGAGGGGATTAAATTCCTTAAGGAAACACTGTGAATTCAGTGGGCTCGAATTTATTATTATTATTTCATTACGTTAACTTATATTTTGCAGAATTAATATTTACAAATACAGGAATATTGACGGGAATAACAATCTTAAGGAATTTAATATTTATTTCTGTACTTGTGTTATTCTTATTATTCTGCAAACTAAAACCTTTGTGGTTTGTGTACTCCCGTTTTGGAGAGTTAAGCCTTCGTGGCGTTTTGTTGGATATTAAAATCTACGTGATTTTTACTCCAGTTTGAAAACGTGTATTAAACGTTTGTTTGTGTCATTTTTTTTCTGAAAAAGATGATGACTGAAAACGAAAACCAAGCTGTTCCGATGGCGACTGCCAACGCAACGACAAGCCGAACACCGGCGTTGGCACCGGCAGAAAAACCCGGAAAATTTTCCGGGATTGATTTCAAACGCTGGCAGCAGAAGATGTTCTTCTACTTAACTACGTTATGTCTACAGAAGTTCATCAAGGAAGATGTTCCTGATCTGCCGGATAAAACTCCAGATAATGAACGCTTTCTCGTGATTGAAGCGTGGAAGCATTCTGATTTTTTATGCAAGAATTATATTCTTAGCGGACTGGATGATAACCTGTATAATGTATACAGTAGCATGGAGACATCCAAAGAATTGTGGAATGCGCTTGAAAAGAAATATAAGACTGAAGATGCCGGGATGAAGAAATTCGTTGCCGCAAAATTTCTGGACTACAAAATGATAGATAGCAAGTCTGTTATTACTCAAGTCCAGGAATTGCAAGTGATTATTCATGATCTACTTGCTGAAGGTCTTGTAATCAACGAAGCATTCCAAGTAGCAGCAATGATTGAGAAGTTGCCTCCGTTGTGGAAGGACTTCAAAAATTATTTGAAACACAAACGAAAGGAAATGTCCCTTGAAGATATCATTGTTCGGTTGAGAATCGAAGAGGACAATAAAGTTGCTGAAAGGAGAGGCCGTGGAAATTCAACAATAATGGGAGCAAATATTGTTGAAGCTAACAAAAAGAGGAAGAAGGCTTCTGGTCCGAAATACAACCTAAGCAAGAAGCGGTTCAGTGGAAACTGCTACAACTGTGGGAAAACCGGACACAAATCTACGGAGTGTCGTGCTCCGAAGAAAGACAAGAAAAGGGGTCAAGCAAACATGGTAGTAAACCATGATGATGTTGATAACTTGTGTGCCATGCTCTCTGAATGTAACTTGGTGGGAAATCCTAAACTGTGGTGGTTTGATTCAGGAGCCACTCGCCATGTTTGTGCAGTTAGAGAGGCTTTTGCTACCTATGCTTTTGCTGAACCCGGAGAGACAGTTTATATGGGAAATGCTTCAACAGCAAAAGTTGAAGGATATGGGAAGGTATTTCTAAAAATGACTTCTGGCAAGGTCATGACTTTGAACAATGTCCTTCATGTTCCCGAAATGAGAAAGAATTTAGTCTCTACTGGACTTCTTGTTAAGCACGGTTTTAAGTGCATTTTTGTATCCAACAAGGTTGTAATTAGTAAGAATGGAACATTTGTGGGAAAAGGTTACCTCACCGAGGGCCTTTTCAATCTAAATGTAATGGTTGTTGAAAATAATAATAATATTTCAGCTTCTTCTTACTTACTTGAGTCAAATGATTTATGGCATGTACGTTTGGGTCATGTCAATTATAAAACCTTGCGGAAAATGATTAACTTGGAAGTACTGCCCAAGTTTGAATGCGAAAAATCAAAATGTCAAATATGTGTGGAATGTAAGTATGTTAAACATCCTTATAAGTCAGTTGAAAGGAATTCAAATCCTTTAGACTTAATTCACACAGATATTTGTGACATGAAGTCAATACCATCTCGCGGTGGAAAGAAGTATTTCATAACTTTTATTGACGATGGTACTCGATATTGCTATGTTTACTTACTGAATAGTAAAGATGAAGCAATAGACGCATTCAGGCAATACAAAAATGAAGTTGAAACGCAACTTAACAAGAAAGTAAAAATGATAAGAAGTGATAGGGGGGTGAATATGAATCTCCTTTTGAAGAAATATGTTTAGAATATGGAATTATTCATCAAACAACAGCCCCTTACACGCCCCAATCTAATGGGATTGCGGAAAGAAAGAATCGCACATTAAAGGAGATGATGAATGCGTTGTTGATAAGTTCTGGTTTGCCACAGAACTTGTGGGGGAAGCCATTCTTACGGCTAATCGAATATTAAATCGAGTGCCCCATAGCAAAACACAATCCATTCCTTATGAACAATGGAAAGGAAGGAAGCCCAACTTGAATTATTTTAAAGTGTGGGGGTGTTTGGCAAAAGTGCAAGTTCCTAAACCCAAAAGGGTAAAGATAGGACCGAAAACCGTTGATTGTGTTTTCATAGGATATGCGACAAATAGTAAAGCATATCGATTTCTGGTTCATAAATCAAAAAATCCCGACATTCATAATAATACGGTTATAGAATCAGATAATGCTGAGTTTTTTAAAAATATATATTCGTATAAAAAGGAATGTGAGTCGTTTGGTGAAGGATCTAAACGACCTCGGGAAGAAACAAAAGAAAGTACATGTAATCAGGAGAATCCAAGACGTAGTAAACGTCAAAGAACGTCTACTTCATTTGGACCAGATTTTGTGACTTTCTTATTGGAGAATGAGCCTCAAACATTTAAAGAAGCTATGACTTCTTCGGAATCATTGTTTTGGAAAGAGGCAGTCAATAGTGAAATACAATCCATATTGAACAACCATACATGGGAATTGATTGATCTTCCTCCTGGAAATAAACCTTTGGGTTCTAAATGGATTTTTAAGAGAAAAATCAAAGATGATGGCACTATTGATAAATTCAAGGCAAGGCTCGTAGTCAAAGGGTATAGACAACGAGAAGGTCTAGACTACTTTGATACATACTCTCCAGTTACAAGAATTACGTCCATACGGATGTTAGTAGCATTAGCTGCAGTATATGGTCTTGAAATTCATCAAATGGATGTTAAGACGGCCTTCTTAAATGGAGAGTTGGAGGAAGAAATTTACATGGAACAACCTGAAGGGTTTGTGGTTCCAGGTAAAGAAAAGAAGGTATGTAGACTTGTTAAGTCTCTTTACGGACTAAAACAAGCACCCAAACAATGGCATGCGAAATTTGACCAAACAATGTTGTCAAATGATTTTAAGATAAATGAATGTGATAAATGCGTGTACATTAAAAATGTTCCAAATCACATAGTCATTGTTTGCCTATATGTGGATGATATGTTGATAATGAGTAATGACATTGCCAACATAAATGCTACTAAGCGTATGCTCAATAGCAAGTTTGATATGAAAGACTTGGGAGTTGCTGATTTAATTCTGGGAATTAAGATCAATAAGACTCCTCAAGGTCTGGCATTGTCACAATCTCATTATATTAAGACAGTACTTGAAAAATTCAAGCACTTGGGCTTTAAAGTTGCAAAGACTCCAATTGACGTGAATCTTGCATTAGCAAAGAACAAAGGCCAAAGCATATCACAATTGGATTATGCTCGTGTATTGGGATGCTTAATGTATATCATGAATTGTACACGACCAGACATAGCTTGTGCTATAAGTAAACTGAGTCGATATACGAGCAATCCAGGCCAATCTCATTGGATGGCAATGAAACGAGTTTTGGGATATTTAGAACATACCCAGAACTTTGAATTGCACTACAGTAATTTCCCTGCGGTGATTGAGGGATACTGTGATGCAAATTGGATCACCGGTTCAACTGATTCTAAGTCCACGAGTGGATATGTATTCACTATTGGTGGATGAGCGGTATCTTGGAAGTCGTCCAAACAAACATGTATTGCCCGCTCTACAATGGAGGCTGAATTCATAGCCTTAGATAAAGCCGGTGAAGAAGCTGAATGGCTCCGGAATTTCTTGGAAGACATTCCATTTTGGCCCAAACCGTTGGCACCAATATGCATACATTGTGATAGTCAAGCGGCAATTGGAAGGGCTGGGAGCGTCATGTATAACGGTAAATCTCGTCATATACGACGAAGACATAAAACCGTTAGGCAATTACTCTCTAGAGGAATTATCACAATTGACTATGTAAAGTCAAGTGATAATGTGTCGGATCCACTTACAAAAGGCCTAACTAGAGAGGTAGTTGAGAAATCATCAAGAGGAATGGGGCTATGGCCGAGAACAAGTCATTGTGGCGGTAACTCTACCTAGAAGACTGGAGATCCCAAGATCTAGGTTCAAAGAGATCAAACAAAGTCATTAATGACGGTTCAACATTGTCAAATAAAATTTTAGTCCATTCTCGTGATGAGACAATGTTCAGTACCAAGGATAAAGCATTAAGGCTTTTTAATGATTTCTAAATTTGATACGGGGTATATCAAATAGTGTATCTACAGGATGACACGTTTAGGAATCACCTATTTAAGTGTGAAGTGTGAGCCGCTTCAAGGAGAACTTTGTAAGGCCAGTTCTCTATGCACTTATGAAACCAGGCGGTGTTCATGGCTGAAACGAACACAACAATGAGAACCAAAGACGGTTAAGGGTTGATTGTGTGACTTATGGTTGTCTAGGTATACACCAAAGATCGACGGTTCAAAGATATCAAATCTACCGATTGACCGAGTATATCCGACATAAGTTTACTACGGAAAGTTTAAAGGGAAACCTACTTATCCAGATGCAATTAATCCTTGCTTGTAAATCACACAGTTTTTTCATGCATACTTCCGTGATATAGCCATTCCCCATTCATGTGGGGGATTGTTGAGGTTTTATTTTTAAGATGTAATATTCTTAAAATGAGGGTGAATGGGAAATGGAGGGAAAATGAAATTTTGAGTAAAATTTTAAGTTTCCCCCTCTTAACAATGAGACATGGTCCCATATTGGAAGTGGAAGACATTTTTGGTGGGTATATATATAATTGCTCTTCTTGTAGCTCTTAAAGAGTTAAGAAGAAAGCAAGCCTCGCGCCGTCGTCGTCGCTCGCTCGCTCGGCTCGGCTTCGGCTACGGCTTCGGCTTCGGCTTCGGATTTGGATTTGGATTTGGATTTGGATTTGGTCAAATGATCGATTGATTGATTAATTTTTTGGACCAAATTTATTTGTTAATAGTAAATATTAACGTAAGATTATCCGTATTTGTAAACGGATATTTTCCAATCCGTGTATTGATAATTTGGCAGCCGGATAATGGTCTTCCCACCATGAAGTGCTTGCTCCACAAACATGAAGTGCTTGCTCCACAAACATATAATGCTTGCTCCACCATGAAGGGTGGACGTTTGGTCTTGCACTCCTTCTTGGCTGCTATATATATGAGCAGCAAATGTTGAAGAAAGATACTCAACTCAACATACAATTCGCTCAACAAATTGGCTATACATTGCACTCCTTCCTCTCAGAACTTCCATACGTTTTTCTGAGTATATACTCCTTCGTTCTGCATTGTTTTTTTAACTTCAAACAAAGCAACTGTAAGTGTGATTTGCTACCGAACTTTGTGTTCGCCGAAACACTGGGGTTTGAAGTACCGCTACACCAGTGTGTTATTCGTTCTATCCTGGGAGGAAATAATCCATTACCTTGGGTACTAGGAGGGGATTAAATTCCTTAAGGAAACACTGTGAATTCAGTGGGCTCGAATTTATTATTATTGTTTCATTACGTTAACTTATATTTTGCAGAATTAATATTTACAAATACAGGAATATTGACGGGAATAACACTTCCTGCAAGCTAAAGGTTTAGTATAAGGTTCCGAATGGAGTACTTACTGATAACTTGTTCTTGTCTTTTGCCTTCTATAACCGAAGATATCGTTGGATCAGTGTCCTCACTTTACACGCCTCAAAATCTCCCGTTTCAGTCCTGCAAGTGGAATCATCTTGTACCATTCATGGTTTACATGTAACCCGTTTTACAAATTTGTGCCTTTTTTAGGCCTAGAAAATCCAATTCCACCACCATTCCATAAATTCCCTTTTGCACTACATGGACTTTTGCTCTGTTGCACCATTCATTATTCTTTCACGTTTAATCAGGACTACTTCATATTCAACCCGACTACTCAGCAATTCATCACACTTCCTATTATACTTATGGGGATGAGTTTTAGCCTTTGATCCTTAGAAATCGCCTTGTTATAAAATTATCTGCCTCCGAATTTCTAAATTGGAACCTGAGATCGCTCAGATTGAGATTTACTCATCCGAATCAAAGAAATGGAGAGTCTCAGGTCCATATATATTTGCCTATACGCCATGATATAAGTTACACTACTGGAATGAAGCTATTTATTTCTCATATAACGAATGCTTCAATGTGGAACAAGAAATATTTGAAACAATTCTCATGCCTAATTGCAGGAATGGACAAGGCCGGGATGTTGAGGATCATAAGATTGTCTATTTTGGGGAATCTTATGGCCATTTGCACTTAATACAAGTGAATCGCCAGAAACTAACTCTGTACAATGTTTACGAGATGAAAAATAATGGTACTAAATCCTCTTTTCGACTCTCGCTCTTTCAACGTGAGTGTTGCTTTGTGCAGGAAGTTCTTTTAGTAGGCGTTTGCATGATTGGAATTGGAAAAAAAGAAGGAAAAAAAAAAAAGAGAATTTGAAGTTGAATAACATTATTCGAAATTAGTTTGGACATGAATTTCACTTGAAAAAAACAAAGTTGTATGTGTGTAAAAAGCATTACTCTTATTCCACTGTTTTTACTCTTTTCAAAAAAAGTTTTTAATATTTCACCAATATTGCAAAGAAACTCAATATCTGCAGATAATGATGTCCAAACCATTACTTAATAGAAGTATTTGCAGATTGTGAACTTCAATATTTACAAATAATGAAATATATTACGAAACTGATCTTCCTTTTCAGGAAAACAAAAGGCAGGATAATTTGATATAAGCATGAATAATGATGCGAGGCTATTTTATGGTAAGTGAAGTTGTAGATGAAAAGATCACTTTCTACAATATTAACAAGATGAAAAGTGATGGCACATAGTGTTTTTTAAAAGAAGTAACTCAAATAGTCGTCCACCCTATCACTTAAATTAAAAATAGCCGGTGAAGATATAATATATGCATAATTCATGTATTACATGTGTATAATTATGTATAGTCAATGTATGTTCTATGTATATAGCTAGAAAACGTAAACAATTAATATGGTTATTTATATGTGTAAAGATCCCTTTTTAAAATAAAAAATTTTACTTCCTATAGCAAAGTTTTACACCTTATTTATTATAAATAAATACCCTTTTAAAATATTATTTTCTATAGCTACCTTTTAGTTTTTATAGCAAAATATGTATTTATGGCCACTTCCTACCGTTAAGCCATTAAATATACTGTCTAATATTTTTCTCTCCTTCTTTCAGTTTTTTCTCTCCCAAAATCACCGTATAGTATCAAAGTTCTCTCTCCACTATCTCTCTCTCACAACGCCATTTTCTTCCCCATTCTATAGCCACGATTCTCCTTTTATCATCTTCATTGTCTCTCTCAATTTTCAATATTTTTTGCTCCAAAATATTGTGGTAAGTGTTAAAGTTGTTAGTTTTATGCTAGTACTGTGCTTCTTCTTTTTCTCTTTACTAATTTTTTTAAAATATTCACCATTGTTATGCTTTCACCAGAAAACTTGAAATTTCCTATTCCAATAGCTGATTCAATAACTCCGAAGAGGGTTACCCGAGGTATACCCACCAAAGCACTCAATTTTGATGGGCCATCTTTCGATTTGCAAATCAATCAAGCGGAACATGTATTTGCAGGTTCAGCAACAACAACTGTTGCAGAAAGGAGAATAAAAATACGCAATGACACACCGAAACAAGGCCAATTTGAGAAATCTTCGAAAGAATCAATACTTCCTGATGCGGAAAAGAAAAGAAAACTTATGGATGATGCTTCAGGGGGTAAGGGAAAAGAGGTCGATACAAGAACTAGCTCGAAAACACCGAACGAAAAGGTAATTGTAGATATATTTATATGTATTTGAGTCCGCATACATTGATTATTACCTTTTACAATAGTTTTCTCTTCTTGTATGTTGAAGTATTTATATGTATTCAATAGTGCCTACACTGATTTTTACTTATTACGGTGACTTTTGACGGTTGTATTTAGATGTATTTTAGTTCATTCAACAACTTTTTTAAATGCACTAGTTGTTCTAATTTTACCTATGTATTCCAACTAAGTGTTTTCATCTTTATTTTCAAGCCAACTGTATTCTGTTGTATTTAAAACAACAGTCATTGTCACAACTCATATTTTTTGTGGTAATTATCAATACATTATGTTTGTAATTCATGAATGAGTTATGTATTCTAAATAATTGTATTCATCTATATTTTCAACCATTTATTTTATCTTTTTAATTTTTGTTGTATGCATGAAATAAAACTCTTTGTTAAATACCCGCCTATTGTATCATCGCATATCAACTCCTACACTAATACAGACATAGTCTCCGACCTCAAAGAAAAGCTTACTCCAAAGCAATACAAAATATTTTGTACTTCTTATTTTGGAAGTTTCCTCGATATGAAGCACTGTGAGGTTCAACATCAATTGTTCAGGTGCTTCATGGTTATGGAGCTGGAAGAAATCCATGATGATTCATTTTCAATATATGTGAATGGTACAACATTATGCTTTCAATCAGGGAGTTTGTGGTAGTTATTGGTCTCAATTGTGTTAGTGACGCTGGAGATTTTTAGTTTAACACAAAGATGCCTAACAGGATGCAGATACATACTTTGGCGGTGCAAAGAATGTCAAGAAGAAAGATTTGTTGAAATGCTTTGATGACAAGAATTGGGGTTATGACAACGATGGAGATGCCATTAAAATAATTATGTTGTATTTCATACATACTTTCATATTATCCACCGAGAAGAACTGCACAACCATCCCAAGACTACATTTTGACTTGGTCAAGAGCGGGAGATATTCTGATTATCCATGGGGTAAGGATGCATTCCAGGCCCTTATTAGATCTATGAGCACGAAGATGGATTCTTAGAAGAAGTATTACAGGATAGCTGGGATGCCTCTCGCTATGCAACTATGGTTCTACGAGTGTTGTTCAAAGGTTGATCCCAAAATTGCACTCCGAGTTGATAACCGAATTCCCAGAATACTCAATTGGAAATTCACAGTCAACCAGCCAACTTGATGAATGGCATGTTCAATGACCAGGAAAACTTGGTAATTTACTATTATTTAATTGACTGGTATTTTAGTCAGCATATATTTCTGTTAGTAAAAGCAGTGCTGAATTTAAAAATAAAATATAGTTTAATACATCATACATCAATGCACATGTTTTCATAATTAAGTGGAATACAACAGAATACATAATACAGTGTTAAAATTAAAAATTAAATACAGTTGCATACATCATACATTAATGCGTACTTTTCAAAATTAACTAGAATACAGTAGAATACATAATATAGTTTACAACTACACATTTAATTCAATGATGTTAATTTTGTATACAATACATTTATATAGATAATTTTCCATATACATAAAGCATATTACATTAGTAATCATACATCAAGCGTGATTTACATTAAGTGTATTTCTATTTTCAGATGAAATACAACAATATTTAACCAAACGCTAGAGAGCTTGTTGTTATTCAGGTTTCTCCGGATGGCGTTGATGTAGACAAAAGTCCTATTCATATAGACAACAATGAATATGATTTTGATGACTTTAGTCCTACACCGCCTCTTCAGCCTAAGAAGAAACGTGATGCAAGCGTTTGTCTATCTTCATCACCACCTCACAAAAAGCGCAAACAACAGCTAATTGATATCTCAACTGCAGAGGGTCCAATTCCACATGTGACCGCAATACCTCAAGCCAAGTTTCCTCCTACTGCTAATATTAAAATAAAGGAAACTGTATTGAGTGTTAAGAAGCCAGTTGATTCTAAATCTGATGATTTGTCTGCTTTGAGGCAAGACCTAAATTCATTCAAGGATTATGTATGTATTGTTAAAACATATTCAACTTTATAATTTTTGTATTAACTTTCATATATGTTTCTAACCCTTCTCTAATTATTTGAGTAATTATTAGGTGATGGGCAAGTTCACTTCTCTACGATCATTGATCAATAAAAATTTTAAAAAGCTTTCTGAACATGTTAAAGCCAATCAGAATACAAAAAGGGTATACCAAAGAAAAAAATAAACTAGGAGACATAATGGTGGTATTCAAATGTCAATCGAAGCCAACTTGCATGATAATCCCAAAGGCCGAGCACAACATGATATAACTGTTGGGGAGAATTCAGAGGTTAATAATTTTTAACCTCTTTAGTATATATGTAGTATAATGATACATGTGCAATCAATGTATTTATATGTTGCTATAACTATATTTATGATTTTCAAAATATAGTTACATGTGAATACAATGTTATATCTGTATTGATGATTTTCTAAATACATATTGTAAAATAGCTTTTACTATTCTTTAGTTTAATCATGTATACAATAACATACATATTTCAGAATACACTTATATACATATAAATACATTGTTATATATGTATTCATGATTTTCTAAATACATATTATAAAATAATTTTTACTATTCTTCAGTTTAATCATGTATACAGCAACATAAATGATTCAGAATACACGCATATACATGTGAAGACATTGATAGAATTTAAGTTTGCACACCTACTATGAACTTATGAAGAAATATTTTTAATCTAATCTGATAAATACAATTCTTTAAAATATATGCTATATTAATGTATTCTATTAGGTGTATGTTAAGGCTACGGAAATGAAGCTGAACACAGACATTCATGCCGATGAACATCCATATGCTATTTTAACTAGATACATGTATTTCTCTGGATACATCCAAATCAAATTATATTAAAAATATTTATTCATAAATTCATAGTAGGTATACGGACTTGTATTCTGTCAATGTATTCACATATATATGAGTGTATTCTGAATCATGTATGTTGATGTATACATGATTAAAATGAAGAATAGTAAAAGTTGTTTTACAATATGTATTTAAAAATCACGAATACATATATAACAATGTATTTACATGTATATAGGTGTATTCTAAAATATGTATGTTGTTGTATACATGATTAAACTGAAGAATAGTAAAAGCTGATTTACAATATATATTTAGAAAATCATGAATACAGATATAACACTGTATTCACATGTATATAAATGTATTCTGAAAATCATGAATATAGTTATAGCAACATATAAATACATTGATTACACATGTATCACTATACTACATATATACTAAATAGGTTTTAAAATATTAACCTCTGAATTCTCCCCAACAGCTATATCATGTTGTGCTTGGACTTTGGGATTATCATGCAAGTTGGCCTCGGTTGACATTTGAATACCACCATCATGTCTCCCAGTATATTTCTATCTTTGGTATACCCTTTCTATATTCTGATTGGCTTTAATATGTTTAGAAAGTTTTTTAAAATTTTCATTGATCAATGATCATAGAGAAGTGAACTCGCTCATTACCTAATAAATACACAAACAATTAAAGATAGGTTAGAAACATATATAAAAGTTAATACATAAACTGTAAAGTTGAATATATTTTAACAATACTTACATAATCCTTGAATAAATTTAGGTCCTGCCTCAAAGCAGATAAATCATCAGATTTAGAATCAGCTGGCTTCTTAACACTCAATACAGTTTCCTTGATTTCAATATTAGAAGTAGGAGGAAACTTGGCTTGAGGTATTGCAGATACATGTGGAATTGAACTCTCTACAGTTGAGGGATCAATTAGTTTTTGTTTGCGCTTTTTGTGAGGTGGAGATGAAAATGGACTAACGCTTGCATCATGTTTCTTCTTAGGCTGAAGAGACGGTGTAGGACTAAAATCATCAGAATCATCTTCATTGTTGTCTGTATGAATAGGACTTTTGTCTTCATCAACGCCATCCAGAGGAAACTGAATAACGGCAAGCTCTCTAGCGTTTGGTTGAATGTTGTTGTATTTTATCTAAAAACAGACATACACTCAATGCAAATCACGCTTGATATATGATTACTAATGTAATATGCTTTATGTATATGGGAAATTATCTATATAAATGTATTCAGTTGTATTGTATATAAAATTAACAATATTGAATTAAATATATAGCTGTAAACTGTATTATGTATTCTAATGTATTCCAGTTTATTTTGAAAAGTAAGCATTGATGTATGATGTATGCAACTGTATTTAGTTTTAAATTTTAACACTGTATTATGTATTCTACTGTATTCCAGTTAATTATGAAAACATGTACATTGATGTATGATATATTAAACTGCATTTCATTTTTAATTTCAATACTGTTTTTACTAATAGAAATATATGTTGACTAAAATACCAGTCAATTAAATAATAGTAAATTACCAAGTTTCCCTAGTCGCTGAACATGCCGTTCATCAAGTAAGTATAAGTTGGCTGGTTGACTGTGAATTTCCAATTGAGTATTCTGGAAATTCGGTTATCAACTCGGAGTGCAATTTTGGAGTCAACCTTTGAATAACACTCGTAGAATCATACTTGCATAGCGAGAGGCATCCCAGCTATCCTGTAATACTTCTTCTGAGAATCCATCTTCTTACTAATAGATCTAATAAGGGCCTGAAATGCATCCTTACCCTATGGATAATCAGAATATCTCTCGCTCTCGACCAAGTCAAAATGTAGTCTTGGGATGGTTGTGCAGTTCTTCTCGGTGGATAATATAAAAGTATGTATGAAATGCAATACAACTATTTTAATGGCATCTCCACCGTTGTCATAACCCCAATTATTGTCATCAAAGCATTCCAATAAATCTTTTTTCTTGGCATTCTTTGCACCATCAAAGTATGTATCCACAATCATGTTAGGCATCTCTGTGTTAAATTGAAAATCTTCAGCGTCACTAACACAATTAAGACCAGTAACTACCGCAAACTCCCTAATTGAAAAGTATAATATTGTTCCATTCACATATATTGAAAATGAATCATCATGACTTTATTCCAGCTGCAGAACCATGAAGCACCTGAACAATTGATGTTGAACCTCATAGTGCTTCATATCGAGGAAACTTCCAAAACAAGTAGTACCAAATATTTTGTACTGCTCTGGAGTAAGCTTTTCTTTGAGGTCAGAGACTATGTCTGTGTTAGTGTAGGAACTGATATGCGGTGATAAAATAGGCGGGTGTTTAACAAAGAGTTTTATTTTTTCCATACAACAAAAATTAAAAAGATAAAATAAATGGTTGAATATATAGATGAATACAATAATTTGGAATACATAACTCAGTCATGATTTACAAATATAATGTATTGATAATTACCACAAAATGCGAGTTATGACAATGATTGTTGTTTTAAATACAACATAATACAGTTGGCTTTAGAATACAAATGAAAACACTTAGTTGGAATACATAGCTAAAATTAGAACAACTAGTGTATTTTAAAAAGTTGTTGAATGAACTAAAATACATCTAAATACAACCGTTAAAAGTCACTGTAATAAGTAAAAATCAGTGTAGGCACTATTGAATACATATAATGACAACAACATACAAGAAGAGAAAATTATTGTAGAAAGTAATAATCAATGTATGCGGACTCAAATACATATAAATACATCTACAATTACCTTTTCGTTCGGTGTTTCTGAGCTAGTTCCTGTATCGACCTCTTTTCCCTTACCCCCTGAAGCATCATCCATAAGTTTTCTTCTCTTTTTCGCATCAGAAAGTGTTAATTCTTTCGAAGATTTCTCAAATTGGCCTTGTTTCGGTGTGTCATTGCGTATTTTTGTTCTCCTTTCTGCAACAATTATTGTTGCTAAACCTGCAAATATATGTTCCGCTTGAGTGATTTGCAAATCGAAAGATGGCCCATCGAAATTGAGTGCATTGGTGAGTATACCTCGGGTAACCCTCTTCGGAGTTATTGAATCAGCTATTGGAATAGGAAATTTCAAGTTTTCTGGTGAAAGCATAACAATGGTGAATATTTAAAAAAAAATAGTAAAGAGAAAAAGAAGAAGCACAGTACCGCAAAAAAGCTAATAACTTTAACACTTACCACAACTTTTTGGAGTAAAAAATATTGAAAATTGAGAGAGACAATGGAGAAGATAAAAGGAGAATCGTGGCTATAGAATGGGAAAGAAAATGGCATTCTAAGAGAGATCATGGAGAGAGAACTTTGATACTATACGGTGATTTTAGGAGAGAAAAATGTTAGATAACGTATTTAATGGCTTAACGGTAGGGAGTGACCAATAAATACATATTTTGCTATAAAAATTAAAACGTAGCTATAGAAAATAATATTTTAAAAGATTTTTATTTATAATAAATAAGGTGTAAAACTTTGATGTATGAGGTAAAATTTTCTTTTATTTAACACACTTTAATCCACTCAAATTTTTGACCCAACCCGTCCGGTTAATCTCTTTGCTCTTAATAAGAGCTATAGGTAGAATTTTTTTTAAAAAGATACGAGGAGATCACAAAATATAAAGGAGGGCAAATAGCATACCTCACTAGTTACCATGCAAAGGAAGTGCATCTTGTGTTAAGAACTAACCAAATAAATCGCTGTAAAAATGTTGGGCGAATGATATGAATATTCAAATTATTTAATGATTCAATGATTAAACAGTTTCTTATATTTCTTTTTATTATCAATTTACACCTTCACGATGAGTTTTTGAAAAAGGGAAAACATAAATGGTTTAATTTTGTCGATGTATTATTCGAAATTGCTCTATTTTATCAATCAGTTAAATAATTGTAACTCTAGCTCTACAATTCATTGAGCTTTGCACTAAACTCTCTCACACCCATCCAATACTGGCTTTACTAGTGTAACGATATCACTACATCAAATAACAATCAAAATAAATATTATATTTAAAATAAGAATACTATTCAAATTATCAACAACAAAAAAAAAAAAAAAAAATGTAAAGGGCTACACAGACTAGTACTATTGGTCGATTAGTCTTTGTCGTAGAATAGAAAGTTCTTTGTCCATTTGCTTTCTCACAGTTTTAATATAATAATGGAGCTTTTCTTAGAGATTAAGCTTTTAAAAGTATTCCTCTCCACATCAAAAACAAAAAATGTATTATTATTCCACTAGTGAGTAGTGACTTGTTCTTCCTTGGAGACCAAGGTTTCAACAGTTCTTCCTCTCCACGTCACTGAAAAATAATATTTTATTACGATTTTTAAAAAAAATAAAAATATATTTTAAATTATTAAATATGTAGACAGACATTTAATTTTCATACCCCAACATTTCTTATGTAATATTTTTAAAATTTATGTTCAAATTTCACACAAAAGATTAAATGTTTTAATCCCCACACTTTGAATTCCTTCACAACCATTTTAAAACAATGAGTTTAAATAAGACTTAAAATATTTTCCTTAAATCTTATTTAGCCGCTTTAATCACTAATTAAACAGAATATATTGACCTTAGAATAACTAAAACCCTTATCCGAATCTTATCGGTTAGTAGAGCGTTAGGATAATAAATTTCACAAACTCATAGGTACTCTAATACACCTTAAATATTAGGAGATGGCTATCCTTTGTCAAACCATAAATTAATTGTATTTTGTTATTGGTCGATAGTGTCCTTTAGTCTTTGTCGTAGTATAGAAACTAAAAAGTTCTTTGTCCATTTGCTTTCTCTTTTTTTTCTTTCGTTTTTGTCCATTTGCTTTCTCAGTTCTAACATAATAATGGAGCTTTCAAAAAATAAAAATGAATTATTCCACTAGTGAGTAGTGACTAATGTTTACTTGGAGACCAAGGTTTCAACAGTTCTCCCTCTCTACGTCACTGAAAAATAATATTTCTTTCTATCCATAATAAGTGACATTTTGACTTTTATATTTTGGTTCAAAATAATTGTTTTTTTACATAATCAACAAAAAATTAATTTTATTTTTCCAAAATTTTTCTTTATTTACATATTACAATGTGTCAAGGTAATAATTAATTAAAGGTAATTAAGTGAATACATCTTTTTGTTCAATTTTCACACAAAAGATTAAATATTTTAATCCTCGTTCTTTGAATAGACCGTGGAAGTATAATATCCACTAGCTATAAGCCCTTTATAATTTTTTTTTGGTTTCACAAACATATTGTCTGCTCGTATCGGGGCTCCACTAAATTTAAATTTGTGTCTCGAAATTCTACATTGAAGAGTGAAACATATTGTAATAAAGACAAATTTATATCTAAAGCTCGAATTCAAGACCAGATATAAAAAAGAAAAGAAATACTTATTACTCCACGACAACTTTAGCTGATCCATTTATAAGTTGTTAAGATCAACGTCGTTTTCCTTGAGATCAATTCGATTGCTATTTTTCCTTTTTGCCGTTGAACAAATGAGAACATTTTTTCTTCCCGTTTCTCCTCAAATAGTTGTATGACACTGCAATTTTTCCAAAAAGTGATGTTACTCTTTGGTTAATATCTTAACTTATTAGTTTTCTCAACTTAAAAGTAATGTAATAATATTTACATCGGCATCTTGTTAGAGCCAATATAATAAGATCTTCAAATTTGTAAAATTAAAATATCTTCAAATTGTTAGAATACCGATAATAATATGTGTTAGGTTAGAGGTACGTAAATACATTTCGCGAAAATACTGACTGGTTTTCGAGAGACCTACTAACCTCGACTAATTCAGATACACTATCTCTTAGGTTCCATTTAAGGGGATGCGCGTTCTACCGATAATTTGGTTATTACAAAGCTCAAATTTTATTTTTGTCAGAAAGCAACTAATTAATTTTTTCAATGTCATATTACAAGTCGACACAGGCGCCTGTGTAAACAAAGTGCTTTGTCGGTGAACTATAAATATTTCATAATCCGATATTAATAATCTTTTATTTAATCAATTTCTGACCGATTCAATAGAATATATTTGAAATTGGAATAGAAAAAATAAACAAAAGAACAACATTTTATTTGTTTTTTAAATTCTTTAATCTAATTAAAGGGTCATCCATCCAATAAAAAATAACTTAAGCTCATTTACGAAGATTTAGAATAGGTCTTTTAATTAAAGGACCCTAGAATCTGTTTGTACGTCACAACTTATACTAGATCAGTAAAAAGGGGCAGCCTGATGCACTAAGCTTCCGTTATGCCCCGGCCGGACCACAAGTATTTATTGTATGCAACCTTAGAACTTTAAAAAAATATATTTCATATTCAAAATATACTACTATTTCGAATTTGGATGGGTAGAGCACACCGAGTGAAATGTTATTTCATGCATTTTTCATTGATAATAAACAAACTTAAGTCATCAAAATTATACACAACATACTCATTGTGTTTGCGTATATTTATATTACTCCAACTTAGCATCACTTCTTTAAATGTAAGGTCTGAGAATTACTAAATTATACCGTGATGAAACAATTAATGGTCATTAGTAATTAATTGCACCACTTAAATTTTGTACATGAAATTTTTAAAAATGATTATTTTTGTTTAATCATCTGCTATGCTATCAGAGACTACTGGCTCGATTAATTCAAAGTAGCGCCGTATAGAGTTCGTTTCCTTCATTACAAGGTTCGAATCCAAAACTCTAATTAAAAATAGAGAAATTAATTCATTATGTCACATAGATAAAAAAAAATAAAAAAAATCAGTTGTCCCACTACCTATGCTAAGACAAATTAAAGGTTTCACATTCCTTGCATTTGATATCATCTTTAGTAAAGTTTTTTTATTTTTATTGCAAACTAGTGAATCTTGTGACAATTTTTATTTATTTCAAGAAAATCATGTTTATTATTGTCGAAAAGTAAATAATTAATTTCTCAATGCCACTTTATGGAAAAATCCTTAGCGCGTGGGTAAACCAGGTGCTCTGCCAATTACATTAGAAATAATACATGATCTGGTATTATGCATCTCTTTAAATAGTATTCTTTAGATTAGTAATTAGTTATAAGTAATACGATATCAGATATTTATAATCTTCAACAAGATTTAGTTTTATTTAAAACGATAATAACTTACTTAAGCATATATAAATTTAAAACAACTTGACATTATATTTTATTTGGAAGTCATTCATGCAAATGGCCAAGAACCAAACAAATAAATATAATTTTCCTATATTTCTTTTGAACCTTTTAATATGTTTAATTTAATTTTTCTTCTTTTATTTCATGGTGACGTGCACTGCACACGGAAGCAAGCCGTAGTAGGCGTCAGTTTTTTCCTTTTCCCTTGTAACAACGGTCCATATTCTTATGAATATTGACAAAAATACCCTTGTCTTTATCATAATTCCGTCTATACAACGAAAGGCTCACATGTCATTAAACATTTTCTTAAGGCTAAACAAGGAATACGTTTTTTTACCTCTTATGAAATTTAAACAGAATAGTATTAAAACTTAATAGGAGTACTGGTTTTTGTAGAAGCCATAAAGGGCTACAATAGACTAGTACTATTGGTCAATAATGTCCTTTAGTCTTTGTTACGGTATAGAAAGTTCTTTGTCCATTTGCTTTCTTAGAGTTGTAATATAATAATGGAGCTTTCCTTAGAGATTAAGATTTCAAAAGTATTCCTCTCCACATCAAAAACAAAAAATGTATTATTATTCCACTAGTGAGTATTGACTAGTTCTTCCTTGGAGACCAAGGTTTCAACAGTTCTTCCTCTCCACATCACTGAAAAATGGTACTTTCTTCCTCCCTCTTACGTGGAAATGTTATTATTAGGGAATTAAATAATATTTTATTATATTTTTTTTAATTATTAACTATGTAGACTTACAGTATTTTTATATAATTTTTAATTTTTATATATGTAAAAGTTTCTTAGCAGAGATAAGGTCTGCGTATATATTATCTAATACTATTGAGTATATTATTGTTGTTGTTGAATTCGCATGGCGTAGCCGTTTACAGCACACCAAATGATCTGATATTTCATGCATTTTTTATTGATGACAAACAAACTTAAGTCATCAAAATGTATAAAACAACATTCACATTTAAACAGTACTCAACTACTCATCCATATATGTTTGCCTCGTATATATATTTATTAACTCCTACTTTACATCACATATTTAAAAGGGCTAATCATTACTATAAATTATTTACTACTCTCTTGCCGTGATTAAAGAATTAATGGTTACTAGTAATTAGTGAAATTTTGTACATGAAATTGCAAGAGGAATTATTTTTAGAATGATTTTTTCTTTCTTTTACCATCTTGTTTTCTAGAGAGCTACGAGCCTCGACTAATCCATATAGACATCGCTTAGGGTCTATTTAAGGGAGAAGCGGGTCATACCTATAATTTGTTTGTTATAAGGCTCGATTCGAAATATCTAGTTAAAAGTGCCACTTGTAAGACTATTGATGCTAAGACAACGAATGTGATGACATAAAATGTCATCTTTAATTTAAACATTCATTTTTGTGTTCTATGACCTCGAATAGTACTATTCATCATTCCTCGACTTGCATGTGCGGCCCGAATAATTTTTCAGGAAGTTTATATATGAAAAATTGATTAAAATGTGAAATAGAGCTTTAAAACTCAACTGAGTTGACTTCGGTCAACATTTTGAGCAAACGGACTCAGATTAGAGTTTTGACAGTTCCAATAGGTCTGTATCATGATTTGGAACTTGGGCGTATGCCCGGAATCGAATTCTGAGGTCCCTAATTCAAGTTATGGCCATTTAAAGGCTAAAGATTTTCAAATTTTGACCACGGATTTGACTTTATTGATATCGGACTCATATTGAGATTTTGAAAATTGGAATAGCTCCGTTATGGCATTTATGACTTGTGTGCCAAATTTGAAGTCATTCTGAATTCGTTTAATATGTTTAGGCACGAGTTTTGTAAATTGAAAAAGTTTGAAACTCATAAGTTCGAATCGAGTTGCGAATTGTAATCTTAAAGTTGTTTGACGTGATTTGAGACCCTGAATAAGTCTGTATTGTGTTACGGAACTTGATGGTATATTCGGACGAGGACCCGAGTACTCCGAGTGTGATTTAGATTGAAATCGGATCAAAACTTGGACTAAGCAAAATCTGAAATTTTGGTGCTTCTAGTGTCTTCGCTTATGCGAAGCCTTGGCCACAGAAGCGAGAAATCCCTCACAAAAGCGGCTTGGGCAAATGGGAAAAAAACTGTAGGTGGGGAACCTTGAACGCACTCGCGCATCCCCAAAAGCGAACTCTGCGATCGCAGAAGCGGAAGGCAACGCAAATGCACATTTTCCTCTGCATATGCGACGTTTTGCCTAGCCAACACTTCTTCGCATAAGCGAAATTTTTAGTCGCAAATGCGACAATTTCATCGCAGAAACGAAAGATTGGTAGAAACATAAGAATCGAAAATCAGTCATTTCGCCATTTTTGTTCAAGTTTTAAAACCTCGATTTATGGGTGATTTGAAAGAGTTTTTCACAACTTCGACTTGGGTAAGTGTTATATACCCGAAAGTAATTATATTTCATAAATCCACATCTATATTCATCGTTTTATTTCGGATTTAGATGGAAGAAATTGGTTTTTTTTGTAAAACTTTCCAAAAATGAAAATTTAGGATTTGAAGGTCCATTTGACATCAGAATTTGATAATTTTTGTATGGTTTGACTCGTCTCGAAATAGGTGTTCGAATTTCGCTAGTTTTTCCAGTATTCGAGAAGTGGGTCCCACTGTCAATTTTTAAAATGAATTCCAGATTTTTAATCTAGAAAATTTGTAAATTCATATAGAATTAATTCCTACGACTCGTGTCGAGTATATTGAATTATTTGTGACTAGATTTAAAACTTTCAGACATGAATTCGCGAGGCAAACGTTTATTGAAATCGTGAATTTGGTTGCGAAGCGAGGTAAGTGTCGTGGTTAACCTTGACTTGAGGGAATAGAACCCTTAAATTATTGTTAAGTGAATTTCATGTGTAATGATTTACAAGCGAGGTGACGAGTGCCTATACGTCGTCAAATTGATTGTTTGCATAATTATCTGAATATCATAAATTATTTTAAATCATGAATTAATTATTACATTGATTATTTCTCTCATATTCCCTGTTCAATATTATGTCTTGAATTCATGCTATAATTGCTATATGCTTAATTGAATTATGTGTATTAATTATTACTTGATATTTAGCATATTAAATATTAAATTGCCTATTTTCTCCTTGATTTTCACAATTAATTGCTACTTGTCATTACTTATTTTTCTAAATAAATCATAATTACTGTATGCTTTGTTGCCTAATAATTTCTTATTAATATGGTATTTATTGGAGTATTTTTATATTTAAGAGTTGTTAAATTATATTGTTGGATCAGGTTGCATGCCACAACAGATTTAATTTAAGTTTATATTGTTGGAGCAGGTTGCACGCCGCAACAGAATTTAATTGAAAGATTATATTGTTGGATCAGGTTGCACGCCACAAGAGATTTTATTTTAAGTTTATATTGTTGGAGCGGATTGCACGCCGCAACGGAAATTAATTGAGGGATTATGACTACTGAATTGACTTCAATTATTGATATGATTTACCGGTCTTACTTCTATTCCTGTTATTATTATTATTATTATTATTATTATTATTATTATTATTATTATTATTATTATTATTATTATTATTATTATTATTATTATTATTATTATTATTATTATTATTATTATTATTATTGTGTACAGGTTAATGTAAGCGACCTGCCTTAGCCTCGTCACTACTTCGTCGAGGTTAGGCTCGACACTTACAGAGTACACGGGGTCGGTTGTACTCATACTACACTCTGCACTTCTTGTGTAGATTTCGGAGTTGGTCCCAATGACGTACTGTAGAATTGCTCAGATTTAGCTATCAGAGGAGACTTGAGGTATAGATGCACGACGTTCACAACTCTGAAGTCCTCTTCTACTTTATCTTAGCTATGTGCTTTTTTTTAGACAATTTTATTTTATTTAGACCCTTGTTTGTATTATTCTAGAAGATCATGCACTTGTGACTCCAATTTTGGGATGATATTTAGACATCATATTATTTTTGGTTTGCACATTTAAATTCAGATATTATTTCGATTGTTGGGTTTTTTATTATTTAATTAAAATAAATTGTTAAAAATAATTTAAATTATTCTAACGTTGCCTTGTCTAACAAGTGAAATGTTAGGTTTCATCACGGTTTTGAATGTGGGAATTTCGGGCCGTGAAAACAAATTCACATCATTGCAAGTGATCTCATGAACTTTATCCTAAAACGTTTCTTGGGTTGCAAACTCGTGAATCTAGTGACGGTTTTTATTTCATTTCAAGAAATTCAATTTTTATTTTTGTTAGAAAGCAACTAAGTAATTTTGTCAATGTCATATTACAAGTAAACATAGGCGCCCGTGCAAACAAAATGCTCTGCCATTGAACTATAAATATTTCATTCATAATCCAATATTAATAATCTTTGATCTCTTTCAGAATGCTATTCTTAATTGGGTTTTTGCCTCTGTGTGTTTCTTTTTCTTTTTTGTTTGAGTGAAGGCCATATGTTAGAATTTGGAGAAGAGTTAGCAGGAAAACAAATTCCTTTATTTTCTTCTCCTAAGTTGAAATCAAGAAAATGACCCCCATTGATTGATAAGGAAGTTGATAAGGAACTTGTACTAGATCATTGAACTTTAAAAAAAATATATTTCATATTCAAAATATACTACTATTTCGAATTTGGATGGGTAGAGCAGACAAAATGAAATGTTATTTCATCGCATTTTTGATTGATAATAAACAAACTTAAGTCATCAAAATTATACACAACATACTCATTTATGTTTGGCTCGTATATTTATAACTCCTACATTTTGAGTACTAAATTATACCGTGATGAAACAATTAATGGTCATTAGTAACTAGTAATACTAGTACCACTTAAAGTCTGCACACGAAATTTTTTTAAAAAATTATTTTTGTTTAATCATCTACTATCAGAGATTATTGGCTCAACTAATCCAAAGTGACATCGTGTAAGGTTTATTTCCTTCATTATAAGCTTCGAATCCAAAACTCTAATTAAGAATAGAGAAATTAATCCATTATGTCACATAGTAAAAAAAACAATCAATTGTCACACTACCTATGCTAAGACAAATTAAAGGTTTCACACTCCTTGCATTTGATATCATCTTTAGTAAAGTTTTTTTTGGGTTGCAAACTAGTGAATCTTGTGACAAATTTTATTTATTTCAAGAAAATCATGTTTATTATTGTCGAAAAGTAAACAATTAATTTCTCAATGCCACTTTATGGAAAAACCATTAGCATGTGGGTAAACCAGGTGCTCTGCCAATTACATTAGAAATAATACATGATCTGGTATGATGCATCTCTTTAAATGGTATTCTTTAGATTAGTAATTAGTTATAAGTAATAAGATATCCGATATTTATAATCCTCAATAGGATACCCTTACTTTAGTTTTATTTAAAATAATAATAACTTACTTAACTCATATATAAATTTAAATCAACTTGACATTATATTTTATTTGGAAGTCATTCATGCAAATGGCCAAGAACCAAACAAATAAATATAATTTTCCTATATTTCTTTTGAACCTTTTAATATGTTTAATTTAATTTTTCTTCTTTTATTTCATGGTCACGTGCACTGCACACGGAAGCAAGCCCAAGTAGGCGTCAGTCTTTTTCTTTTCCCTTGAATTGTTATATATATTGACGAAAATACCCTTTTCTTTATCGTAATTCCGTCTATACAACAAAAGGCTCACATGTCATTAAACATATTCTCAAGGCTAAATAAGGAATAAAAAACAAATGTACTTGCTGCGTTTTTTTTTTCTTCTTATGAAATTTAAACAGAATATTATTAAAATTTAATAGGAGTACTGGTTTTTGCCTTCAATTGGATTTCCTATATAATACTATAATAGGCCAAAAGATTTTGTCTTTTCATTTCCCCTCTCTCTCTCTTTCATTCTGAAAAAAGAAGTGGGATTGTATTGTATTTTGATTATAAATTGTACTCAAAATTGCTTGAATTACTTTGTACACAATCTTGCAATTCAACTCTTGCCAGTAAGTTTTCCTAACTATTTTTGTGTTTCTTCTAAATGTTACTCTTTTTTCAGGATTATAAACCGTTTAATGCCATGCTCATCCATAATATATTTGATTTGTATATTTATTACTCCTACTTAATGTCATATCATTGATTGAAATGCCTATCAATTGCAGTAAATTATTTACTACTCTCTTTCACAGTGATGAAGTAATTAATTATCATTAATAATTATTACTCCTTTCGCCTCAATTTAGGTGGCATCATTTGAATTTTAAGAGTCAAACAAATTTTGTTTCAATGCAATTTTTTCATATGGATTTTAAATAATTTGATTTTATTAGTTGTCGTGACTTATAGTAGTACTTTTTATATAGTTTCTAAGTGTGTAAATTTTATTTTAAAAAAGTTAATAATTTTTATGTTCAAATTCACGATCCAAATTAAGAAGTTTGACTCTCGAAATTCAAACTATGCCATATAAATTGGGACATAAGAAGTACTACTTAAATGTTTTACATGAAAATGCAAAAAAAAAAAAAAAAAAAAAAATAGCACTCAATTATCACACTATCTATGTTGTGACAAAGAATTCACATCCTTTGTAAGTTAGCAACTGATCTGAACTTTATAATAAAATATTTTTTTTGAATCTAGTGACAATTTTTATTTAATTTTAAGAAATTCAAATTAATTTTTGTCAGAAAGTAACTAATTGATTTTTTAATGCCACTTTACAAGTAAAGTATTAGCGCGTGTGTAAACTAAATGCTCTGCCAATGAAAGTATAAATATTCCAATAGTAACAACTTTGATCTCTTTGAATGGTATTTTGAGAGAAGCATTAATTAATAGTACTTAGTAATTTGTTATTTATAATTCTTGATAAGATGCACTTTTATTTATTCCTCTTTAAAACAATAAATAATTACTTTAACTCCGATATAAATTTGAAATCATCTTGACAATTTGTCTGTAGTCAATCATACAAAGTACTAAATTAAGGACCCGTTTAACTATAAAAAAAATTACTTTTTTGGGGATTTTTTTACTTTTTTCGGATTCAATGTTTGATCATGAAAATTTTAAATTTCACTTGAATCTGAACTTTAAAAAATTTCAGAAATTTAAAAAACTCCAAAAAGTTATTTTTCAAAAATTTCAGTTCAAATCACTCACAAAAAATTATAAAATAGTTTTTTTGTGTATTCATATCCAAACATAACTCTAATTTTTAAATACTATTTTTATTTAAAAAAATATTTTATTTTTTTTCCGGAATTTCATAATTGTTATGTCCAATCGCTCACTAAAAGCCAAACAAATAATTATAATTATATTTTGATAGAAACCAACTTTATTTTGAACTTTTAAAATGTTTAGGTTTTTCCCCCTCTTATTTCTCGGTCACGTGCACGGCACACAGAGGAAAGCAGCAGTAATCGTCAGCGTTTTTCCTATTTCCTCGTAACAGTGACGAGAAACAGAATCCCGTATCCATTTTCTTATGCAAAATGACTAAAATACCCTTCCTATTATCAAATTTCGTTCTGGATATCAGATTGTCATTAAATAGCTTCTCAAGGGTAATAATGAAATAAAAAACAAATGTATATACAGAGTGCGTTTCTCTCTTTAGAGAAATTCAAACAGAAAAGTATTAAAGGAGTTTTGATTTATTCCTTCAATTTGGGTTTCCTATATTTAATAGGTCAATATGCTTCTTGTCTTTTCATCTGGGGTTGTGTTGTATTGATAAAAAATTGTACTGTCATTGCTTTTTCCCTGGGGTAGGGGAAGGGGTGCGGGGTGGTGGTGGTGTTGCAGAGTTACTCTGATTTGGGGGAGTGTATTTTTCCTTGCCATAGAAGCTAAAGACCTCTACATATAGTCCCCTTGTATCTCTCCTAACTTTTCTTCTTCACTGAACACTCAAAACTGTTTGAAATATTCTATACACCAATCCTGCAATTCAACTCTAGCCAGTGAGTTTTCTTAACTATTTATGTGTTTTTTCCCATAAATATCACTCTTTTATGCATTTTATTCAAGTGGGTGTTTTTCATACAGATTACTCTTTTATGCATATGTGATTTACTTGTGATGTCTTTTTTTTGGGGGGGGGGGGGGTTGATTGGTATTCTTTTCTTGATTTTTGGTTTTTCCTTGTGTGTTTTTTTTTAAAAAAAAATGGTAAAAAGGGTATGCAGGAGTTTTGTGTTTTTTTTTTAATGTATGATCACCTGATTGTCATCTCCTTTAGGAGTTTACTGTTTCATCATTGTTACTCATAGAGTTTTCTTGGATTTTTTATGAAGTGGGTGTTTACATGGTGTTAAATCTTTAATTATTTGTGCCTTGTGAAATCCTTGGTTTTTCTTAGTGTTTCCTTAAAATGGTAAAAAGGGTATGTAAGATAAATAGGCTTCTATTATGTATGATCAACTGGTTGTCATTTTCTTGTAGATTTTTCTGTTTCATCTTTGTTACTTGGTTGGTGTCCTTATGTTTATTTGGCCTGATGTTAATGTAGATAACAATCAATGGATCCAACTGAAGTTACAGTCTCTGAAAACCAACAGCTCTGCGCTGTCTCTCTGCCTTTTGCAAGAAGGTTGGCATTTTACATTTATTTTCTCTTTTAATGTATCATGGAGTTAGAAAAAAAAATAAAAAAGGAAGGAACTTTTGTAATGTGTGTTTTTTATGTATGATTTTGTTATGTAGTTATCAGTTAGAGGCATTGGAGACGGCATTAAAGCAGAACACTATTGTTTATTTGGAGACTGGTTCGGGAAAGACCCTTATCGCTATTATGCTTCTGAGAAGCTATGCTTACCTTCTTCGAAAGCCGTCTCCCTACATAGCTGTTTTCTTGGTCCCGACTGTTGTTTTGGTGGCTCAGGTACTACTTCTAGCTTCCCAAGCTAGTGCTTAAACTTCGTTATCTTAATGTGTATATTTTCACTCCTGTCTATAGTTTGTAGAACTGTTTTATTGAGCATTGGTTTTACCACATTTTGCGAATTGTTATACTGTTTGAGGAGTACCTCTTTAGTTTGTGTTTTTTCTAAGGGCTATGGTTTTAGGTGCATAACTCTCTATTTGACTTGTCCTAATGTTGTTGATCTTGCGATTGATAATTACAAAGCAAGGAGATGCTCTCATTATGCATACTGACTTGAAAGTGGGCAAGTATTGGGGAGAAATGGGTGTCGATTATTGGGATGCTGCTACATGGCAACAACAGGTGGACAATCATGAGGTATGCGTGAACTATATTTTATCTTTAGTGATAAATTATTAACACTTGCTTGAGTAGGCATTAGATATGGCTACGATGTTCTCAAAAAGATTCCATTACTGAAGTTACTTAAATACTACAATTTTTTGTTGGGACAAAAATGGAATTGCATGTCTACATGTCTCCTCTATTTTTCCTGCCCAAAGCCAATGGCTATGAAGTATAAGCTAATAGTTTCTCTCCAAGGGAATTCGCAAACAAAGCTGCTTTTTTTTTTGCCTTGCGATCCTTTTTGTTTTGGCATGGCTCTTGGCGAATATTTTAGATTTGAGTTTCAGCTATACAGTCAAACCTCTCTATAATAACCTCGTTTGTTCCAACTATTTTTGGATGTTATCGCGAATTGCTGTTATAGAGAACAGATATTATAACATAACATGAAAATTGGTTCCGGAAAAAGCTTGGCTTTTAATATAGGGATGCTGTTATAGACAGGTCTTACTGTACATGCTAGGACTTAAGTTAGGAACTGTATATATATCACTTGGATGCCCTTATCAAAAAATATATACCTGGATGCTTGATAAGTAATTATCGTTTCTGTCTTTCAGGTGCTGGTAATGACACCCGCAATACTACTTGCTGCTTTGAGGCATAGCTTCTTAAAAATTGAAATGATCAAAGTTCTAATATTTGATGAATGTCACAATGCACGAGCCAAACACCCTTATGCCTGCATAATGAAGGTACGTTGTTTGTACTCATACTCATCTTCTATCGGTATCACGCTGGATCTAAACTTTTGTGCTTATCTTCGGGAGAGTGCCCTACTTACCATCATAAAGAAGAAAGAATGGAGCAAAGTTATATCAACAACATTTGATTTCTTTGTCAATGGATATTGATTACTAATGTGTACTTATCGCCACTTCTTCAACAGTATTTTATTTCAGTACTTCCTGCCGCTTGAGTGTATGTGTTGCATTTCACATACCACTTGTAAAAAGTTAGATAAAAAAGAGATTTATGAGAATTTGGGAATTAGATAAAAAAGAGATTTGAGAGAATACGGGAATACATGTCTTATGGCTTAATTCTTGTATAGGCATACATTTACCTGATGTGGCACTCTTATGCTCACGTCATTGCTTTTGTACATATGTGACTTAAGTCTAACTAGTCCAACCAATCTAACTGCACTTAAGAAAAGACCCATGATAATCTTGCTTGAGCATGCCTTTATTACGGTGCTTGAACAATTTTTGTCTTAAAGGGTGGATTTTCTTTTCAGGAATTTTATCATCGTCAATTAACCCTCGAAAGTGCACAACTTCCGAGAATATTGGGAATGACTGCTTCCCCTATAAAGACTAAAGGTTACTGACATTTAATTTTATAGCTTTGAACATCCTTTGAGATGCTTTTACCTCATAATTCATACTCTTAGCAAACTGTCTTTCTGTGGATTGTCATATTCATACTTTTATTTCAGGTTCTAGCGCGGAATTTACTTGGAAAATGATTCGTGACCTCGAGAACCTTATGAATTCCAAGGTTCTCTCCAAATATTTTCCTTTTATCCATTCACGTCATGCGATATGTTCTTAAATGTAGTTCAAAGGATAGAAGCATGTTGTTTCCTTTTTTAAAGAAATTGTTTTGGTGATGGCATCAACTTGATTTTTGCAAATGTATCTTTCTGTAAGCCGTGTTTATTACTGGACTGTGCAAGCATTAAACTTTTTGCTTCAGATACTTGTCGTCAGTACATTGCAGAGCATTGCACTTGTTTTTTGGGTAGCATGTCTTTTTAATGTATGCAAGTAGACAGACACAAGTAGATATATATTCAGTTCTTCTGATTGTGTTCTGCCTTTGCAAATGAAGGTATACACGTGTGTCAGTGAATCTGTTTTGGCCGAGTATATCCCATTCTCAACTCCAAAGCTGAAGATATATCAACATGTGGATATTCCGTGCACATTGTTTGTTAGTTTAGTTTCTGACCTGATAAGGTTGAAAGACAAGGTGAGCATCAATTCTTTAGCCAGTGGGTTCTGCCTTTCTATTTATAGAATGTTCATACATACCTTTTGTCTTTCTCTCTGGATTTACTCCCTTTATATCATATGTTTTTTCCCCTTGGAACCTATATACAACATCATTTATCATTCAGTTTATGTTGGCTCTTCCTTTCTCTATATACAGTAGTTTGTGTGCGAGCTGAAAACGGGTAGTGCACTGAGAAAATAATGGAACTTAGAACTAAACCTTAATATATTCTTGTAATGAGATTAGAACAATCATGTTGGCTTGTTCAACATATGGGGTCTACATTTTTGCTCTTTCAATTCTGGTTGTGTTTTCTTATCATTGCAGTATGAAGATTCGATTTCAAAATCGAGCCTATCTGATTTAAGTGCTGGTTCTGCAAAAAAAAGATTGTCAAAACTATATTCGTCCTTCGTATTTTGTTTGAGTGAGCTGGGTGTTTGGCCGGCTTTCAAGGTAAATACGTTCCTTGCTTGTGCATAAAAAAATTAATCAGTTTGGCCTTGATCATTTTCCTAACATGAATTCGTTTTGAATCAGGCAGCCGAGTTCTTGTCCTCTGAAGAAAGCGACTTCTTTTCATGGGGAGAATTAGATGTTTGTGCTCAAACGATTGTTAGAAATTTCAGTTTGGGTGCATCTAAGGTCTTCTCGGCTCGCATACCATCTGGTATCATAATTAGCAACATCCATTTTCTTTTCCTGAGCTGTAAATATGTTTTTTTGACTTCTTTCTTGTTTGTTCGTGCGCTCTCTCTCCCTCCCTGGAAACATAGGTTCTCATTGGTCACTTGGTGGTGATATTCATGCAAATGTTGATGCTGGATATTTGACATCCAAAATTAATAGTCTTATAGAGTCTCTTCTTGAGTACAGGTGAGAGGTCTGACTAGTAACTCTATTTGTTAAAAGCATCAATATCAATTCAATCTATTGGATGTTCTATAGAATAAATGGAAAAAAAAGTTGTCGGATAGATTTCTTAGGATTTGTGGCAACGAGAGAATGACATGCAATTTTGTGTTGACGGCTTTAAATATTTTTAGAAGCACAAGATGAGTGCTAAAAATTTCAATTCTAGAGTCATTGAACTCGCAAACCATCTAACTGTAATGGAGGGAGCATTATGCTGCCAAGTGACTCCCTTACATGACTGTGTACTTTCATCTATGCTTTTGAAATAACATTGTACATGGTAGTTTACCGATGGTTTATGCTATTGCTTTTAATGATCACGTTTTAATGTTAAAACTGTAATCCTCTGCTTCTTGTCTCGTCTTATCTTTGATTAAATATGATGCTGGAGTCTATCACTCTATTTGCTCCTTGATTTTGTGAGATGTCTTAAATAATGCAACTCTCTTGTTGGGAAATAGGATTTTCTATTTGGTGATTCACTGGCTAACAATCTTTTTTTGTTGTTGACTTTTGTTTCCAATCCAATAGAGACCTGAAGGATTTGAGATGCATCATATTTGTTGAGAGAATCATTACAGCTATTGTTCTTCGGTCTTTGTTAAATGAGTTGCTTCCGGAATTAAGTGGTTGGAAAACCGAGTACACTGCAGGACATAGTTCTATGCTGCAGTCACAGAGCAGAAATGTTCAAAATAAAATTGTTGAAGAATTTCGCAAGGGTGTGGTAAGTCCGGTTTTATTTTTCCCCATCTTTGTAGATAATTTCTGAAGATTGAAAGTTTCATTTCCATGCAAAACGCTGCAGGTCAACATTATTGTAGCGACTTCTATTCTTGAAGAGGGTTTGGATGTTCAAAGTTGCAACCTTGTCATTCGATTTGATCCCTCAGCAACCGTTTGTAGCTTTATACAGTCTCGTGGTCGAGCTCGAATGCAGAACTCACACTTTATTATGATGGTTGGGAGGTATGCTTTTCCATCCATTCCCTCCTCGCAAATACAAATATTATAACTTGAGTATAATTGATATATGAATGTTTTAAAGGGTTCTATCATTATATATTGTTATTGGTCTATTTTTCACTTAAAACATTCTATTTATGCTCCTGTCTGTTGTGCAACTTTTAAAAACATTAAATTACTTCAGCTCTTGATTTTGTGCAATTATTATTGATAAAATTTGGAAGATTTAATTATAACAATGGACTGATTATCCTTCTATTTCTGGCTTAATTCCTAGCGGGGATGCTTCAACTCTCACTCGCATGCAAAATTATATGAAAAGTGGGGAGATCATGCGGCAAGAATCATTACGCAATGCTTCTATTCCGTGTTCACCTCTTGATGATGAATTGCACAATGAACCTTGCTATAAAGTTGAAACAACTGGAGCAGTTGTCACCCTCAGTTCTAGCGTGTCATTGTTATACTTCTATTGCTCAAGGCTACCTTCGGATGGGTTTGTACTGCATAATCCTTGCTACGTTCTAATGATTTGGTATCTTTGAGTACTTCAGGTGTTAAATGTTGCATTATTGACTGCCCTTCAATGTGATTTTAGGTACTATAAACCCAGTCCTAGGTGTGTTATTGAGGAGGAAACAGAAACCTGCACCCTACATCTTCCCAAAAATTGCCCACTGCAAAAAGTTATTAGTGTGAAAGGGAATACCAAAATATTGAAGCAACTTGCTTGCCTTGAAGCTTGTAAAGAACTTCATCGTGAGGGTGCATTGACCGACAATCTTGTTCCTGATATCGTGGAGGAAGAAGCCATCATCAAAGAATTGGGTAATTCTCGCTTTTGGTAATAGGTTGTTTTTTTTAGAAAAGAGCCAAATATATCCCTCTACTTTCATATATTGTCTACATTTAACCTTCGTTATACTATTGGGCCAAATTTACCCCTACAATCAGCAAACTTTGAAAATACCCCTAAATTTAAAAGTTTGCTGATTGTAGGGGTAAATTTGGCCCGATAGTATAACGGAGATTAAATGCTAGACAATATTATGAAAGTAGAGGGGTATATTTGGTCCTTCTTTTTTGGACTAAAGTTACTTGCCTTCTAACCCATTATATTGCGCAGGATGTCAAATCTATACTGATGAAGAATCAAAGTACTTTCCACCAGAATTGGTTAGTCATTGTGCCAATGATACAGAAGCAGTGTACTACTGCTACGTAGTTGATTTGCAACATGACTCTTACAGCAATTACCAGCTTCGTGGGATAATACTTGCTGTTAGGACAAGGCTCAAGTTAGACGATGAAAGATTGATTTTTGACTTGGATGTTGATAATGGAAGCTTGCTAGTTCAAGTAAATTATAGTGGAGTTGTTAGGCTTACGTCTGAAGAGGTGACTATAATTTTTATGACTTCTATCCTCTCTTTACTTGTCACCTGTAAAAAAGTAGGTAATACTTTTTATATTCTCTCTCCAGATTTTACGATGTCAGAGGTTTCAAGTCAGTCTATTCAGAATTCTTCTTGACCGCGATCTGAGTAAGCTGCAGGACGCTTTGGCTGCAGTTCAACTGCCTGTTGGTTCTGCAGTTTCTGATTATCTTTTGCTTCCATCTTTGGGTTCAACTCAAAACCCTCAAATAAATTGGGAATGTGTGAATTCTGTGCTGTTTCCTTCTCAAGTTCTTGGGGATAAGCATATTGATTGTTGTTCTACACAAGGTCGCAAACGCAGTGTGAACATCAAAACTGGGGTGGTATGCAGCTGCATGTTGGAGAACTCATTGGTCTGTACGCCTCATAATGGCTATGTGTACTGCATTACCGGTTTTTTGGATAATTTAGATTGCAACTCATTGCTGGAACAGAGAACTGGAGAATCCATTACCTACAAAGAATACTACAAAAAGCGGTTTGTACAATTAACTACTAATTTCTTGGTGCAGCTTTTCCTTGTATGAACTTTTGGTTTCAAAATATTAACTAAGGTGCGGTTTACAGGCATGGGATCAACTTATGCTTTGAAGGAGAACCACTTCTTAGGGGGAAACGCCTTTTCAAAGTGCACAATTACCTTCAAAGATGCAGAAGTCAGAAGGCTAAAGGTTGAACAAATGTTTCTCTTTTTATTATAATGCAGAACTCAAAACTTAGTTTCATAGTTTAATGGAAAATCACTTATTCAATTTTCATTTGACCTCCTTGGCCGACTTTGCAGATTCAACTGATTCATCTGTTGAATTGCCCCCTGAACTTTGTTCCATCATCATGTCACCTATCTCTATTTCTACCCTTTATACCTATTCATATGTTCCTTCGGTCATGCATCGGATTGAGTCATTGGTTATGGCCTCAAACTTGAAAAGGATGCACTCGGATCAGTGCACGCAAAACATTTTTATTCCAACCGCTAAGGTATGTGCTGCTATGATCTCATCACAGATTTAGCTCCAATTTAATCAGTCTTAAACTCTTAACTTTACACATAGTCTAGGGCTTGACTTTACATCATTGGACTAGCTTTTTCTCGACTTCCTTGTGTTTTAGCTGATTTGTGGTCCTTGTTTGGTTATTTTAGGTTCTGGAGGCAATTACTACAAAGAAATGCGTTGAAAAGTTTCATTTGGAATCACTTGAGACACTTGGAGACTCTTTTCTCAAATATGCTGCGAGTATACAGCTGTTCAAGACTTATGAAAATCATCACGAGGGTCTACTCACTGTTAAGAAAAACAAAATTATTTCCAATGCTGCATTGTGCAAGCTTGGATGTGCTCGTAAAATACCGGTAGGTATTCCTTGGTGATAGTTTAGTTGGGTTTTCATTATGAGTTTGGATAGTATCAACTCCATGTCTATATTAATTTTTCTTACTTATTTGCACGTGCACTTTAATCAAAGATCCTTTGTTGAATGTTAATTATTCCTGCAACCTAAAAGTTACGAACTATCACGTATGAACATTCTTTTCTACTGTCCCTTGCCCACACAACTAAGTCTAGTGTTTGTTATAATGTAAATTAGTAGTTATTGGCCATTGCTGTTATCTATATTTGTAAAAATTGTCTACTTTTTGTCAGTGCATCAATTGGAGTACGTTTGTCGTAGGACATGTCAATTTTGACACTGTTTTTGGATCCTTGAATAAGTAAATATGCCTGTGTATACTTAAAGATTTCCTATAGTTGAGTCTTAACATTTTATTTGTTTAAAACTTCTGGATTGCCTGATGTGTGCTATCTCAATAAATACCTTTCTTTACAGGGATTTATTCGTAATGAGCCATTCGATCTTAAAGGATGGCTCATTCCTGGTGATAATTCTCAAGTTCGCAATTTCGATGAAGAAGTGCTGATGCCTTCTGTAAAAATGTATAGTAGGGGAAGGCAGAAGATTAAAAGTAAGAGAGTAGCTGATGTTGTTGAAGCACTGATAGGTGCCTTTCTCAGCTCAGGTGGTGAAGTAGCGGCTTTGTCATTTATGAAATGGCTTGGGATCGACATTGATTTTGTAGCTGCACCTACGCTGAGGCACTTCCCCATGAATGCTGAGAAGCTAGTTAATATTCGATACTTGGAATCACTGCTAGATTACAAGTTCCATGATCCTTCTCTGCTTGTTGAAGCTCTAACTCACGGATCTTACATGCTACCTGAGATTCCACGATGCTATCAGGTTATTCTCGTAAATAACTATTATCCATCTTGATGTTGATTGCATTTCTGCGTCTCGTGGTTGCTCTATCATTGAATCTTTAAATAGTTGGATCTATGTCTTGTGAACCTGAACATTTCATTGACCTAAGCGGCTCGATAGTACTTAATGATTCTTCATAAAACTTCTAGTGACAAGGAACAAACTGCACCGTTTAATTCAACAACCCAGTAGGATCCCACAAGTGGGGTCTAAGGAGGGTAGAGAGGGTAGAGTGTACGCATACCTTACCCCTACCCGTGGGGGGTAGAGAGGCTGTCACCGTTTAATTCTTTCAAGCGATTTTTTCATGATTTTATTTGAATCCTGTCTTGCCGTCTTATCTTATTCGAAGTTCAGATTTCCTTTTCCTGTTCTGTTGTAAGGTTGAAGTTCTTACAATTGCGTGTGATCTGAACCAATTGACTCAGAATATCTTAAAAACAAAAGCAGTAATCGGACGTTGTTTCCAATTGACTTGTAGTCTTCCATTAGCAATCTCGTGAACTTAATGTTATATGAACAATGAAATATATCAAGTTTGATGTTTCCTAAATCTAGGTAACTTTCTTGATTCAACTGTTGATGATTTACCTGGCTATGTAGCGCTTGGAATTTCTTGGAGATGCAGTGCTAGATTATGCTGTCACAGCGCATCTCTATTTCAAATATCCGGGACTGTCTCCAGGACTCATTACTGATTTGAGGTCTGCCTCCGTAAATAATGAATGCTACGCTCAGGCTGCTGTTAAGGCTGGCCTACACAAGCACATTCTTCATGCTTCACAAGATCTGCAGAGACAGATGGTTAATACTGTTCTGAATTTTGAGAAATTGGATCCCGTGTCCACGTTCGGATGGGAGTCCGAAACTACTTTTCCAAAGGTATTGCATACTTGCCTCATAGTTAGAAATAACACTTCATCTGAAAACCATAAATTTTAGAAACGAAAGGAAAAAGTTGACGGACAGCTCTTCCCGCAATGAATTAAACATCTCCTTTCCATCATTCTCAACTTCATCTCTATTGTCGAGAGCAACTTAAGATCAATGTGGATTAATAGTACTACCTCCGTCCAATTATGTGGCACCATTTGAGTGGTCACAAAGCTTAAGAAAGAAAGGAAGACTTTTGAAATTTGTGGTCTAAAACAAGCATTAGACATTTGTGTGGCAGTTAAATCATCTCATTAAGTGTAAAAAGGAAAATAATAAGTTAAATTGTTTCTAAATATAGAAAGACATTCTTTTCAGGACAGACTAAAAAGGAAAGTGTACACTGTACCACATAAATGGGAGCAGATGGAGTATCCAATAATCTAATCTGATTTTCTATTTTAGGTTTATTAACTCGTATTCCTTTCTGGTTCAATATAGGTGCTTGGAGATGTTATTGAGTCTCTTGCCGGGGCAATCTTTGTTGATTCTGGCTTCAACAAAGATGTTGTGTTTCAGAGCATACGAACACTTCTGGAACCGTTGATTACACCGGATACAGTAAAGCTCCATCCAATCAGAGAGTTAAGTGAACTATGTGACCAGAAAGGTTATATAAAGAAGAAGAACGTTGTCTCTCGTGAGAATGGTGTGGCGTATATTACAGTAGAGGTTGAAGCAGATGGTGTTAGTCACAAGTTCACGTGCTCGGAACGAGACAAAAAAATGGCCGAGAAGGTGGCTTGCAAAAATGTACTCAAATTGCTGAAGGAATGTGCATCTGATGCTTAGCTTTAGTCGCTTTTCTGCAACTTCAGGTTACAATTTTCATATGTTTTGGTTTCTGCCCTGTTCCTTTTGTATTCTGCTATTATTTCAAAGTGCGATGTTTGTTTTGATTGTCATTTAAAATTTATTGCGATGTATTATTGGATTCATTGTTATGTGACAATGAAGAGTCTCATTTTATGAACCAATTTGATGTTGGGGGATACTCGTGTTATTTCTTTGTCTCATGTTGCCCTTAATTATTTGATAATCTGTTTTTATCCTTAAACATGTTTTTTTAACTCTATCATTCAGCTTGTTTGGATGGTTGTATGTATGGTTTTATAATGTATTGTATAATATTGTATTGTTTTGATATATACCGTGTTTTGAGTTGTTATTTTATGATGTCATGCACCTACAAATGAACTTGTAATATTATAAAGAAAAAGTAAGGCATGGGGTATAAATATTATATAAAATGGTAGGGTAAAGAATAAAATATGATTATTTAATAATAAGGAAGGCAAGGGCAGCCCAGTGTACTAAGCTTTCACTATGCGTGAGGGTCCGGAGAAGAGCCAGATCATAAAAAGTTATATCGTACGCAGTCTTACCCAGCAAATTATTTTCACGGCTCGAACCTGTGATCTTTTGGTTACATAGTGGCAACTTTACTAGTTACGCCAAGGCCCCTTCAATAACAAAGAAGGCTGATGAGACAAAAAAGAAAAGGAAACGATGTGGCCACACCAAATTGGTTGTTCCATAAAGTGTCATTTTTTCGTTGTTTCAATGATAGAATTTAACGATATGATATAATAAAATTTAAATAATAATTAAAATAAATATTATATTAAAATAATAATAGATGATACAATACAATATATAACAACCATGTAAAACAAGCTGTTACCTAATTGAATTGAATTCATGGCTAAACCTTTTGTTAGGGTATTCGAGTCTCTGCTGCATATACGTGCTTATTATTTTTCTGTTCTATAAACTCATCATTTTAACAATACAAAAGTTAGGCTTTTCTTTTGGGTAGCATTATTATATACTCATTTCATCCTTTTCCAAACCATACATTATACATGTAAATATTATAATTTCAAAGGATATCCTTTTTTGGATGCTTTCATTACTTCCTTCCATATATAATCTAATAAAAGAAAATTCACAAATTATCTGCGCAATGGAGAAATAAACACAAATAAATGTACTTGAACCTAAAATATAACAAATCATTATTTCTAAACCTTGATACTCTTAATTTATTTCATTTTTTTTTCTATAACGGAAAAACTTTCGAGGGTCAATGACGTATGAATCGAAACTTGCGAGGGTCAATGACGTATGGATCGAAACTCAATGATGACTAATGTACTCTCCCTTCTGTCTTTCTACACTTATATATTACTTTTGTTTGTGTCAGAGTACGAACTTGTAACATGAGCTTAATAACATATCACATGTTGTGTTTTTACTACTCCGAAGCTTAATTTGTTTCATTGAAGTTCATTATAGAAAAATGCTCCTTATCAGATTTTTTTTTTATTTCACGACGCGAACTAGACTCTCTTATTTAGATTAAAGAAATTCTATCCATCCTATCATAACACACATTAATATTTGCTTCATTTTATTGAAAAAGTTGTAGAATTCTTTGACTATAAATTGGTAAACGACACTTGTATTTGGTGATTATTCGTTGACAATCTAGAAGATAATGATAGTTATCTATTTATTTCTCGTGGTCTTTTATAGGTTGCTTCTGGGACTTTAATTTCTTTGAAATGTGTTATGCTTCTTTCGACGTGTCTCTTTTTCTTCAAAAATCTATGCTATTCAAATTCTTTAAAATCCAAAAGGATTTAAAAAGAATGAATAAAATTTCTTTTTCTTCAAAATCTATACGATTCAAATTATTTTTTATTTTAAAAAAGAAAAATTAATACTATTAGGGGCCATTTGGTTGGTGACATAAGGAATTTCAATTTCGGGATAAAATGCGGGTTTATTTTATCCCGCATTTGGAAATGGGTAGTTATTAGTTTCAATAACCATTTTGTACTAAAATGGTGGGATTAACTATTCCAAATATAAAGTGGGATAGCTAACCCCTTAAGGAATGTAGAGAAATGTTAAATTTCTTGTCATTAATATTTAGGAAATAATAAGTATTCTGCAACGTGAATTCTGATTAAACTTTTTGATGAATTTCAGATATTTATTTAATGGTTAAAAACAGATATAAATTCGAACTTCATAATAATAGGTTCACAAATGCAAGTCATAATTCCTGGAGAAAAGGCAAAACACTTGTCATTATTATAGATATACGAGGTGCATTCTATTTATCCAGAAAATGGCCCCATTTTCCTGTTCTTTTCCACCTTGTTTCTTACGTATACTCCATTTTTCACGTTGTTTATATATTTCTTGCCAAAGTAAAACTTGATATAACAATAAATTTTGTCAACAAACTTTGACAATTCCCTCAATTTATTAGCTTTTCCTTTATCTGGTACACGTGTGACTATAAATGGTCTTTGTTTTTATTAATGATATGATATATATTGCTAAAATGAGTTCGTACAATCACCCAAGACGGTAACGGAATAAATATAATTTTTTTAATCCTTAAGTCTTAAATTTCGATTTAAGATATGAAATAAAGAACACTTCCTCGTTTAATGAGCATGTTGAGAATCCAAATTAGGCGTACATATTTACCCACCCTAAGTTTTTACATCTAATTAAATAATTAACCTTAAAAATTAATAAATCAAAATGAAAGTACATATATATCACTTGACAATGATTAGGTATTAAAAAGTGCTTCCTCCATCTCTGATCATTTGTCATTATTTTTATAAAAATAATTATATCAAATTATTTATTATTTTAAAAGTTCATGACAAAATTAATTTCCTTTTATTTTATCATTAATAGTAATTGTTCATGAAGACGGAGATACCACATAAATAAAGTAAATATTCAATACAGAGAGATTATATATCTTAGGACATAAATATAGATAAAATAGTTCAAAACTCCTAATAGTATTTTTTTCAAGAGGCATGTAAAAGAAAAATACGACAGATAATTTGAGATGAAAAGCATATATGTCTCACTTTCATTGATTTGATGTAAAGCATCCTAATAAATGATTTGTCTAGAATGAGAACAATTAAGGGTTCGTTTGATAGAAGGGATAAGAGATAATTAATCTCGAGATTAAATTTGAGATGACTTTAACTCACGTTTTATTAGAATAAAATCGTGATATAAATAATCTCGGGATTAGTTATCCTAGGATCGTAGTATTTTTTTTAAAATCTCCATGGGAGGGTGTGATAACTAATCTCGAAATAATTAATCACGAGATAACTTGTTTCTTAACCAAACAACCATATGGAAAGAAGTTATCTTAGGTTATCCCGAGATTAATTATCCCCAAATTAGTTATTCTACCTTTCTATGAAAATAAAATAACAGTACAATCCCGAAATAACTTTTAATCTCGAAATTAATTATATTTTAATTTTCTCTCAATCAAACATGATATAAACTTTTCGAATTAATTATTACTTATGGTTCATACCAAACCAGCCTAAATGTGTACGTTAAAATTCAGCTGACTAGAATAGTAGTAATACAATTAAAATGGTCCCCACACCCTTAGATTTTCCATTATTACACATATCTACACACTTCTTTCAATCAAATACCAGTAGGTCCACCAAACTTTTCTACAAATATATAAAAAGCCCCCCTCCCCTGCCACGAACCATTCACTTCAACTACCACCACCTCCACCTAACTAACCGTCGTTGTTCGGAGCTCCGACTGAGCATCAAATGTTCAAACAATACTGCTGTTGTCTCTTTCCGGGTCGGAGCTCCGACTTCGTCAATGATGTTGTTGCTGATAGGGACCCTGTATTGTTGGTTTCGGGTCTTGCCGGGTCCATTCTCCATTCAAAGAGTAAGAAACTGGGCGGTTTTGAAACCCGGGTTTGGGTCCGACTTCTCCTTGCTGAACTTGAGTTTAAGAATAAGTTATGGTCCATTTACAATCCTAAAACAGGTAGTAATAACATTTCTTTAGTATTATTTGGCGGAATTATCAATGAAAATGCTTTTATTGAATACGCAATGAGGTCATTTATTAGGTGACTACATGTTAATCTCTTGATAAGTAGTTATAAATTAGTAAAAAGGCAGCCCGCTATGCGCGCCAGACACAAGGGTCTGTTTCCACGGCTCGAACCCGTAACCTCCTGGTCATATGTCAGCAACTTAGTTATTAATTAGTATACGGTAAAAATGTTAAATAATTGCTATCACAGGTTAAAGTTTATTGATAGTGTTAAGGAATTTTTACACTGCTAGTGCCGTTTAGTTTAAATGGGAACTAGAGTTTAAGTTATATGCACTTACGGAGTAAGCATTTTTTTTTTTACATAATCAGGTTACTTATTAGGTAATTACATGTAGATCTATTGACTAAGTAAGCTTTTTTCTTGTAATATTCAGGGTATACAGAGTCATTGGATGACAACACAGAGATAGTAGTGCCTCAAGATGATTATGGGCTATATGCAATTGATATTTTGGATCCTTCTATGGTATGTTTTTGCATCATCAAGTGGTCACAAGTGTATGTATAGGTCCTATGTGCATTAGTATCATGTTTCTTCAATAATTTTGTTGTTTGTAGTTTTGCTAGGTACAAATTTTTATGGGGAGGTGATGTAATCAGTAATCTTGAAAAGTCATAGCACCTTTATATATATAGAAGCTAATAATACCTGAGTTTAGAAGCTAAATAGTTACTTGAGGGTATCTTTTTTAAAAAATAATTACTTGAGTATAAGTACACTTAAGTGGTAGGTAAAATGTTTTGTTCCGAAGGAAAAAAAAAGTGATAAGTGGAACATGAAATATGTGTTTCATCTATCAAAAAGATATTACCAGTTAGTTTCATCTATTATACTCTACATGTCCTGCGAAAAATAAATGTATGATTCGTCTTTTGTTTCTTTTCCTTTCCTGAAGTACTTTTCTCTAATGAGATCATGATCTCTTCTAATTGTGTTTGATTTCCAGATGGTGAAGTGTGTACACTTGACCGGTGTATACCATTTTCATGATATGATTGATATGCTGGTCAAATGTGGATATAAAAAAGGAACCACATTGTTCGGTTTTGGTTACGACTTCCGCCAAAGCAATAGGTATTATTTTAACCGGTGAAATTTCCACTGCCCTTATGCCATATCGCATTGTATTATAGCTTATTATTTGAAAAGCCAGTTGATTGTGATGATAGCAAACAGGAACAGCTCAGTTCTATTTAGGCTTATTTGATTCTTCTGGTGAAACTATTTTCGCACTTAGGGATTTGGTTAGCATATGGTTGCAGGATTGACAAGGCAATGAATGACCTGAAAGCAAAGCTAGAGACAGCTTATAAAGCTTCTGGGGGAAGAAAAGTCGATATTATTTCGCATTCCATGGGTGGATTGTTAATCAAATGTTTCATTTCTCTTTATAGTGATGTAAGTCCAATTGCTTTAGACTCATTCATTTGCAAATCATCTATGCTATTTAATCAAGCTATATTAATCAAAAGAAGATAAAGTCGTGTCCTAAGTGGAGAGAACAAGGGATTGGTCTGTTGTTCCCGTTGGTCAACTATGTGTCTCCTATTTAAGATAATGTATTCCTATTTGTTCTGCTCATGTATCTTTTCTGTTTTGCTTTTCTTTCTCCTTAATTCCTGCCTAGCTTCTTGATTTAGATTTGTCACTCTTCCTTGAGTGGCATCGCTAAATGCAAACAGTTGCCTTTCAGGTATTTTCCAAGTATGTGAATAAGTGGATTACCATTGCCACTCCTTTTCAAGGTAACTTTGCTTTCTCTCTTTGCAGCTTTTTGCAGATGATGTCTTTTTTGAATTGCTAGGATACGAGCTAAGATATCCTTATCAATCAGGGGATGCATAGATAATACAGATAGTGAGATAAATTTGATTGTCATATTTGAGCACCTCCACCTTCCAAAAAAGAAAAAAAGAAGAAGTGTGTAACTAGAGAAGGTCATGGAAGCATCAGAAACTTAGCTTTTGGTGGGGGAGGTACCAATTACAAAAGTATAAGGAAGAACCAATAACTAATTGAAAAATAATTGCAAAGAATACAACCAAATCCATAGCTTCCAAATCTTTATTTATATATTCAGTAATTAAAAGAAGTGAGAAAAAAGAAGATGCACAACTTCTTTTGAAGATTACTCAAAATGTATGCCAATAAGATAATTTCTGCAAAAAAAATGGTAATCAGTATATTTTAAGTAGCAGGTCCTGACTAAAAGGAATACGCATAGAGCGGAATATTATATAGAATTGTATAAAATCTGAGTTGACCATTTGCTATTATAGTCCTGCTTAGTCGAAAGACCAGGCGAACAGTATAAAGTTCTGAAATATAGGAAGAGGAGGAGGAAACAGGAAGAGTGGTATATAAAAGATATTATAAACCATTAATTTCCTAAAGTAGAAATACTGAATCTTTAAGAATCATTGTTAAAGGAAAAATTGTTTGCAAATAGTAATGCTTATAAATGGAGGGAAGGGAAGGTTGTAACTTTTTTTCTTCCAGATTTCTAGTGAAACGTATTAGGATTCACCTTCTATTTGTAGGGTCCCAATGTATGAGTGGCGAGGGAGAGTCCATGGTCCTGCCAGCGCTCCTGCCCTACAACAACTAAAAAGAAGAAAGAAAAAGAAACTTAATTGTGCCCCCCCCCCCCCCGAGGGTGGGGGGGTGGAGGTGGGAGATGGAGCTTCATGAAGAAACAATATTCCTGTGAAATTGGTTTCGAAAGAGTCTTTACCATGGCTAGAGTTCATGCTCCTTAAGAAATGCCCCTGGACCTCGAGGCTGCTAGTTACAAGTGTGCAGAGTACTGATTGTTCATCTCTTGTAAATAGGTGCACCTGGATGCATTAATGATTCTCTCTTAACTGGGGTGCAGTTCGTTGATGGATTTGAAAGCAACTTTTTCGTGTCAAGGTGGACAATGCATCAATTGGTGAGCTCTCTTGGTCAAGGACTTTTGCAAGAGCTCCCGTTAATAGCATTTGTAGGAAATAAAGCTTAATTTTATTAATAGCTCCGTATCCGTTACTTGGCTGGCAAATATGCCTTGATGATGAATTTAATCTACGTGCTTCCTTATTTACTGAAGATTAGACTGTTTCAACAAATTAAGCTAGTAAATAGAGATTACGCTCGAGTATGTCTAACTTCATATGCTCAATTTTCATTTTTATATTATTTAATCATATCTTCAATGGCCCTAGGTAGTTAGTAGATGTATCAGAAGTAAGACTTTCCGAAACTGTATGTTTGAAGTGTATTGATAGGCTTTGCCAAAAGACTTTGAACCTTACTTTTTCATCTCTTAAACCATGGTATCTACAAAATTGAGTTAAACTGGAAATGTCATTTGATTGCGGGACGACTGTTCGTTCACCTGGTAGTTCTTGTATTTTATTTTTTGTGATACTCAATGGATTCACTGATACGGTCTCCATCAATACTGCAAATAATTGTTTGTTCGTCAATCTTGTCCTTTTTAATCTTTTGCAAGTTGGTTGAGTGCCCATCAATCTACGAGATGTTGCCCAATCCCGACTTCAAGTGGGCAAAGCAACCTGAGATTTTGGTGTGGAGGAAAAAATCTAAGGAGGGGGAGACAGTGGTTGAACTAGAATGTTATGGCGCTAGTACAAGTGTGACTCTCTTTCAAGAAGCATTGAAGAGTAATGAGGTATATCTCCAAGCTATCTTTAGCCACTAGAATTTTTAACTTTATATTACAAGTTCTTAAGTTTCATGCTTCTGCATCTCTCCAACTCGCCAATTAGCTATTAAAATGAGAAGGCTTGTTTGCTTGCTGAGAAAGCATTTCGATCTCATGCATGTCTGAACTAGTCAAAGCTTAAAGTAATGAGGCTTTGGTAAAATATGTGTAACATTTTTCCAGAGGAGCCTCCCCAGTGATGCTGAAAAATGTCACTTCGACCAATTGTATTTTTAAGTGGATAAATTTAATCCAACCAAAAGCAAGGGTGCAACTGCTGTATGCTCACTTTATTTATAACAAGCCAGAACATGATGTTCATATCTGTGCTGTTTGTATAACACATCAAATGACCATGACCTTTTCCTTATCTTCCTTCTATCAAAAATTCACTGAGCTCACTTTTATGAGACAAAGGCTAGCAGGGCTTAGAGGTTAGATTAAACTTGACTTACATTTGTCTTATTTGTCATGTTAGAGGGCAAGATGAAAATTGTTCTATTCAGTTCTCTGTAAAACATTTTTTTTTTTTTGCACCAATTTAAAGAATCATAACATCGTCTATGCAGTTGAAATTTTAGAACTTGTGGGTGATGTACCTCTTCGGATGTGTAGCAACTATTGAAGGATGGCCAAAAATAAATCGTATGTCTCATACATAAGAATATAAGATAGAGGGAGAATTTGTTATTATTATTGGTTTTGCATGATATTGCTTACAACCTGCTTCTCTTATGCATCTTTCTATGACTAGAAGCCAGTGTTTGTAGCAAGTGATTTTTTTTATGCCCCGAATTGCAGCTCAACTTAAATGGGAAAACAGTGGCTCTACCTTTCAACTTATCAATTCTTGATTGGGCAGCTAGTACTCGCAAAATTTTAAACACTGCTCAATTACCGCAAGGAATTCCTTTTTATAGCATCTACGGGACATCTTTTGATACACCTTTTGATGTTTGGTATGTAACTTACATCTTATCATACAACAAGACAAGGTAGTTCATAACTGGTTCGTTTTTGTCTGAGGTTATGCACTATTCAATGTGTACGTGTTTCTTTTGTAGTTACGGTTCAAAGGCTTCACCAATTGAGGACCTAACGAATGTCTGCCATACAATGGTAACTAACTTTTTCTTTTTCCTTGCAAGTACAAGTGATATTATGACATTCTAACTCTTTTTTTAAAAAAAACTGGTAACTTTTATGACATTCTAATTCTTCTGCATTTTTTTTCTGGGTTTGTGGTTTTATTATCAGGGAAGATTCTTTTGCCTTGTGTTCTTATTGGTGTAGGTAGAAACCTTGTGTCTCCAAAAAAGGTTTTAGAGTTAGTAGTGATATAACCTGTGGGGTTAAGGCTCCAAATAGCTTGGCTCCCCTTCTGGCTAAAGTTCAACTCAGACTTAAGGATTTCTTGGGTAATGTTATCTGAGATATAAAGCCGTTATGATCAACTCTTTAACTAAGTTATTAGTATGATATATTAGACTGGTTTATAGTCAGCTTAACTAAGGTCGCATTCCTGACTAGTTATTCCACCAAATGGAGCTAAGAGGCGGGTTAATTTCTGGCAAATATGATATGAATCTCGTGTTTGTTTTCTATAAGTTTTCTCCAGGTATGGAATTTAGTCAATTGACCATTGGTTAATCTTCTTGTAAACTTTGATCCTTATCTTGTGTCTGGTTTCGACGAGTCTGCTCTCCAGGTATGGAATTGACTATTTCCCAAAACTTGGATGAGTCTTAGATAGCACTTCCCTTTTGTGAATGACCCCATACAGAATCTTTCCTTCAAAGGTTTCACCAAATTTTACTTCCCAAAGCCATTCAAATATCCTCCAAAGATATAAATCCCACAGCTTGAGGGATGATAGTACGTTTTGTTCCAGAAGCATCAGTAATGCATGTGATTTTTGTTGTGGTCACTTGGGGGAATTTATAAACGACCTTTTCAATCTTATTTAGGGTGCTTTAATGGAGTGGGTAACGACTAAGGTGTGAAGTGTGCGTGGGGATGAAATTCGTTCTGTATTTAGAGATTTACATGTCTTTATTGTTATATAATGCTTCCTGAAGCTTTTCTACTTACTATTACCTATTCCTGTTTGTGATATAGCCGCAATACTCCTACGTGGACGGTGATGGAACTGTTCCAGCTGAATCAGCAAAGGTGTTATTCTTCACTTCTCTACTTTGTTTCTTACTCTTCTTATATATTATAAAGACTAATGGTATCTTGGCACGTATAAGTAAGAATCTGATTTTAATGAGTAAGAAAAAGAAAAACAGATAGCAGTATTAATTTTCTGCGGTGACATCAGTTTTAGTTTTCCTACAGGAAAACCTGGATATTAAGTAAAATGACAGCTTGTCTATACTATGGTCGACTTCGTGACTATGAAACATTGGATAGGTGCTTGACAAATGCTCAGTATCTTGGTTGATTGTTGACCCTCTGCTGATAACTTTGCAGGCTGATAATTTTGAAGCAGTGGAGAGAGTAGGAGTTCAAGGTGGTCACAGGGAACTACTAAGAGATGAGAAAGTTTTCCAGCTTCTCAAGAAGTGGCTTGGCGTCACCGATAAAAAGAAGGCACATTCCAGGTCCTCCAGGGTAGTGGACCTTTATCCAGGTCAAAAGTTGTAAACATTTGTTCTGCTCATTCTTAGAGCACGTTTCTGATCTCTCTCTCGCTTTATTAGTCGTAGTTATAAGTATATACGCGTGTACATTCTTCGAGAATGTTGAAGTTAGCTTCTACATGAATCATCGTATGTTAGTGTCAATATGTATTAGGCACTCCAGGATATTAGAAAATCAGTCCAAAACTTGCTGTAAGAACAATGTTTATCGTGTATATACACGAGAATCCAGAGGTTTTATCTTTTGTTTTCTTTACTCCTTTTTAGCTATTCTTGATTTGTAGAATTAAGAAATGTTTTCTTGGTTTTACCTATAGTTTTGTAGAGTTAAAAAATGTAAAATCTTGAATGATCTTGCTTTAATCTTCCTTGTTGCAGTTATGTCCAGGTTCAAATTCTTGTTCATTTATTCATTTCTTTGGAGGTGCTGAAGGCATTTCGTTACTTTTTCTTACCTCTAATAGTAATCTACTCAGCAATTCATTTATACCAAACAGTTTAAAGACAAGAACTGTTCTTTATTGAAATCATCCTTATCAATCTCATCTAAATTGCTATATCTTTGGACAGACTAATTCATAGCCAAGTAATATTTCTACAATTTTAAATAAATACAAAATCAAAATAGAATACTCAATCATGAATAAATACCGGCAAAATACCCTCTCCTATGTATATAATGTAAACAAAAAAGTCTATGTAGCTAAAATAGTAGTAAATAAATAAATAAAAAGAAAAAAAGAAAGGAGCAATAGCATATGTCTAACTTATTATTTGTTCTTTTTCATTGTTTTGTTTCCCATACTAGTGCATTACAGAGGGTATCTAGCTATCTATATTTACCAGTTAGTGGAATATACATATAACATTTTGTAAATATATTCCTATCATTCAACAAACCTTATTAATTTACCATGGTTAAGTGAGAATTGTTAACAAGATGTGTATTGATTAATTATAATTTAATGATAATAGTATACGTGAAGACATAATATTATATTTTCATTGTATTGGTACCAACACTGGTGTCACACCCTTTTTTACTCCAAAAGATATAAGTTATGGATCGTGGATTGAAGAGTTTTTTCAATTAAAGTGACAAACTTGAGTAGGGATTATTTTATTTACAGAGTCGTCGCTTGGAATTGGTTTTGGGTGTTCCAAGTCACCTTTTATATGAATACTTAGTCAGAGGAAGATTTGACTCTATTATTATTGGTCTGCGAAAATAAAGTCTGGGTAAAGAATTCTGTTGACAGGGGAAAAGGTGTAAGGCATTCCCCGAGTCCCGTGATTCTAGCACGGTCGCTTTATTGACTTAAATTTGGCTTGAATTAATTTTGGATTAACTGTGCTTTATTTGGTTTTCATGTTTTGCCTATATCTGTTTTTATTGTTGATGATTTTATTAATCTCAAACTAGGACGAGTATTCCCGATCCTAGCTTACACTAACCAAGACGAGTGCCCCCGACCTTAGTTTGTGCGTTGTACCTAAAATTGGAGCCTACTCGAAGTTAATTAAATAGCAAACTTTTAATTGATCGAAAGAATTGGAACAAGACGTATTCTCATGACCTTGCCATTTTATTTATATCTTTATTTCGAAGCGTGTCTTCTCGACATCGGTTAAGACAAAATTAATTATGGAAGAGGTTCGTGCATCCTTATTGTGAAAAAAATAAACTTCTTTGTAGCTAGAAGATAATGAGTTCGCATATGGATAATTAATTGATGTTGGACCAATTTATAACCTTACATTAAACAAATGATGAAACAAGTATAAACTAAGTATTTAAGAGAGTTATCCATATTCGTGCCTAAAATTTGCCTAACGCTTAAATTAAATTATTAGTGACTAAGTTATTAAACTGTTAGTTAAACTTTAAGAGAAGGTTATTCGACTAACTTAGCGTGAAGATTTTGGGACAGCTTAGGATATAGTAATTATTGATTATAGAAGATGGACCTAAAAGCATCCTAGTAATATTTGGATTAAAACAGTAAGGCAAGAAAAAGGCATGTATGTGATTATTTACATCAAGATTGATCAGTGTTTTAAAAGGCGTGGAGCGTAAGGCGACACGTTTTACATATGTCTCAACGAGACGTAAGTCCCGAGGCATGGGGCGTAAGCCCCATAGGTATTTAATTTTTAATATTTTATAAAATAATATAATTACAATAAATATTTATAAATAGGTAAAATTACATAAAAATTGAAGGAAACTATAAATATGTGAAATATATATAGATGTAAAAATATATACATATAGATGTGCTCCATTCCTGTAAAATAACTAGTCAAAATAATTTATTATACGCTACTTACAAGTACAAGTAACTTGAGTCAAAAAGAATAAAATTTTCTACATGAAGGAACAAATAGGATGACTAACTTGCAATTTGAAATTTAAACTTGCTACTATGAAGGAGAATGAAGTTCTCTTTGTATTTGTAAAAAAAATTAAATATTCGTTGTTTTGGGAGATATTAGCAGACTAACGAACAAGATAAAAAATTGGGAAAGATCATAAATTAGGGCTTTAATCAATAAAAAGGTCTTGACTTCTAAATTTGATATATTTCAGTTCATTTTTAAAACTTTTGAGTAATTACAAGCTGACTTTTGAGAATTTGGGTATTATATGAAGGACTTATTCAACAAATTTTGTTTTAATTTGAAAAAGTCTCTGGGGCTTACGGCTCAATACAAAAATGCGCCTCAAACACCCGAACGTACGCCCTGAACGCCCGTGCGTATGCCCCGAACGGCTAGGCGTACGCCTCTTGAGACTTTCACCCCAGATCATCGCCTCAGAGCGTTTTTGGTGGGGTTCGCCCCGGAAACGTCTTTTAAAACACTGATTTTGACCAATGAAACGAAATAGTAGATATTTTGGAGCCCAATTCCCTTTATTTTTGTATCCAACACTTATATCCCTAACATGCTACTTTCTTTTATACCTTCGAATAACTGAAACTTTGTTACCAATCTTAACAAGAAGAAATGCTAACATATCAGTTGTAGAAGGCATATAACTGAACCAAACTAAAGATGCTATCATGAATGTATATAAATGTTTCAATGGAAAACTACATAAGGAAGTCAAAACAGAGGGTCATGTAACCTAAACTCAAACATGGAACATGAACTAACAAAGTAACTTTAATTACTAAAGTAAAAGTGTGAATGAAACTTTTTTGATGAAACTTTACACTACCCAGTTCGAGATAGACTTAGTAGAATAGAGTTTCAACCACATATATGTAAAGAAGAACTGACAATTTAGTTAACTTCTAACAGATTTACATGATGATAACACTAACATTGATAGACTTAGTAGAATAGAGTTTCAACCACATATATGTAAAGAAGAACTGACAATTTAGCTAACTTCTAACAGATTTACATGATGATAACACTAATATAACATTCATCTTTAAACGAAGTCAGATCTAACATGTTTCAACAGCCAAACCAAGGTCAAATCCTTTTTATTCTCATCAAGAATCTGCAATATAGGAATTTGAAAGTTACCTAGTTTGTAGAATAATAAAATACAGCAGTGCAGCAACAGAAATTCAGCAGCAAAGACAGTTGAAATAGCAATAGGAACAACAGTGAAATCAGCAGCGTTAAAGCAACCCAGAAATCTTAGTAAAACCAGTGATTTTTCAAGAGAAGAAACTCAGAATCAAACTCTAAGTCTTTTCTATTTTTCTGAAAGATTATGCACTCCAAGACTCACTCACAATTTCAGCTTACTAAAGGAAGCTTCAACTGAATTTTTTCGCTTAAAGTTGTGTTCTTTTTCCGGTGAGTAGAGATATGTATTCTAAGTGTGATAGAGTGTGTCTGTAAAGTGAGAAAAGAGCAGCTTTAAGTAGGCAAAGAAAGTCACTTTTCAGACAGATTTTGGTTCACCAAAAGTCTGTCCAAAAAGACTCACTTTATGTGCCAAAACACTGCCCAAGGGTTGTCCAAAAGGTGAACGGACAGCCTGAAAACTAGTTACTAGTACCCTAAATCATTATCAAACCAATCTAACCTTCAGATTTTATCAACATCAATACCACCCTATTTGTAACAAACCAAAAACAAGAAACCAGTCACTAAAACTGATTAAATTGAACTATTAATCAACAAGAGATTTCAAAACTTAATAACTAAAACCAAAGCAAGCAGAACACATGTTAACAATGAAGCAACTAGTGAAGTCGATTAAGTTAAATGACAACGGAATCAAAAACTAGATTCAATGTTAAACTAAAACGAAAACTACCAGAATTGAACTAAAACAAAAGCACTAACACCAAATGCAAAAATATAAAATTAGGGGCGGGGAGAAAGGGAATTGATTTTACCCGATGTCGAACACCGGGGCAGTGGTGGTACGGTGGAAGTCGTGCGGCAATGGTGAGGGTTTGACAGTGGTTCGGCTAGAGAGAGATTCTATTGTCGATCTTCATAGAAACCAAAACTCTGATGAATCGGAGACTAGTGTTAGGCCCCGTAAATGTTACCTAGATCCCGGGGTTTCATGATGCCGAGGTAGGCTAATGTGTTCAAAATTTTTAGAAAACGAGTAATGGTACAGAATTTTTGGGTTGTACAATGCATAGTGGAATGAGTAGAAGAAATTGCAGAAAATGATGATTCTGTGGTTCATTATGTTATAGCGGATCTGTTCTGCTAACCACGAAATGACCACATAATGAACCAGAAATAATTCAAATTTTGAAAACTATTTTTGCTGGCAACATAATGATTCTACTGGCCGTATAATGATTATGCTATCATGAAATTGCATCGCGGAATGGACTAGACTCAACCCAGAATTTAAAAATTATTTTGTGGCCATTATGCCAGCTGCATGATCATTCTGCTATCGCAGAATTGCATCGCCGAATTGACATATCATTTTGTGGATATTCTGCTGCCCACATAACGATTTCGCTGCCCACATAACAATTCTGCTACCACATAATTGCACCACATGATTGACTTGGGGGGTCATTTTTGGAAATTTTCTTATCCGGTCCTATTTTGATACAAGGCCTCATTTTACTAGATAAAATCTGATATTTTAGAGAGAGGAGAGAGTTGTTCCAGAGAGAGAAAGAAGGGAACCAACATCTTCATGCTTCAAATTCTCGCTCAATCATTGGAGATTCATGGGAGAAATCCACAAGATCTTCATCTAATAGGTAAGGTTCTACTCCCTAACCCTAAATTTCGAAATTTGGACTAAAAGTAGTCATCAGAAGTATGATTCTTAGGTGTGGGAATTGCTCTTTGTACATGAATGTAACCATAAGGGTGGTAGGGAGGTTATTGAACTAAAAGGAGTAAACTCTTGGTATTGAATTGGTTATGGGTGAAGGAAATCTTGTAGAAGAACCTTGTAGTCAAATTTGCACACCTAGTGTGTGATGACCCAAAAGGTCATCTTATATTTTAGACCTCGAATCTGCACTCTTAAGTCTTAAAAATCTTATATTTATCCTCCTCGATTTTCATGAGCAGTCTGGGCATGTTTCCGGAAAGCTTTATGTTGAAAATTGATGAAAACAAGAATTTATGCCTTAAAAAGTTGATTTTATTTGATTTCAGTCAATATTTTTGGTAAACGGGTCCAGATCCATATTTTGACAGTCCCGGTGGGTCCGTATCGAATTATGAGATTTGGGCATATACCCAGAATCAAATTTCGAGGTCCATAGCCCGAAAAATAAATTTTTGACTAAAATTGAATTTCAGAAAATTAATGATTTTAAAGTATATGCTTAATGCTTGATTTTGATGGTATCATGCCCGTATTTTGGTTTCGGATTCCGGTACAGGTCCGTTGTAATATTTGAACTATGTCTTTGAAATTTGGTAAGAAACGGAGTTTAAATGACGTAATTCGGACCTTCGGTTGAGAAAATAGTAACTTTAAGTGTTCTTCAGAATTTCATTGATTTTGATGCTAAATCTGCAGTTTAAGGTGTTATTTTGGCGATTTGATTGCACGAGCAAGTCCGTATGATGTTGTTAGACTTGTGCGCATGTTTGGTTTGGAGTCTCGAGGGCTCGGGTGAGTTTTGGATAGGTTACGGGGTGATTTGTACTTAGAAAATCTGAGATTTTTGCTGCAGCAGCTATTCTTTTGTGCCCTTCTTCGCGTTCGCGTAGGTAGTGTCGCGAACGCGAAAGGTAAAATGGGGGCAGGGGAATTTTCTTCTTCGCGAACGCAAAGCATTGGGGGTGGTACCCTTCGCGAACGCGATCAGTCTCCCGCGAACGCGATAGTTTAAGGGGCCTGGGGGAGGGGGGGTCATGTTCTTCTACGCGAACACGACCATTGGGTCGCGAACGTGAAGGCTTGGAGGGAGATGCCTTACACGAACGCATAGAAAGACTCGCGAACTCGAAGGCCTTAGGCTGTTGTGTATCGCGATCGCGACAGGCCTATCGCGAATGCGATGAAGGCATGTCCAGTGTTTTAAAACAGACTTCAAAGACGGGATTTGTTCAAAATTTCACATTTTCTTCACTTGAACTCAACCTTGGGCGATTTTTGAAGTGGAAATTCAACACCAAATCATAGGTTCGTGTTCTTAAACTCATTCCTTTCAATTTCCATCAACACCCACTAGATTTCTAGGCCTAAATCTTGTTCTTTAAGGGTAGAAATTAGGGATTTTAGGAGAATTAGGGATTTTGTAAATTTGGGAATTTAGACCCCGATTTGGGGTTGGATTTCGGAACTAATGACATATTCGGGCTCGGGGGTGAATAGGTAAACGGAGTTTGGTCCGAACCTCGAGTTTGGACCAAGCGGGCCCGGGGTCAGTTTTTTACTTTTTTGAGAAAATTTGGAAAATATGTAATTATTCATTAAAGTTGATTCCTTTAGCGATAATTGATGGTATTAAGCTATTTGTGACTAGATACGAGTGAGTTGGAGGTGAATTCTAAGGAAAAAGCGGTACTTGAGCAGTGAGTGGCCTGCGAATCGAGGTAAGTGTCGTGTCTAACTTTGGCTTGAGGGAATAGGTATTATGTGTTTATTTGCTACGTGTTTGGTTGTTAAATACGATGTATAGGTGAGGTGACAAGCATCTATGCGTCGTTGTCGAGACATAGCATGCGAGTGAAATTCTATTTAATTCTATTTTGAAGCCTTAAATTCTACTATCCATGCTTAGCGGGTTATTTGAAATGTTGAGTGACTTATATCTGGTTTCACTGAGATTTGGTAACTTTCGAATATTAATTCAAGGTTGAGGTTACATTGTGCTATTGATTATGGATAAAATACTGATTTCTTTGTGATACTCCTATCTATCCGTTGTTATTGATTCTGTGATTTGTGAGGAGGAGTGTAAAGCACGAAGGGTGATGTCGTGCATGCATTATTTATATTGTGAGGAAGAGTGTAAAGCACGAAGGGTAATATCGTGTCGTGATATGTGAGTGTTAATGCACGAAGGGTGATATCTTGCCATGATTTGTGAGTGATAAAGTACGAAGGGTGATGTCGTGCATATTATGAGAGGTTTAATGCACGAAGGGTGATGCCATGCCGTTCTATTTATTTATTTGGTGAGGTTGAGAGTAAAAGCGCGAAGGGTGATGCTATGCAGTTTTCCTTTGCTGTTTTATTTACTCAATTCGTTTAAAGATTTTCGGTTTAATTCTGTCTTTTCATTATTCTCCCTCTTTATATTGTATTCCCCCACTGTATGTTCCCTTTCCATTATTTCTGCGTTACTTCTTTATTTACTGTTGTTGCCACTGGCATGATTATACTGTTTAGGTTATATGTGGGTGTCTTGTCCTAGCCTCGTCACTACTTTGCTGAGGTTAGGCTCGACACTTACCAGTACATGGGGTCGGTTATACTGATGATGCACTCTGCACTTTCTGTGCAGATTTTGGTATCGGCTTAGGTTGATCGAGATTTTACTATTGGTCCGCTGTCCGGAGACTCAAGGTAGATCTGTCGGTGTTCACAGATCTTGAAATCCCCGTCTATCTTTTATGTCCTACTGTTTTCTTTCATTCAGACAGTTGTATTTCTTTCAGACTATTACTTATAGTAAATTCTAGAATGCTCGTGAATTGTGACTCCAGATCCGGGTGGTAGTAATTAATACAGTTTTATAATATTCTGCACTTATTATATTTCATCTTAGTTAATTATTGTTATTTACTGAATGGAAATAAGGAATTGGTTTAATGATTCTCTAACGTTGGCTTACCTAGCAAGTAAAATGTTAGGCACCATGACGGTCCCGTCGGTGAAAAATTTCCGGTCGTGACAGTTGGTATCAGAACACTAGGTTGCCTATATCTCACGATTCACGAGCAAGCTTAGTAGAGTCTGGAGGATTGGTACGGAGACGTCTGTGCTTATCTTCCAGAGACTATGAAGTTTAGGAACAAGTTTCACTTCTATTCTTCTCTGTCGTGCAATTTTGCTTTCTCAATACTGATTGAACTCTTCTACTCTTATTCTCTCGCAGATGGCGAGAACACGTACCGCTTCCTCAGCTGATCAGCAGCCAGAGCCTCCAGTGGCACCTCCTACGCGGGGCAGAGGTCGAGGCTGTGCCAGAGGCCGAGGCAGTGGCAGGGCTCAGCCTAAAGCCCGAGCAGCAGCCCCAGCAATGGAGCCTCATATAGAGCTTGACGAGGAGGTTCCAGCCCAGACTGTTCCTACCGGACCAGCTTAGGTTCCGGAGGGGTTCATTGCCACCCCAGTAATTCAGGACGTTTTGGTCCGTTTGGTGGGCCTTATGGAGAGTGTGGCCCAGGTTGGCGCATTTCCCATGGCACCAGCAGTTTCTTAGGCTGGAGGAGGAGCCCAGACTCCCACCACTCCCGTTCCGAAGCAGATAGCTCCCCAGAATCAGGCTCCAGTAGCTCAGCCAGTCGGATTAGTTCAGCCGGTTATTGCGGCACAGGTCGGAGATGGGCCAGCTATGTCTTCTGAGGCTTTATGGAGATTGGACAGGTTTATCAACCTGTTCACTTCAGTGGTGCTCCTTCAGAGAATCCCCAGGAGTATCTTGACAGCTATCATGAGGTTCTACGGAACATGAGTATAGTGGAGACCAACTATACCTTGACAGCTGTTGCGTCTATATACGCGAGAATCCAGAGGTTTTATCTTTTGTTTTCTTTACTCCTTTTTTGCTATTCTTGATTTTTAGAATTAAGAAATGTTTTCTTGGTTTTACCTATAGTTTTGTAGAATTAAAAAATGTAAAATCTTGAATGATCTTGCTTTAATCTTCGTTGTTGCAGTTATGTCCAGGCTCACATTCTTGTTCATTTATTCATTTCTTTGGAGGTGCTGAAGGCATTTCGTTACTTTTTCTTACCTCTAATAGTAATCTGCTCAGCAATTCATTTAATACCAAACAGTTTAAAGACGAACTGTTCTTTATTGAAATCATCCTTATCAATCTCATCTAAATTGCTATATCTTTGGACAGACTAATTCATAGCCAAGTCATATTTCTATAATTTTAAATAAATACAAAATTAAAATAGAATACTCAACCATGAATAAATACTGGCAAATACCCTCTCCTTTGTATATAATGTAAACAAAAATATCTATGTAGCTAAAATAGTAGTAAATAAATAAATAAAAAGAAAAAAAGAAAGGATAATAGCATATGTCTAACTTATTATTTGTTCTTTTTCATTGTTTTGTTTCCCATACTAGTGCATTACAGAGGGTATCTAGCTATCTATATTTACCAGTTAGTGGAATATACATATAACATTTTGTAAATATATTCCTATCATTCAACAAACCTTATTAATTTACCATGGTTAAGTGAGAATTGTTAACAAGATGTGTATTGATTAATTATAATTTAATGATAATAGTATACGTGAAGACATAATATTATATTTTCATTGTATTGGTACCAACACTGGTGTCACACCCTTTTTTACTCCAAAAGATATAAGTTATGGATCGTGGATTGAAGAGTTTTTCCAATTAAAGTGACAAACTTGAGTAGGGATTATTTTATTTACAGAGTCGTCGCTTGGAATTGGTTTTGGGTGTTCCAAGTCACCTTTTATATGAATACTTAGTCAGAGGAAGATTTGACTCTATTATTATTGGTCTGCAAAAATAAAGTCTGGATAAAGAATTCTGTTGATAGGAGAGAAGGTGTAAGGCATTCCCCGAGTCCAGTGATTCTAGCACGGTCACTTTATTGACTTAAATTTGGCTTGAATTAATTTTGGATTAACTGTGCTTTATTTGGTTTTCATGTTTTGCCTATATCTGTTTTTATTGTTGATGATTTTATTAATCTCAAACTAGGACGAGTATTCCCGATCCTAGCTTACACTAACCAAGACGAGTGCCCCCGACCTTAGTTCGTGCGTTGTACCTAAAATTGGAGCCTACTCGAAGTTAATTAAATAGCAAACTTTTAATTGATCGAAAGAATTGGAACAAGACGTGTTCTCATGACCTTGCCATTTTATTTATATCTTTATTTCGAATCGTGTCTTCTCGACATCGGTTAAGACAAAATTAATTATTGGAGAGGTTCGTGCATCCTTATTGTGAAAAAAATAAACTTCTTTGTAGCTAGAAGATAATGAGTTCGCATATGGATAATTAATTGATGTTGGACCAATTTATAACCTTACATTAAACAAATGATGAAACAAGTATAAACTAAGTATTTAAGAGAGTTATCCATATTCGTGCCTAAAATTTGCCTAACGCTTAAATTAAATTATTAGTGACTAAGTTATTAAACTGTTAGTTAAACTTTAAGAGAAGGTTATTCGACTAACTTAGCGTGAAGATTTTGGGACAGCTTAGGATATAGTAATTATTGATTATAGAAGATGGACCTAAAAGCATCCTAGCAATATTTGGATTAAAACAGTAAGGCAAGAAAAAGGCATGTATGTGATTATTTAAAGCCACCCATGGCATAATTTTGAATACATAATACACAAGATTTTCATCTAATAGGTAAGGTTCTACTCTCAAATCCTAAATTTCGGAATTTGGACCGAACGTAGTCATGAGAAGTATGATTCTTAGGTGTGGGAGTTGCTCTTTGTACACGAATGTAACCATAAGGGTGGTGGGGCGGTTATTGAACTAAAAGGAGTAAACTCTTGGTATTGAATTGGTTGTGGGGTGAAGGAAATCTTGTAGAAGAACCTTGTAGTCAAATTTGTACACCTAGTGTTTGATGAAATGCTTAAATGAGGTGAAACCCTCAATATCTTTCTAATTTACGTTTAATTCTATTATGTCTCAAAATAGATTGAGATTGCTAGGATTTTCGGAATATTGTAGTAACTTAAGGAAAGCTCAAGCAAGGTACGTTGGCTAAACTACTATGATGACCCAAAATATCATCTTTAAATTTAATAAGTAATTCTATGTTCTAAGAACTCAAAAAGTACCATTTATCATTCCTCGACTTGCGTGCGCAGTCCGTAAAATTTTTCGAAAAGTTTTCATGTGAAAAATGGATTAAAATAGGAAATAGAGTTTTAAAACTCAATTAAGTTAATTTAGGTCAACATTTTGAGCAAACGGATCCGGATCAGTATTTTGAAAATTCGGATAGGTCCCTATCGTGATTTGGTACTTGGGCGTATGCCCGGAATTTAATTTGGAGGTCCCTAACTCAAGTTATGACCATTTGACGGAATTAGCAATTTAAAGGCTAAATATTTCAAGTTTGACCACGGAGTTGACTTTTTGATATCGGAGCCGGAATCCGATTCTGGAAATTTGAACAGCTTCGTTATGCCATTTATGACTTGTGTGCCAAATTTGAAGTCATTCCGGATTCATTTAATATGTTTTGGCACGAGATTTGCAAATTGAAAGTTTAAAACTCAAAGTTCGAATCGGGGTGTGAATTGTAATTTCAGTGTTGTTTGACGTGATTTTTGACCCCGAGTCAGTCCGTATTATGTTACGGGACTTGTTGTTATATTCGAACGGGGTCCCGAGTACCTCGAAAGTGAAACGGATCAAAATCGGAACAAGAATTGGACTTAAGCAAAAATCTGAAATTTTGAGTTCTGGTGTAATCGCACCTGCAGAATTTTGACCGCAGGTGCGAGCTCGCAGAAGCGAGACTTCCATCACAGATGCGGCCTTCGCAGGTGCGGCCCTTTTGCGCAGAAGCGGACGTCGCAGGTGCGATATTTTGTCCGCAGATGCGGAACTTCGCCTGGCAGTCCCTTTTCGCAGATGCGAGCTCGCATGTGCGAGCCCAGGCACCGTAAATGCGAATATACTGGGCAGAATACATAAAATCGGGTCTTAGCCATTTTTACTCATTTTTGAGTTTTGAGTCTCGAATTTAGGTGATTTTTGGGCGATTTTTACGGGAAAATATTGGGGTAAGTGTTCCTTATCCTATATTGATTATATTTCATGATTTCATACTCATTTATATCATGAATCTCTGAATTTATGGAAGAAAAAATAGATTTTTATAAAATCTTCCAAAAACGAAAATTTAAGATTTGAAGGTCCATTTGATATCGGAATTGGACAAATTTGGTATGGTTGAACTCGTATCGGAACGGGTGTTCAAATTTCGCGAGTTTTTTCAGGATTTGAGACGTGGGTCCCACTGTCGAATATTTTAATGAATTTCGGATTTTTATCCGAAAAAATTATAAATTCATATGGAATTAATTCCTATGATTCGTATTGAATATATTGAATTGTTTGTGAATAGATTTGAAACTTTTAGAGGCAAATGTAAAAGGAAAAGTTGTGGTTGAATAGTTGATTGGAAATTACAAAGCGAGGTAAGTGTCGGGGTTAACCTTGACTTGAGGGAATAGAACCCTTAAATTGTTCGTTATGTGAATTGCATGTAAACGACGTATAGGTGAGGTGACGAGTGTCTATACGTCGTCAAATTAATTGTTTGCCTGCTTACTTAAAAAATTATAAAAAATTTTTAATCATAAATTAATTATTATAATATTTGTTTCTCTCTTATTCTTTGCAAATATAAATTTTTGAATTCCTGCATTAATTGTTACATGCTATTTGAATTATGTGCCTTAATTGTTATTTGACATTTAGCATAATAAATATTAAATTGCCTATTTGCTCCCTGATTTCTCTAATAATTTGCTATTTGTCATTGTTTGCTTCATAATTAAACCATAATTATTGTATGCTTGTTGTCTTATAATTTTATATTAATTGTTATATTTATTGGGAAAATTTCTTCTATAAGAATTGGTAAATGAAAATGTTGGAGGATCGGGTTGCACGCCGCAACAGACTTATTAAAAGTCAATATTGGAGGATCGGGTTGCACGCCGCAACAGACTTATTAAAAGTCAATATTAGAGGATCGGGTTGCACGCCGCAACAAACTTATTAAAAGCCAATATTGGAGAATCGGGTTGCACGCCGCAACAAACTTATTAAAAAGATAATATTAGAGGATCGGGTTGCACGCCGCAACAGACTTGATTAAAATGAATAAGTTGGAGGATCGGATTGCACGCCGCAACAGACTTGATTAAAATGAATATGTTGGAGGAGCGGGTTGCACGCCGCAACAGAAATTGAATGTGAATATATTGTGAGAGCGGGTTGCACGCTATAACAGAATTGGTTGACATAATAATGGATTATGATTGCTGGGTTAGTTTCAATTATTATAAATGAGTTACCTGATTTATTTATATTATTTGTTGTTATTATCAATATTGCGTACAGGTTAATGTAAGTAAACCGCCTTAGCCTCGTCACTATTTCATCGAGGTTAGGCTCAACACTTACCAGTATATGGGGTCGATTGTACTGATACTATACTCTCCACTTCTTGTGCAGATTTTGGAATTGGTCCCAGCGGCGTACCATAGATTTGCTCGGATTTTAGCTACTCGGAGGAGACTTGAGGTATAACTGCATGGCGTCCGCAGTTCTGAAGTCCCCGTCTATCTCACTTTAGCTGTGTGTTTATTTCCAGACAGCTTTATTTTATTCAGACCTTTATTTGTATTTATTCTAGAAGCTCGTGCACTTGTGACACCAATTTTGGGATGGTATTTAGACACCGTTATTATTATGGATTATTTCAAAATTACTTCCGCATTTGCTTCCTTGTTATTAATAAATTTTAAAAAATAATTAAAATGGACAATATTATTCTAACGTCGGCTTGCCTAGCAAGTAAAATGTTAGGCGCCATCACGGTCCGAAGGTGAGAATTTCGGGTCGTGACAGTTGGTATTAGAGCACTAGGTTACATAGGTCTCACGAGTCACGAGCAAGCTTAGTAGGGTTTGAAGGATCAGTACGGAGACGTCTGTACTTATCCCTCAGAGGCTATGAAGTTTAGGAACAATATCACTTCTTTCTTATTCTGTCGTGCGATTCTATTCTATCATCAATGATTGAACAATTCTACTCTTATTCTCTCGCAGATGGTGAGAACATGTAATACTTCTACCGATGGACAGTGACCAGAACCCCCGGTGGCAACTATGGCCAGGTGTAGAGGTCGAGGCCGAGGTCGTGCTAGAGGTCGAGGCAGAGGCCGTGGTAGAGCTCAGTCCAGAGCTCGAGTAGCTGCACCTGTTGTAGAACCTCAGATAGACCTTCAGGAGGAGGTCCCAGTTCAGAATGTACCAGTTGGACTAGTTCAGGTCCCGGAAGGATTCATAGCCACTCCAGTACTTCAGGACGCTCTAGTCCGATTGGTGAGTCTTATGGAGGGTGTGGCCCAGAATGGTACATTTCCAGTGGCACCAGCCATCTCACAGGCTGGGGGAGGAGCACAAACTCCCACTACTCTCGCCCCGGAGCAGATGGCTCCCCAGAATCAGGCTTCAGCAGCCCCGCCAGTTGGGGTAGTTCAGCCAGTTGTTGTGACACAGACCGGTGATAGGCCCGCCATATCTTTTGAGGCCTTATTGAGGCTGGATAAGTTTACTAAGCTCTTTCCAGTTCACTTAAGTGGTACATCTTCTGAGGACCCACAGGATTATCTTGAACGCTGCCTCGAGGTGCTGCTAAACATGGGTATAGTTGAGACCAATGGAGTTGATTTTGCTGTATTCCAGATGACGAGTTCCGCCAAGAGGTGGTGGAGAGATTATACATTGACCCGACCAGTCGGATCACCTATACTTACCTGGGAGCAGTTCTCTCAGCTATTTCTGGAGAGGTTCCTCCCTATCACACTGAGAGAGGAATTCTGCAAGCAATTTGAGTGTCTACAGCATGGCAGTATGATTGTTACTCAGTATGAGTCCCGTTTTGTGGATTTGGCCCGTCATTCTCTCCTTTTACTACCTACGGAAGGAGAGAGAGTGATGAGGTTCATTGAGGGACTCAATCACCCTATCAGACTTCAGATGGCCAAGGAGACCGGAAATGAGATTTCTTTCAAGACGACTGCTAATGTCGCAAGGAGGATCGAGATGGTCCTTGCACAGGAAAGGGGGCAGAGGTCCGATAAGAGGCCTCATCAGTTTGGTGGTTACAGTGGTGCCTCGTCTAAAGGCAGGGGTAATTTTGGTAGGGGTCATCCTCCCAGACCGTTTCATTCAGCACTTCATGTATCTCCTAGTGCTTCAGGGAGTCACGGTCCTATTATTCCTTACTCTGGGCAGCCAGTATTCAGTGCACATTCAGCTCCTATCAGTGCACCACCACTCCAGAGTTACTATAGTGGTTATCCGGCCCATCTGGGTCAGCTTCAGCTTCAGCAGCCACGACATCAGGATGGATGTTATGAGTGTGGGAACATTGGTCACATCACGAGGTATTGCCCTAGATTGGCGAGTAACAGATCTCGGCAAGATTCTCGTGCCATCATACCAGCACCGGTTGCTTCACCGCCTGCTCAGCTAGCTAGAGGTAGGGGTCAGGCAGTTAGAGGTGGAGGTCAGGCCATTAGAGGTGGAGGTCAGGCCATTAGAGGTGGAGGTCAGCTAGTTAGAGGCCGTCCCAGAGATGCAGTTCAGAGTGGTGGGGCCCAGCCCCGATTTTATGCTTTTCCAGCTAGGCCTGAGGTCGAATCATCTGATGCTGTGATCACAGGTATTATTCCAGTTTGCCATAGAGATGCTTCAGTTCTATTTGATCCAGGATCTACTTATTCCTATGTGTCCTCCTATTTTGCTTCATATTTGGTTGTGCCTTGTGATTCTCTGAGTGCTTCTGTGTGTGTATCTACATGGGTGGGAGACTCTATTGTAGTAGATCATGTCTATCCGTTCATGTGTGGTTACTATTGGTAATCTTGAAACTAGTGTGGATCTTCTACTTCTTGATATGGTAGACTTCGATGTCATCTTGGGTATGGATTGACTGTCTCCTTATCATGCTATATTGGACTGTCATGCTAAGACAGTGACCCTAGCTATGCCGGGTTACCTCGGTTAGAGTGGAAAGGAACTCCCGGCCATTCTGCCAGCATGGTTATTTCTTATATGAAAGCTCGGCGTATGGTAGAGAAGGGGTATCTAGCCTATTTGGCTTATATTCCCGATCCCAGTGCGGATGTCCCTTCTATGGACTCAGTACCAGTTGTTTGTGAATTTTTAGAAGTATTTCCTGTAGATCTGTCGGGGATGCCACCCGACAGAGATATTGACTTCAGTATTGATTTGGCTCCGGGCACTCAGCCCAATTCTATTCCACCATACCGTATGGCCCCGCCAGATTTGAAAGAATTGAAAGAGCAGTTACAAGCTTTGCTTGATCAGGGATTCATTAGACCCAATGTCTCGCCCTGGGTGCACCAGTATTATTTGTAAAGAAGAAAGATGGCTTGATACGGATGTGTATAGATTATCGGCAGTTGAACAAGGCCACTATCAAAAACAAATACCCGTTGCCAAGAATTGATGAATTATTTGATCAGCTTCAGGGTGCCAAGGTATTTTCGAAGATTGATTTGAGATCTGGTTACCATCAGTTGAAGATTAAGGCATCTGATGTCCCTAAGACAGCTTTTCGGACTCGGTATGGGCATTACGAGTTCCTAGTGATGTCATTTGGGTTGACAAATGCTCCAACAACATTTATGGATTTGATGAATCGGGTATTCAAGCCTTATTTGAATTCTTTTGTGGTTGTATTCATTGATGATATCTTGATTTACTCCAGCAGTCGAGAGGAGCATGAGTAGCATCTTCGAAGTATGCTTCACACCTTGAAAAATAATCAGTTATATGCCAAATTTTCAAAATGCGAGTTTTGGTTAGACTCAGTTGCCTTTTTGGGACATGTTGTGTCGGCAGAAGGCATAAAGGTGGATCCTAAGAAGATTGAGGCTGTTCAGAATTGGCCTAGACCTACTTCGGTTACAGAGATCCGGAGTTTTCTCGATTTGGTAGGTTATTATCGTCGGTTCGTGGAAGGATTTTCATCTATAGCAAGCCCGTTGACCAGATTGGCCGAGAAGGGTGTTCCATTCAGATGGTCAGACGAGTGTGAGTTGAGCTTTCAAAAGCTCAAGACCGCTTTGACTACGGCACCGGTATTGGTATTACCCACAGGCTCAGGATTGTATACGGTATATTGTGACGCATCTCACATTGGGCTTGGTGCAGTATTAATGCAAGATGGCAAAGTAATTGCATATGCGTCGTGGCAGTTAAAAGCTCACGAGAAGAATTATCATGTTCATGACTTAGAATTGGCAGCCATTGTTCATGCGCTGAAGATTTGGAGGCACTACCTCTACGGTGTCTCGTGTGAGGTATTTACTGATCATCGTAGCCTTCAGTATCTGTTCAAACAAAAAGATCTTAATTTGAGGCAGAGAAGATGGTTGGAGTTGTTGAAAGACTATGATATCACCATTTTGTATCACCCCGAAAAGGCCAATGTGGTGGCCGATGCTTTGAGTAGAAAGACTGTGAGTATGGGCAGTCTTGCATATATTCCGGTTGGTGAGATGCCATTAGCTACATATGTTCAGACTTTAGCTAATCATTTTGTGAGGTTAGATGTTTCAGAACCCATTCGGGTTCTAGCTTGTACAGTCGCTCGGTCTTCTTTATATGAGCGCATCAGAGAGAGGCAGTATGATTATCCTCATTTACTTGTCCTTAAGGACACAGTGCGGCACGGTGATGCCAAACAGGTTGTTGTGGGGGAAGATGGAGTTCTGCGAATGCAGGGCCGTATTTGTGTGCCTAATGTGGATGGGCTTCGTGAATTAATTCTTGAAGAGGCACACAATTCCAGGTATTCTATTCATCCAGGTACCGCAAAAATGTATCAAGATTTGCGGCAACATTATGGGTGGAGGAGAATGAAAAAGGATAAAGTTGCACATGTAGCTCGGTGTCTGAATTGTCAGCAAGTTAAGTAGGAGCATCAGAGACCTGGTGGTTTGTTTCAGAAATTAGAAATTCCTGAGTGGAAGTGGGAGCGTATCACAATAGATTTTGTTGTTAGGCTCCCACGGACTCAGAGAAAATTTGACGCAGTTTGGGTCATTGTGGACAGGCTGACCAAGTCAGCACATTTCATTCCAGTGGCAGTTACCTATTCTTCAGAAAGGTTAGCTGAAATTTATATTCGTGAGATTGTCTGCCTTCACGGTGTGCCCGTGTCTATTATTTCAGATCGAGGTACGCAGTTTACCTCACATTTCTGGAGGGATGTACAACGTGAGTTAGGCACGCACGTGGAGTTGAGTACAACATTTCATCCACAGACAGACGGACAGTCAGAGCGCACTATTCAGATATTGGAAGATATGCTCCGCGCTTGTGTTATAGACTTTGGAGGTTCTTGGGATCAATTCTTTCCACTTGTGGAGTTTCCTTATAATAATAGCTACCAATCGAGTATTCAGATGGCTTCATATGAGGCATTATACGGAAGGTGATGTCGATCACCAGTTGGTTGGTTTGAACCGGGAGAGGCTCGGTTGTTGGGTACCGATTTGGTACATGATGCCTTCGATAAGGTCAAGATTATTCAGGATCGACTTCGCACAGCTCAGTCTAGGCAAAAGAGTTATGCCGACCGTAAAGTTCGTGAAATTGCATTCATGGTCGGAGAACGAATATTGCTCCGGGTTTCACCTATGAAATGTGTAATGAGGTTCGGAAAGAAGGGCAAGTTTAGCCCTAGGTATATCGGACCCTTTGAAATTCTTGAAAGGGTGGGTGAAGTAGCCTACAGGATTGCATTACCACCTAGTTTATCAGCGGTTCATCCGGTGTTCCATGTGTCTATGCTCCGGAAATATCATGGTAAACCGTCCCATGTGTTAGATTTCAGTTCAGTCCAATTGGACAAAGATTTGACTTACGAGGAGGAGTCGGTGGCTATTCTAGCCCGGCAGATCCGACAGTTGAGGTCAAAGAGTTATCCTTCAGTTCGGGTGCAATAGAGAGGTCAGCCGGTAGAGGCATCTACTTGGGAGTTCGAGTCGGACATGCGGAGTAAATATCCACACCTTTTCTCCAGCTCAAGTACTTTTTCTAACTCTATTCGAGGACGAACGTTTATTTTAGAGGTGGAGAATGTGATGACCCAAAATGTCATCTTTAAATTTAATAAGTAATTCTATGTCCTAAGACCTCAAAAGCACCATTTATCATTCCTCGACTTGCGTGCGCAGTCCGTAAAATTTTTCGAAAAGTTTTCATGTGAAAAATGGATTAAAATGGGAAATAGAGCTTTAAAACTCAACTAAGTTGACTTTGGTCAATATTTTGAGCAAACGGATCCGGATCAGTGTTTTAAAAATTTTGGTAGGTCCGTATCGTGATTTGGGACTTGGGCGTATGCCCAGAATTTAATTTGGAGGTCCCTAACTCAAGTTATGACCATTTAACGGAATTAACAATTTAAAGGCTAAATATTCCAAGTTTGACCACGGGGTTGACTTTTTGATATAGGAGCCGGAATCCGATTCTGAAAATTAGAACAGCTCGTTTTGCCATTTATGACTTGTTTGCCAAATTTGAAGTCATTCCGGATTCACTTAATATGTTTTGGCACGAGATTTGCAAATTGAAAGTTTAAAACTCAAAGTTTGAATCGTGGTGTGAATTATAATTTCAGTGTTGTTTGACATGATTTTAGACCCCGAGTCAGTCCGTATTATGTTACGGGACTTGTTGGTATATTCGAACGGGGTCCCGAGTACCCCAAAAGTGAAACGGATCGAAATCAGAACAAGAATTCGACTTAAACAAAAATCTAAAATTTTGAGTTCTAGTGTAATCGCACTTGTGAAATTTTGACCGCAGGTGCGAGCTCGCAGAAGTGAGACTTCCATCGTAGATGCGGTCTTCGCAGGTTCGGCCCTTTTGCACAGAAGCGGACGTCGCAGGAGCGACATTTTGTCCGCAGATGCGGAACCTCGCCTAGCAGACTCTTTTCACAGATGCGAGATATTTCTCGCAGATGCGAGCTCGCATGTGCGAGCCCAGGCACCATAGATGCGAAAATACTGGGCAAAATACATAAAATCGGGTCTTAGCCATTTTTACTCATTTTTTAGTTTTGAGTCTCGGATTTAGGCGATATTTGGGTGATTTTTACGGGAAAATATTGGGGTAAGTGTTCCTTATCCTATATTGATTAAATTTCATGATTTCATACTCATTTATATCATGAATCAGTGAATTTATGGAAGAAAAATTAGATTTTTATAAAATCATCCAAAAACGAAAATTTAAGATTTGAAGGTCCATTTGATATCGGAATTGGACAAATTTGGTATGGTTGAACTCGCATCGTAACGGGTGTTCGGATTTCGCGAGTTTTTCCAGGATTTGAGACGTGGGTTTCACTGCCGAATATTTTAATGAATTTCGAATTTTTATCCGAAAAATTTGTAAATTCATATGGAATTAATTTCTATGATTAGTATTGAATATATTAAATTATTTGTGAATAGATTTGAAGCTTTCAGAGGCAAATTTAAAAGGAAAAGTTGTGGTTGAATAGTTGATTGGAAATTACAAAGCGAGGTAAGTGTCGAGTTAACCTTGACTTGAAGGAATAGAACCCTTAAATTGTTCGTTATGTGAATTGCATGTAAACGACGTATGGGCGAGGTGACGAGTGTCTATACATCGTCAAATTAATTGTTTGCCTGCTTACTTGAAAAATTATAAATTATTTTTAATCATAAATTAATTATTATAATATTTGTTTCTCTCTTATTCTTTGCAAATATAAATTCTTGAATTCCTGCATTAATTGTTACATGCTATTTGAATTATGTGCCTTAATTGTTATTTGACATTTAGCATAATAAATATTAAACTGTCTATTTGCTCCCTGATTTCTCTAATAATTTGCTATTTGTCATTGTTTGCTTCATAATTAAATCATAATTATTGTATGCTTGTTGTCTTATAATTTTATATTAATTGTTACATTTATTGGGAAAATTGCTTCTATAAGAATTGGTAAATGAAAATGTTGGAGGAGCAGGTTGCACGCCGCAACATGATTAATTATAATGAATATATTGAAGGATCGGGTTGAACGCCGCAACAGACTTATTAAAAGTCAATATTAGAGGATCGGGTTGCACACCGCAACAGACTTATTAAAAGTCAATATTAGAGGATCGGATTGCACGCCGCAACAGACTTATTAAAAGTCAATATTGGAGAATCGGGTTGCACGTCGCAACAAACTTGTTAAAAAGTTAATATTGGAGGATCGGGTTGCACGCCGCAACAGAAATTGAACGTGAATATATTGTGAGAGCGGGTTGCACACTGCAACAGAATTAGTTGAAATAATAATGGATTATGACTACTGGGTTAGTTTCAATTATTATAAATGAGTTACCTGATTTATTTATATTATTTATTATTATTATCAATATTGCGTACAGGTTAATGTAAGTGAACCGCCTTAGCCTCGTCACTACTTCGTCGAGGTTAGGCTCATCACTTACTAGTACATGGGGTCGGTTGTACTGATACTATACTCTCCACTTCTTGTGCAGATTTTGGAGTTGGTCCCAGCGGCGTACCATAGACTTGCTCGAATTTCAGCTACTTTGAGGAGACTTGAGGTATAACTGCATGGCATCCGCAGTTCTAAAGTCCCCGTTTATCTCACTTTAACTGTGTGTTTATTTCCAGACAGCTTTATTTTATTCAGACCTTTATTTGTATTTATTCTAGAAGCTCGTGCACTTGTGACACCAATTCTGGGATGGTATTTAGACACCGTTATTATTATGAATTATTTTAAAATTTCTTTCGCATTTTCTTCCTTGTTATTAATAAATTTAAAAATATTTTTAAAATGGACAATATTATTCTAACGTTGGCTTGCCTAGCAAGTGAAATGTTAAGCGTCATCACGGTTCGAAGGTGGGAATTTCGGGTCGTGACAACTACTCTCTTAGAATTGAATTCCATGATGTTCCTGTATGTTTCAAGTATGGTCGGCTCAAGTTCCTTATTCCCATGTTCCGAGTTGTTCCCAATAAATTTGATTGTCCCGAGTAAGCAAAGTGTCGAGAATTATGTATTCAAAATATATTCCGGATATTCCTATCACATTATATTATCCTTCGGGAGTGTGTTCAAGAATGATATGTGTATTAAAATGTTATGGCTTTGAGTCGTGTTTCAAATGAAAGTCCATTATGCTTTACTTGGAAAAACTACTACATGCGTCTAAAACTCCTATTGCTCAAATGTGTATTTAAAGTCTTGAGTAGAAATGCCTTGTTGTTGATAATCTATAAGGATGCTTGAAAGTGAAAGAAGTGGGTTGGAGATATAAAGTGTGGCCAACGTGCCAAGAATGAGAGTTTTACTTGTGGTCAATGGGGTCGAGGAAATGAAATGATGTGAGAAAAGTTATGAAATAGGCCTTGATTTAATTGTCCCAAATTGACCTCGAAAATAGATTTGCCTAAAAGCTTATGTACCCAAGTTATGCCCAAATGTGATTGTTTTAACTAATGCTATGCTTTGTTAGTATTTCCAATGTTTTTTGAGCTCTTATGTCTTCATGAGTTGAAATTGTATATTGCCCTTTTTGGAGAAAAGTATTTCAAGAACAAATGATGTGTTACACGTTTATGATTTTAATTTGTGCTTCGATTGCGAATCCATTTACTCAATTTCTTGAAAAGAAATTCATTGTGTTTAAAGTCTTCATTGCTAATAACCTAAAGTTGTGATTTTCGGAGAATTCTATTTGTTGATATTTATGATGATGATCCATGAAAGAAAAGGAAATAATTAAAGTGTGGAATGTGGAATACGACCATTGTGCCATGAATAAAGAATTATATATATGGCCAAGAGAGCCAATAAAATAATGATGTTGAAAGTGGTTGAAAGTGCCAATGAGGCTATAAATGGTGTGAAAGGTTATGAGGTAAATGTAATTGTATATCTGTTTCCCTTGTATGAAAATCAAAAATATTTTTTTTTTCTGGAGTATCGTTAGTCAGTGAGGAAGGGTAGGTTGACATAACCTAACCCCGGAATACACCTCCGCCCGCATACATTGTGGTGAGGTGGCATGGTTGCTTTGTGTAGAGATTGTGATTGTGAATACACCTCCACCCGCATACATTGGGGTGAGGCGACATGACCACTTTGTGTAGGTATTTTGATTGTGAATACACCTCCACCTGCACACATTGGGGTGAGGCGGCAGAGCCACTATGAATAGAGAATGTGGTATTGAAATTACACCTCCACCCGCATACATTGGGGTGAGGCGGAAGAGCCACTTTGTGTAAAGTTTATGGTATTGTGGTTATACCTCCACCCGTACACATTGGGGTGAGGCGGCGGGGCCGCTTTGTGTAGAGGTTGTTACAAGGGATCTCCCAACCAAAAATCATATTACTATCGCGTTTTGAAAATTGTTATGTTTTAACTTGGCATTTGGATATCATTGATCGTTGCTTGTTGTTTCCATGGTTTTTTTTTTTTTTTTAATATTGGCATACTATTTTGAAAGAGGACAATTAGCTTTACATACTAATACTATTCTATATGAACTAATGTCCCTTTAGTTGGGGGCGCTGCATCTTCAATTGATGCAAGTAGCTCGACAACAGTCAACTTTGGATCTCATTAGTAGTTACTCCCTATTCAACAGGTTTTGGTGATCCCTACTCTATTCTGGGCCTCATGTCACTTGATGTTGTACTTTGTGTTTTGAGGTATAGCCGGGGCCTTGTTGTCGGCACTTTTATACTACTCTTTTGTTCTACTTAGAGGCTCCGTAGATAGGTTGTGGGTGGTGTTTGATATTGGGTAATGAGCTAGAAGTGTTGGTATTTGGCAAACATGTTTTCCTTGTAATTATGAACTTGTAATATTTTGAAAATTATAAATTGAATCTCCTTGAGTAATGAAAAAGAATGTGGAGCACTTGATTCTTCTCACATATATTTCTAGCCACTGATTCTTATATTGCTGATGGGCAAGATTAGGTAGAAGGCATCTAGGAGGCTTTCTTGATCAGGGTATCTCGGTTGAGCGTCGGTCGCGCTCCCCGAGGTCGAGCGTGACAACTAGCTTCAATGAAATCGACAATAAAACCTCGCTTGAGGCCGGTATGAATGCAGCAAAGGCTAAATCTCGGAGATCTTGAGTGGTTCAGGGGCGGCAGTAGAGTGGCCGGCGGCAGTGGGAGTGGTTGGACGGAGGTAGTCGGGTTCCGGAGGTAAAACTAAAGGAACGTTTATGTGAAATTTGTGTGGTGGTTTGGTCGGATTTGCAATGAAATCAAAGAGGGAAGTAAGAGGTAGCTATCTAGGGTTTCGATTTCATGATTTTCGGGATTTTGATTGTGCACCGCCGGTAGTGGCGATTTACGGCAGGCAGAGCCACCGTGGGGAGGGTGACAGCGGCAGAAGTGGGAAGAGGGAGAAGAGAGAGCTAAGGGTGAGAGGAAAGAAAGAGTAAAAGGAAAAATGGGGTCGTCAAAATTTCGGAGGGTAAAGGCGTTAAATACCTAGTTGAGAGATTGAATGCTAGTCACTGGATCAAGGAAGATCGGATGGATGGGGATTGATATCTAACCATTTATCCAAAACGACGTAGTTTTAGGTTAAACTGCGCCGTTTTGAATCCGCCCCTGACAGGCCCTCTATTAGACCGGGTTAGGCTGCCAATTTGCCTCATATATTGGCCCAATCTCGGCTCACAAATGCAAAACCCAATCCTTTTAACCCCGTAACAAACTAATTAATAATCTAATTCTAAAATCTATAAACACACACAGTAAACCTAGGGGAAAAAAATAGTGTAGGAGAAGTAGAAAGAGAAAATATTAGATATTTACAACTGGTTGTAAGTAAGCTTTTTCCACCCCAACCCATATCCTTTGACACTTGACCATCACTTTTTATCCGTTTATAATTAGGAAATGTTACTAGTATATAGTAACTTAATTGAAATTTAAAAATAAAAACAGTGACATAGTGGTTGGAAAAAAATAATCGACTTCTCTTATTTTAAATGTGCAACAGATGAACCAGAGTACAAGGACTAAAGCTATCATTACTGCTAAGTACGAAACTTAAGGTTGAATGCACTTAGGACTTGGGAGGGAAAAATCTTTTTCCTCTCATTCTCTTTTCCTATCTTTAGGTCACATACATTCAAAGAGTGAAGCAGTTGGACTAGTATATGTCACATATATGTCTTTAAAACAGTACTATAAATATAAAATAACCACGTGAAATGTATGTAAACAATGTATATAGAAAATATACATACACAACAAATGGAAAAATTCAGATTATCTGCATTGTTACGTTATCCAAAATTACAAAGCATGGTTGATATTTTTACTTTCCGATAAGACCTATAAGAATGAAGTTCCCAAAATTATAGCCAAGAAAAGAGACTAAACAAAGCTCTCTCATCATGCTATTCATGAACTTCAGTCTTCAGTTCCTATAAACAAAATTAGCATTTGCATAAAAGCAACCAAAATAAAACCAAAAAAAAACTCTTATCTTTCTTGAGTTGCAAAAAAAAAAAAAGGAAGATTAGAGATTAGTTATGTATACATCCCTTGCTAACTAGATTTCCTCATATAGACCATGGCCTTGTGATGAGGAGTTCTATGTGTCATTCCACACAGTGAAAGTGGGGGCCCCACCATGACAAATAGCGACAGTATTATTCCTTGAAGCGAGAGCAGGAACAGCTGTTGACATCCAATTGTTACAATTAACAGACTCCTGATGATCATAAAGACCGGCCACCTTTACTAAGCCATTAGATGTTGATTGTTGAGAATGATAGTAACCAAATATATTCTCATTACCAAGTTGTTGCTTCACTTCATTCTCTCCATATCCATTACCTTGGCTCAATTGTGGCAACGCAAATCCACCACTGGGACTACTTGCATATCCAACTCCTTGATATGTAACATTATTATGTTCCATTGAAGTAGAAGAAGTATCCAATCCCATAAGATTGTGTAAAGCTGAAGTTGGTTGCAAGAAATTATGAGCAATATTCCCATGTTGAAGTTGATGAAAATCTTGAAAATTTTGAGTACTACTCAAATGATCAGAATCTTGAACTTCTTGTTTGCACCATAGCCTTTGTTGTTGCTGTTGTTGTTGGCTATAAGGGTAATGCATATTCAATGGCTGAGCCTGAGCTTGTTGGAATGCAATGTTAGACCAGATATGATTCGCGTTCGCGCCATAGCTACTAATTGTTCCATTTGTGAGATGAGATCCAATGTTTTCTTGACTAACTCTTTGATAATCTAGAGCAATTTGATCAGCTTGTTCAGCATCTTTGAGACGTTTAGCTGCACCTCCAATAGGTAAGGTACTGCTCTCTAATATGCTTTTTACGTCGTATCGGTTTATTTCAAAGTTGGTTACTGCATTTAGTCCACGGAATTTGATTGCTGCTATGTCATAAGCCTCTGCAGCTTCTTCTTGTGTGCCTATAAAGAGGAATAAAGTTAGAAGGTAAACATCATAATATGATTTTCCAGGATAATGGTTTATGGAAAAAGCAGTTTTGTACATTGACTATATACCTAAGAGGTCATTTGGTACGCGGGATAAGGTGGGATAAGGTAAGAGATTAAATTTATACCATGTTTGGTTGATGGTATAAATTTATCGGTATAAATTTTATTCCAGACTTAAAACTAAAACTGGATATCTCACGCTATCCCCTTATCCCATTAAACTTGGAATTTTTTATCCAGAGATTATAATCATGTGATTATTATCCGAGGATAACTTAGTCCGCTTACCAAACGACCCCTAAGGACATAATATGACACTATACCTATTTAATAGTCTTTTGGAGCGAAAAAAAGCCTAAATAGTCATCCATCCAGAAGCGAAGCCACGATTTGAAGTTTATAAGTTCTAAATTTGTTTATAAAGGGTATAAACAAAAACTGTTAGGTTCGCCCAAACCTGTAGATGATACACTAGCTCCGCCCCTACGTCGACCCAACCACTTAAACTAAATATAGCTGGTGGATATACAATATGCATATAATCCATGTATACTTTGAGTATAACGTGTACAATCAGTGAATAATTTATGTATGCTAGCTAGAAAAAGTAAATAGTTAATTTGGACGGCTATTTGTGTAAATTCCAAAAAAAAGAGAAAAAAGACTTACTGAAAGTGCCAAGATAAAGATCCTTGTTTCCAGCAACTCGTCCAATTCTTGCTTGCCATCTTCCATGTTGATGGTGCCTTTTATTACAAAAAAAAAATTACAAACCTAAGTTATTTTTCTTTACTATTTTAGGAAAGAAGATTTTAAGCAAGAGCCAAATGATAGCATACACTAAAAGAAATCACATATTACCTTGTAACACCTCGATAAATGGATGCACCACGAGAGAACCCACTACTCTTCCTATATTAGGGACCAGAAAACAAATTAAAAAAGAAAAATATTAATTTCATTCATTTTCTCGCCATAATTTTTCATATAAACATGTTTTAAACTAACATCAAGTGTTCAGTAGGTCAGACTAAAATAATACGTCTTAATAAAAATATTTGACAAGATTAGAGGTCAATCTATGTATTTCGCTTTTTTTCTTAAAACTTGATTAATTAATGTATAGCTTTAAAATTTACCTTCGCAAAGATGCCACATACTCTTGTCTAGTCATATGCTTCATTTCATCCAGCTCTTTCTCATAATTACTAATCTGAAAATTTTGCATCCAAAATAAAAAATTAAATTAAATTTTCTTTACGGAAATAAATATGTTTTCTTACCAACTAGACAAATTTCCCAGGATATAGAGAAGTCCTAGAATTCTATGTACTTACTGGGAAATTGGTGGTAGTTGTCGGACCCCAATACTTCAGTGCTGCTAAATCATAAGCTCGAGCTGCCTTTTCTTCTTTATCATACCCTCCTATTAAAGATTTACAAGAAAAAATAGATCAGTTAGATAAAATTATAAAAAAAAAACTAACTTATAAAAATTGACAGTATAAAGAAGTTAACATTCTCGTGAATTTTAAAATTTATTGTAACAATTAACATGTCTTATTTTCTTGGTTGCTAATTCCCTTTTTTTAACCTATATTTACTATACTATTTAGGTAACATGATAGTGTAAAAAATTTGTTACTGTCTAAACGTTAAAAGCATTGATAAAATAGTGAGTTCTTGCATTATAGTAACATGTTGAAAAGTGTAAGTGTATATATACAAAGATTAGAAGGAATTACATTATAACTTACCCAAATAAACTGTAGGAAGTATACAAATGTCGAATCCATCAACATGAAATAGAAGGAGAGAAAAATGAAGAAGATATCCAAGTTAGTATTTTAAAGGAAAAAAGAAGGTATATAGTAGTTTAAAAAAAAAAAGTAATGGCGAGTAAAATGAAGAAAAAAAAAGTGAAATTATATAGTGGGAGACAATGAAGGGAAACATACCTTGCCTTCCTTTGCGAGTTTGTCCCTCTCTTCTGCAACTATTATCCCACAAATGTGCCTCATATCTCCCCGTCCACCTATGCCTACATACACCAATATATATACATATATTGGCATCAATTACGCCTTAGTCCCAGACAAATAAATTACGAAATGTATATCACAAATAAAATACTTACTTTACACTTAATATCAACCACTAAATGAAGCAAGAGGAACAAGAAAGAGATTTGGTTATAATTAAAGGTTGTTTAAATAAAAAGAACGAAATTTCTTTTTTGAGTAGTATATCATTTGGTGCCTTCTTAAGTGACGATAATCCAATAGTGAAACTAAGGATTCCATTATTTACGTTTTTGTTTTGGTACTAAGCACAAAAAAAAAATAAAGAATAACAAGAGAAACTATATAGGGAGAAATGGGAAGAATGAGGCTAAATATATTTAAAGACGATTTTGTAGTTTTTTTTTAACTCCCTTCCCACTTTTGTAAGGCAATCTTGTACTCCATTTTAGACTTCTCTTGAGGACAAAGTTCATTAGAAATTTTCCTATATGTAATATGTCTCATAAATATAGTATATTTTGATTTTTAAAAAATAAGAATGCAAGAAATGCTACTTCGTTCTTTTTTTCAAAGTAGCATTTATTTCTCTAAAACAGCCAAAAAGGGCGGAAGTGGCCTCGATCTTACCTATAAAATATAGCGACAATTCAAAAAAAAGGAAATAGACAATACCTTGTAACACCACGGTAAATCGAAGTTCTTTGGCCAAAAGTATCAATAGATTTCCGAGGTACTGCTTCTATTGCACCATTATTTTGTGCATCAATACTACCATTTGTACCATTTGCATTCTCTTGTTGTTTGTTATTTTCCGACGAGCAACTATTCTCTCCACCACCGCCACCGCCACCACCGGTGCTCATAGAAAGTGACAAGGACTGTGCATTATTACCACCACCCACCACCACACCCTCCCCCTCCTTTTTATCATCTTGTAATGATGGGGTGCTTGTATTAGGGTTATTTCTTAACCAATTCTTGATCATAGAAAGCCCTATAGTATTATTATTATTAGTGTTACTTCCAATATTGTTAGTGGTACTAGTAACACTAGAATAAATACTATAATCTCCATTAATGTTGTTGTTGTTGTTGTTTTGTACTTCACCAATACCAAGGAAGTTTTCTAGTTTTGGTGGTTCTTGATTTTCAAGATGTTGGCTAGTATTGCATGAAATACCCATTAGCATTGACATCTCTGATGTTGTTTTGTAGTTAGGATCATGAGAGCTCCAATCTGCATATACAAAACAAACAAAAAAATCTCAAAAATAGGCAAAATAGTTGATTTTTTTTAATTAATCCATTTAATCGGACTTTCACCTCCTGTGGTGATGAGGGGTTTTGACATAAACCCCAAATATGTATAATTAAAACCATAGTATTGCATCTAACAAAAATCGTTCTTAATTTGTCTAATTCATCCGAGGTAAATAAAGGACAACAACAACAACTCAGTATAATACAGAGTCTGTGGAGGATAATGTGTACGCAGAACTTACGCCTATCTTGGTGGATAGAAAGGCTATTTTGCATAGACCCTTAGATCAAGAAGATGAAAAGAGACAATAGAACAATAACATCAACCCAAGCAAACAAAGGAGGAACTGCAAAAAATGGCTATAAACTTTCACAACATATGTGTCTGATCTTGATATTTTCTCCTTGTTTTCATTTGAAATATTAGGGTTTTTAGTAGTAAAAAAAGAGACTAACAAAGAGGAAATTAAATTAAATGTAGTAACTAACCTTGTGATTGATGATTTCTGTTGAAAGCTTCAAAAATACCAAAAGGGGTATGAGGAACAACATTAAGAGAAGGAAGTGTAGAGTCATGAGAAGTAAGATCAAAGCATTCTCCTGAAACATCAACTGAACCTGATATTTCTTGAGATGTTTGTGATGTTAATTCCTCATGTGGTGAAAGAGAGAATCCTAACCAGTTGTTCATAGATGAAGCCATCAAATTAATATCTTGGTTAAAATTTTTTTAAAAAAATTACTTCACTAGTTATATATAACTATTGAAAAACACTAGTAACATTGATTTTTTCCCCTCTAAAAGTTCATGCAATATGAAGTGCTACTGGAAATTAAAAGAGAAGAAAAAGATAAGTCCATGAGTTAGCCATATAGTCTATAAGTTGTTTGAAGGTGAAAAAAAGAAAGAAGAAGAAGAGGAAAGGTCCAAAAACTGAAGAGGAATCATTTCTCCCAAAGCAAGGTTAAGATTTATATGAAACTCAAAACCCAAAAAAAGAAGAAAAAAATCAAGTTCGACCCCCCTCCCCCCCAAAAAAAAATCAATCACCCCCCCCCCCTCTCTCTCTCTCTCCATTTCTCGTTGGTCATAAATGGGGTGCCCTCTAAATGAGGGGCAGTGTTTTCTCTGATCCCAAAAACATGTATAGGTTCAAAATGAAGAGCAAAATATAGGGTTGATGAGGGGTAGGATTGTAAAATAATTGAACCAAGGGTAGTAGTATAACAAGGACATTTCCTCTTTGGTTCTACTTATCTATAGCCTATTCTTCTTCACTCTATGTTTAACTTTCTATACACGGATAATATGCAAATTTTTGCATTATCAACTTAAGTTAGACTTATAATAACAGATACGATATAATATGTTTAGCTATCCCGATTTAGTAAACTAAAAATGCAAAAAATAACATGTTGTAACCGGTTAAACGATACTTTTTTTTTGTTTTTCGTCCGGTGTCCGGTACCCGTATTGGAGCCCAACTATATATATTTGTAATCACGCCGCATAGGACCCCATTCGAGGGGAAAGACTCTCTACCAAATATTTTTCCATACCCAGAGCTCGAACCCGAGAGGTTACATTGTTTAATGAGTTAAATCTTTTTTTTGTTGCTAAACAACTATAGCTTGAACTTTACTGTTACTACGAAATTCTATACGCATATCAAATGGAAGCTAAGATAAAAGAATAATAATCAAGAGTACACGAGGACTAAATAAAAAATTGTGTGAATTGTAGCCTTCTGTACTTACTAATAGTTTATTTTGGCAGATATATCCTAATATTTTAGTTTTCATATCTAATCCTTTTCTTGTGTAATCTAAAGATCGGGCAAAGTGGTATATAGCATGTTGAGATAGTTGATCCTATCTTTTTCATTCTTGCATATCTTCTACTCCATTTTTTTCATTATTTGAATGTCCGATAATCGCATTGGAATTCGATTAAATCCGGATTCGTTTCAATTAGCGGATTATAAAGCACTCCTAATATAGGTGACTCTATATCTCAGGCTCAAATCTGAAATCTCTAATTAAAAAATGAAGTAGTTACTACTCCACTATAACCGTTGTTGTAATATCTTCTACTCAATTGTTTGAAGTGTATATAATTTGAGGCAGTATTATTCTATAAATAGTTATTGGCCTAACACATGGAGTCATGCATATTCTTTGGGGGCATGTGGTTTCTTAATTTTGAAATAAACTGCACTAATGTTCTTTGAACGTTCAAAGAGTATCCAAGTTGCACTCTTATTTTACCCATTTTTTGTTGCCTATATTATTGGCTAAACTCATTTGCAAGAACTTTAAGAAAGGCATTCCTTGTTTCTATACCAAATCTCTCTTAGTTTATTATAGGAATAGGGTACGTAACACAATTTATTTTTGTTGCCTGAACTGTTGAACATATATCTCTTCCCATCTCTCACTTAGTCAAGGTTGACAAGTTCAATAATTGTAGGATATTACTAATTAAGAAAGATATTTAATAAATGTTTTAAATACTTACTTAACACTCCACCAATTAGAATAATATGATTGATTTGGGCCAAAAAAAAAATAATTTCGGTGCATAATGCATCCCGCGTTCACGTAGGATCTAGGGAGGGGCGCACTCATAAAGAGTGTATTGTAGACAACCTCATATCCTAATGCAAGTATTAGTGGTTGCTTCGACGGCTCAAACCCGTAACCTATATAGATCACACATAGACAAATTTATCGTTCTCCAAAACTCCCTTCAGTATGGTTGATTTGGGAAAATATAATAAAGAGTCCTTTTTTATACAACATTCAATATTTTGAAACAAACTTAGTTGGCCAAAACGAGTAATTAATGTTTTGGACTAAAGGGGATACATTAATGAATAAGATAACTTGATTGCAAATCATGTTTAAATTCAACTCAGATCAGAAAAACGTTGACTCTATAAAAAGTGATTTCTATAAATGTAGACCAAGTATATATATACCGAATTAGTCTATAATTTTTCTACTGATCAGGAACTCATGGAAATTGTTAATTACAACATTAATTTGTGCCTTTTAAATCGTTTAGCTAAGATAATACTAGTCCAATATCGTAGTTGTAATACATAAAGCCTGATCATTGGTATGGAACCAGGAATTTTAATCAGTGGATTCAAATAAATACAAGGAACACCACATGATTTAATTAAGTTTCAGACATGCGATCTAAACAATATTTGAGCAAATTTTAAACCACATTCAAATCTTTCTCTATATGAAGAAAAAATTCGACAATAATATATATATATAACTAATTACTTACTAATTTTCTATTTCGAATTAAAATTTATTATTAGTGCAAGAAAATATGTATATTCTTGTATATAATTTAAATACATCTATTTATTCACTGAATGGGAACTTCTGAGTAAGATTAAAGTTATTTTCATGTGACCTATAAGTCACGAGTTTCATTCGTAAAAATAACCACTAATAGACCATTCGCACCACACTTTTGGAGTGCGACCCTTCTCCCAACGACAGAAGCGGACCTATGTAATAGAATGAGGGGTCACCAGCACCGTAATATTCGGCAAAAATCTCATGTATACATGTTTTTACAAAATAATGATATATTAGTAGTGATACCTTATATATAAAGTAAATTTTGGCTGAACGTAAATGTGCACATATTACCTCTAAATTTTGGATTTGCCTCTGTTGAACAACATATAAATACGGAATGATTTGTGTATTGAATTATCTTTTTTTACGTCATTTTATTCAGTGAATTTCCAGTTGGATATAAGTCATATCAATGTCAGAAATCCTGGTCCTCTTCTTCCTTTTCTCTTCCTCTATCTGTAATCTGTCCACTGCCACACCCCTTAACCTAACCAACCCACTACTTTTCATTTAATTTTTTTTCTTTTTCACTCCCATAACTTTCTCACATTCTTTTGCCATCTTTTAAAAAAGTTTAATTTATTATTTTTTGCATGTTGCTGCTGCTGTTTATCCTCAGCTTGTCATAATCATCAAACTGCTCCCCCGATAGAAACGGGGGACTTTTCTTTTCCTTCTTTTTAAAAATAATAATAATTCATTTGCATGACTGACACTTAATAATTCTTCCCCTTTTATATATTCTCCTTTTTTAGGCAGATCATTTTAGAGAAACTGAGATACTCAGAATCTTTTTCTTTTTCCTTTTTAGAACGGGCTTGGCTTAGCTCTTTTTAGTCTTTTGACACGTAGTAGCACGTAATGTAGTCAATCATATACTTCTAACTAGGGGTATATAAGTCGGGTTGCGCCGGCGAAACTAGAACTTTTTTTGAGAGTGTTCTAATTTGAAAAAAGTAAAAAGAAATTCTTATAAAGGGTATTCAATATATGTTATATACCTCTAAAACTTGATATTTTATTTATATACGCAGTGTAATTTTTTGACAAAGGGTGATCAATATAAAGTGTGGCTTCGCCCCTGTCGGGCTGGTTCAATTTTTATCAAAATCAAACTAAAACAAACCTAGTTGAATTTTTAAATCGATTTGATTTGACTTTTCGATTTGGTGATTTTGCTGGTTCGATTTGACACCCCTACTTTTAACAAGGATTGGAGGTAGGGGTGTACATGGATCGAGTTGGTTTGGTTTTGACAAAAATCAAACCAAACTAACTATATCGATTTGGATTGGTTCGGGTTTGTCGGGTTTTTTGTTACTTAAATATTATTTCAATTTTACTTTGTTAAATTTTTTATAAGTAAATATATGTTTAGTAAAAATATAAAAAATGATAAATATATTATCTATTAAAATATTCTTATAGGAGATTTTTTAGTAACACATGATAGTTATTTTTTTTAGTCGTCTGGCAATAATTTTTCGTTGATATATACTTTCAAGGTTAACCGAATTTAGTAATTAAACATAAAAATTAATATGATACATAAATAATAATAACCACTTCAAATTCGAAAAAGATATAAGAATTTAATAGATCTTGAAATATGAATATGGAAGAACATAGATTGACGCATTTCAGTAACACTTGATAAGAAAGTGATCATACAACCCATTATTTAGGTGAAAGAAAAACTTATTGATCCCCACCACACAAAAGTTACTTACAAGTGATATTTTCAATCCTTAATCTATAATCTATCCTATCTAGCTCAATGTCAAAATTATATCTTTATTCTCTTCTCCTTGAGAATCCCTACTAGGTAGGTTTGCCCGGTTAGAAGCTAGTCCTACACTATTGCAAAGCCGTTGTTATTTCTCTATATGTACAATTGATTGATCCACTTTATTTCTTTCCTATTCTTCATGTTGGCTTCTATGAATTGTAGTCTGTATTTGCTATCCTCTTTTATGTTCTTCCACATCTTTGTTGGCAATGGTACTTTCTGATTCCATAGTGCTTCATTCCTTGCTCGCCATATCCCATGCATTACTGATGTGATGATTGAGGTTACGAATCCTCGACATATTCTCCCTTTTATACATCTACCCATTTTCTTCCAAATGTTTTGCATATCTAGTTGTTTCAACTTTATTCCCAGCCAGTTGCATTGTTCATCTATGCACATTCTGGAGAATTGACACACAGAGTACAAATGATGAATTGTTTCATCCCGCATTCTACATAGTAGACATGTTCTCTTATGGCTTATTCCCATCATATGTAGTATGTCTCGTAAGTAATCTTTGTCTCATGATCAACCATCCTATAAAATAATATTTTGGAATATTTAATCTATTCTAAATCTATCGTGCATATGGACATTTAGGTGTTGCTCCTCTTCTCCATTAGTATCCTTCATTTACTATGTACCCCTTTATTTGCCCCTTCCATCTTTTTTGTTCAAACCCTGCAGCAAAGGCTGTTTGGATATCACATATCTTTTTCTAATACCATGCACTATCTTGTGGTGGTTTGTATTGCCACCAGTCCTTGCCCTTTATGTATATGTGATTTACCCATTTAAACCATAATAAATCACTTTTTTGCTCTATATTTCATATATATTTTGCCAATGCTGCTTCATTCCATACCAAACAGTATTGTATTCCTAATCCACTCTCTATTTTTGTTCGGCAGACTAGGTCCCATGCTACCTGTGGGAATTTGTTCGTGACACTTTTCTCATCCTATAGGTAGTTCCTACATATAGTTACAATGTCCTTCATGACCCTTTTTGGTAGTAAGAAGATGGATGCCCAATATGAGTGTAGGTACAACAACATTGTATTTACCAACTGAGTTCTCCCTGCATACGATAGGTTCCTGGATCCCCATCCTTTTTTCTTTACCAGTATCTTGTCTATCAACATTTCACACTCTACAACACTTAGTTTCTTTGAGGATATAGGCACTCTAAGATATTTAAATGAAAGTTTACCTCTCTTATATCCTGTCAGCTCACATATGTCTTTCATCTCTCTACCATTCATATTCACATAGAAGATGTTCGATTTATTTGCATTAACAGTCATACCAGATGCATTCGAAAATGATTTGAGTCCCCTTAGCATGAGCATTACTGATGGATAATCTCCTTTACTAAATAGTATCATATCGTCCGCAAAACAAAGGTGTGTCATCTTCAATCCTTTTCATTTTGTATGAAAAGCAAATTCTTCCTACTTAGCCACACGCACCATGATGCGCGTGAAATATTCCATATAGATCACAAACAGTAAAGGAGAGATTGGATCCCTCTGTCTTAATCCTCTCTTCTTATTTATTTTGCCATAACACCCACCATTTAAGTTTATGTTGTAGCTAGTTGATGTGATACATGCCATAATCCACCTTATGAAGAACTCGGGAAAGTTTAGTGCATGCAACATTTCCTCCACAAATTTTCATTAAATGGAATCATATGCCCTCTTTAAATCCACCTTGATTAAGCAGCTTTTAGTGGTTTGTTTCCTATTGTATAATTTGACCAAGTCTTGACAAATCAAGATGTTTTATACTATAATTCTCCCAACCACAAAGGCACTTTGATTTTGTGATATGATGTCTGACAGTACCAATTTTAATATGTTACACAACATCTTTAAGATAATTTTGTACACCGCATTATATCATGCTATAGGTATATAATCTTCAACTGTTACAACATGAGAGGTTTTTGGTATGAGGGTGATCATTGTACTATTAAGAGGTCTGAGCATTTTTCCAGATTGAAAAAATTCCAATACAACTGCAGTGACATCCTCACCTACAATGGTCCAGCTATCCTTGAAAAATTGGCTGCCATACCCATTATGGCATGGTGCCTTTGTCCCTCTTATATCCCATTGTGCTTCTTTAACTTGCTTTTGTGAAAAATCTTCTATCAACTCGATCCTTTGTTCTTTTGAAACAATATGTCCTTCTTTGACTATGTGGCTTGCCACATGATCTCTGCTCTACTGGTTAGTGCCCTGTAGCCTTGTATAGAATTCACTAAAAGTATCAGCTACTGAATCTGTTGATTGAATTGTTTCCTTGCATGTTCTGAATTGTAAATATCATACTTGATGCTCTCTTTGCCTTAATCACCGAGTGAAAGCAGCTTGTGTTCATGTCTCCATATTTAAGCCATTGTATTTTACTCGTCTGTTGCAAGTAGTTTATTTTTGCTTCCTTCCAGTATATGTATTGCTTCGTCAACTCTTTCTCTTCTTTGAATAGTAGTTCATTCCTAGGTTCCTTTTGTATTTTCTCTTGACACTTTACCAGCTTTTTCATGCGTTCATCTTCCTGTTTCTCCACTTTTGCAAACTTGTCTTAATTTAACTTTATCAACACCTTTTTAAGTTTGTTTAATTTTTCCACCACTTTAAATATGTTTGTCCCCTTTATAGGTTGTCTCCAGCTACCCTCCACTCTTGTCATGTAGGAATTATCCTTGCTCCACATGTGTGTAGTATCTGAATATCCTCATCTTAGGTGTGTCAGTTCCCTCCCATTTAATCATTACAAGACTATGATCATATACTCCTGCTGGCATATAATAAACCTCAGATGCTGGCAACCTATTCACCCAGTCAATATTGGTGATCACCTTGTCAATCTTGCTTAGTACTCTATCTTGTCCATCTTGTTTATTGCTCCATGTATAAAAACACCCCGATGATTTCAATTCTTTTAGTCCACGTTGCTCAACATACTCCTTAAACTCCTTTATTTCTGCATAAGCCACCTTACTTCCCACTCTATCCTCTTGATTGAGTATAAAGTTAAAATCTCTCATAATTGTCCATGTCTCTACCATTTGATTAGCTATCATCCTTATGTCTCTCCATAAGTCAGACCTTAGTGTTGGATTATTGAATCCATATACCATTATCATATTAATCACCTTACCTGTACTACTATGAGTAATCATACTATGTCTAAGTTGTTCTGTCACCATTTTCACTTTTATAGCGAAGATCTGAGGCTTCCACAATAGCCAAATTCTACCTGCATTATGTTTAGAGTAATTTGTAGTATACGAACACCTTGTGCAAAGATTAAGAGTAGCTTGATTTGCCTTAGCTCTCTTAATTTTTATTTCCAAAAGCCCAAACAGTCCAACCTGTTGTCTTTGAAGGAACATGTTCACTTCCTTCTGCTTGGTTGTCCTGTTTAGGCCCATATTGTTCCAAAAATCAATACTATCTATTAGGGGGGTGGGGGTTTGGTCCCCCATCATTCCCTGATTTATTACCATTTTCTTGTGATTCCATCTGCTTTTCATTAGATTGTTTCTCACCTTCAATCCTTTCATTATTCCTCTTATTCGGTTGTGTTACTGCAGCATGAGTGTTTTGATTGTTTCCTCGACCCTTCCATGCTTTTTCCCTTGTACCACTTGCCATGCTTCCTCCACTTTTTTGTTATTTTCTGCCTGATTCTTAGTTCCCTGTGTCTCTTGTTGCTTGTCTTTGGTACTACCATTTTCAGTTGGAGTTATGTTACTTGCTTCAATGTTTTGTTATTGTTCATCTGGTTCTTCCCTCTCTTTGTAGCTATTTGTATTCCTCATATTGCCTGATTCCTTGTTAATTTCCTTTACCACTTTGGTCTGCCTTAATTGCATCCTATATTCTCTGATATCATGTCCAAAGTTGCCACATGATTTACAAAATACTGGTTTCCATTCATATCTAACCTCTTTATCAATGATCACTCCACATTCATTCTCAAACATCACCATATCTCGATACATCTGGTTTGGTTCTACTTCAACCAGAATTCTTGCATATTGCAACCTCTCCTTTTGTGTTGTTGTTCTGTCCGCTTTCAGAGGATTACCAATCATTCCTGCTATTTTTGTTAGAGTATTTTGTCCCCAATATTTGATATCCAGGTTCATCAATCTAATCCATACAGGAATTTTATCAACTACCTGCTTATCAAGTCTAATAACATGTCTCCATGGTTTAACCACAATTGGTTTTTTGTCGAATATTCTAATTCCTTCCTCCACCACCTTCTCCTTATTCTCCATTGAGTGGAATCTTACTATGAATATACCCCTGATTACCTGAGCTATTTTATCTATTCCCAGTGCTCCCCCAACTCTTTTGAAGTAGCCCTCCATAACTGTTTGTGGTGGATTTGAACCCAGCACGTAACAAATTACAGCAGATCTCCAGTAGATTATCTCATCTTTTATGTCTCCCATTGTATTTTTCACATTTTCCCTCGATTGCTCCCCTTCCTTTCTGGTTAGGTTATACCTTTCACTCCGTTCTCCTTTCCTTACAATTCTACTCCAATTTTCCCCTTCTGTCTGTGCCTTTGCATGGCTTTGTTTTCCTACTAATTCAGATTCACTTTCCTCTTCAACCCATTATTTAAGGTTAATAAATATGGAGCACTTTATATTCTATTAAATATTATATCCCATAAGAGAATTCCAAATATTTCTAGATAATATTTTTTTAAAAATTCATATAAAATCTTAAAAGTATATATAAAAATTATATATTTATATGTCGGTTTGGTTCGGATTTTTTTACTCAATACCAAACCAAATCAAACCAAACCTAGTCGAGTTTTTTTTAATCGATTTGGCTTGACTTTTCGGTTTGGTACGGTTTTTTCGGTTCAGTTTATACACCCATAATTGGAGATAATATACGTTTTGCAAAATGTAAGTGCATAGTTGAAACTTCGGGATAAATTGAGGAGATATTTATGTGTTATCTCTAATTTTTCGAAAGCATTTCTTTAGGATTCGTTTGTCCATAAAAAAAATTCTTTTTTTCGAAATGTGTTAATCCATAAATTTTTGAAAAATTTTCTAAAATGAGTTTTTGAAAATTCAAAATTTAGAAGAAAAAAACATTTTTCTCCATCCACTAACAGAATTACAATATTTTTTCTAGTGAAATACATGTCCAAGTGTATTTCAAATTTTAAATATTATATTTTTTCAAAAATTATAATTTTTATGTACAAACGCCTACTTAGAAAAAGTGTAGCCGTTTTTCTCTTTATCTACCTAGAAGAATTGAAATTTGAGGAAATATCACACTACTAGAAATTGGGCAAAAACCGACCATTGTCGACCGATCAATTTTGGTCGGTCAAAAAACCGGCCAAAAAAAGATCAAAGTTGGTCGGTTTTTAAAAATATTTTATTTTAATTTTTTTTTTTTACGAAATCAACCAACTTTGGTCAGTTTTCTTTGGCGCAAAAATGCGAAAAACTATTTTTGAGTCCCGCGAAATTTATTTTTCAAGAAGCCGACCAACTTTGGTCGATTTTTTTATTTAAAATAAATTAAATTTAATATTAAAAAACCGACCGAAATCGGTCGATTAATTTGGTTGGCCATTTTAAAAAACCGACCAACTTTGGTTGGTAATTTTATTTTTTAATAAAATCGACCTACTTTGGTCGGTTATTTTCGTGCGAAAATACAATTAAAGAGTATAAATGAAATAAAAGGCAGTCTTAAAACAAAATGCACCAATGGTCTAGTGGTAGAATAGTATCCTTCCACAGTACATACCCTGGTTCGATTCCTAAATGGTGTATTTTTTAATTATATAATTAAAATACCGATCAATATTGGTCGGTTTTTTCGGCAATTTATTTTTGAATTTAACTGACCGACCACTTTGGTCGGTATACCCTTCCGACCTTCAAAATACCGTCCATACGTAAATGGTCGCGTTTTGGACGGTTATTGGCCATTACCGACCAACTTTGTTTGATTTTTTTGGATGATTTTGCCCGGATTTCTAGTAGTGTGAGTAGTACATATATTAAACTTAATTGGTCAAACATGAAGAAGGATGATTGTATGTGAGTGGTGATATATTTAATAAAGAGTATGAAGTTACACTAGTAAACTCAGTCATAGTTTTTGGGCATTCACATGCAATAACTTTTTAATAGCATATCATTGTTTGTAGGGCGGAGTCACAATGTTGTTTGCAGGTTCGGATGAATCCACTAGTTTTTATTCAAATCTTGTATTTATGTTAAGAAATTCAATAAATATGTACAAATCATTAATTTAAAACCCAGTAACTTAAAAGGATTATAATCTTGAACCCATAAGGTTCAAATCCTAGTTCCGCATATGATTGTTTGTTATGCAAGAACGATTACAACACCTTAAAATTACACCCACAAAAAGAAAATATTTTTTTTCCTTCAAGCTTAGGTCTTGGACTGTGTCCTTTAAATGGATGGGTAGCAATAGCAACAGGTTGCAATTATAGACGAATTTAGGATTTAAATTTTATAAGTTCAACTTTTATTGTTTATCGTATTTAGCCCATCATATTTTTAAAATTATGAGTTCATATTTACTATTTTCATAATTTTGATGGACACAAATTTATACTCTGTATCAGAAGTGCTAGGTTCAGTTGAATCAAGCTCTCCTATGTTGTATCCACCCTGGCTGCAAAACAAATTAATGAAATTGAAAATCAAGCACTTAAGGATGTAACCTAGCGGTTAATGAAGTATCGAGATTTCAGTTCAAATCTCAACAAATCATTTCAATTATTTGTGGACAGAGTTATTTGATATTTATGTTGGAGGTGAAAAATAGTAGGTATATCGTGAAATTAGTTGAGAGATGTGCAAACTGATCGGACACCATATTTATAAAAAAATTGAAAGGTAATTAAAAAGAAAAAACTAATAAATAAATAAAATGCATAAGGAGAGAGACTGCATTAGGTGTATCCCTAAGCGAGGACACTAACCCTTGTCTTACGGGTCTTGGGGTAATTTTATTCTTAACATTTAGGGACAGATTGGAAGAAAAATCTTGATTCCTAAGGAATTTTCACTCTCTCTCTCTCCCTTTGTGCGTATCTAATAATTTCTTATTTAATTCTTTCTCTCTCTCTCTCTCAAATGCATGAACAACAGATTTGACTGAATTTATTATTATTATTTTTTAGGTTTTTTATTCGGTGTCTGGTATCCGTATTGAGATTCGACTAAATTCGAATTTATGCTTATAAATTTCATATTACGGGTAAAACGCTCTCTAATAAAGGAGATTATAAATATAGAATTCGAAATCGAGACCTCTAGTTAAGGATGAAAGAGTAATTACTCAATCACTCCACCACAATCCTTGTCGGTAAGTATTGTTTCAAGTGAGAGTGAAAACTTCATTTTAAAAAATCCTTTTTCTCAATTCTTTATTTTTTTTTCTTTTTTTAGCAGAGGAATACAAAAAGTATATCATTCTTTCACTTGTCTTAGAATCTCAGTTTCGTTCTTTGTCCTTTGTATGATAATGCTTATATAAATACTATCTCGTATCAAGCTAGACAATGGCTAAATATAGACTCATCGATCGAATGTAAGGTACAAAAATACTAATGAAGTTTTTTTGATTGAATTTGAAAACTGGTGGAAGAAACAAATTTTACTTTCTCTTGAAAATTTCCCAAATCTATCTTCTTATTTTTGTTTACTAGAATATGATTTTTGGAATTTATTGACCACCTTTCGGAATAAAGAACAATAACAAAACAAGTGTAATTCCAAGAGTGGATCTGGGAAGGGTAGTGAGTACGGAGACTTTATTCCTACGTTGAGAAAATAGAGAGATTGTTCTCGATAAACCCTTGACACAAGAAAAGATGCAAAAAGAAATGGTAGCATTCGATAGTAACATCAACAAAATAACAAGAAAACAAAAGTGAAAGAAACAACATGCAATAATAGAAAATCTTGAAAAATAAAGAAACCAAACTAAAAACATTTCCAAGAGGGGGGAAAAAAAGGAAGCAAAATGAAACACTTCAGTACCTTACAATAATATTAAATTGAAGCAAACTGGAACCTTAGTTTCTTTATTTTTGTTCAATGTATTAGATATTTGATTTATGATTCCCATTTGATTTATTTTTTTTGGTCATTCCAATTTGATCAACTTGACATTTAACCGCACTTTGGTTCTAGGCTAATTTCATAGATGCCTCTTCCAAAGATGATTACTTACACCTTGTTTGGACGGTTACCAATCGTTTTATAATGTATTGTATTGTGTTGTATTGTATTGTATTGTATTGTATTGTATTGTATTGTATTGTATTGTATTGTATCGTTTTATAATTAAATACAATGTTTGGATAGATTGTATTGTTTGCGATTGTTAAATAATATTTTGCTGTTTGATTTGACTGTACCGTATTGTACTGTAACTGATAAGTTTACTAAAATACCCTCAATTGTTTAAATATTAAATTTATTATGCATAAAAATAATTTAAGAAAACCCCTTTCTACTAATTTATCACCAAATATGTCTTATAAATAGATTAAGCAATTAAATTCATGCAAATTCTAACAAAATTAGCAATTTTACGTTGGAGTTGGAAGCGTAAGAAGTTCTTGAAAAAAGGGACGAAGACAAAGTATGTTATAGGTTGGAGATTTTGAGTTAAAATAAAAAAAAGGTAAACGGTAAAAATAGAATTATGAAATAATAAGTTAGGACATAACTAGAAAGAAAAATAGAAAACAATCTCACCACATCAAATCAGTTGTTTCAAAAAATAAGACTTTTTATTGTTCCGGAACAATTGATTTAACAATACAATACAATCAATTTTAATAAAATAATCAAAACAAACATTATTTTGAGATAATAATACAATACGATACAACTAGTAACAACCATCCAAACAGCAGTTAGTTAGATATATATCTAGTCGAAAGTGTACTTTTTCACTATGCATGAGAATTATAATGTTTTCAATTGTTAAATCCATTCATTACCAAATTAGCTGAATTAGGTCATGATTGTCTAATTAATTAGTTAATTCGATGCACACCAACTAGATGTGGCACGTAGTCACATATAGGTGGTCCAATGAATGTGACTATGCACCCATTAGAAAAATATGAAATTAAATCCTTAAACCTCATTATAAATACAAGATAAGAGATATCGATCTGTAAACTCTCATTCAATTCCCAAGTATTTGAAAAAATGTTTTTGCACATTTTCACCTTCTCCTTTTAATATTTCAGACTTTCAGTTAGGTAATATATGTTTTATGTGATTGATATCTGCAATTTGTTTTCCAATTGTATGAGCATATGAAGCTCTGCAGTAGTTTAAGACAAAGAATATTTATTCATAGTTGGTGTTTATATCAAATTAAGTTAATTTAACAATTAAAATTAAAGTGAGAAACACATCACATAACGATAGTTAAATGAAACAATGTATGTGCAAAATATATCTTTTTTTCTGGGCTTGGTGTTAATATCATGGGCAAACAAGACTACTAACACTTATGAGTGTGATGGGATAAATAGAATTTTCATATTCCTAATTAGAAGTCTCGAGTCCGAGCTTTAGCATCGCTTTCCCTTTAATAAGCTATACTTGACGTGAATCCACATGGATACCTGATATTTCGGCCAGTTATTTTATAAAATTTACACCACACCGATTTTTCGGTTATTCTATTATGTATAACCAAAGTTAGACTTTTCGAAACCGTCTCAATCATGTCGGTTTCTCTTCGGTATCGGTACGATTTGGTTAATTTTCGGTATTTTCTTAATGTCATATAAAAATCGCTAATAGAAGTAGAATAAAATAACATACGTACTTTTATAGAACTTAGCAATATTCTATCACTACTAGAAATTCGGCAAAAACCGACCAAGGTCGACCGACCAACTTTGGTCGATAAAAAAATCGACCAAAAAACCGACCAAAGTTGGTCGGTTTTTCAAAATATTTTTTTTTTTCGAAACCGACCAACTTTGGTCGGTTTTCTTTGACGCAAAAATGCGGAAAATTATTTTTGAGTCCCGCAAAATTTATGTTTCAAGAAACCGACCAACTTTGGTCGGTTTTTCAATTAAAATAAATAAAAATTAATATTAAAAAAACCGACCAAAATTGGTCGGTTAATTCGGCCGGTCATTTAAAAAAACCGACCAACTTTGGTCGGTAATTTTACTTTTTAATAAAACCGACCAACTTTGGTCGGTTATTTTCGTGCGAAAATACAATTAAAGAGTATAAATCAAATAAAAGACAGTCTTAAAATAAAATGTACAAATGGTCTAGTGGTAGAATAGTATCCTGCCACAGTATAGACCCCGGTTCGATTCCCAGATGGTGAATTTTTTTTTACATAATTAAAATACCGACCAACTTTGGTCGGTTTTTTTTGTAATATTTTTTTTTTGAATTTAATTGACCGACCAAAGTTGGTCGGTAATTTTCGACCAACTATTCCTTTCCGACCACAAAAATACCGTCCACACGTAAATGGTCGCATTTTGGTCGGTTTTTGGCCATTACCGACCAATGTTGGTCGGTTTTTTTGGTCGATTTTTACCGAATTTCTAGTAGTGTATAGATATTTTTACTATTTAAAGGATGATGAATTAAGAAAACATGAAAGATGGCTAGAGTATAAGTCCATCAACTATTCTACAACATCGTAAACGAAACTAACAAAAGACAAAAAAAATATAAATCACACGAGTAAAAAGATATTAATCAAGCGGGGCCTCAAGAATAAAGTCAATACAAGATTAAATATTCAAAAAGATAAATCTAAATTACACGAAAGAAACATATTCAATACTTTCTTTTTCACATGTAAATTTATTCGGCACGGTTTATTATTTTTTCGGTTTATTTACGTAAAATAAAAAACCTACCTTAATTATCGTTACATTTATAAATTTATATAAAACACTACAATTTTATTACAAGAAACCTAAAAATCGATTTGGTCTGGTACAGTTCGGTTGGTTTAGTTGTTTTTATACCGAATAAAAAATCAAAAAATAAAGGGGAGAGTTTGGGGGGGGAGGGGGGGGTGTGATGACCCAAAAATGTCATCTTTAATTTAAACGTTCATTTCTATGTTCCATGAAGATGTTGAGAGCTTACCTGCTATGAGTTATGTATCACCTGAATAGTTGATATTAATGACGTTCCTTTTCTAGTAATACATTGCTTATGATGCCACTGTCAGTATTATTTTCATGTTGTGTTACATTGATTGGACTATGTATGTGATGTTAGGATTGGTTTCTGAGATTCTCTGGCAGGTGGATAGGCAAAGTTACAAAGGAAACTCTAGCGAAAATTTTGAAAATTTTGGGAGTTAGTAAAAATTCGGGAAATTGAAATGGGTAAAAGAAGAGATAAGTTATGTTATGTACTTGAGGACGAACTCTACTTCTCATTTAAGGACTATTAATATTATGGATACCAATTGGATATGATAACAAGTGTACGGGGCATGTTATAAGTGATGTGAGGTCTAAGGAAAGACCTAAGTCTAAGTCAAGTAGGAAAATTTCATAATAGACTAAAGTTTCAAATGGATACGCACAAGACCAAATTTTGAACGAGCATATATATATCTGTATATAAAGAATTATGTGATGATCTACCTATCAAATTAAAGGTCTTCGAGTCTAGTTTCTAACTCTTCAAACCGTTCGTCATTTGGACACTCCTACAGGAAGTTATGACTAAATTATCAAAGATTGAAAATATACGATTTTGCGACCTATTCTGCGATCGCAGAAAAGTTATGCGATCGCGAAACTGCTTCTGCGATCGCAAACTGGTGGCAGAATAGACCAGAACAGTCCAGTTCTGGATAGCAATTTTTGTAACCATTGTGCGGCCCGCATACCGATTCTGCAGTCCATTATGCGACCGCATACCCGATTTCGGAGGGTTAATTTTTCTATTTTCATAACTCGATCCCATTTTGATAAATAGGCTTTGGGGCTTATTTTGGGGCAATTATCTGATGATTTTAGAGAGAATTTAGAGTGTTTTAGAGAGAGGAAGAAGCTCAAGTGCTTTGTTCATCAAAAATCTTGTTCAAGCTTTGAAATCCAATAAGGAATTATCACAAGATCTTCACCCAAGAGGTAAGGTTCTAACCCCTATTCTTCAATTTCGAGTTTGGGTAAAGATGGGTGATTGTGAGTGTGATTCTTGCATGTGAGAGTATTAGTTATACATGCTTTTACCAATAAGGTTATGGGAAGATTGTTGAGTTCAAATGGGTAAAGATTAGATTGGAAATGGTAGAAATCTTCAAACAAAACTTTAATTGAGGATTTTAAAGCCAATCCGATGTCGGAATTCGATAATGTTTGTATGGTTGAACTCGTATCTGAACGGGTGTTCAGATTTCGCGAGTTTTTCCGGGATTTGAGATGTGGGTACCATTGTTATTTTTAAAATTAATTTTGGATTTTTATCTGAAAAATTTATAAATTCATATGGAATTAATTCCTACGTTTTGTATTGAGTGTATTGAATTCTTTATGACTAGATTTGAGGATTTTGTACATGAATTCGTGAGGTAAGGGTTTATTAGATTCTTGAATTTGGTTGCAAAGCGAGGTAAGTATCGTGGTTAACCTTGACTTGAGGGAGTAGGACTTATTTGTCTATTTGCTACATGATTTAATATGCGGGTACAATATATATGTGAGGTGACGAGTACTTATGTGTTATTTACTATGAATAATTGCCTATTTAATTAAGATATTCTTTTTTAAGTTTATTATTGATTATTTGATCATTATTCGTGAAATTATTATTCATTTAATTATAGTTGAATATTTTGGAATGTGAAGTCGGTATTCTGGTATTGAATTGATTGATAAGTGCATATCCTCGCATTTAAATACTCTTCCAAATTTATATTATTATTTTCATGGTAAGGAAGAGTGTAAAAGCACGAAGGGTGATGCCGTACAATTTTTATTATTTATAATATTATTGTCATGGTAAGAAAGAGTGTAAAAGCACGAAGGGTGTTGCCGTGCCATTTGTGAGGGTAAAAGCACGAAGGGTGTTGCCGTACCATTTGTGAGTGTAAAAGCACGAAGGGTGATGCCGTGTCATTTTCAGAAAGTGTAAAAGCACGAAGGGTGATTCCGTGCTAAATGAGAGTAAAAGCACGAAGGATGGTGCCATGCCATTTTCATATTATCAATTGCTCATTTTATTGTTGATTAATTAAATGGTTGCTAAGTGATACTTCTCGTGCTGAAATTATTATATCGTTTCCCTTCGCATGTCCCCTCCCAATTTATAAATTATTATTTATTATATTATTGTTACTTTGTATTTGTATATACTTGTACGGGTGGTTTACGTATGTGTCTTGTCATAGTCTCGTCACTACTTCGTCGAGGTTAGGCTCGATACTTACCAGTACATGTGGTAGGTTGTACTGATACTACACTCTGCACTTTTGTGCATATTTTGGAGTTGGTCACAGCGGCGTACAATAGACTTGCTCGGATTCAACTACCCAGAGGAGACTTGAGGTATAACTGCACATCGTCCGTAGTTCTGAAGTCCCCTTCTATGTTAGCTTAGCTGTGTCTTATCTTTCAAACAGCTTGAATTTTATTCAGACCTTTATTTGTATTATCCGAGTAGCTCGTGCACTTGTGATACCGGATTCGGGGATATATTTTTTAATTCGGTATTTATGGTCTTTTGTACTTTAATTTAGTAATTTGACTTCTATTTAATTAAACTTGCTTAGAAATAGTCAAGATTATTTTAACGTTGGCTTGCCTAGCAAGTGAAATGTTATGCACCATCATGATCCTGAAGGTGGGAATTTTGGGTCGTGACAGTTGGTATCAAAGCACTAGGTTACATAGGTCTCACGAGGTACAAGCAAGCTTAGTAGAGTCTGAAGGATCGGTACGGAGATGTCTGTACTTATCTTTCAGAGGCTATAAAGTTTAGGAACAATATCACTTCTTTCTTATTCTGTCATGTGATCTTATTCTATCATCGATAATTGAACCATTTTATTCTTATTCTCTTGAAGATGGTGAGAACACGTAATACATCTACCGAAAGACAGGGACCAGAGCCCACGGTGGCAACTATGACCAGGGGTAGAGGTCGAGGCCGAGGTCGTGCTAGAGGCCGAGGCAAAAGCAGAGGTAAAGCTCAGTCTAGAGCTCTAGCAGCAACACTTGTTGTAGAACCTCAGATAGATCTTTAGGAGGATGTTCCCATTCAGACTGTACCGGTTGGACCAGTTCAGGTCCCGGAAGGATTTATAGCTACTTAGTGCTTCAGGATGCTCTAGTCCGTTTGGTAAGTCTTATGGAGGGTGTGGCCCAGAATGGTACATTTCCCGTGGCACCAGCCGTTTCACAGGCTGGGGGAGGAGCATAAACTCCCACTATTCCCACTCCGGAGCAAATGGCTCCCCAGAATCAGGCTCCACCATTCCTGCCAGTTGGGGTAGTTCAACCAGTTGTTGCGGCACAGACCGATGATAGGCGCGCCATGTCTTCTGAGGCCTTATTGAGACTAGATAAGTTTACTAAGCTCTTTCCAGTTCACTTCAGTGGAACACCTTCTGAGGACCCACGGGATTATCTTGACCGTTGCCATGAGGTACTGTGGAACATGGGTATAGTTTAGACCAATGGGGTCGAATTTTCTGTATTTCAAATGACTGGTTCCGCCAAGAGGTGGTGGAGAGATTATACATTGACCAGACCAGTTGGATCGCCTGCATTGACCTGGGAGCAGTTTTAACGGCGAATTCTAAAGAAATTCCTCCCTATCACATTGAGAGAGGATTATCACAGGCAATTTGAGCGTCTACAGCAGGGCAGTATGACTGTTACTCATTATGAGTCCCGTTTTGTGGATTTAGCCCGTTATGCTCTCCTTTTACTACCTACTAAGGGAGAGAGAGTGCGGAGGTTTATTGAGGGACTTACTTACCCTATTAGGCTTCAGATGGCTAAGGAGACCGAAAGTGAGATTTCTTTTCAGGCGGCTGCTAATGTTGCTTTGAGGATCGAGATAGTTCTTGCACAGGAGAAAGGGCAGGGGTCTGATAAGAGGCCTCGTCAGTTTGGTGGGTTCAGTGGTGCCTCGTCTGTAGGCAGGGCTAATTTTGGTAGGGGTCATCCTCCCAGGCCATTTCATTCAGCACTCCAGGCATCCTACAGTGCACCACCAGCTCCTATCAGTGCACCTCCGATCCAGAGTTTTCAAGGTGGTTACTCAGGTCGACAAGGACAATTTCAGGGTCAGCAGTCATAACAGCCGAGGTCTTGTTATACTTGTGGTGATCCGAGACACATTGCTAGATTCTGCCCCAGGTCTCAGGGCAGCATGCAACAACAGGGCTCTCGTGTTATGATTCCAGCACCGGTTGCTTCACCGCCTGCTCAGCCAGCTAGAGGTAGGGGCCAGGCAGCTAGAGGTGGAGGTCAGACCATTAGAGGTGGAGGTCAGGCCGTTAGAGGTAGAGGCCGTCCCAGTGACGCAGTTCAGAGTGGTGGGGCCCACCCCCAATTTTATGCTTTTCCAGCTAGGCCTGAGGCCGAGTCATCTGATGTTGTGATCACAAGTATTATTCCAGTTTGCCATAGAGATACTTCAGTTCTATTTGATCTAGGATCTACTTATTCTTATGTGTCCTCTTATTTTGCTTTGTATTTGGTTGTGCCTCGTGATTCTCTGAGTGCTTCTATGTGTGTATCTACACCGGTGGGAGACTATTGTAGTAGACCATGTCTATCGTTTATGTGTGGTTACTATTGGTAGTCTTGAGACTATTGTGACTCTTTTACTTCTTGATATGGTAGATTTTGATATCATTTTAGGTATGGATTGACTGCCACCTTATTATGCTATATTGGATTATCATGCCAAGACGGTGACCCTAGCCATGCCGGGGTTACCTTGGTTAGAGTGGAAAAGAACTCCTGGTCATTCTACCAGCAAGGTTATTTCTTATATGAAGGCTCGACGTATGGTCGAGAAAGGGTGTCTAGCCTATTCGGCTTATATTCGCGATCCCAGTGCGAATGTTCCTTCTATGGACTCAGTACGAGTAGTTCGTGAATTTTCAGAAGTATTTCCTGCAGATTTTTAGGGGATGCCACCCGACAGAGATATTGACTTCTTATTGATTTAGCTCCCGGCACTAAACCCATTTCTATCCTATCATACCGTATGGCCCCGCCGGAGTTGAAAGAATTGAAGGAGCAGTTACAGGACTTGCTTGATCAGGGATTCATTAGACCCAATGTCTCATCCTGGGGTGCACCTGTGTTATTTGTAAAGAAGAAAGATGGTTCAACGAGAATATGTATAGATTATCGGCAGTTGAACAAGGCTACTATCAAGAACAAGTAAACACTGCCAAGAATTGATGACTTATTCGATCAGCTTCAGGGTGACAAGGTGTTTTCAAAGATCGACTTGAGATCTGGTTACCATCAGTTGAAGATTAGGGCATCTGATGTCCCTAAGACAGCTTTTCAGACTCTGTATGGGCATTACGAATTCCTAGTGATGTCATTTGGGTTGACAAATGCCCCAGTAGCATTTATGAATTTTATGAATCGAGTGTTCAAGCCTTATTTGGATTCGTTTGTGGTCGTATTCATTGATGATATCTTAATTTACTCCAGCAGTCGAGAGGAGCATGAGAATCATCCCCGGAGTGTGCTTCAGACTTTGAAGAATAATTAGTCATATGCTAAATTTTCACAATGCGAGTTTTGATTAAACTCAGTTGCCTTTTGGGGGCATGTTGTATCGGTAGAAGGCATAAAGATGGATCCTAATAAGATTGAGGATGTTCAGAATTGGCCTAGACCTACTTCAGTTATAGAGATTCGGAGTTTCCTAGGTTTGGCAGGTTATTATCGTCGATTCGTAGAGGGCTTTTCATCTATAGCAAGCCCATTGACGAGACTGACCCAGAAAGGTATCCCATTCAGATGGTCAGACGAGTGTGAGTTGAACTTTTAGAAGCTCAAGACTTCTTTGACTACGGCGCCAGTGTTGGTATTATCCACAGGTTCAGGATCTTATACGGTGTATTATGATGCATCTCGCGTTGGGCTTGGTGTAGTATTGATGCAAGATGGTTGGGTGATTGCATATGCGTCGCGACAATTGAAAGTTCACGAGAAGAATTATCATGTTCATGACTTAGAATTGGCAGTCATTGTTCACGCGCAGAAGATTTGGAGGCATTACCTCTACGGTGTCTCGTGTGAGGTATTTACTGATCATCGTAGCCTTCAGTATCTGTTCAAACAAAAATATCTCAATTTGAGGCAGAGAAGATGGTTGGAGTTATTGAAAGACTATGATATCACTATTTTGTATCACCTCGAAAAAGCTAATGTGATGGCCGATGCTTTGAGTAGAAAGGTTGTGAGTATGAGCATGCTTGCTTATATTCCGATTGGTGAGAGACTGTTAGTTGTAGATGTCCAAACTTTGGCTAATCAGTTCATGAGGTTAGATGTTCCAGAGCCAAGTCGGGTTTTAGCTTGCACAGTCGCTCGGTCTTCTTTATATGAGCGCATGAGAGGGCGGCAGTATGATGATCCTCATTTACTTGACCTCAAGGACATAGTGCGACACGGTGATGCCAAACAGGTTGTTATGGGGGAAGATAGAGTACTGCAAATGCAGGGTCGTATTTGTGTGCCTAATGTGGATGGGCTTCGTGAATCAATCTAGGAAGAGGCCCATAGTTCCAGGTATTATATTCATCCAGGTGCCGCCAAAATGTATCAAGAATTGTGGAAACATTATTGGCGGAGGAGAATGAAGAAGGATATAGTTGCATATGTAGCTTGGTGTCTGAATTGTCAGAAAGTTAAGTACGAGCATCAGAGACTTGATGGTTTTCTTCAAAAGTTAGAAATTCCTGAGTGGAAGTGGGAGCACATCACTGTGGACTTTGTTGTTAGGCTCCCACGGACTCAGAGAAAGTTCTACGCAATATGGGTCATTGTGGACAGGTTGACCAAGTCAGCACATTTTATTCCAGTAGCAATTACCTATTCTTCAGAGTGGTTAGCGGAGATTTACATCCGCGAGATTGTACGCCTTCATGGTGTGCCCGTGTCTATCATTTCAGATCAAGGTACGCAGTTCACCTTGTACTTCTGGATGGTTGTACAACATGAGTTAGGCACGTGGGTTGAGTTGAGTATAACGTTTCATCCACAGACAGACGGACATTCAGAACGCACCATTCAAATATTAGAAGATATGCTTCGCGCTTGTGTCATAGACTTTGGAGGTTCTTGGGATCAGTTCTTGCCACTTGCGGAGTTTGCTTATAATAATAGCTACCAGTCGAGCATTAAGATGGCTCCATATGAGGCATTATACGGAAGGTGATGCCGTTCGCCAGTTGGATGGTTTGAACCGGGAGAGGCTCGGTTGTTAGGTACCGATTTGGTACAGGATGCCTTTGATAAGGTTAAAGTTATTCAAGATCGACTTCGCACAATTAGGCAAAAGAGTTATGCCGACCGTAAAGTTCATGATATTGAATTCATGGTTAGAGAAAGAGTATTGTTTCAGGTTTCACCTATGAAAGGTGTAATGAGGTTCGGAAAGAAGGGCAAGTTGAGCCCTAGGTATATAGGACCCTTCGAAATTCTTGAAAGGGTGGGAGAAGTAGCCTACATGCTTGCATTACCACCTAGTTTATCAACGGTTCATCCGGTGTTCCATGTGTCTATGCACCAAAAATATCATAGTGATCCGTCCCATGTGTTAGATTTCAGCTCAGTCCAATTGGACAAGGATTTGACTTATGAGGAGGAGCCGGTAGCTATTCTAGCCCGGCAGGTCCAATAGTTGAGGTCTAAGAGTTACCCTTCAGTTCGGGTTCAATGGAGAGGTCAGCTGATGGAGGCAGCTACCTGGGAGTCTAAGTCGGACATACAGAGCAAATATCCACATCTCTTAACCAGCTCAGGTACTTTTCTAATTTCGTTCGAGGACGAACGTTTGTTTTAGAGGTGGAGATTGGGATGACCCAAAAATGTCATCTTTAATTTAAACATTCATTTCTGTGTTCCATGAAGATGTTGAGAGCTTACCTGCTATGAGTTATGTATCACCTGAATAGTTGATGTTAATGGCGTTCCTTTTCTAGTAATATATTGCTTATGATGCCACTGTTAGTATTGTTTTCATGTTGTGTTACATTGATTGGACTATGTTTGTGATGTTAGGATTGGTTTCTGGGATTCTCTGGCAGGTGGATAGGCCCGGTTATAAAGGAAACTCTGGCGAAATTTTGGAAAATTTTGGGGGTTAGTAAAAATTCGGAAAATTGAAATGGGTGAAAAAAGAGATAAGTTATGTTATGTGTTTGGGGGCGGACTCTACTTCTCATTTGAGGACTATTAATATTATGGATACCAATTGGATATGATAACAAGCGTACAAAGTATATTATAAGTGATGTGAGGTCTAAGGAGAGCCTAAGTCTAAGTCAAGTAGGAAACTTTCATAATAGACTAAAGTTTCAAATGGGTACGCACAAGAATAAATTTTGAACGAGCATATATACTTGTATATAAAGAATTATGTGATGATCTATCTATCAAATAAAAGGTCTTCGAGTCTAGTTTCTAACTCTTTAAATTGTTCGTCATTTGGACACACCTACAAGAAGTTATGACCAAATTATCAAAGACTGAAAAAATACGATTTTGCGACCAATTCTGCGATCGCAGAAAAGTTATACGATCGCGAAACTGCTTTTGCGACCGCAAACTGGTCGCAGAATGGACCCGAACAACCCAGTTTTAGGGACCAATTTTTGTGACCATTGTGCGGCCCGCATACCCATTCTGCGGTCCATTATGCGATCGCAGACCCGATTTCGGAGGGTTAATTTTCCTATAAAAAAGATTTCATAACCCGATCCCATTTTGATAAATAGGCTTTGGGGCTTATTTTGGGGCAATTATCTGATAATTTTAGAGAGAAGTTAGAGTATTTTAGAGAGAGGAAGAATCTCAAGTACTTTGTTCATCAAAAATCTTGTTCAAGCCTTGAAATCCAATAAGGAATTATCACAAGATCTTCACCCAAGAGGTAAGGTTCTAACCCCTATTCTTCAATTTCGAGTTTGGGTAAAGATGGGTGATTGTGAGTGTGATTCTTGCATGTGAGAGTATTAGTTATACATACTTTTACTAATAAGGTTATGGGAAGATTGTTGAGTTCAAATGGGTAAAGATTGGATTGAAAATGGTAGAAATCTTCAAACAAAACTTTAATTGAGGATTTTAAAGCCAATCCGATGTCGGAATTCGATAATGTTTGTATGGTTGAACTCGTATCGGAACGAGTGTTCAGATTTTACGGTTTTTTTGGGATTCGAGATGTGGGTCCCACTGTTATTTTTAAAATAAATTTTGGATTTTTATCCGGAAATTTTATAGATTCATATGGAATTAATTCCTACAGTTTATATTGAATATATTGAATTGTTTATGACTAGATCTAAGGATTTTGGGCACGAATTCGCGAGGCAAGGATTTATTGGATTCTTGAATTTGGTTGCAAAGCGAGGTAAGTGTCGTGGTTAACCTTGACCTGAGGGAGTAGGACTTATTTATCTATTTGCTACGTGATTTAATGTGCGGGTACAATGTATATGTGAGGTGACGAGTACTTATGCGTTGTGGTTGAGTCAAAGCATGTAGGTGGAATTTGTTTACTATGAATAATTGCCTATTTAATTAAGATATTCTTGTTTAAGTTTATTCTTGATTATTTGATCACTATTCATGAAATTATTATTCATTTAATTATTGTTGAATATTTTGGAAGGTGAAGTCGGTATTCTGGTATTGAATTAATTGATAAGTGCATATCCTCGCATTTAAATACTCTTCCAAATTTATCTTATTATTTTCATGGTAAGGAAGAGTGTAAAAGCACGAAGTGTGATGCCGTACCATTTTTATTATTTAAAATATCATTGTCATGGTAAGGAAGAATGTAAAAGCACGAAGGGTGTTGCCATGCTATTTGTGAGTGTAAAAGCACGAAGGGTGTTGTCTTGTCATTTGTGAGTGTAAAAGCACAAAGGTTGATGCCGTGTCATTTTCAGAAAGTGTAAAAGCACGAAGGGTGATGCCGTGCCAAATGAGAGTAAAAACACAAAGGGTGGTGCCGTGCCATTTTCATATTATTAATTGCTCATTTTATTGTTGATAAATTAAATGGATGCTAAGTGATACTTCTCCTGCTGAAATTATTATATCGTTCCCCATTGCATGTCCCCTCCCAATTTATAAATTATTATTTATTGTATTATTATTACTTTGTATTTGTATATACTTGTACAAGTGGTTTACGCACGTGTCTTGTCATAGTCTCGTCACTACTTCGTCGAGGTTAGGCTCGGCACTTACCAGTACATGGGGTCGGTTGTACTGATACTACACTCTGCACTTCTTGTGCATATTTTGGAGTTGGTCCCAGTGGTGTACCATAAACTTGCTCGGATTCAACTACCCAAAGGAGACTTGAGGTATAACTGCACATCGTCCGCAGTTCTCAAGTCCCCTTCTATCTTATCTTAGATGTGTGTTATCTTTCAAACAACTTAAATTTTATTTAGACTTTTATTTGTATTATCCTAGTAGCTCGTGCACTTATGACACCAGATTCAGGGATGTATTTTGATAATTCAGTATTTATGGTCTTTCGCACTTTATTTCAGTAATTTGACTTCTATTTAATCAAATTTGCTTAGAAATAGTCAAGATTATTTTAACCTTGGTTTGGTTAGCAAGTGAAATGTTAGGCGCCATCACGATTCTGAAGGTGGAATTTTGGGTCGTGACAAGGGGAGAGGCAGGCGGATCTAGGATTTTTATAACATCGGTGCACCATTAAAAAAAGGTGAATAGAGGAAGTATTAAGTGAGATTTACTCCTTGGTCCTCTAGGTAAATAACTAAATATTCAATCAAGTGCACCGTATAACCTCTACAAATCCGCCCCTGGGTGGGGGAGGATTGGAGGTGTGGAGACAAGGGGGTGATTATTATCTCGAAGGATGTAAAAACTCAACAGTAAAGTTTGACCGTCAAGAAAGGGAATCAAAAGACGGTAAAAAAACACATGGCATTGCCAACCCTATTAGGTTTTATTTCTTGTTTATTAAATACTTTAATTTAATTTTTCTGTTTGTTGTGATCCATTATTAAAAGGCTGCCTATTGTATCCCTACAGTAAAAAAAAATATATTATATTAAATAAATGCGTCTCGGTAATATAATCATAATCATGCCTCAAACTTTGCCTTTGCCTTTCCCTCCATGTGTAAATAGGGTTGAGAGGAAATTATGACTTTTGACCCCTATATCGTTTGACTAACCCTAGTTTCGTTTGAATAGTAATTTCCCATGAATATATAGTATCATATTTTTTCGTGATAAACGGTAAAATTGTCTCTATATAATCAATAGTTCACAAGTTCGAGCCGTAAAAACAGTCATTAATATTTGTATTAGGATAGATTATATATATATATATATATATATATATATATATATATATATATATATATATATATCACGCTCTTTGGGATGCAATCCTTTTTCGAATCTGTATGAACGTGAAATATCTTGTACATTTGGCTGATCTTTATTTCCTCATGACCAAATAGAATGTCTTATATAAGAGAAGATCCATTTTATGATTTATTGCAAATGTTATTCAGTTATATATAATTTTCTTGAAAGAGAATTGGTGAATAAAACATTGAAAAACCTTATAAAGTAATTCCATTTTATTCAAAATTGTAAATTGGCCATACGAAATCATTTTCTTCGAGATTAGTAACTGTTTTTACGACTCAAACTCGTAAGCTATAGATCACACAAAAATATTTTATTGTTGCTCAGTTTCCCTTTAAGAAATAATGTCGAGTTTATATTATCTTATAATTTGCCCTTTTTACAACCACCTTATGAAGATGTTATTTTTCTCCCGTTTTTACGCTGTTTTAAAGGTCGGTTAATTAAATTAAAAATTACGGAATACTAGTCTACTAGGATTAGTATATATTTATTTAGGGGGTGTGCATACGTACAAATGTTAGTAATAAATTATTTACTGTCACTGCAGAATATATTGAAACTGGATTCTATTATTCAAACATCTCTGACTGAGTGTATCCAAGTGTCTTTTCCTTCCTTTTCTTTTGTTTATTGTTTTTTTTTCCTTAGTATATTAATCCACGTGTACCTAATTGCAACATGTTCGAGCATCAAATAATTATAGGAAAAAACTGACACGCTGATATGAGAATTCTTTCAACCCCTTTCCTCTTATATTAATGCTCCGATCATGCGCATTTGCTATTATGGCCTAAAGTCAAAAATATTAAATTTAAAGAGATTAAATGTCTACTAAACAGGCTTACCAAATTGGTATCATTATTCTATCTGCCATTGAAAGAGCTGTAGAATTAGATTCAGCAAAAGTAAAAATTTAAATAACACCCCATGTTCCAACCAAATAAATGAATGAAAATGTTTTAAATCAAATATAAGCTGTAGATTTTCATTTTTCAGGAATCCAAATTTTATCCCTACTTAGTCCAAATCCCAGGTTCATTAATAATCGTCTTATCATATGGTTCAGTAATTTATATGTTGGTCTAAACGACCTGACCTCTTTAAAGTAGGACTATTTGATACCAGGGACGGAGCTAGAGTGCGAGAAACGAGTTCGACCGAATCCAATAGCTTTGTTTCGAATCTTGCATTTGTCTTAAAAAATTCATTTAAAATGTATAAATTATTAATTTGAAACTCACTAACTTAAAACGATTGAAATGACGAACCCATTAGTTTGAAATCCTAGATTCACCTTTATTTGATACATAATATTGCAACTAAGGATGCAGTCTAACAATCAAATAAAATGGATAAATATGTGAAATATGAGTTCAGATCCGAGTAAAATAAGAAAAATACTATTTTTTTCTTTCCCATTTTATGTGACAAAACTTTTATTTTTTGTTTGTCCTAGTAAGAGTGACATCTTTTTATTTAAAAATAATTTAACTTTAAACTTCTCACGTTATACTTAACGATAATTTTTTTTTTTAATAACCACGTAATTAAATATCTATGACGTATCCTCGACACAATTCTCGGTAGGGTTTGTTTTCTTGCTTAAACTCCGGTCAAATACTGTCACATAAATTGAGACAGGAAATAGGTGATTTCTTCCTATTCTGGTGGAGGTAACAATTATCTGATAGATAATTGAGGCGCGCACAAACTGAACGCTAACACTTATTGAAGTCTGATGTACCTGGCTATATACAGTGCGTTCAGATAGGCCATATCTACCCCCATGAGGAATAAAAACCGATGATAGTATGAATAAATGACTTTAAGGTGTATGTGTGTGTACAGTCAATTAATTCTCAGCTGTGTGATGAGTCGTCTTTTTCTCTTCATTCTCTAGGCTCAACTCTGTAAAGTAGTGTGATATATATATATATACACACACACTGTCAATGACCCATGTGAAAACATTAACCCTTTTCTTCCCAACTTGTTTGGTGTATATGGTTATAACCTTAGATCAGAAAAATGGCCCCCTCTTCATATGACCATTCAATATTATGCCATGCAAAATGCAGCAGCATATTCAGATAATAACAGGATTAAAAAAAAAACATCAGCAGCATGTCCTCCACGGACATTCAGCTGACGTGGGTCCGGCTCTATGCAGTGGCCAACGTAAGAAAATTCAATAAGAGACTAATAGGCTATATGAAAGAGTGTTCAAAGTCAATTTTTTGATCAATAATAAGTACTAATATTTTACCTTATAAACAATATAATTTTTTGGTGAAGAATATTCAGTTGACCACCCTCGACATGACATAGTTTCAATTCGCCCATGCCTGCATGCAGAGGCGGAGCTAGCTTATAGTGTGCAGGTTCAGCCGAACACATTTACTTTCGCTTAAACGTGGTATTTATACTAGGAAATTCATTCAACATATATAAATATTTTATTGCGAACACAATAACTAAGAAGAGCTATATGCTCGGTGGTGGGTTCGGTGGTACATTCAGAAACCATAAATGTCAAATTCTGGCGCCTTTGCGGCTCTTCATGCAGCCTAGGATACCACTCAATACTTGTAAATTTAGGTGAGTCAAATGGACTGGAGATGGAGAAAAGCTTGGCCAAAGCGAGAATATTCCTATACATTAAGAGCCCGTTTGGACATAAAATTTGATTGAAGTTTTTTTTCAAAAAAATTCATTTTTTTTCGAAATCAGCGTTTGTTCATAAAATTTCCAATTTTTCACTTGAAGATGCATTTTGAAATTTTTAAAAATTTGAAAAACTCCAAAAAACTGTTTTTCATAATTTTCACTTAAATCACTCACAAAACTTAAAAAACAACCCAAACTGAAATTTATGTCCAAACACAACTCTAAATTTCAAATATCATTTTCACTTAAAAAAAAAATTTCACCATTTTTTCGAATTTTACAATTCTTATGTCCAAACGCCTACTAAGAATATCTTTGAGTTGACCGAGCAACACAATCAGTGCAATTTTTTATTCATATTAAAGGAAAAATGGTTAAATTTTCTATAAAATTTTCTCAATTGATTTTAAAGGATGAAAATTGAAGTCATGGCCAGAGCTAAAACTGGTGAGCATATTTGAATCCATTCGCATTTAAGAGCTATATATTGATTTACTACTAATATTTTTGAAGAACTTAAACTTATTAACTGAAAGAGAGTCGAAGGTGAAGTCTTCTTCTGCGAATAACCGAAAAGATACAAAGGAATTAAATCCTAGACTAGTTATCACATCCTAGTTATAGATAATGTTTTATATTTTTCTTCATTAACCTTTCTTGCGAGATGAGACTAAACATATTGTTAGATATTTTATATGCATTATTTTTTTATTAGGTGAGCAGAATAATGTAAGCTTGCAGCTTTTAACAAAATTAGTTAATTATTATTCCTCTAAATCTTTGCACAATAATCTGTGTTATTATTCGCAGCCTGATATTAATACATGTTTTTAGTTTACCGCATGGCATGTATTATGTACAATCATTAGTTCGTGAACCAACAACCTCTAAGTGAATACGCACGAGAGAAATTTATACTCTCCAGTCACAATTTACGTGGCATTATTCGGATTTTAAGAGTAAAATAAATTTTTCTTTGACTGTGATATTTTGATATACATTTTAAATATTTGAATTATTAATTATTTCAACTTATAGTACTCGTTTTAAGTAGTTTTCAAATATATAATTTATCTCAAAAAATTATAAGATTTTATATCTGAATTTACGGCCAAAAAAAGTTTAACTCGCGAAATTCGAACAATGCCACATCAATTGGCATAGAGGTAGTATATGCTTTACAATTATATATCCAATTGTACACATACAAAATTTCATCAAAGATATGAAACTACTAATACAACGAGAGAGCGAATTCAAAAGATAAACTTTATGAGATCGAGTTCAAAATTCTACTGTAGTTTTATCTACCGGATTCAAAATCTACTGCAAAAATATTAGAATTAGCTACGAACTTCGTCGCTAATCTGTCACTAAACCACTCGTACCAAGCAAAATATCTTGATAATCTTTTGCTAATCCCTTTCTAAATGAGATTAGCAACAGATTTTTCTGTTTAGCTACAGAATTTATCCGTCGCTAAAACTTGATTTTTTAGTAGTTTAATTATTTTTAACACATACAAAAAATTTGAGCTAAAGCTAGTGAGTTCAAGTATAATAACCATACTACTAATACAATGTGAGTTCTCTATAACTGAATCCTTATATAACAACACTTTACTATAAAAATCAAGTTTTTTTAGGAACCAAATTTCATGTTCTATTATAATATATGTTTTCTATAACACCAATTTATTATAACATTCAAAAATATCTGAAACAAACGAAATTGTTATATAGAGATTTGAGTCTAGTATTATTTATGCATGCACACATACACACACCAAAATTCAAATCTCAGAAAGAGACACATAGAAGAAGGAACAAAAAAAATAACCTGTAAAATAGTAGTGGGGAAATGGGAACTAGGATTTTGCATACATTGGAGAAATAGGCGGAGCATTCCTAGCAGCATCACCCGTGCCTTCTCGGTATCGTATATTTTCTGCAACTATCCCCAATTTGCACGGTCTTTTATGCAATTCAACCATGAAACTAAACCAAAGCCTCTTTTTTTATAATTGTGTTAATCGGACTAATTTATATGTACCTCAACTAACTTCACGAGCTATCGTGTATGTCCATTAAGGCTTGGACTGATAAGAGAAATCAGTTAACGTGTTTGCGTTCGCCCTGAAATTTGAACTTAAAACATTATGGTTGACAATTTCACATCCTTGTTCACCAAAAGCAAAGCCTTCTTCCAATCAGATATAATATACATTTAATAGTATAAAACTTATCTGCTATCAATGTATTTTACATAATTTGTCGTAGCAAGTTATCATTTATTTTTTGAATTATTAATTCCACTTATGATGGCAAAAATTATTTACACTTTAATATCATAGAAAAGCTAAACTCGACATATGAGTTTACAAGAACCAAATAGATTTTGTCCAGACTTTGTTTATACTTTATATATTAAAATGTTCACTAAATATCTATAATTATTTGGCAATGTAAATCCAATATTATTGTAAATTTACTTAAAATTGATATAAAAACTCATAAGTTATAAATTCTGGATTCGTCTTTGCTCCCAACCAACTACCCTCCACACATACACACACAAAGCTCTTATCTTCTTTTCCAAAGAATTAAATCAATATTAACTTTGAGGGTCTTTGTCTTTCTTCATATTTGGTTCAAAAGGGTTGGAATCGAAAAGATAAAAACGTTTCGAAAGAAGGAAAATAAATAAAATAAAGCTTACTTCATGCTACGCTTTCCTCAAGGTACCCAATGAAGTGAGGGTTTAAGATAAAAGCAACCTACAGATATTTATCTTTTCAGTTGAAATATGCCTATGTACCAGAGCAAAAACGATCTACTTTGAAGTATATCGTTTATCGATCAATTAGTCTTAAAAATTAAATTATTCTTTATGTTCTTAAACATCTTATTTAATTAACGCTCCATTAATTTAAATAGTGAGTATATATAGATTAAAGAAAAAAAATAGCTTATTCTATCTCTATCAAATTAAATTCACTTTTCCAAAACGACTAATACTTGTGAGAGGGAGTAAAAATAAGATTGAGAGTTATTATCTAGCAATGTGAAAAGTAGGGTTTTGGATTTAAAAAAAAAAAAGTAGGGTTTTGCATGGAGGGGAGCTAGAAGAGTGGGATTTGGACTCATATTTACACTTCCAATGGACAAATTACTTAGGAAAATGAAAAAATCAGATGAGTTTAAGTTATATTTATCGTGAGTTACCGTGTCTAGAGCTTTACGTACATCTTTATATATATATATATATATATATATATATATATATATATATATATATATATATAATGTTGTAGCAGATAATTATCTTATTTTTTAAAATTAAGAATCTCACATTTTAAGGAGAATTATCTGGAGATATTATTCTGATACTGTAAATAAAAATTTTAATTTGACAATGTATATAACTTAAACTCAAAACGGATAACATGAAAAACAAAAATACATAGAAAAATAAAGTAATATAAAGCCAGCCACGCGTATCTGTGGCTGTCTGTATATGAACCCAAATATCATCTCGTAAGCTAACAAAAATGCCTAGGAATGCTCATTTGTTTCTTTCTCTTTCTCTTTTTCTTGGTTTTTGATGCTCTTAATATTATGTTATAATTACAACTTCAAGAAAATCAAACACTGTTTGGGATTCAAACCCTATGTTTTGACCTCAACAGTTTGACCCTTCTTCCTATATATATTTCAACCAAATCAAGTTCTTTTGCACTCAACAAGAGCAACAACTTAAATACATGCAACCAAATTAAGATAACAGTAGATCAGAAAGAAGTTAGAACTGCAGTAAAAGGGAAAACAACAGCACATAAGAAATTGTACCAAAAACTTTTGACTGCATATTGTTTTGGAAGGAAGAGTATGATTTGTATTAAAATACCATATTCCAAAATTTTAATGATTGGTGGAAAGAAAGAAAAGGCAAAATAAAGTAAAGGAATCTATAAAGATTATGGCAGCTAAATTTGGCACTTGGAGCATGCACCTAGGCCAGTCTAAAAGAGTGATAAAAAGGAAATTAATTTTAAAAAAAAAACAATTGTCATCTTTTTCCTTAATATATTGTATTGTATGGAACCCTTGATAATTTAAAAAGCTGATCAAAGATTGACCTTTGAGTATAATTCACCATATTGTGGAAAGACAATTTATATTTTGACCAAAAAGGGGAAAAAGAAGTTTTATAACAATGGGTTCATAACTTCAACCTAGGCTCCCTACAACCAACATTGGGCTTTGGTTTGGAGTAATTTGGACAAAGTGCACAAACAACCATTTTTGGGCTGCTATTTAGGGGTTAACCAATATTTTTATCCTGAAATTTTGAATTACAAATCTTATTGTTAGGACATTCTTGTCCCGAAAAATTGACTGAAAAACTAAAATTCAAGATGCATTGGCTAATTTCTAAATATCAGCCCTTTAGAGTGGCTACCTAGTATCATTTCTACGAGCAATTTAATTATTCTCTAGCCCGGACATCTCTTAGACCTTCATTTCCCATAATGCAGTCGGTTTTTGGAGAAATTTGACTCCAATGCTGCTGCATTTTTTGTTGCAAAAATGGGGGATGAATAGTGTCACTCCAAATTTGGAGCGACATTATTCATCTCCTCCATTGCTATTCCCTATAACTTTATTATTATTTTTATTACTGATTGATCTCTTTATATATACCTAATTATGTTTATGTAATATCTTTATAATATTAATTTTACATCTTAAATTTGGTGTATAATTTTGATAAATTAATTTTTGTGCATTTATTATTTTTATGTAAAATTATAAGTTAATTTTATTATAAGTTATAATTGTACAAAAAATATATAATCATCTCAAAAAATGAATGGTGTAAATATAAAATATTAGATGTTGCTAAAATTGAAAAGTAAAAATTGAAAATACATTAAAATTGAAAATATATTAAATTAAAATACATAAAAATTAAAACTGCAGTAAATAGCATAATAACTTAGTAGGGACCTATGTCGTTTCCAGATACACCAAAATTATTATAATATTGAGTGAATGGGGTCGAGAAGTGCTACATGATATAATAACTACATGTATTATACTGCACAACATGATAATCGAGAATGCGCGTGATCTTAATGCACCAATTCAAGATGATTGGGAATGTCCACCTCCAATGGTAGAAATGGTAGAAGATGAAATCACCGATTTGAACAATTTTTAGCTCGACACAAAAGAATTAAGGACAAAGATACTCATTTTACACTTCGTGATGCATTAATAGATCATTTATGGGAGCATACTAGAGGTGAAAGTTGAATATTTATTTAGTATTTAATCTAAATTTTACCATAATGTAATATGTATTTAATTATCTTGTATCTCAATGATTTCACTTTTATTTGAATTATCCGTTAATATATATAATCTATAATATTTGCTTATAAATTATATTATTTAAAATTAATATATATAATCTATAATATTTGCTTACAAATTATATTATTTAAAAATTTATGGTATAAAATAATTTTATATTAAATGGTTATATAAGAAAGGAATATAAATTATATGTGATGAATATGTAAAAAAGAAAAAAAGATAGAATTTCTTTAATAGAAATAAGAAAAGAAAATCTAAATAAAAAATAATAATATGATATTGACGAGAGAGAAGAATATAAAATGAAATATTTTTTTTGGAGTAAAAAATAGAATAGTGGTTGGAGTAACTTTACTCCATTTTGGAGGAGAAAATAGAGGCAAAGGTTGGAGATGGCCTTAACACCCCTTTATCCACAATTTAAAAAAAACATGCATTTGTAAACTTAGCTTAAGAAATAGGTATCCATTCCTTCTAATGCATTTTATTAGCTAAGTTGTAGTGGTTAATAAAGGTTGCAGATATTTTAAGATAATTTTTCTTCATATGAGTTTACTTGCAAAAGAGATTTTCGGTTTCGAAATTGTCAATTACAAAAAGATGAATTAAGGAATGTTAATTAACAGTGTACAATCTGCGCAAACTACTCTTTTGTGACAAAATAGGTGCAAAATATACCTTTCTTTAAATGCAATATTAATAATACACGAGTTTTATGTTGGATTATTTATTGTAATACGTAATTACAAGCTAAAAGGCAAGCTCTAAGGACCTTTTATCTTTTATTTACTGTTACTCATGTTCTATTTCATATTTTATCTCGCACAACATAATCTATATTATATTAAAAGTACGAAGACACTTAGTGAAATGTCGTTCGCCTTTTTTATCTTTTAAAAATAAAGGTCACACTGGATAAAATAGTCATTTGCTTATTTTTCTAATATTAAAAAATAGACATTTAATTAATTCCCTAACATTTAGGAGTTTGTATAATAAATTTTTTCCTTATTTGAACTGTATTAACTATTATGACATTTAGAACTTTAAAATCATTAATATTTTACCTTATATAAATTTTGCACTTAAATTATTTATAAATAATAAATAAAATAAATAAAGGAGAGAATAAGAACACTAAAGAAAGAGGAAGTGCGTTTGGCTTTGGATAACATGGAAGTGGTCCAATTTGTTAACCTTTATACGTTCTGATTTATATGAAACTCTTCTATATTAGAATATTTAAAAATATATAGAAGTCTATTCCACTAATAATAGTATTCTATATTATAATTTTAGTTTTCAAAGCTTTTAAATTAGCAATTACAATTATTTGGAATATTGAGCAGAAATCAATAACAAACTCCAAAATTATCAATTATTCCAACAAGATAATTTATGAAATCTTTTAACTTCTCTAGATTGTATTAAATTTAGCTGAATATAAGCGAGTTTCTTAACTATAATTATGGCTTCTAAAAGGGCATTTGAATTGTAGACTTTATTTATGATATAAAGTGATTCTTAAATTTTTTAGATTTACAAAGAATTTCATTTGCTTTTCTTTGGAACATGTCATGCATGAATGATTTTTCACCTAATCGGTTTTTTAATATTTGAAAAAGAATTCTTATCGAATAAAAATATAATTGCAATTAAATACCTAAAATTTGGTATGATCTAGCTAATTAATATTATTTAAATACTAATCTCACTTAAATAATGATATTTCCAAATTAAATAAACACTTCACATTCTAACTTCGGTCATTCTTTGAAATGCATTTTAAGTTGAATATTGAGTATTTTTGTGGAGCGGTTTCAATTTTTATTAGTTATATAGACCAATATTCATTATTTTTAAGAACTTATATTTTTATTTTATAACTCAAAGATAAATTTTAAATAATTTTTTATTGAGTTAGGTACACGCGCAAAGCGCGTACACTAAGACTAGTAGGTTTTTATATACGTAAATGTGATAGTATCAGTAACGTAAAGTTTAAACCTAAAAACTAAATGATACATTAGTTATGCAGAACTATATAACGAAAATAAAAAATTATTTAAATTATGCATAATTACATTAATAAGGATTCATTGACTAGTTTTACGATGGTCATCAACTTAACCTTAATAAATTTGAGCCAAAATTATTTTACCTTATATCACCATCCAAACAATCTTGGGAAAATACCATCTATGTCCATTTATAAGTAGCTTATTACAAAAATTGATCAATTGATAAAATATTACTAATATTAGCCAATTAGCTATTTGTAGTCAAAAAGGTCAATTTTTTGCTTTCTTTTGAGTAAGTGTTACTAGAATAGATTGCATACATCTTAAAGAGTTTGAATCTTAGTTTTGAGATGATTTGGCGAAGTTTTGGTGTGGTTTGGATTGAAAATTCGAAGTAGATGATGAAACATGAAAAAATTATATGTGTATCACACTATGCATCATTTGTGTATCACATATGTATCATAATTATATCAAATGTGTATCACGTGTATATCCATATATACTTGTGTGTGTGATACATGTTTGATACATGTGTCGCAAAAATATTTTTTGACTTGATTTTAACTACGAATTTTGATACCAAATCGCCTCCAATCTTCCTCAAAATTTGTATATTGACTCATCTATATGTTTTCAATGAATTTCAACCATACCCATTGAAAAAAGTCCTTTTGTGCTTAGATTTTTATATATTTTGTATATATATATATATATATATATATATATATATATATATATTTATCACCTTATTTGCTACTTCATCCATGAAATTTTCTTTCCGTCTTGCATCTAATGTTGCTGATCAAGTTTAAAAATATGAAAGGAGATCTTTGCGTGTGATTCTTGGAGAGAAAGAACCTTACTTATTTGGGTTTTCAATTTTTATATGTGCTTGACTAATTTTTGTAAGTTTATAATTAATGACTAGATGTTTGTAAGTTGAAACTTATTTGGGACATTTACGTAAGATTCCCAACAATCTTGCCCAATTACTTTGCCCTGCATTTGGGCCTATACCAGAGAAGCGAAGTGCACCCATAGCCAGTTTTAGCATGCTATTTAAAATATATGTATAATTTATAATGTATTTGATGATTAATTAATTTGTCCAAACTTCAGGACTAAGTATCTTGAATTTTTTAACTGCTAATTTAAAATTCATGATGTAGTGTCCTAAATGTTTGAGCAGCTAATTTGAAATTTAGGACCAAGTATCCTAAATTTATGAATTGCTAATTTAAAATTCATGGCATAAGATTTGGATTTTTGGACATAATTTTGAACTTTAGGATACGGTGTTATGAGTTTAAACTTTAAGGTTTAAACTTCAAGACAAAGTGTTAGGTTTAAACTTCAAGACAAGGTGTTCTAAAGTTTGAGCAAATTGGCTAATATTTAAATAAATTGTAAACTATATATATATTTTAAACCGCATGCTTAAAAGGCTATACGAAACCGGAACCGACCCGACCCGTTGCTCTCTCCACTCCTCGATCTCTTTCAAGGAGGAGGAGGAGGAGGAGTAGAAAGAAAAAGGTAAGGTGAAATGGGTATTCAGAATCCATTCATTTTCTTCTTTTTCTTGTTCACATTGCATAGAAGTTCAGTTGAATCTTTGAATAAAGAAAGAGAGGCAATAGAATTAAAAGGAGGACCAAAAGATGTAGCATGGGTGGTTCAATTATCTGATCTTCATTTCAGTGTTCATCATCCTGAAAGGGCCCTTAACTTCTCAAATATTGTGGGTCCCACTCTTTCCATGATCAATCCTTCTTTGGTCTTCATCACTGGTGACCTTACTGGTTAGTATACACTCTACTTTCCCCTAAATTTTCACTAATATTACTCCCTGTTTAAAAATTTCGTTCTTACATTCTGTTGATTTGATATTGGGTTTTATGGATTTTCTGTAAAATATAGTCCTTTACCCAAAAAAAAAATGATCTTTTTGTTTCTTGAAACTGTTGGGTTGGAAGTTGAGGTAGGTGGGTTTTTTTTATGGGGTGGGGGTGTAAGGGGGTAGTAGTGGATGTTAAAACAAGTTGCTCAATTTGCTGGAAGAAAAGATTTGAATTTTTATCAATGTGAAGTAGAAAAAGAATTTATGATGCATCTGTGCTGGTGGGAGGTATGAGGTGATCGCTAAAATAGTCGATGTGTGCACAAGCTACTCCGTACACCACCGTCATTATAAAAAAGGCTATGGAGGCATTTTCATGGAAAATAAGGAAAAATAAACCAAAAATCTGTTCTTTTTGTTTCTTAATACTGTTGGGTCGGAAACTGAGGGTGGTGGGGGTTGAATGGGTTATTGGGGGGGGGGAGATAAGGGGGTAGGAGTGGGCGTCGAAACAAGTTACGCAATTAAAAGATGAATTTTTATCTGTATGAAAAATTGACTGAAAAGTTACTGCAGGGGTTCTTTTGTTGTTGTCGGGCCTCACACTATAACATTAATGAAGGGTATAGTGCGAGTATGATGCTCAGTTTTACAAGGCAGCAATGTTTGCAAAATGTTGCAATTTAAGATATGATTGATACAAAATTAAAGTGTAGTTGCAAAAGTAGCTTAGTTTTGTTTTTTGTCTCCTTTGTGTCCCGTACTCTGTCAAATATTACACGAGGTAGTTCTAGAATTGAAGGTCAAGTTCTGCTATTAAAAGCTATGTTTTGATAATTATAGTTGGTTCAGATTGATTTGTAAGTCATAATTGAGATCATTGACCACTGGTTAGAGTTTCTGAACTGCTGTTTAAGGTTTATCTCTGATGTTCTGGTGTCTTACTTTGTGATATAACTGACCTGTAAATTGTTCAGATGCTTGTTAGATATAAAGCATTTCCACCCTAAAGTACTTTCCGACTTGTCGGTTGCTAATCATGTTACAGTAAAGCTTTTGTAAAAGTACTATGAGTTTCAGTGCTCATTGCTCTTATACCACTGATAATTTGAACTGTTACTAGATGGAAAGAGCAAGGATTTACTAACAATGAAACAAGATGAAGAGGAGTGGCTAGAATACCAGAAAGTCCTTGAAGATGTCACTAAAAGGAGTGGACTGAAGAAGAACATGTTTTATGATCTCCGAGGAAATCATGATGCTTTCGGTGTACCCGCCTTTGGGGGAAAATTTGATTTTTACTCAAAATATAGCATTAACGGGCAGCTAAAAAGAAGCGGACTGGTCAATAGTGTCACTATTCAGGTATCTGTTACCTTATTTTGTTGGATACACACTCTTTTTCTTAACCTTTCAAGCTGACAATAACCTTTCAAGTGAAACTAATTGGAAAGGAAAACCAAAGGAGTAGAAAAGAGGCTTGGGAATTTTCCAGAACAGGGAACAAGGTAGAGGGAAATTTTTTAACATTGGCAACGAGGAAGAGTGTAGAATCCATGTAGGGGATAAACATATCTCTGTATTCAATATTTTATGAATTCTATTTTGGTACTTGTCACAAGATTATATAAAGGAAAATCTTAACAATCAAAGAAATTCATGAATGCTATTATAAAGTTTGACCTAATCTTCTTTTATAATCTTTTGATTCCGTGTGTTAGAACTTTCTCCTTGTTAATGTAATCTTTCCAAACAAAACCACTATCGGTGTAATTATTATTATGTTATTAAGACACCCGTAGCCTTCAGAATGAAGGTGAATTATCACTGAACTTTCATATAGATCAGTCAGCTAAGCATCGATTGCAAACTTCACAAACTATATGATGCCGTAATTTGAGTTTTTTCACTTAATATCTCATACTGTCTGCTTCAACCTCTTACGATGACTATTTACTCTTATGATCCAGACTGGTGAACGCAATATTCTGTTCGTTGGATTTGACAGCGCTATGTCTTTAGGTCTTCGGGGACCAACCAATCTATTTGGTCATCCCACTGATCAACTATTAGATGATTTAAGCTCTGAGCTCTCGGTACTAGATTCTCAACCCGCAAAATCTGTTATCAAGATTGCTTATGGGCATTTCCCACTTTCATTTTCTGCAGCATCACGTTCTGGAAGAACCCTGAAGCATACATTTCTGACGCATAACTTGTCAGCTTACTTATGTGGGCATCTGCATACAAAGTTTGGTAAGAATTTAAAGCGGCGTCATGAGTCAAATCAACATCCCTTTTACTCTCACAATCTTTTCCAGTTGAATGGACATGGATCGCATCTGGGTAATTCGAAAACTTGTTCAGATGGGGCAACTGAATTTAAAGAGTTCTGGGAGTGGGAAATGGGTGACTGGAGAAAAAGTAGAGCAATGCGCATATTGGCCATCGATAGAGGGTGGACGTCTTTTGTTGATGTTGACTTAAGATTGGGAGCTAAGAATGTTATTATATTGCCAACATTTCCTCTGGACTCTCGCTTTACTTTGGAGAGATCGTTTCACAAATGCAAGATGGATCCTTTATACTTCAACAGTATTAGAGCTCTTGTATTTTCTTCTTCGCCGATTGTGTCAGTCGTGGCTAGGATCTACGACTCAAGTCCTGGAAGTCTTGTTATAGTGTTGGAGACTCCTATGAAAAAAAGTGGGGATGCTTCATCTAGGGCGGACCTTTATACATGTCCCTGGAACTTTAAAGCATTCGAAGATCCATCTCCCGATAGATTTTTGTTGCAAATAGAAGCAGTTGATATTAGAGGCAGATCAACTTTGACTGAACTAAGGCCATTCTCTGTTGACGGTCTTCGTGCTAGGCTTTCATGGAATTGGAAAGAGTTCATGGTTATGGGTTGTCAGTGGGAGGCTTTATATTACCCCATATTATGGTCCTTTTATTTGTTAACTCTTTCCGTCCTTCTCGTTCCAAAAGCTATCTTTTTATTTTCTAAGAAGCAGTATACTTACAAGAATTTCATTAGTAATAAAGGAGTGGTGAGTTGTGTTGCGTGGATTCTATCAGAGCTATATAATATTCCACTAGCTTGGCTCTCAATGATTGTTTACTTGTTTTACCTCATTTTATGTCCTTGGCTTTCTGGCCAAGTTTTCACCGAAGGAGGAGAAAGAGGATACATGACCTACAGGGGTTGGGTGCTGAGATTGAACGAGAGGGAAAAGCTAGACTTTCACGGATATCCAGATATAATGGTGATCATTTTTCCCCATCTTTACTTTGTGGTGTTGCCTACAGTAATTGTAATTGGGGCGTTGGTGGCTGAGAGAGCAATATTCCAAGATCATCTTCGAGCTGTTTCTGCAAAAAAGGAAGATGATTATTTGGTGACGAATAAGGTATCTGCATCTACTAATGGTAGAAATAAGACGCTGACACTCCTCCATAGGCGCTGGATTAGGAAAATACTTTTGTTAATTTCTTCAGCAATTTGTTGGAAGCATTTTTTGGTAAGTTTTCAACTGTTCAATTTGATGTCCATCTTTATTCTGATTTAATGTGCCTTTTTCTTACTCAAAATGTTTATTTTCCTTAAAACACTGGAGAGTTGTTTCCTTTCCAAGTTCCCACCGTTAAGGCTGCACCATCTTTTGGGAACTCATTTGAAATCACTTATATCCTTCAGATAAACTAGTCAGTTCTTTTCCAAATTATGGAAAGTACTTTCACAAAGATAAGAGGAATGGTCAATATCCTTCGTATTCTTCTTGTTTAGTTATTCATTTTTATGTTAAACAAACATGATCAACAGAAGAGGATAAAGGTTGTTTAAAATATCCTGTTTCCAGAATTTTACATTCTGCCAATGTTTTTTTCAACGAAAACTCTCACCACCATCACATAGTTTAGGACTTTCTGTCAGATATCCTCTTACTTTTGTTTATGTGGAATACGCAACCTCGTGATTGTTCCAACTAAGTGGCAATAGCTTCAATTTGTTTCCAGTGAACATAGATAACGATACTTTTAGAGCATTGCAGGATAATGTGTTTCAAGGAGATGTTTCAATTCTAAGTTTTCCTTGCTTTACCTTGCTCATAATTGTTCACTAATTCAACAATCGACTTCTTGCTAATTTTGTTCTTTTACGATGCAGAACTGCAGAGCTCTGATCAAAGCTTATGCAATGAACCCATTAATCCATTTCCCAATATATAGCATGTCGATTCCTCTCTTTTTGGCCTATACTATCTACAAAACCAGCAGAGCTGAGTAGAATTTTTGGAAGTGAACTACATGTAAAGCCATAAGTTTAATGCAGAAGCCTGTGAAACATACACCGGCTTATTAGTAAAGAAGGCGTCAACAGATTGCAGCTCTCTTTAGTATCTAAAGCATCTCATGAGGGGCAATATGAAAGCTTCAAATTCCAGTTGATAGAATAGTGGAAGCATAGAATGTTCTTTGTTATAGACATGGAAATGCTGGTTACTAGAATTCAGTCTTTATGTAGTTTTACAGTTTTGTTGAAAATGCAGCATCGTGTTTGCAGCAATGTAGAACTTCAGATCCATGTAAAAGTATTATACATCATATGGGCTAATTGAGGAAGTTAACAAGCAGCAAAAGAGAAGGTTAGTGATTGTTGAATAGATTGCTGGCTAAAGCTTCCTATTTTATTCATTGCACATCTTGAAATGCACCAATCAGAAGAACAGAGACAATGCAAAGTAAGATGAACCAATGAGAATGACTGGAAGCTTTGTTCTCCCTTCCTCTTTTCTTCTGTTTAGTATAACCATGTGGTATCCGAAGCCAACTACTCCGGATTCAGCGTAAGGGAGGATCGCCCTCCCAATTCGAAGTTTTTTCCTGGAAGTTTCAACCTTGTTGACTATGACAGCAGTCACGACTATAAACAGACTCGTGACTATGGCAGGTCCATGGTTGTATTTCTGCAGGGGAGCCCTCTGCATTTCCTGTTAGTGTGAGAAAGTCAGGTCGAGATCTAGTTCTATTTATCAATCAGAGTTAGAAAGCTAGCTTTAAGCAGGCCAGTCTAAGTTTGACTTTGCCGCTGGCATTCCAGGGACCGGCATCTTTTGAGCATGTTTAGCTTCCAAAATTCCTGGAGTCCTACGCTACATCATTATCACTATATGACTAGTAAATAATTATTTTATTATTATAGAAAACGATCAATTTTTTTTATCTTGGCTTTTCTTTTTTCCTCTTTTCTTCTTCCTTATAGTATAACCATCCAGTATCGAAGCTAACATGGTCGACTAATTTAGATTCAGATCAGATAATCCACTGAGACAAGAAAAAAGCACTCTTTACCATTAGGTTTTCTATTAGAGGTACCAAAACCTCGGGAAGATCACAACCTCTGCACCACAAGCCTAGGTGTTCTCCTTCCTCTTTTCACTTATTTCCTTATATAAATAAAATCTAGCCTTTGGAAACTTTCCCTAAAATATAGAACAATGCAAACAATTGAGAGTGCAATATAGTAAATGAAACAGATCGATTTTATGGTGCATTTGCAAAAGTTCTTTTAGTTATATGATTATGTTCACATGATTGGTAAAATAAAGCACAAGAAATCTTTGTGAGGTTCACTTTCGTCTAGAATTATAACTCGTCATAAGAGATTATTTCCTAGAGTTACTAGCATTTATGTAAGTCACGTGCATTGGGAGGAAATCAATTATTCACTCCGTCTCATTGTGTTTGTTTGGACATAAAATTTAAGAAAGAAAAACTTTTAAAACTGTGATATTAGACATGTCGTAAGTATTATTGTGACTATAAAATCAAGTCATTATGGGTGAACAGAGAAGTTTAACGTTACTGTTTTAAGAAATTATGGTGGATGTCTATCTTCCTCCATGATCTTCCTCTCAAATGCTTAATGACATATTCAATGACATATTTCTTCATTTTTCATGCCTATATCTTGGCATTGTAATAGATATAAAGAACACACAATTGAAGAAGAAATTATAATCTCTCATCTCTTTCTCTCTATATCTCTTAGCTTATTTTTTCTAGTTCTATATTATTACTTTGAGCTATATTTCATAACACGTTATCAGCACGAGACTCTACCGTCTCAAGAAGCTCTTTGAGAAGACTAATGTATAATTTTTCTCCTCTTTTAATTATGACTGATATTATAAAAAAAAAGTCTGTTGCGCTTGAAATTTCGGGCTAGAACTATATGACATGGGTGTTGGATGCTGAAATCTATTTAGATACAATGGGTCTTGGAGACACCATTAAAGATATAAATAAAGCATCTACCCAAGACTGTGCTAAGGCCTCGATTTTCTTGTGCCATCACCTTGATGAAGGTTGAAAATAGAATATCTCACAGTCAAAGATCTACTTGTTTTGTGGAATGGCTTAAAGGAAAGATATGACAACATAAAATTGGTCACTCTTCCACAAGCACGATATAATTGGGCTCATCTAAGGCTCCAAGACTTTAAGTCTGTTTCTGAATATAATTCTGCGATGTTCAGAATTACTTCTAAATTAAAACTATGTGGAGATAGTATCAGTGACTATGATATGCTTGAAAAAATGTTCACAATATTTTATGCCTCCAATATGGTCTTGCAACAGCAGTACCGAGAGAAAGGTTTCAAGAAGTACTCTAAGTTGATTTCTCTTCTCCTAGTGGCTGAACGAAACAACAACTTGCTTATGAGAAATCACGAAAATCGATCCACTAGGTCTACACCATTGCCTAAAGTGGATGAGGTGTATTCCCATTATGCTAAGCGTGGAAAAGGTCGTGACCCTGGTCGTGGCCGTGGTTAAGGAAGAAAATTTTCAAGTGTTAATCATTCTCCAAAGAAAAATAACTTCCAAAAGTGGAAAGGGAAAGATGAGAAGCCAAAGGCAAAGGGTTCAGAAACTAAATGCTATCGTTGCGGTGGAAAAGGGCATTGGGCAAATATTCGTCGCATACCAAAATATTTGGTCAAGCTTTATCAAGCATCTCTAAAGAATAAAGGCCCTGAAGCTAATTTTGTCTATGACAATGAATTTGACATCACCCAATTGGATGTGGCAAATTTCTTTGAGCACCCTGATGGAAAAATAAACCACTTGATCGGTGATGGATTCGTGGTTAAAGATGATTGAGTAGTTAGATTTTTATTTTTGCCTATTCGTAGAGCTAATGAATAAACATTATGTAATTTTTATTGCGCTTAATAATACTGCTTATGTAGTTCTTAAAAATATATGTATTTCCGAAGAAATTATTTTTTTTAAAGATTCAATGTTTAACAAATCTTACAAATGAGGGGTAATATCTAATTAATTAGTACCTAGTCTAAGTGATCTTTTAACACTTTTGATTTTCCTTTCTGTTACTTTAATTCTCTTTAAAAAAAAGTTTACAAGCACCCTGGAACAACTTTTGTTACTTGACCCTCAATTCCCATCTTCCTTTTTAAAAAAAAAATCTAGTACATCGGGACCTCAATTTTTTCATGTACATGGATAAAATATTAGGAATAAAGAAAAGAGAAGCAGCTAAGTATGTTCTTTTTTTACACAGATCAATTATTTTTCATGCAATGTGTAAGAAAATATAAATAACTTATACATGTAAATAATTTTGTTGTAGTTATATTAGTCATATGTGTAATGTACTTATAATTGTATTATTTTTGCTACGTAATTATTTGTATCATAATTAGAATTTACTCAAAATTGCATTAAAAAGTCACTATTGAATCATTGGTTTAACTTTTTTTTTTTTCTTTTCTCTAAAATACTAATATTTATTCATATACTTGTTTTTTGTATGTCAACCCATGGGAAACAAATATGGATATCTCTCAAAGCAAACTTGGATCAAAGTTTAATTGTAAAAATATTTGCTTAATTGATTCATGTACGACACATACAATATTCAAAGAGAAGAAATATTTCTCTCATTTAAGTATGTGTAAGGCAGATGTTACTACAATTTTTGGTAGTAGTTGTAACGACCCGACCGGTCATTTTGAATATTATAACCTCATTTCTCCATTTACTGCTCAATTTATGCCTTGTTATTGATTTATGACTTATCAGGTTAGTTGGTTAGGGTCCGGAAGAAATTCGGAGTGAAATGAGACACTTAGTCTCATAATTAAAAAAAATTAAGTTAAAAAAGTGGACCGGATATGGACCTATGTGTAAACGACCTCAGATTCAAATTCTGATAATTCCAATAGCTCCGTATGGTGACTTTGGACTTGGGAGCGTGTCCGAAAATTTTTTTGGAGGTCCGGAGAGAAATTAGACTTGAAATGCCGAAAGTTAAATTTTTAGGAAGTTTGACCGAGGGGTTGACTTTTTTATATCGGGGTCAAAATCCGATTCTGAAAATTTTAATAGGTATGTTATGTCATTTATGACTTGTATGCAAAATTTGAGGTCAATCGGACGTGATTTGATAGGTTTCAGCGTTATTTGTAAAAATTAGAAATTTCAAAGTTCAATAGGCTTGAATTTGGGCGTAATTCATGGTTTTAGCGTTGTTTGAGGTGATTTGAGGATTCGACTAAGTTCGTATGATGTTTTAGGACTCGTTGGTATATTTGGTTGAGGTCCCGAGGGCCTCAGGTAAGTTTCAGATGGTTAACAGATCAAAAATTGAACTACAACAGCTGCTGCAATTTCCTTATGTTGAAAATTTTTTCTGCCAGATTCGAGCCTAGAAATCTCTCAGAATCGAGTCCAGAAATCGATCCCAGATGTGAGCCTAGATCGAGCCCAGGGTCAAGGGCCATGATCGAAGCCATGATCGAGCCCAGGGTCGAGGACCACGATCGAAGCCATGATCGAGCCTAGGGTCGAGGGTCACAGTCGAAGGCAGGGTCGAAGACATGATCGAAGGCCAGGGTCGAGGGCCATGATCGAGGATCAGGATCGAAGCCACGATCGAGGCCTAGGATCGAGGGTCAGGATCGAGTCCCAGGATCGAGGACCTCGATCGAAGGCCAAGATCGAGGCAGAACCGAGGTTGTCTGGGAAGAATTATAAAATAGGGACTTCGTCCTATTCGCCATTTTTGACAAATTGGAGCTTGAGGAGAGGCGATTTTTGATATATTTTCAAGAAAAACTTTAGGTAAGTTCCTTGTGATCATTTCTACTCCATAATATTGAATTATTATCGAATAATCCGACTAGATTACCTCATTTTGAGGTGTAAATCGGAGATTGGAACTTAGAAATTTGGAAATAAGATTTGTAGATTTGAGGGTTGAGTTGAGGTCGGATTTTGGTAAAATTGATATGGGTAAACTCGTGGTTGAATCGGCTTTCGGATTTTGTAACTTTTGTCGGGTACCGAGACATAGGCCCCACGAGCGATTTTTGAGCTAAATTTCGAATTTTTATGAAAAATTAGTATTTTCTTATGAAATTAATTTCAATAAATTTTATTGACTGAAACGAATTATTTTTTACTAGATTCGAGGCATTCGGAGGCCGATTTGCGAGGCAAAGGCATAGCAGTTTTAAATCTGGTCCTGAGGGTATAAAACCCCGGATTTTGGTATCATGTGATTATTTTGGAGGTGACGCACATGCTAGGTGACAGGCGTGTGGGCGTGCACCGAGGGGATTGTGACTTGGTCCGTCCCGAAAAACTGTAAAGTTGAATAATTTGTTGTTAGCTATATGCTCTCTATGTGTTGATAAAATTTGACTGTAAATTATGTTAGAAATCATGCTTAGGCTATGTGATAGTACTGTTGGGACCCAAAGAGGTCGCGTACTTGTTGAATTGCCTGCTAAATGCTATATGTACCCAGTCTCAGTTTTTACTTGCACATTTTATCTCAGTCTTTGTTATTATTATTGATACATCATATCATTGTTGTTTGGGCTGAGTTCATGATTAATGAGAGCCCGAGAGACTGGAGAGATTTATGACTGAGAGAGGCCGAGGGTCTGATTATAAGATATTGATATCATAGCACGTGAGTTGTCCGTGCAGCACGTGAGTTGGCCGTGCAGATCCTTATATTATACTATAGCACGTGAGTTGGCCGTGCAGCACGTGAGTTGGACGTGCGGATCCTTATATTATACTATAACACGTGAGTTGGCCGTGCATCACGTGAGCTGACCGTGCATCACGTGAGTTGACTATGGCACGTGAGTTGTCTGTGCAGCACATGAGTTGGCCATGCAGATTATAGCGCTTGGGCTGTAGGAGCCCCTCCGGAGTCTGTACACCCCCAGTGAGCACGGGTACCCATTGAGAGTGAGTGATGAGGGCTGGGAGCCCAGTGAGTGATGAGGGCTGGGAGCCTAGTGAGTGATTGTTGTCCTAAGAGGTTGTACTTGATTTTCATTTGTTGTTGTACTTAGTTTCTATCTGTCATTGTTGTGAAATCTCTGAAAGATTTTGATATACGGATTACATGAACAGGAACTGTATAAAAATTGATTTGACATTAAACTGTCAGATTTGATAGCATGTCTATTCTTTGCTGGAATTATTGAAAATGAACCATAACTATGTAGCTCGTTACTATCTTCAGTTCCTTATTTATTATTGTTACTTGCTGAGTTGGTTGTACTCATACTACACTCTGCACTTCGTGTGCAGATCCGGGTGTTCCTGGACATAGCGGGTGTTGATCCTTTCGCGCGGTTGATTTTTAGGAGATTTTGAGGTAGCTGCCGTGTTCCGCAGACCTTATCTCTCCTTCTCTATCTCTTTGTTTACTGTATGTGGTCTCAGACTATTATAGACTATATTTTCCAGACTTGTATTCATATTAGATGCTCATGTACTCGGTGACACCAGGTTTTGGGGAGTGTTTGTATTGTATTTAAATATTATATTTTCAACCTTAAAGAGAAGTTTTGGTTAATTGAGATTATCGGCTTGCCTATTATCGAGATAGGCGCCATCACGACAGGTTGGGATTTTGGGTCGTGACAAGTTGGTATTAGAGCCTAGGTTACATAGGTCTCACGAGTCATGAGCAGGTTTAGTAGAGCCTTGCGGATCGGTACAGAGACGTCTGTACTTATCTTCGAGAGGATGTAGAACCCTTAGGAAAATTTCACTTTCTTGTATTTTGTCGTGCGAATTTGTTGATTCTGGAAACTAAATTTTTGCTATTTTATTCTCTCACAGATGGTGAGGACACGTACTACCGGATCGGACGGTTAGCCACCAGTGCCACCAGTTAGGGCCGCGAGAGGCCGGGGCCGTGGTAGAGGCCGGGGCCGAGGTATAGGTCGAGGTGTAGCTCGTACCACAGTTGGAATAGCACCTGTAGTACCACCAGTTGTTCCAGCTCAGAAGCAGATTCTAGATATAGTTGAGCCGACAGGATCAACTCAGGCACCAACTGTGCCCATTGAGATTGCAGGCATTCAAGAGACTTTGGCCCAGATATTGGCATCCTGCACTGGTCTTGCTCAGGTGGTTTCGGCTCAAGCCGCACCTGCCACTTCTCAGGCCGGGGGAGGTACTCATACCCCTGTTACCCGTACTCCAGACCAGGTAGTACAAGGACTACAGATACCGGGGGCACTACCAGCCCAGCCGGTTGCAGCTGCTCAGGCCCCGGTAGTTCCTGTTATGGCAAATGATGAGCAGAGGAGAGTTGAGCAATTTGAGAGGCTTCGACCTCCACCATTTAGCAGTACTGAGTCAGAGGATGCTTAGGATTTTCTGGATAGGTGTCAACGGATGCTTCAGACAACGGGTATTCTGGAGACCAGTGGGGTCTCATTCACTACTTTTCAGTTTTCTGGGTCTACACTCAGATGGTGGGAGACTTACGAGAGACGTAGGCATGTTGGCTCAGCACCCCTTACTTGGCATCAGTTCTTCATCTTTTTGGAGAAGTTCGTACCTCAGTCCTGCAGAGAAGAGCTACGCAGACAGTTTGAGTAGCTTCGCCAGGGTGATATGTCCGTGACGCGGTACGAGATGAGATTTTATGAGTTGGATCATCACGCAGTCTGGTTGGTTCCCTCTTATAGGTAGAGGATTAGGAGGTTCATTGATGGCCTCACATATCAGTTGCGGTTACTTATGACTAGGGAGAGAGTGTGTGGTGCTACTTTTGATGAGGTAGTGGACATTGCTCGGCAAATAGAGATGGTTCATAACCAGGAACGTGGAGAGAGAGAGAGAGGCTAAGAGGCCTCGTGGTCCGGGTGATTACAGCGGTGTTCCTTCAGGTGGTCAGTTACACCGTGGTAGGGGTCGTTCTTACAGACACGCTCAGACGGGTCGTCTAGCTCATCGTGGTGCATCAACTGGCCATGGTTCTTACAGTGCTCACTCAGGCCAGTCTTCATTCAGTGCACTACTAGCGCAGAGTTCTCATCATGCCTCGTCCGCACAGGCTTCTGCAGGTTATTCCTCGGGTTATCAGGAGCAGTAGTTCCATTAGAGGAGGGGTTGTTTCGAGTGCGGAGAATTTGGTCACTTCAAGAGAGAGTGTCCTAGGTTGTTGAGTGGGGCTCCACAGTAGAGTTCTCGACCAACGGCACCAGCACCAGCAGTTACACCACCTGCCCAGCCAGCTCGGGGTGTGGGTCAGGCAGCTAGGGGTCGCCCAAGAGGGGGAGGCCAATCAGGTGGCAGGCAGGCTCGATTCTATGCTTTTCCTTCCAGGCCAGATGTTGTTACCTCAGATGCAGTGATCACAGGTATTGTTTCAGTGTGCCACAAGGAGGATTCTATATTATTTGACCCTGGTTCCACTTATTCATATGTATCATCGTATTTTGCTCATTATCTGGATATGCCATGTGAGTCCTTAGTTTCACCTGTTTGTGTATCTATACCGGTGAGCGATATTATTACGTGTGTATCGGTCGTGTGTGGAAACTATTGGGGAACTAGAGACTAGAGTTGATCTCTTATTACTCGGTATGGTTGATTTCGATGTAATCCTGGGTATGTATTGGTTGTCTCCATGTCATGCTATTCTGGACTGTCACGCAAAAATCGTGACGTTGACGATGCCGGGGTTGCCAAAGGTTGAATGGAGGGGTTCTCTAAATCTTGTTCCTAGCAGGGTAATTTCTTATTTGAAGGCCCAACGTATGGTTGGAAAGGGATGCTTATCATATTTGGCCTTTGTGAGAGATGTTGATGCAGATGCTCCTATTATTGATTCAGTACCGGTCCTGCGAGACTTTTCAAATGTATTTCCTGCAGACCTACCGGGTATGCCACCCGACATGGATATTGATTTCGGTATTGACTTGGTGCAGGACACTCAGCCCATTTCTATTCCTCCGTATCGTATGGCACCAGCTAAGTTAAAAGAATTGAAAGAGCAACTTCAGGAACTCCTTGAAAAGGGGTTTATTAGGCCTAGTATGTCACCTTGGGGTGCACAGGTTCTGTTTGTGAAAAAGAAAGATGGTACTATGCGGATGTGCATTGATTATAGGCAGTTGAACAAAGTTACAATCAAGAATAAATATCCATTGCCGCGTATTGATGATTTATTTGACCAGCTTCAGGGAGAGAGGGTGTTCTCCAAAATTGATTTAAGGTCTGGGTATCACCAATTAAAAATTTGGGATTCGGATATTCTAAAGACGGCATTCAAGACTCGTTATGGCCACTATGAATTTCTTGTGATGTATTTTGGGCTAACCAATTCCCCAACAACATTTATGCATTTGATGAATAGTGTATTTCAGCCATATCTTGATTTATTTGTCGTGGTATTCATTGATGATATTATGGTGTACTCACATAGCGAGGAGGAGCATGCACAACACTTGGGTATTGTATTACATAGGCTAAGAGAGGAGAAACTTTATGCCAAATTCTCTAAGTTTGAGTTCTGGCTTAGTTCGGTGGCATTCTTGGGACATATAGTGTCCAGTGAAGGAATTAAGGTGGATCCGAAGAAGATAGAGACAGATCAGAATTAACCCAGACCATACTCAGTTATTGAGATTCAGAGTTTTCTCAGCTTGGCCGGTTATTATCGTTGTTTCGTGGGGGGGTTTCTCGTCCATTGCATCGCCTATGACTAAATTGACCCAGAAAGGTGCTCCGTTCAGGTGGTCAGATGAATGTGAAGAGAGATTTCAGAAGCTCAAGACAGCTTTGACTACAGGTCGAGTATCGGTGTTGCCTACAGGTTCAAAGTCTTATACTATGTATTGTGACGCGTCGCAGATTGGTCTCGGCGCAGTACTTATGCAAGACGGTAGGGTGATTGCCTATGCGTCCAGACAGTTAAAGGTACATGAGAAGAATTATCCGGTCCATGATCTTGATTTAGCATCTATTGTTCATGCCTTGAAAATTTGGCGGCATTACTTGTACGGTGTCCAGTGTGAGGTATATACCGATTATCGGAGTCTACAACATTTGTGTAAACATAAGGATCTTAACTTGCGGAAGTGAAGGTGGTTGGAGTTGCTTAAGGATTATGATATCACCATTCTCTATCATCCCGGAAAGGCCAATCTGGTGGCCGATGCCTTGACTCGTAAGGCAGAGAGTTTGGGCAGCTTAGCATATTTACCGGTAGAAGAGAGGCCTTTAGCCTTGGAGGTTCAGGCCTTGGCTAATCAGTTTGTTAGATTGGATGTTTCCGAGCCGAATCGAGTTTTGGCCTGTGTGGTTTCTCGAACTTTTTTATATGATCGCATCAGAGAGCGCCAGTATGATGATTCAAATCTGTTTGTTCTTAAGGACATGTTTCATCACGGTGATGCCAAGGAAGTCACTATTGGAGATGACAGTGTATTACGAATGCAGGGCAGGCTATGTGTACCTAATGTAGATGGTTTGCGTAAGCTGATTCTCCAGGAAGCTCACAGTTTGTGGTACTCTATTCATCCAGGCGACGCGAAGATGTATAAGGATTTGAGACAGTACTATTGGTGGAGGCGGATGAAGAAAGATATAGTTGGGCTTGTATCTCGGTGTTTAAATTGTCAACAGGTAAAGTACGAGCACCAGAGACCGAGCGGATTGCTACAGAGACTTGAAGTTCCGGAGTGGAAGTGGGAGCGTATTACCATAGACTTCACAGTTGGAATCCCACGGACTTTGAGAAAGTTTGATGTTGTTTGGGTGATAGTAGATCGGTTGACCAAATCTGTGCATTTTATTCCAGTCGTTACTAATTATTCTTCGGAGCGGTTGGCTGGGATTTATATTCGCGAGATTGTTCACCTACACGGTGTGCCGGTGTCCATTATTTCAGATCGGGGTACACACTTTACCTCACAGTTTTGGAGGGCAGTGCAGCGAGAATTGGGCACACAGGTTCAGTTGAGTACAACATTTTACCCTCAGACGGACGGACAGTTCGAGCGCACTATTCAGATATTGGAGGATATTCTACGCGCTTGTGTCATCGATTTTGGGGGTTCTTGGGATCAATTTCTGCCACTCATAGAGTTTGCTTACAATAATAGCTACTAGTCAAGCATTCATATGGCTCCGTATGAAGCTCTATATGGGAGACGGTGTCGGTCTCCGGTGGGTTGGTTTGAGCCTGGTGAGGTTAGACTATTGGGTACTGACTTGGTTCAGGATGCTTTAGAGAAGGTCAAAGTAATTCAGGAACGGCTTCGCACGACACAATCTAGACAGAAGTGTTATGCCAACAGGAAGGTTCGTGATGTTGTTCACATGGTTGGGGAGAAGGTTCTGCTCAACATTTCACCCATGAAGGGTGTGTTGAGGTTCGGGAAAAAGGGCAAGTTGAGCCCTCGGTATATTGGGCCTTTTGAGACACTTAAGAAAGTTGGGGAGGTGCCTTATGAACTTGCTTTGCCACCTAGTATATCAGGTGTTCATCCAGTGTTCCATGTATCCATGCTCTGAAAGTATGTCGGGGATCCGTCTCACATTCTTGATTTCAGTACAGTACAGCTGGACGGTAATTTGACTTATGATGTGGAGCCGGTGACTATTTTAGACTGACAGGTTCGAAAGCTGAGGTCAAAGAATATAGCACCAGTGAAGGTGCAGTGGATAGACTAGCCAGTCGGAGAAAATACTTGGGAGATGGAGCAGGAGATGCGGAACAAATATCCACACTTATTTGAGACTGCAGGTATTATTCTAAACTTGTTCGAGGACGAACGTTTGTTTAAGAGGGGAAAATGTAACGACCCGGCAAGTCGTTTTGAATATTATAACCCTATTTCCCCATTTACTGCTCAATTTATGCCCTGCTATTGATTTATGACTTATCGGGTTAGTTGGTTCGGGTTCGAAAGGAATTCGGAGTGAAATGAGACACTTAGTCTCATAATTAAAAATAATTAAGTTAGAAAAGTGGACCGGATATGGACCTATGTGTAAACGACCTAGGATTCGAATTCTGATAATTCCAATAGCTCTGTATGGTGATTTCGGACTTAGGAGCGTGTCCGGAAGAATTTTTGGAGGTCTGTAGAGGAATTAGACTTGAAATGCCGAAAGTTGAATTTTTGGGATGTTTGACCGAGGGGTTGACTTTTTGATATCAGGGTCGAAATCCGATTCTAAAATTTTTAATAGGTATGTTATGTCATTTATGACTTGTGTGCAAAATTTAAGGTCAATCGGACGTGATTTGATAGGTTTCGGTGTTATTTGTAGAAATTAGAAATTTCAAAGTTCAATAGGCTTGAATTGGGGTGAAATTCATGGTTTTAGCGTTGTTTGAGGTGATTTGAGGATTCGACTAAGTTCGTATGATATTTTAGGACTTGTTGGTATATTTGGTTGAGGTCCCGAGGGCCTCGGGTGAGTTTCGGATGGTTAACGGATCAAATATTGAACTACAACAGCTGCTGCAATTTCCTTGTGTTGGACATTTCTTCTGCCAGATTCGAGCCTAGAAATCTCTCAAAATCGAGCCCAGATGTGAGCCCAGATCGAGCCCAGGGTCGAGGGCCATGATCGAAGCCATAATCGAGCCCAGGGTCGAGGGCCACGATCGAAGCCATGACCGAGCCCAGGGTCGAAGGTCACGGTCGAAGGCAGGGTCGAAGACATGATCGAAGGCTAGGCTCGAGGGCCATGGTCGATGATCAGGATTGAAGCCACGATCGAGGCCCAGGATCGAGGACCTCGATCGAAGGCCAAGATCGAGGCAGAACCAAGGTTGTCTAGGCAGAATTAAAAAAATAGGGACTTCGTCCCATTCGCCATTTTTGACAAATTGGAGCTTGAGGAGAGGCGATTTTTGATATATTTTCAAGGAAAACTTGAGGTATGTCCCTTGTGATCATTTCTACTCCATAATATTGAATTATTACCGAATAATCCGACTAGATTACATGATTTTGAGGTGTAAATCGGAGATTGGAACTTAGAAATTTGGAAATAAGATTTGTAGATTTGAGGGTCGAGTTGAGGTCAGATTTTGGTAAAATTGGTATGGGTAGACTCGTGGTTGAATGAGCTTTCGTATTTTGTAACTTTTGTCGGATTCCAAGACGATTTTTGAGCTAAATTTCGGATTTTTATGAAAAATTAGTATTTTTTTATGGAATTAATTCCAATAAATTTTATTGACTGAAATGAATTATTTGTGACTAGATTCGAGGCATTCGGAGGTCGATTTGCGAGGCGAAGGCATAGCATAGTAAATAGTTTCATGTTTTGAGGTAAATAACAATTTTAAATCTGGTCCCGAGGGTATGAAACCCCGGATTTTGGTATCATGTGATTATTTTGGAGGTGACGCACATGCTAGGTGACAGGCGTGTGGGCGTACACCGAGGGGATTGTGACTTGTTCCGTCCCGGGAAACTGTAAAGTTGAATAATATATTGTTAGCTATATGCTCTCTATGTGTTGATAAAATTTGACTGTAAATCATGTTAGAAATCATGCTTAGGCTATGTGATAGTATTGTTGGGACCCACAGAGGTCGCGTACTTGTTGAATTATCTGCTAAATGCTATATGTACTCAGTCTTAGTTTTTACTTGCACATTTTATCTCAGTCTCTGTTATTATTATTGATACATCATATCATTGTTGTTTGGGCTGAGTTCATGATTAATGAGAGCCCGAGAGACTGGAGAGATTTATGACTGAGAGAGGTCGAGGGCCTGATTGTAAGATATTGATATCATAGCACGTGAGTTGTCCGTACAACACGTGAGTTGGCCGTGCAGATCCTTATATTATACTATAGCACGTGAGTTGGCCGTGCGGATCCTTATATTATACTATAGCACGTGAGTTGGCCATGCGGATCCAGATATTTATATTATGGCACGCGAGTTGTCCATACAAATTATAGCGCTTGAGCTGTAGGAGCCCCTCCGGAGTCTGTACACCCCTAGTGAGCGCGGGTACCCATTGAGAGTGAGTGATGAGGGCTGGGAGCCTAGTGAGTGATTGTTGTCCTAAGAGGTTGTACTTGATTTCCATTTGTTGTTGCACTTAGTTTCTATCTGTCATTGTTGTGAAATCTCTGAAAGATTTTGATATACGGATTACATTAACAGGAACTGTATAAAAATTGATTTGACATTAAACTGCCAGATTTGATAGCATGTCTATTCTTTGCTGGAATTAATGAAAATGAACCATAACTATGTAGCTCGTTACTATCTTCAGTTCCTTATTTATTATTGTTACTTGTTGAGTTGGTTGTACTCATACTACACCCTGCACTTCGTGTGTAGATCCGGATATTCCCGGACATAGCGGGTGTTGATCCTTTCGCGCGGTTGATTTTCAGGAGATTTTGAGGTAGCTGCTGTGTTCCGCGGACCTTATCTCTTTGTTTACTGTATTTGGTCTCAGACTATTATAGACTATATTTTCTAGACTTGTATTTATATTAGATGCTCATGTACTCGGTGACACCAGGTTTTGGGGAGTGTTTGTATTGTATTTAAATATTATATTTTCAACCTTAAAGAGAAGTTTTGGTTTATTGAGATTATAGGCTTTCCTAGTATCGAGATAGGTGTCATCACGATAGATTGGGATTTTGGGTCGTGACAGTAGTAATCTAATTGCGTCATCTAGTTGAATGCAATGTTCTCCTCCAAGTCCAAGAGGAACTTGTTGAGTTTTAAAGATATCCGTCGAAATGGATTTCATATTGAGACAATAGATAAGAATAATCTCGAATATCTCATCATTACGAAGAATGTCTCTGGCTACAAAAGGGTTATTGAGAAGTTCCCATCTTTATCTTGTGATTTGTATTGGACAAGAATTAGTGCAATTGAGGCGCATTCTATCGTAAACCAAAAGGTGACTGATTCCAATACTTTTGTACTTTGACATGATCGATTGGGACATCCTGGATCAATTATGATGAAACGAATTATAGAAAACTCAAATGGGCATCAATTAAAGAATTTAATGTTTCTTTTAAATAATGAATTTTTTTGCACTCTTTGTTATCAAGGCAAGTTAATTATTAGACCATCACCAACAAAGGTTGGGATTGAGTCCCCTGCGTTCTTGGAACGTATACAAGGGGATATTTGTGGACCTATTAACCCACCTAGTAGGTCGTTTAGATATTTTATGGTCTTAATAGATGCATCTTCTAGATGGTATCATGTGTGCCTTTTGTCATCTCGCAATCTGACGATTGCAAAAATAAAGGCACAAATAATTCGATTACGGGAAAAGTTTCCCGATAATCCAATTAAGTTTATTCGACTTGATAATGCTGTTGAGTTTTCATCCCAAATATTTAATGATTATTGCTTATCAATTGAGATAAAAGTGAAACATCCTGTAGCTCATGTTCACACTCAAAATGGCCATGCAGAGTCTTTGATTAAACGTCTGCAATTGATAGCAAGACCGTTACTCATGAAAATGAGATTATCCACTTCTGTTTGGGGTCATGCCATTTTGCATGCTGCAACGCTAGTTCGTCTTAGACCGGCAAATTATCATAAATATTCCCCGTTGCAAATAGTTTTGGGTCATGAACCTAATATATCCCATTTAAGAATTTTTGGGTGCGCAGTATATGTGCCTGTAGCACGTCCATATCGCACCAAGATGGGTCCCCAAAGAAGGCTAGGAATATATGTTGGGTTTGAATCGCCCTCCATTATTCGTTACCTCGAAACATTAACGGGAGATTTGTTCACTGCTCGATTTGCAGATTGTCGATTCAATGGGGCATTTTCCCCAAAATTAGGGGGAGAAATTGGTGGAATCAAATGGAAAATTTCGTGGAAAAATCCATCATTGTCTCATCTTGATCCACGTGCCTCTAATTGTGGAAAATAGGTGCAAAAGATTATTCATTTGCAGAAAATAGCAAATCAAATGCCAGACGCATTTACGGATCTGAAAAGGATAACGAAATCACATATCCCTGAAGAGAATATTCCAATCCGTATTGATGTCCCTGTTGAAAAATCTTCTAGTGTCATAGCTAATGAGTCAAAAACACGCCTAAAGCGTGCCAGACCATTGGGTTCTAAGGATCGAAATCCTAGAAAAATAAAAATAAATGATCAAGATAACACTACGAATGAGTCTCATAAAAAAACCCATGATTTAACAAATCCTAAAATTCATGAGGAAATCAATGAGCCCGAGACTAAAGAAAATAAGGAACTATCAATAAACCCAATCGATATTGAGACAGATTTGAATCGATTGAATATAGTTGTGGATTATGTCTTTGCATACAATGTTGTATCTAGCATTATGCAAGATAATGAGGATCTTGAACCTCAATCCGTTGGAGAATGTCTACAAAGACGTGATTGGCCAAAATGGCAAGAAGCAATCCAATCTGAGTTGGATTCACTTACAAAACGTGAAGTTTTTGATTCTGTAGTCCAAACACCTAATGGTGTTAAACCTGTTGGTTATAAATGGGTCTTTGTACGTAAAAGGAATGAGAAAAATGAGGTACAAAGATATAAGGCGCGCTTTGTTGCACAAGAATTTTCACAAAGGTCGGTGTCGATTATGAAGAGACGTATTCTCCTATTATGGATGCTATAATGTTCTGTTATCTCATTAGTCTTGATGTCCATGAAAAGGTTGACATGCATTTAATGGATGTGGTTACAGCCTACCTCTACAGCTCACTTGATAATGTGATATACATGAAAATTCTCGAGGGATTTAAAATGCCTAACACATATAATTCAAAGTTCCGGGAAATATTTTCAATCAAATTGCAAAGATCTTTGTATGGTCTAAAGCAATCAGGAAGAATGTGGTATAACCGCCTTAATGAGTATTTATTAAAGGAAGGTAATATAAATGATGCCATTTGTCCGTGTATTTTTATAAAGAACACAACATCGAAGTTTGTTGTACTTGTTGTATATGTTGATGACATAAATCTTATTGGAACTACTACAGAACCTCAAAAGGCAATTGATTATTTAAAGAAGGAATTCAAGATGAAAAATCTCAGAAAGACAAAATTATGTCTTGGTTTGAAAATTGAACATTTGGCAAACGGGACTTTTGTTCATCAATCTGCCTACATAGAAGAGGTATTGAAGCTATTTTACATGGATGGAGCACATTTATTAAGTACTTTGACGATTGTTCGATCACTTGATGTGAATAAGGACCCGTTCCGACCTCAAGAAAAGAATGAAGAACTTCTTGGTCCTGAAGTACCATATCTTAGTGCAATTGGTGCACTAATGTATCTTGCTAACACTACAAGGCCTGACATAACTTTTTCATTTTAATGTATTATCAAGATATAGCTCTGCTCCTATAAAGAGATATTGGAATAGAATTAAACACATATTGCGGTATCTAAAAGGGACTACCGATATGGGCTTATTTTATGGCAATGATTATAGTCCCAATCTTGTTGGTTATGCCGATGCTGGGTATTTATCTGACCCACACAAGGCTCGATCTCAAACTGGCTATGTGTTTACATGTGGAGGCACTGCAATATCTTGGCGATCGACTAAGCAATCAATCATGGCTACTTCATCTAATCATGCTGAGATAATTTCTATTCATGAAGCAAGTCGAGAATGTGTATGATTAAGGTCTATAATACACCTTATTCGAGACAAATATGGTTTGAAGTGTGACAAACTACCCATAATTTTGTATGAAGACAATGCAGCATGCATAGCCCAATTGAAGGGAGGATTCATAAAAGAAGATAAGACAAAGCACATTTCACCAAAGTTAGTTTTTATGCATGATCTTCAAAAGAATGGTGATATCAATGTGCAACAGATCCGTTCAAGTGATAATATGGCTAATTTGCTCACCAAATATCTACCAACGTCAACCTTTAAGAAACTAGTGTACAAGATTTGGATGCGAAGGCTCAAGGATGTGAATTGATGCTCTCATCAAGGGGAGTTAATACGCGGTGTACTCTTTTTCCCTTATAAGGTTTTGTCCCACTGGATTTTCCTTGCAAGGTTTTGAATGAGGCAACCAAAAAGAGTATTTCTAAACATGTGTACTCTTTTTCCTTCACTAGGAATTTTTTTTTCTAATAAGGTTTTAACGAGGCACATTATCTATGGACATCCAAGGGGGAGTGTTATAAGAAATTATGGTGGATGTCTATCTTCCTCCATGATCTTCCTCTCAAATGCTTAATGACATATTCAATGACATATTTCTTCATTTTTCATGCCTATATAAAGGCATTGTAATAGATGGAAAGAACACACAATTGAAGAAGAAATAATAATCTCTCATCTCTTTATATATCTCTTAGCTTGTTTTTACTTGTTCTATATTGTTACTTTGAGCTATATTTCATAACAGTTATATTGATTTTAAATATTGAAATGTGTCATTCTTTTTAAGATAGACTAAAGAGAGGATGTATCACATAATATGAGATAAAAGGAATAGCAAACAACCAACAGGAGCACAATGTTGAGTGTTTGATAACTGTGTATCATATAAAATGAGAAAGAGGGGTAACAAATAGTTAAGCCACAAGGAACACAATTTTGAATACTTACAAAGACTTTTTTTTGCCCCCCCCCCCCAGGAAATATTTTGTACAAGACCTAGAGGAAACTACGTTCACCAAATTAATTCTGATAAATATGTATACTTCCTCCGTTCCAGTTTATGTGAACTTATTTTCTTTTTGATCCGTTCCAAAAAGAACGACCCCTTTCTAAATTTGGAAATAATTTAGCTTAAACTTCCATTATACCCTTAATGAGAAGCTTTTATAACCACACAAATACTTTATATCACTTTTTGATTTGTTTAGGAGCACAAATTTCAAACGTCTTCATATTTGCTTAAACTTCATGCCCAGTCAAACATTGGAACGGAGAGAGTATTTGAAAAGGAAAAAGGGACTAAGCCTCAGACTCAGAGCTACGAGCCTGGCCAAGCTTCTTCACTTATGTGTACTGCAAAGTCAATAGAACGCTCTGACCTAGTCATTAACTGTATAAGCTAAATTTGCAGCAAAATAACCTGTTCTCGAGAGAGGTCACCGTAAAGTTTATGGCTATTGATATTTGTGTACATAAGAGGTGTGATCTCCACGATTTACTATAAGGAGCAAACGTAGCAGCCGCCTAAAGTAACACTTTACCAATACAACAACAATCCAGTGGGATTTCACAAGTAGGGTGTGAGGCAGGGGCGCCACAACGGATCTTGTGGCCTAAGGCAAAATCATACTGAAAGACCCTTAAATTTATTTTATAAAATTTTTACAGTAACAACAAAATTTGCTTTCTAAACAACAAATTAATCATTTAAGACAAAAAATTCGAATTTCAAAAAATAAAACTAGAAAGAAGAGCACAAAGAATAAAGTGGTGGATTATCGAATGTTGAGGTCGAGAACTCAAAGTGAAAATTTTTATTTGGCTATCATCACAATCAAAAAAAAGAAATAAACATACATAACGTAATAGCTTGAGTTTTAAGCATTAACGGTGTCAAAAATATTTACTCCTTCTGATCAATTTAAAGGATAATTGTGGTTCATTTTATTAATCAGTAGCACTTATTGATGAATATATAAAATAAATTATAAATAACCTAATACAATATATTGAATTACACTAAAAGAAAATCGGTGCATGAATGTTTTTGCGTTCATGCAGTTTTAGAGAAGATTACAATAACAACAACAACAACAACAACAACAACAACAACAACAACAACAACAACAACAACAACAACAACAACAACAACAACAACAACAACAACAACAACAACAACAACCCAGTGAAATCTCACAAGTAGGGTCTGAGAATTTTAGAGAAGATTGTAAAAGAAAGTTATTATGGTGTTGATATATATAACTTAATTTCTATATAAAAAGGATAAAATTAAAATTGAAGAGTGAAACAAATATACTAATTAATGAGTGAGAAAATTATCATAATTTATGAACTTATTAGTATAAAATAATCTCAATCAAATAACATAAAAATATACGGTAACATTTGTTACACCCCATATTTTTGTACGTGAGAGTACGTCGTAAGTCAATTGATGTAAGCTCAAAAATGAGATCGTCTTTGAAAGTACCTAAAGTAAGTTAATCATGTTACCTTGGAGGTTAAAAATCTTTAAGATCATGGATAACAATTACCAAGAGGTTTGAAAGGCTTAGAAGCTAAACAAATTGAAACAAATAATTTTCGTCGAAAGTGGACAAGTTGAGAATATTATAACATGTACTTTTGGGATAAGAATAGGGTGCTTAACATGATAAAGAGGTTATGTTATGAGTTATTTTAGTCGTATGATAGTCGTGTGTTACGTTTTGAAGTCAAGTGAGTTGTGGAACAAAAGTTCGCAAAGGTTATCACAAGTTACATTCATAATGTGCTGAAAATTAGGTCAAATGTAGCAGAGCTTTTCTCTTAATATACTTGGAATTACAGGATGATCCACATATCAAATAGAATATCTACGATTCTAGTTTCTAACGCATTAAACCGTTCGTCGATACGATATCGGAGTATAGATATATTCGCATTTTTATGAGACTTCACAAGCAGCTCCCAATGGGACCCACTTAGGCAGTGATCGAACCTTGTCCCTACACTCCTCCTAACCCTCTTAAACAAGGTTTGAAGTGATTCCAAAGTGATTACATCATATTTTAACATCAAAAGTTAGTTCTAGTAAAGAACAATACCTCTCTGAAGTTATGTTGTCATTGAGGATAATTGTGGGTTGTGTTTGGCTGAAATTTTTAGTTGTTACTGCCTATGGTGAGTATAACAACCTACTAATTGTGCTTAAGCTTGCTTGTATGTTGGTTAAGTTTTTAGGATGATAAACTATAAGATAATACTTGGAGTAGCTTGAGATGTTGTTATTTTTGATGGATTGATTTGGAAGTTGCTCATATGGACTTTAAGTGGCTGGAAATTATGGAAAATAAGTTGGCTATGATATTGTTAGTATGATTGTGTTGGTTTACATGTCAATATTGTTGAGGAAATTGGTAACTAGAAAAGAAATGGCTATAAAGCACTTGAAAGTTGTCCACATTGATATATAATTTTGTGTTAGGCTATTTCGGGTAACTTTGAAATTGAGTACAAGGTTGGAAATCCTTTAAAATATATTGGTTATTATACTGGATATATTACTAAATTAAAAAATGAATGATAATGGGGTTGAAGGGTGCTAAAGGGATTCAATCCGAGCTTGCCGCTCGTCGTGATATATTGATGACTTGTTAATGAAATATTTTATACCCTATTGTTGATGTTGTTCTTATTGTATTGCTCTAGTTGTCGTTGTTGGTATATGGTATTGGAGGAGGACCTTGTTACAGGGGAGATGCTGCTCAAATTTACATAAACGAGCTACTAGTTTAAGTTGGGGACTTAGCCTTTACTCAGCAGTGATTTTGAATCTGCTTATGCTATGGTAGATTGAGTTGAGTTGTTTGAAGAATTGCTTGGAAGGTATTAAGGACTCAATAGATTTAAGGTATATTAAAAATATCCCTTCTTTATTTTTGGCATAATCCATACGATACAAACGAAACGAGCAAACATAAAACTTTCACAAATGACTCTATTCTTAGAAGTACTAAGGGTGCCTATGTTCTTGTTTCTACATGTGTCCTATTATTATATTGTTTGTTCATGGGTCTCAGAAAATATGTAAGTTGATAAAGTTTATTTCATGATATTAAAAGAAAGCATATTGATCTTAGGACATCCCGAGAGATCTTATTGACTTGCATCTTATGCATTGCATTCATTTATACATGTACATTGAATCATGACCAGATGGCATTATATACGTGTATATTATATGTATATGGGGTATGGGAAAAGGTTATGGCGCTATATACGCACCACCACCTGATCAGCTGGTATACGTTGATAATTTCGCCCATAGAGGCCGAAATGATATGATGGGATGCCCTCAGAGGCTTGATGATGTTATGTACACACATACCTATGCATGATATGACATTTATACGCATATGCATGACATTATAAATGTTTCATGATTCACAACGCTATTCAGACTTACAGGTAGAGTTCTTTACTCCATGTTTATTTCATGTCTTTTATATACTGCTTTCATGCCTTACATACTCGATACTTTATTTGTATTGGCGTCCCTTTTGCATGAGGACGCTGCATTTCATTCCTGCAGTCCCAATAGACAGGTTGTCAGTCCTCCTAATAGGCTATTAGCTCAGCGGAAGGTGTTGGTGCACTCCACTTACTCCGGAGTTGCCTATTTGGTCAGTATGCTTTGGACATGTATAGATTGGTATGGCGGGGCCCTGTCCCGACCTTTATGACGTTTATGTACTCTTAGAGGCTTATAGACATATGTCATGTATATGGATGATTTTATGGCCTTTTCGGACTATGTTTTAAGTGTACAAATGATCATTTCGGTCCTATAGGCCCGTATGTCACATGTATAAGTTTGTATTCCATGTTGGGTCGTCATATGTCGAGTATTCCCTTATGTTTTATCCTGGTTATCTCATGGCGGCCTTTCCGGCTCATTTACCCATGATAGTATGATAAGAAAGATACGTTACGTAAGTACTCGGTTGAGTAAGGCATTGAGTGCCCGTCGTGGCCCATCGGTTTGGGTCATGGCAGAAATGGTATCAGAGCAGTTCTGTCCTAGGAAGTCTACAAGCTGTGTCTAGTAGAGTCTTGTTAATGGGTGTGTTGTGCAACACAGTTATAAGCAGGAGGATACATGGCATTTAGTACTGTCACTCTTTCTTCTTACTCTAGATCGTGTGGTAGAGCTCAGTTGTAAGAATTCAAACTCCTAAATTCTACTTTATTCGTAATACAATGATAGCTACATCCACAAAGACAGTTGGTAAGGGATTGAATGTGGATGTGGAAGAGTTGAGTTAGAGGAACTCGATTTTGCATCATGCTTATGATGAGTGAATGTAAGGTATTCAGTAGATTATGTGTGTACTAAGACATGTAAGCTTCTTGATAAGGAGCCCTAAGGCATGAATAACTATACACCCATATGGTTTAAAAAGCAATAAGAGAATCAGAATGTAGATACAAATTTCAATAAGTAAAAGAAGCAAGGTGGAGATGGGTTACTTTCAATTTAGGTAAAGAATCAGATCAGTATTTACAATTTAGGCAAAGAAATATAAGCATTATGAGTTACTTTCAACAGTAACAGACATATATACAATTGGCCATACCCATCTCAGATATGCCCTATGGGAGCTAACAGATATAGTTTAAGAGAAGGATGAGATATCAGGATTCAGCTAGGGTTAGAGTAACCCATAAGGGTGAATGGATTGTTATCATTAGCTAACATTTTTTAAGGATATTGCAAACGTGGTAATAGATCTCCTTATGGGACACCCAGATAGTGCACTCTAGAATAGTACAGTCAGATATGAATACTAGATGTTCAGAAATTTTAGGAGATAGGCAGTGGAATCCTAGAAGGAATAAATATTTACCTTAGTATAGTTCCCGTCCCTAGTCAAGAGAGACTGTTAGGCGGCCCAAAAATCCAGTAGATGGAGCAAGGGGAGATAAAAGCGAAAGAATATTTTGTTGAAGTTTTCAGAATAAAGTAATAGACAGACATATTAGCAGGAGAATAAGAAGAGAGTAAATGAAGCATTATGAGTAAGATGTGATAAATGGGTGACAACGGTAAATCAAAATATGACATAATGACAGAGTCTATAGTTAAGTGAAGGAAAAGACAAGAGATGACAGGCCTTGATACAATAAACTATATAAGCCATAAAGTCATACCCTCATTTCGAGAAATGAGTTGGTGACTCGAACATGATTATCAGAAGGCTAAGTTAGAACCCTTGTAGTAACAGAAATTAGTATGGTCTAGTAAACAAGATAAAACCGAACATGAATTAGGGACCAGGGGATTTGATAATAGTCGACATCGTAAAAATTTCAGAGATCGCGTTCCGGCAATAATAGAATGGACAACAAAAGAATAACCTTTAAAGTTCATTCAGGAAGACGCTTCCCTAAAGCAAGCACTGTGAGCAGAGTTAAACTTAAAGGACTAAGTGTGTCAGTTACACTAGGTGTCACCCTTGTGCATAAGAAATTCAGTTATCCATAGTACAAAAGGGTTACCGTAAGGCGAGTAAGGGTCATCGATGATGTGAAAAGACGCCAAAGATGAAGAAATAAAACATCTATAGGTAGATCGTCGTAGCACTAAATCTTAGTACTCCCTTAAAGGGGAGGAGATGGTGTGATGTGGTATTAAGTCGGAGTTAAGTGGTTCAGGTAACTATGAAATAGTAAAGGAAGAATGTGGTAAAAAGGCGAAAGGGATGAGGTTGCATTTATTCAGATCTTACAGATATATTGCGACTCTAGAACATTATGCAAGCACGACGCCGGGGAGAGGCAGTAAGATTTCCCGGCCATGATATTTTTTATAATAAGTGTGAATGGACACTTGATATATCAGGAGCTAGTGCGAGAGGTAAGTTAAGACAAAGGACATATCCCAAGAGAGATTACGCGGAATATAGATATGAGAATGGACCAATGAGTACTTAGTAGTTTATTCAGGAAGAGACTAGTTATAGCTAGATAATGGACCAACGAATAGTTAGTAGTTGATTCAGGAAGAGTCTAGTTATGGCTAGACAAGAGGATACAGACAAATTCGCAGATTGGGCTAGATAAACGTAGTGAACCCCAACATAGTGAATTCAGTCTCGCAAATATGACGTTGTAATCCTTGAGAAATATTCAGATAGGAGTTGGGATAATTAAAGGTACCGTATAAGTATTAGAGAAATAAAAGAGAGTGCTACTAGGAAGACAGTCAAAAAATTTGGTTCAGAAGCAACCCTACGAGCACAAGAGTGCGGAGGTAAGTAACTAGGGATAATTATAGGCGAGTAAGAATATCAAAAATTTCGTCGGGTATATGATGTAATAAGCTCGCAGGTTTACAAGAGTCAGAGGGTCTCCCCTAAGTACTACAATGAAAGACTAGCTTAGAAAATAAGGAAGAAGGCTTCAACCTAAGCATATTGACCTAAAGAGGAAATGATCTTGTAACAACAGTCTCACTACAATATTATATGCACTCCATAAAAAAGTGGCAACTATCGTGGCTAATGAATGAGAAGTAAAAATCAAAAGTGATATTTGAGATCATATGAGTTACAGGAAATTCCAGTATTCGTGGGCACTAAGATAAGACAAGCATTCATGCAACAAGTGATAGAACGACCAGGAAAAGTAATTGCTTATGTTTAAAGGCAACCGAGAAGGCACGAAAGGAAATGTATAGTGTTAGCAAGTTAAAGGAAGGTTGCGAGTAGTATGAATAGATATGTGTAGGTCGCAAGCTAAAGTATCGTAGAGCGACAAGGTTTTAGGTATATAGGAGTAAGGATAAAAAAAGATGAGTGAGAAGGTGACAAGAATAGGTAAGGTCTCGGGATTAAGCCCATCAAAACAAGAGAGCTGATGGTTTCCGTAAGTTATAGAAAGCTCAGTATAGCTTTAATTAACTCGGAGGAGTCTAAGACTAGGTGCATTTAGAAGAGATGGAATGCTTCCTTGGTAGTAGAATAAGGGTGTAATTGTGATAGATAAGAGGGTGACGCTTAGGACTTTGATTGAGTAATGATTTAAAGAAAAGGTATTTCATGAATTGCACGAGATTAGAATACCCCCATAAGATGAATCGCATTGGGATGCTATGTTGAAGTATAGTATTGTCCCTAGGTGGATCAGGCAAATAACTTCAGATGTTCCCCGATAAGACGTGAGCTCTAGTGATAATGTATTACGTAAGAGGTTTCAAATTATCAGTGGTAGATTATGGATCAACATTAAGGTGAATCAACAACGGATGGATAAAAGTTACAAAGTATCAGATGATATTAGGTCGTCATTCTTAAGATGAACAGTAATGAAGAAGAACTAAAAGACTTAGATTTATACATATAAGATAAGTAGCAAGATAGTAACCTGGAATTGGGTAGCAGACCTCGGTAATAATAAACCAAAGTAAGTGTTATGGTATAGTATAACCTACCTAGATGTAATAAAGCCATAAGCATAGATAACCGAGGCTATGAAATAAGATATAGCAATGGTCGTAAGTTCGACAAAGTACCGAGAGAAGCACTTTAGTACACCTATAGATGCCTCGAGAGATAGCTTGTCATAGTTCTGTATATGTTCACAAAACGAGGCCTAGATATTGGCTAACAGCTGGAGGAAAAAGGAGAGAAGAGTCGCATAGGCGCACTTACAAGGTCAGAGTCGTACAGGCTGCATGATATAAGGTAGCAACAGTTATGAGATTGGAAGAATTCCGACCACAAGTCGTGGTGTGAGAAAGAGGCCAAAAGTGGGAATGCCCTAACCTTTGAATTTATTCACAGAACAGTTTCCTAGATGGCAAGGGCATTATTAAAGTATTCATAAAAGCTATATGTTATGAGATTGATAGGCGCATCAGTCAACATTCGAAGACGAATGTTCCAAAGGGGGGAATGATGTTACACCCCATATTTTCATACGTGAGAATGCGTCATAAGTCAATTGATGTAAGCTCAAAAATGAGATCGTCTTTTAAAGTCCTTAAAGTAAGTTAATCATGTTACCTTGGAGGTTACAAATCTTTAATATCATGGATAACAAGTACCAAGAGGGTTGAAAGGCTTAGAATCTAAACAAATTAAAGAAAATAAGTTTCGTCAAAAGTCGACAAGTTGAGAATATTATAACATGTACTTTTGGGATAAGAATAGGGTGCTTAACATGATAAGGAGGTTATGTTATGAGTTATTTTAGTCGTATGATAGTCATGTGTTAAGTTTTGAAATCAAGTGAGTTGTGGAACAAAAGTTGGCAAAAGTCATCACAAGTTACATTCATAATGTGCTGAAAATTAGGTAAAATGTAGCAGAGCTTTTCTCCTAATATACTTGGAATTAAAGGATGATCCATATATCAAATTGAAGATCTACAAGTCTAGTTTCTAACGCATAAAACCGTTCGTCAATACGATATCATAGTAGATAGATATTCGTATTTTCACAAAACTGCGCAAGCAGCTCCTAATGGGACCCACTTAGGCGGTGGTCGACCTACTTCACTTTAAAAACGATTTGGATGACCTTTATTTCTCATTTTTCGACCCAACCTCATCCCTGCACTCCTCCTAAACAGATACCATAAGGGTTTGAAGTGACTCCAAAGTGATTACACCATATTTCAACATCAAAAGTTAGTTCTAGTGAAGAACAACAGCTCTCTGAAGTTGTGTCGTCATTGAGAATAATTGTGGGCTGTGTTTGGCTGAAATTTCAAGTTGTTACTGCCTATGATGTTCATCTTAAAAATGACAGCCTAATCTTGCTTGTATGTTGGTTAAGTTGTTAGGATGATAAACTATAAGATAATACTTGGAGTAGCTTGAGATGTTGTTATTCTTGATGGATTGATTTGGAAGTCGCTCTTATGGACTTTAAGTGGATGGAAACTATGGAAAATAAGTTATCTATGATATTGTTAGTATGATTATGTTGGTTTACATGTCAATCTTATTGAGAAAATTGGTAACTAAAAAATAAATGGCTATAAAGCACTTGGAAGTTGTCCACAGTGATATTATCTTGTGTTAGGCTATTTCTAGTAACTTTGAAATTGAGTACAAGGTTGGAAATCCTTTAAAAGGTATTGGTTATTATACTGGATATATTACTAAGTTCAAGAATGAATTATAATAGGGTTGAAGGGTGCTAAAGGGATTCAATCCGAGCTTGCCACTCGTCGTGATATGTTGATGACTTGTTAATGAAATATTTTGTTCCCTATTGGTGATGTTGTTCTTATTGTATTGCTCTGGTTGTTGTTGTTGGCATATGGTATTGGACGATGACCTTGTTATAGGGGAGATGCTATCCAAATTTACATAAACGAGCTGCTAGTTTAAGTTGCGGACTTAGCCTTTACTCAGCAGTGATTTTGAATCTCCTTATACTATGGTAGATTGAGTTGAGTTGTTTGAAGAATTGCTTGAAGGTATTAAGGACTCAACAGAGGTAAGGTATGTTAAGGCTATCCCTTCTTTCCTTTTGACATGATCCATATGATACAAACGAAACGAGCAAACGCAAAATTTTCACAAATGATTCTATTCTTAGAAGTACCAGGGATGCCTATGTTCTTGATTCTCCATGTGTCATATTATCATATCGTCTGTTCATGGATCTCATAAAATACGTAAGTTGATAAAGTTTATTTCATGATATTAACCGAAGGCATATTGATCTTATGACATCCCGAGAGATCTTATTGACTTACTTCTTATGCATTGCATTCATTTATACATGTACATTGACCCATGACCAGATGGTGTTATATACGCGTATATTATATGTATATGGGGTATGGGGAAAGGTTATGGCATTATATACGCACCACCACCTGATCAGCTGGTATACGTTGATGATTTCGCCCACAGAGGCCGAGATGATAAGATGCCCTTAGAGGCTTGATGATGTTGTTTACGCACATACCTATGCATGATATGACATTTATACGCATATGTTTGACATTATAAATGTTTCATGATTCACAAAGCTATTCAGAATTATAGGTAGAGTTCTTTACTCCATGTTTCTTTCATGTCTTTTATATACTGCTTTCATATCTTACATACTCAGGTACTTTATTTGTATTGACTTCCCTTTTGCACGGGGACGCTGCGTTACATGCCTGCAGGTCCCAATAGACAAGTTGACAGTCCTCCTAGTAGGCTATCAGCTCAGTGGAAGGTGTTGGTGTACTCCACTTGCTCCGGAGTTGCCTATTTGGTCAGTATGCTTTGGACATGTATAGATTGGTATGGCGAGGCCTTGTCCCGACCTTTATGACGTTTATGTACTCTTAAAGGCTTGTAGACATATGTCATGTATATGGATGATTTTATGGCCTTGTCGGCCTATGTTTTGAGTGTACAAATGATCATTTCGGTCCTATAGGCTCATATGTCACATGTATAAGGTTGTACTCCATGTTGGATCGTCATATGTCGAGTATTCCCTTATGTTTTATCCTGGTTATCTCATGGCTGCCTTTCCGGCTCATTTACCCATGATAGTATAATAAAAAAGATATGTTATATAGGTATTCGATTGAGTAAGGCACTGGGTGTCCGTCATACCCCATCGGTTTGGGTCGTGACAACATTTTTCTTTATAATATTTATTTATATAAATTATATAGTATATAGTAATCATAATAATAAGAGTTTAAAATAATTTGGGCCTTCAAATTTTGGGGGCCCAAGGCAATGGCTTCACTAACCTAGCCTTTAGAGTCGCCCCTGATCTGGGGATAATAATATGTACGCATACCTTACCCTTACCCTGAAGGCAGAGAGGCTGTTTCCGAAAGACCCGACTCTAGAGGAAGAAACACTTTACCAACACAACAACTTTATATAATCAGGGAGTTGAATATTAAAAAAGAACATTTTGTTGCACATGTCAGATACAGGTTACAAAGATGACAGACAACAAACATATGTACATTTCATCTTTGGAGGTATGAAGGCTTCCAACTCATGGCCATCTTTTCATGCTTCTCCATCATAGTTCTCGACTGTTAAGTTCCGCCCCATTCCAGCATGTCTCCAGCTTAGAAACCCGTATCTTCATCTGGATCTGGACCTCAGTCGTAGCAATCAGCAGATTGAGGAATTCCCAGACTGAAGCAGTAGCAACTCAAAAATGGCTTCAACGGCGCTGCTGGCACATCTGGCATGCGGTAGCAGACCTAACATTGGCATATGTACAATACTCGCAAGACCAATGTCCTGAATCATCTATGTTTCTGGAACTGCTTGTCTTCGATGTGGTTCCCTTCCCTCTACCACCTTTTGCTTTGCTGCTCCCACCACCCAGGCTTTTCGAGCTAGCTGCCCTGCTGTAAGCACCATGAGCGTCCACATCCACGAGACCATTTTCTAAGGCTTGAACCAGATTCTCAAAATAATTTCTAGTCACACTGTCATCATTCAAACAGAATAAATTAAAGAGTACTCTCCTTACTCATCTCTACAAATAAACTCGAACGGATGGAATATCCCTGCATTTCAGCAAGATGCTCAGTAAAATGAGGAATAACCTCCACCTGGTAAACAGTTCAACTAAAGTTGGAGGTTAGCAAAGGACAAGTACAGACCCTAAAGCTAATCAAACCTTGATTGAAAAGATTTCGTTAATGCAGTACAACCACCATACTAGTTTTCAAGATTTCGTTAATGCAGTACAACAACCATACTACTTTTCTCTTACTGAAAATATGAATCACAAGAGATTTTGCCAGCTCTGATGCTGGAAACATTAGCTAACACCAGAAACCCCAGCTTGAGTGTGACTCTCAAGAAACTAGGTTGCTACACTAGCACTAATCCAATTTAAATTTTGTTGCATAATCCTGTACGGGTAAATTCTCTAATTGGTGATAATTCTAATCAAAAAAATAATTTGACATATGTTGCATTAAAGAATGCTTACTCTATTGACTTGCTGATCCCACTGAGAAGCAGGTCTCCAGATCTCAATTTTTCTACGACGCACTACTTAATGGGTCGCGTAATAATAAGAATTTTGGGAATGGAAAATTTAGTAAAGACAGAATAGCTGCCCATTCAACTTGCCTTCTCTATTAACTGATTCCAAACAACAGAACCACTTAAAACTTGGTCTAAGCCGTAAAAAAGGGTTGATCATTTTAGTGGAATATCACAAACCCTCAAGCAAATGCAAAAACTTCTTATTACTATTCCAATTAAAAGAAGCGCAGGAGCCTCTACTAGTTCGAAAGAAACTTGCAATCATTGAAACCTCGTCTGCTAAAAAAGTTAGTAATAACGTTCAGCAAGCTTTTAGTGTTTCTTAAGGAATGTTAAAAAGATATCCTACTGTATTGCTACACCCTCACTTCAGTAGGGAAAAAAGTAGTGTCTTCCTATAATAATCAAATGCTATAGAATCTGTTCATCTGCTCCTACCGAGATGAAAAGCAAGAATAATTTTGTTCTTCTCCTAAATCCCTGTAGAAAAACTGGTATAGCATAAATGATTTATCCAACTAACAGTCTTCTACTCATCATTTTAAGAGACAGAAATCTCCAAATCTCTTGCAAAGAAAATTTACAGAGCAGCACTTGAACCATCATACTCACCAGCCACTTGTAGAAATAGACTAGAGCTCTAGGTTTAATTCAGAATCTAAATACCTTGTAAGCCCGGCAAGCTTTGTCCGGAACTCATTAAACTCTTTTGACGGGCCTTCTGCATCGAGGTACCCCTGGAGTTCCTTCTCCGCACACTGATGAAGCCGTTCAAGTCCAGACTCAGCCTCACCTACGGCATTAACGATAAGTGCCTCAATACAGCAAGGGAAGCATCTAAATGTGTTTCTGAAGGGAAGCTAAGGCAAAACCTTGTAAATACTCAAAGAACTGTCTCTTGGCATGTTCATGCTCGGGTAAGTAATAACCATATGCATATGTCCATTTTAGCACACGCCTACATTCAACTATCTGCAAAGATTTAGCCGTCATAATCAGCATATATACATGAACCACGAGAGAGTAAGAATGTTAGATATTGATGTAGAAATTAAGATTACCTGCAACCAGGCCTCTATAATAAATTTGAGCTGTGATTCGGGTTGACACTGTTTGTCGCTCAGCTTCTCAAGCTGCAACGTGCAATAAATATAAATGCTTTCCGGAAATTCAGAGAAATAATCAGCTAATGACAACTTGAAAGAGAAAGATGCCTGAGTCCTCTTTCACACCCAACCTTGTATGTGACGACTTCTGTGGGTTGCTGGTGATGAATATGCAAATATAGGGAATATGAAAGATAACAAAAAGCTTTTGTTTCACCTCAAATAAAAAAGGCTTTATATAATCACAATGAGATATACCCCACACACAAAGATCGGGACAGAAAACACCGCTCGTGCATGAACATAAGTTGGGAGATAACAAGCAGAGACAGTTAAAACACTTCCAGAAGAGACAGACTAAGAAGAACAATGAATTTAAACTCAGCAGCTCAGTCTATAGAAATGGGGACAAAACTTCCCAGGGAGAATATTCTATGCATATAACAATAAATCCTTTTCAATTAATCTGTTCATCTGAATCTGCATTCTTCATAAATTTAATATGATCATTTTTCCTCTCGTCAAGAAAGAGAAACAAGCACTTTAATCAAGCAGTTTGTTAGTTAAATTTAAAAGGTAATAGCAAATAGCAGAAGATTGTTACATGTAAAAGAAAATTTCCTTACATGTACTGTTTGCATTTGCTGAAGATCTGCAAGTGCCTTTTGCCGAGACTGAAATGAGACATAAAGAAGACATTACTGACATTCAGATAAGCAGTTAAACAAAGACCATGCAGTATTATGAGTAAGACTTCTCCCGATAAATAATAAAGCATCAGAAACAAATGCAACCATATTCTGCGGCAAGAAAACATAATTGTGCTTAGTCTCTATCCCCATGATGAAGTCTTTGCCCAGTTCCAGAAAGAAATGTATGCAGGGCTATGAAGACACATAAAGAAGTTTAACTACTTGAACAGATAAGATAGTAAGAAAGCCATCTCCAAATGCATTCATGACTTTGAAATAAAAGAGATTGTTTTCTGGATCATTGCTTCTGAAACTTTCCAATTCAGACCCACGAAAGGGCAATGCTTCTAGTGCGTGCATACTGCACAAGATGATTTGAGAAGACAGCAGGAAAAATCATTCACTTGAAAGAATAATCTCTCATGAGGAGGATCCAAGCCCCAGGTTCCCAGTTCCGAAGGTATCTAAGATAAGTATCACATATAAAAATGACAAAAGAAGCTATAAATATGTCTTTCTGGATTGGGTTGACTTTGCTACTAAGGAAAGAGGTCATATTTTGGGACAAACTAAAACAGAAAGCAGGTCAAACAAAAGTGGAGGATAAGTTAAATTATTTTCCCTAGTTATCTTCATAGCAGACTCTTTTCATCCCATTAGATTATGTAAAAACCAATCTCAACTGTACACGTCCATATTGAATGAACGGTTGAACTATCGAAATGTCCAATCAGGTCAACTTCATGCTGACAATTGCTTAAGAATATAACTTAATAGTGCTAGTACATTATTTTTTTTAGAACTGGTAATGTATTTTATGTATTAATAACATAAATCTGGTACTAACTACTAAGTTGGTACCAGAGAATTACAATGATTTGAACCTTTGTACACCAAACAAAAAGGAATGGTTCCATCTATAATAAAGTTCTAATCCTGCAGTGCATCTAAGAAATCAAGCATGCTATTCTCATCTCTAACATCCTGTAGGTTGCACCAAAAAGCCAAAAGCCATACGCATGAGTATTTCATTTTCTGTACAACTTGGTGCTAGTACATCATCTATCTATATTTCTCATAATGCATCAGTAGCTCTTTAGATTGTTAATAATAGACTCCCATTAGGAGCAGAAGTCATGCAGCATCTACCACAATTTGACACATTACCATGGACATTATACTTTCTTGCTACTATATGTAAATTGATGACATTAAAAGCAAGATCATGTGCAGCAATTTCATGTGACAGTAATTTTATCAATCATCCATGCAAGAAGCCATCACCTCATGCTTAGGATACAAATTTAGGTCTGTGTAAAAATAACAATAGTATCTGGAAAGAACTCGAGCAAATACCAATCTTCTCTTTCTATCTTGTTTCTCCTAACGGTTGTAAAGTTGAGATAGCTGATAATGAGAAAACAACCAAAATACAGGTGTCATAAACCTCTACCTACCGACTGGTTGGTGGCCCATCTTTCGTAGTAGTGTGTATACCTCTCCAAAGAATTTTTTGCCATTTCTCTCCTCTTTTCAGATTCATCAAACTGGAAGCAAAACATCAGTTAGTTTATGACTAAAAGAACTGAATTGGCAGACAGATCTTGAAATAGAAAATACTAAAAGAGCAAAGATCTTACCACCCCCTCTTGCTTTGCTGCCTCATAACGGTTGCATGCATAGAAGCCACCTGTTCTCTCACCGTGATCCGTCCAAGGGCCAAGGCAGAGCCTGCAAAGATGTCTTCTTAGGAACAAAGATTCACAAGAATCACAATGAAACAAGATCTGGTGGATTATTATTTATTTGTGTGTGTGTGTGTTGGTGGTGGTGGTGGTTGGGGGGGGGGGGGGGGGGGTTCCTGCTGCTTGATGTGTGTGATAAACGAAGCAGATGTACAAATTGAAGCATGGCTGAAAATTTTCTATTTGCACACCCCATACAATATTGTGCAAGTAGCATATGCTAGGAACAGGAACAGAAATTTCATGTATAGCTGATACACTTACCAGCAAAACTCAAATTTACAGGGTGGTGTGCATGTGATATGCATGCACCCTTGATTTTTCTCAATCGGCCGCTTGCATTTCGGACAAGGCTTAGAATTAGCTAATATCCTGCAATATCACCAAGATAATGATGTTTAATGTCACACACCGGAAGTGGAGTATATACCCACATGTATATCCAGAAAATGCAGCTTTAATTTGAAAGGAATTTAAGCTTACATGAAATACACAAATATAATAGTATAGAAAGTTAGGTCATGGGGAGTTGAGGAAACACAAAAACATAGTAGAACACCAAATATATGTCTGCTTGATGCATCTAATAACACCAAAATTTATCTCTGCTTGATGCATGAACTGTTATACAAACAAAAAAAAGGCTAGATGTAGGCACCATACAGCAATTAAAATTGCAAAAAAGTGGCACATAATAAATCTCAAAAACCTCAAAATGCTTCTGATCCGACAACATGGAGGGTAGAAACTGGACTCTAACAAAAATAGAAAATACTGAAATATGAGAGCACGCCGCCAGCGTTCATCCTGAGACAGGATCCTAACTGAGATAAAAAAAACCATAGAGTAGCAGCGGGCCAAATAAAAAATTACAGCCCTTTTGGCTATTGCTCAAGAAAACAAACATTATACTCTTATCTTCATTGGGTGAGCAGAACCCTATAATAATTATCATGCAATGCTACATTAATTTTCCTGGGTAGTTAAGCTGTTAGGTGAGTTATATGCAGATGATATAGTACTGATCAACGAGACACGAGGCGGTGTTAACGCAAGGTTGGAGATTTGGAGACAAACCCCGGAGTCTAAAGGTTTCAAGTTGAGCCCAACTAAAACTGAATATTTGGAGAGCAAGTTCAGCGACGTGACTCATGAAACGGACGGGAAAGTGAGGCTTGATACACAAGTCATTCTTAGGGAGTTTCAAGTATCTCGGGTCAATAATCCAAGGTAATGGGGAAATTGACGAGGATGTCACACATCGTATAGGAGCAGGTTGAATGAAGTGGAGGCTCACTTTCGAGGTTTTATCTGATAAAAATGTGCCCACTAAGACTTAAAGGTAAATTCTACAGAGTGTTAGTTAGACTGACTATGTTATATGGGGCGGAGTGTTGGCCTGTCAAGAACTCCCATGTCCAAAAGATAAAAGTAGCAGAAATGAGGTATGCTGAGATGGATGTGTTGGCATACCCGGAAAGATAAAGATTAGGAAATGACGATATTTGGGTCAAAGTGGGAGTAGCCCCTGTGGAGGATAAGACGCGGAAAGTGAGGCTGAGATGGTATGGGCATGTAAAGAAGAGATGCATAGATGCCCCGGTGAGGAGGTGTGAGAGATTGGCCATGGCGGGATTGAGGAGAAGTAGAGGTAGGCCTAAGAAGTATTGGGGAGAGGTGGTAAGGCAGAATATGACGCGGCTTCAGCTTGCTGAGGACGTGCTTAAGTGAATATCGAGAATTAGGGTAGAAGGATAATAGGTAGCAGTTGTGTCTTCTTTTCGTGCTGGTAGTTTTGGTATTAGTCTCGTTTCCTAGTATTTTCTCTTTCGTGCGGGTAGTTTTGGTATTCGTCTCGTTTCCTAGTATTTTCTTATCCGCAGATTTCTTTCACCGTATGTTGTTTCTTTCGCCTCGATTATTTTATTTCATCCTCTCTGATATTGTTACTGTTTTATTGTTTCGGTTTCTTTTTTATCTCTCCTTGAGCCAAGAGTCTATCAAAAACAGTCTCTCTACCTTCACAAAGTAGGGTTAAGATCTGTGTACACACTACTCTCCCCGTACCCTCACTCGGTGGATTTACATTGGGTTTGTTGTTGTTATTGTTGTTGTTAAGTTGTTTGATCAACTTTACCAGGGACTTCCAAGTAGTAACAATATCCATCACTAAAGGTTACATGTTCAAATCAAAAGGACATATAACATTAAGCATATGTTTCTCTTTGAGACCGTTCACAGGAACAATCCCTTCTTTGGATAAGATAAAACGTCCTCCATACTCCCAGATGTATTCAAAATTCACCATGACACAAAATCTACCAACAGGGAGAAAACAAGTTGGAATTAAAACTTAGACGAAAGAGCAATAGGGGATCTTTTCTTAAAAGTTCCAAGCAGGAAAATGGCTGCAGCTTCTTAGGCACATCAGAGTTTTTATGCTCCAACTTTACCTTTGGAACTTTTGGTCCCACAAGCACTATTTTCCCAATAAAAGGAAGATATTCAGGATTATAGTAAGTTCCAACCAAAGGTATGAGCCACTTCCACCTATGTTTCCAAGACGGTTGAACCCCCTCTATGGAGCAACAATTTGATCAGGGAACTTACTAACTTAATAGCTCCTTCATGAAGTTATTATCTCTCTTCCACGACTAATTTACCAAAGTCAGCTAAACCAAGTAATACAAAAGACAAAAAGAGAGGATTACAAATTCTGATTTTGCATACCAATTCATGTTTTCAGATTCAGCACTGTTCTTCAAAATCCACTTGGACACAGTTCCACAATCAACTGGACGATGAGTTTCCTCGGTACACTGCAAATAAATTCGCAAATCATAGTGACTACAGAAATGCAGAAACAGAACAACCATTAACTAAAGTAGTTAAGTTTAAACATTGCAACTCACATTCCAGCAGAAACTATATGAGCAGCCGCAAGTAACATCATAGCTTCCGCTACCAACAATAAAGTCAACTGCATAATCACATCCTGGAGCAGGACACCATTTTGTCTAAAGAAGACCAGAACAACCTTTAGGAACTTAATAGACGCACAAAGCATATACTAAAGATTCTTCTAAAAGAAAAGTAACTAAAACAGCTCAAAGTATCACTAGAGGGAAAGGGGAAGAGGGGGGGAGGAAGATTTAGAAGGCAAATAGCAAAAGCTTTATGCAAACGATTACCTTTCTATTGTCCTCCACAAAGGACCTGATAAAGTAGTGCTTATACTTCTTTTTATCATCGTTACTTGCCAATTTGTTTATCATATCTCGACCTATAGCAGCACTACAAGATGGATCAGGACAGCGCAGCATCAAGCATCCAGGACCATCACTGATGGCCGTGCCAATATACCCTGCACCAAACAAAGAAAAGATGAGAAGCTCCGTGGGATGCCTAAACAGAAAAGTAGGAAAAACTAACCATACCACGAACAGTGAAAATATTACTTCATTCACATGAGAGATTTAAGAAAATATTTTACATCAATCTTCTCAATTATACTTCAACATTGTTCTATGATGACAAGATTAACCACAAAACGTCTCAGAGAATGTAACTGTAATCTTTTCTCTCTAGCTCCCCATATCCATAAGTTCTGAGATCAGCTTTGGCACCAATTCTTTTCTATTTAAGTGGGAAAAGTCCCCGTACACAAGTGGTATCAGAAAACCTAGACAAAGCATCTCTCCACGAAAGTCACCAAATCAACTATGCCAATAGGAACTTCGTGGGTGCGTCAAAAATTAACCAACAACAAGAGAGCTTAGCTATACAAAACATTTTCCAACCCCGTAAAAGCTCTATTGTTCTTTTCCCCCCGACTACCAACATAAGAGCAAAGGAGTTACCTATAATATAATTCAGAAATCAAGAACAACTCTGAAAGGAGTATAAAAGGTTTAATCCTCGCATTAGTATAAAGTTGTCTTTTCTTCTTCTTTGGGATCGGTAAAGATAATTGCACTGATTCATAGCAAAAAGAATATGCTGTGAGAAAATGGACATCCAAAACCATAGTTGCATTACAAATTGTGTAATGAGCTCAAAACCATGGTCTCTACATCCTTTATTACCATCATGTTGCACCAAAAAAGTAAAAAAAGAAGGGCAACTACACTTCACAGTAATTACAGATTCCTTTTTGCTTTCAAAAAAGCTAGCAGTTCTTTCTATCCAAATGGACAACCATGTAGCTGCTGGAATGAAGTTCCAACTTTTGACATTTGACTTCCCGAAATTTATCCTGGACCAGCACTGAAGGAACTCTGGAGTACTGTTATCTTCTTCATCCCAACACCTTTTAGTTCTCAACGAGCTGGATAAGCTCCAAAGGAAGCCTCAACCACAATAGCAAGATAACCAGCATGAGTAAGACAGTAGAAAAAACTTAAAGATTTGGGTAATTTTGACTGCCGAGATAAGGCTAGTTTCATGAAACATAGAATGCCAGATTTCTCAAGGAGAGCGAATATTTAGCCCCGGACACCTTTCATAAATTCATTAAAAAGGGGCACTTCTCCTAAGAGACTAACCTTGCCAGCAGGTAAGACAAAAAGGATGACCACAAGCAGCAGCAGTGATCTCATTACGAGGATAATCATCAAAGCAGATCCCACATGTAAGCTGCAAGAAAGAAAATTTGCATCTTGAATTCAAGGAAATAGTAGCGATCAACATTAAGACTCTAGTTTTCATCCAATCTAAAGGAAGAAAATGCTCTTCCTCTATGAAATTTAATTACCTCTTCTTCATCAGGGAGCGGCACATGATTCTCTAATAAACCAACAATCCTGCGGACCTTTCCTTCATCTGCAAACCATTCATCATTCACTTTGCTGACACTCCTGTCAGTAAAGGCTAGGATATTCAGCATATAAGCCCCAAAACCTTCCAAGTTTTCAACTATGTTGTAAGTAAGAGCAATGTGCATCAGACTTTAAGAACCTAGATGCCCAAGCATTCTATATGACTAGAATGATTTGCATGCTCTACAAATTTACTGATGGCCACAAAAATTAACTGAGGACAGGGAAAACTTCTAGCTCAATACCCATTCTATATCAACATCTAACATATATAATCATAACTACAAAATAATGCTCTTGTCTTACGAAAAGAATTTACCAGTTATAATGGCGAAGCAGAATACCAGCAGCTACCCATGAAATGGAGAGCACAGTAGATATTTTTGTAATACTATCCTCTTGGCGTTTGTGAATATCAGCTTCATTCAAGATGCTAAAATTTGACTAAAGAAAAGGTAAATCAAAGTATCAGCCGAAAAAGTTTTTTTTTTTTAAATGAGAACTCGTTGTAAGCAAGCATTTGGTAGAGAAAATAACTTGATAAAACCCATGGTTGTGGCCTCATGGTCAATCAAGTGGGTTAAGAACTATGAGGTCCCAAGTTCAAATCCCAGTGGAGGCAAAAAAACTAAGTGATTTCATCTCATCTATCCAAGCCTTGGTGGACAGAGTTACCAGTACCTGCACTAGCGGCAGGTAGCAGGTATCCCGTGAAATTGGTCGAGGTAAGCGGAAGTTGGGCTGTACATCATGGTTATCAAAAAAGAAATAGCTTGTTAAAGATCACAACCACTGGATAACCATGGTTACACACTGGGAATTCAATGGTTAATTCACTTTATCAAAAACTAGGATAATTAAGCAAAGTTTAGCGGTAGCTAATGTACTAAACCTAGTGTTTTCCAGAATTATTATCAGATTACAACAAATTTGTAATTGTATTTGGCTTAAAGAGATCCATATGATAACTTAAAGCTTATTAATCGTAAGCATACAATTTCTCTAGAATTACACTATAATTATCAAATGAGATTCCATCCCTATTCAAAATCTCGTCTCCTATTTCTCTTCTAAGTCCACTTGAATACTTGCAACATCTTATGGCCGTTCACAAGACCCAAATAATTAAGTCCCTTCCTTTGAAAAAATAAATTTCACAACGGGGCCTCCAAAAGAGCGGGAGGACCATAATCAAAGATGGCGACTAAACAGTGGGGTTTGTGCAAATTCCAACACCACCACAAGGTTCTCCTATCACCAGCGACCAAACCCCAGTGAAGATCTCCGGCAGAAAACCTCACACGGGCCGTCACGCGCCACCGGAAGTTAGGGTTCCGGCGAGAGTGTTACTTCACGCGCGGGCGCGTGAGGTCATTTCCAGCATCTTCCAAGTCTGATTTTTCTTCTGTGTTGGTCGCCTATCTTTTCCGACTCGGCCCTTCGAGATTCGTGGATTTTCAGTTACCAGTAAAGTGTTTTCCGGCGAGAGCAGTGGTTTTTCCGGCCATCTTGTTCACATACTAAGGTCGCATGATGATTCCAACCTCAGCCATTTAATTTCCACCTTTTTGTTGAATTCATTTGCTTCCGACGAAGATCTGAGAAGTCACAACAGTTGCGTCTGTCCACTGAATGGATCGAATGCTCACTTTCAATTCTAGTGGCAAAACTTTTGAATTAATTAGTATCAAAGAGGAAGCTAAGGGATGGTATATTTTTACAGAACGTAGCAGAAGACTTTCAAGCAAGATTAAAATAGATGACAGCATCTTCCGATGGGTGTGCGAAGCTTTGATCCAAGCTTCTCTTCAGACCGGCAACAACTGCAAAAGATGGGGCAGGAAGGTGCAAACATACACTTTTCGGGTGGTCCAAAATTTTAACAGTTATGGTCGGTTCGTTAGAATTGAAGCTATCGTAGGGCTAACAGATCTGCAATCATTATCCCAGAAGGCAATTACAATAAAGGATGGGGGACATAGCAGGGATGATACAAGGTTATCTGGGAACATACGTAGACCCAAGATTTTATCTCTATGCTGATCAATCAAGGTCTTACAAGGAAGCTGCTAATATATCACATTGGCCAACTACAACTAATGCCAATGTTGGGCATGGTGCACTCCAGGAAGAGCTTGGAAATGAAAACTTCCTTTCGAAATGTCTTATAGGTCAGTTCAATGACCCATTTAGCTTGAGCCCAAAGGCAGAAGTAATTCATAAATGGTTCACAAGCATATGGCAAGTCACAGCGGGTCTCAAGATCACTCCCATCGAGCACAACCAGTTCCTTTTTGAGTTCCCTTCCAGATTCGAAGCAAACAGGGTCAAAGATGGTGACTGGTTTTGGAATGGAAGAAGATTGACCTTGAAATGGTGGTCTCCGGTGGCCGGAGCAGATATGAAATCTTCAATATCGGAGCATCGATGGGTGAAAGCTTTTGGAATTCCTATCCACGAATGGACGGCGGACACTTTCAAGTTCATCGGAGACAAGTGTGGTGGCTTTGTCGATATTGACGATGACACTAAACATAGAGTCCACTTTTTTTGGGCACGTATCTGTGTGGTTAATCAAAGAGAAGAATTACCAAAAAATCTGGAGTTGATTACGAAGGACTGCGGCTTTGAAATCTCGTTACTAGAAGATGCTCATACAAAAATCAGACCTGCCGGAAAATCCTTTTCCGATGAAGCAAGGGAGAAGATGGCAGGAGTGGGTACCTCGAACCTTGCATCAAACACAGTCTCACATGTAGAAGAACAGGTTGGCAGCTCTAATTTGAATGCTGGTTCGTTTGTTAAACGAGTGGGTAAAGGGCCACCATGTATATCCGGACCAACTTGCGTGCACCTCAACCATTCCACCAGTACCTGCTACCTTCCACCGCACAGATAACGGGTGACTTTGCTCAAGGCTTAGGCAAATACAAATAAAGCAGCCAATCACCTTGTGTTCTTTTGCCCCGCCGGAATTTGAACAAGGTAACCCCAATTAGTCCTATAAAGCTCTTTCCTTTCTTTTCCCCTTCTACTAAATATGGAAGACCACGCAAATCAATTCTAAGCTCGTAGTACAGGTATTTCCCCCTGTCGTCACAAATCAAGGTTTCAATTGCCCAAATAAGGATTTGGAAACAACAAAAATGTTAGTTGAGCACCGGAACTCTAGTAGACCAAAAAAATGGTTGATTTTGAATAAAACCTTAATTAGCAGCTGAAACAATCGTCCATTAAATTTGTTTACTAACATAAACTATTTCCAGTAATCATAACAAAATAAAAACAGCTCCAAATTCAAAAGTTCCTAAACTTACAGCTCAAAAATGAATTTTAACTATAAAAAAAAACTAAAAATCATATTTTATTTATATATATTGAAAGTGTGTACCTGAGAACGGTTATGAGCGAGGAGCGTATTGGAATCATCGTCGGATTCGTTGTCGTTGAAATCGTAATCCATGACGTCATCATCGTCGGACTCGTGGGCGTCGCCGCCGCTGTAGAAGTCGTCGTCGAATGATTCTCCGTCGTCGGTGGCGTCCTGCATCATCATTTCATCCTCCGATGTCATTTCTCCTTTTTCACCCATCCCACCCACCCCTTCTCGATCTGTATATATACACGGATGTGAATGAATTGTGTGTATGTATAGGTTATGGGTTCAGTAGAGAGAATACAATGGAAATTGGGGAAAGTGAAAATGGTTCTTTTCTCTTCGCCTTTTGTTGTGTTGGTGGAAAATGACAGGAATAACAACAACGTTACATGTAATACAAAACAAAAGAAAATTAGGAACCAAATTCTTTTCCCTTAGATTGACGTTACATCAACAAATATGCTACTCGTATTTCTTTTTTGAAGAATTAACTTAAAGAGTCGTTTATTTAACCGTTCAAATTTAAAATAACTAATAAATATTTAATATATAAATAATTAGATTAATATATATATATATATATATATATATATATATATATACACATTTTAAAAAAATAATGTATTAATTCATGTGCATCGACTAGGACAAATAAATAATATATATAGCTAGCTATTTGTGTAATGATTCCTTCTTTTTAATCTACCGATAACTATAGGGAAGATGGTTCAACATAATCATTTACTAATTTATATATAAGAAATTAGGGGTCTCAAAGGATTACTCTGGTGGTCACAAGGGAGACTAGTGGTGGAATGGAGAGGTGCAAGAAAAAGTGAAAACCAAGAAAGCAGCGTATCTGAAACTAGTGGAAAGTGTAGACGAGGAGGAGAAGAGGGAGAATAGGGAGCATTATAAGTTGGCTAAGAAAGAGGCAAAGCTAGCAGTTACGGCGGCCAAGACTGCAGCTTTTAGTCATTTGTATGAAGAACTCGAGGGCCGAGGTGGGGATAAGATGTTGTTCAGGTTAGCCAAAACGCGAGAAAGGAAGGCGCGTGACTTGGACCAAGCGAAATGCATCAAAAACGAAGAAGGTAGAGTTTTGTTGGATGAGGGACTTATCGTCGGAGATGGTAGACCTACTTTTATAGTCTCTTGAACGAGGAGGGGGACGGGAGCATTGTACTGGGTGATTTGGAACTCTCCGGGAGTTGTTGTGACTTTGGATATTATAGGCGGATTAGAGTTGATGAAGTTGAGGGGGATATGCGTAAGATGAACAGGGGCAAGGCGACCAGGCCAGATGAAATTCCGGTGGAGTTTTGGAAGAGTGCGGCAAGGCAGGCTTGGAGTGGCTCACTGGTTATTTAATGTCATTTTTAGAACAAAGAAGATGCCCGAAGAGCGGAGGTAGAGCACGATGGTTCTTGTATACAAGAACGAGGGTGATATCCAAAATTGCAATAACTATCGGGGTATTAAGCTGCTTAGCCATACTATGAGGGTATGAAAGAGAGTGGTAGAGCTAATGGTGAGGAGGAGTGTGTCTATTTTCGAGAACTAGTTTGATTTTATGTCAGGCCGTTCGACTACAGAAGCCATCCACCTTATTAGGAGATTGATGGAGCAGTATAGAGAGAGAAAGAAATACTTGCATATGGTGTTCATTGACTTAGAAAAGGCGTACGATAAACTTCTGAAGGAGGTTTTGTGGAGATGTTTGGAGGCTAGAGGTGTACATGTTACCTACGTTAGGTTGATTAAGGACATGTATGATGGAGTAAAGACCCGAGTGAGGACGGTGGGTGGGGACTCGGACAAGTTTCCGGTTATGACGGGGTTGCATTGGGGGTCGGCACTTAGCCCTTTTTGTTTGCTCTGGTAATAGACGTACTGACGCGTCACATCTAAGGAGAGGTATTGTGGTGTATGTTATTTGCAGATGATATTGTATTAATTGACGAGACGGTGTGAACACTCAATTAGAGGTATGGAGACAGATCATGGAATCTAAAGGTTTCAAGTTAAGCAGGACCAAGATAAAATACTTGAAGTGTAAGTTCAGTGGCGAGACTCAAGAAGGGGAGGGGGGTGTGAGGTTGGACTCGTAGGTCATCCATAGGATAGGGAGTTTCAAGTACCTTGGGTCTATTATTCAGGGGGTGGGGAGATTGATGAAGATGTCACACATTTTATTGGGGTGGGATAGATGAAATAGAGACTCGCTTCCGGTGTTTTGTGTGACAAGAAGGTGCTACCGAAATTTAAGGGTAAGTTCTATAGAGTGGTGGTCAGACCAACGATGTTGTATGGGGCTGAGTATTGGCCAGTTAAGATCGCTCATGTCCAGAAGATGAAGGTAGCAGAGATGATGATGTTGAGATGGATGTATGGGCACACCAGGTTAGATAGTATCAGAAATAAGGTTATTCGCGACAAGGTAGGTGTGGCCCCTATTGAGGATAATATGCGGGAAGTGCGGCTTAGGTAGTTTGGTCATGTTAGGAAGAGGAACACAAATGCCCTGGTGATGAGTTGTGAGAGATTTCCATTGGAGGTCATACATATAGGTAGAGATAGGCCAAAGAAGAGGTGGGGAGAGATGATTAGGCAAGACATGGCGCAACTTCAGCTGACCGAGGACATGACCCTTGATAGCAAGGTATGAAGATCGAGGATTAAGGTAGTAAAGTAGGTAGTTTAGACAGGGGCAGAGCTAGAGTGTGGAATGCGGGTTCGGCCGAACCCAGTAGCTTTTGTTCATACTCTATATTTGTCTTAAGAAACTCATTGAATACATATAAATTATCAATTTAGAACCCAGTAACTTAAAAGATTATAATCCCGAACCCACAAGCTTCAAATTTTAGCTCCGCCTCTGAGTTTAGAGTATTCATAACAGTAGTATTGGCACGCAGTCTCGCTTTATATTAGTAGTAGGTTTTTATGACTAATCGTTATTTTCTTTCATTGTTGTTCACCTTACTGTCTTGTTATTTTTATTCTGCTTTTATATGGCTTTTTGGTATTATCCGTTCTTGTCTATATTTTTATTAATGTGGTACTTATGCTTTTTGGGGCTGAGAGTCTATTGGAAACAACCTCTATATCCTCACAAGGTAGGGGTAAGGTCTGCATACACACTACCCTCCCCAGACCTCACGGTGTGAGATAGTACCGGTATGTTATTGTTGTTGTTGTATATAAGAAAATATTCTTGTCAAAAGTCATTGTATATTATTGTAACGAACTAGCCGGTCGTTTTGGGTACTACAACTACGTTCCCCTATTTACTACTTATTATGTGTTCAATTATAATTATGTGACTCGTCAGAGAGGGTTCAGAATGAATTAGAACACTTAGTTTCAAGATTTAAAGCTTAAGTTGAAATAGTTGATCGGATGTTGACTATGTGTAAACGACCCCGAAATAGAGTTTTGATGATTCCAATAGCTTCATATGGTGATTTTGGACTTGGAAACGTGTCCAAAAAATTATTTGGAAGTCCGTAGTTAAATTAGGCTTGATTTGGCTAAAATGGAAATTTAAGTTTGGAAGTTTGATCTGGGAGTTGACTTGGAAGTTTGCGTGCAAATTTTGAGGTCAATCGGACTTGATTTGATAGTTTTCGGCATCAAATGTAGAAGTTGAAATTTTTTAGTTTCATTAAGCTTGAATTTGGGTATGATTAGTGGTTTTAGCGTTGTTGAGGTGATTTGAGGTCTCGACTAAGTTCGTATAATATTTTAGGACTTGTTGGTATATTTGATTGAGGTCCCGGGGGCTTCGGGTGAGTTTCGGATGATTAAGGAATCAAATTCGGACTTAAGGAAATGCTGAAATTTTTCTGTTGATGGTGTCTTCACACCTGCACATGAGGGACCGCAGGTGCGACTCGCAGAAGCGTGAAAACTGGTCGCATAAGCGAGCTGGGAGGCATCACATAAGCGGACCAACTCACGTAAAAGCGCGACCGCATATGCGGTCTGAACATCGCAGAAGCGACCACTGCTGGTAAATGCCGACTCGCACATGCGAGCTTCTTCCATAGAAGCGGAGGCCGTAGATTTGATTATGCGACCGCAAATGCGGAAGACGCTGGGCAGAAGCTTTAAGTTTGGGGTTTCACTAATTTTAGCCATTTTCGAATGTTGGAGCTAGGTTTGGGCGATTTTGGAGAGGAACTTTTCCATACAACTTGGGTTTCGAATCATTTGGCGTGGAATTGAGGAGATATGAAGGCGTTCGGAGGTTGATACGCGCATAATGGAATTTTCGGTGTATTATTTAGCTTGCTCGGCGTTGGATTCGCCTTGTTCAAGGTAAGTAACTCTTCTAATCTTGAAACTGAGGGTATGAACCCTAACTATACGTGTTATGTGTTTGGTATTGAGGTGACGCACATGCTAGGTGACGGGCGTGTGGCCGTGCACCTTGTAAACTGTGACTCAGTTATTTTTGTGGTATTGTGTAGTTACGTGAACTTATCTGTAATCATGAAATCTCTACGTACTAGAGTTATCGAGTTGTGATTCATGTTAGAAACTATGTCTAGACTATATGTTTATCCTATTTGGACCCACTAAGGTCATTACTACTGTTGAGTTATTCGCTTACATTGCAATTTCATACTCAGTCATGTCCATTCATTGCATATCATATCTCAGTCTCTGTTGTTATTTATTGATACATAATATCATCATTTCGGGCTAGTTTCATGACATTGTGAGCCCGAGAGACTGGAGAGATTGATGACTGAATGAGGCCGAGAGCCTGATTTTGAGATATTGATACTATAATACGTGAGTTATCTGTGCAGTACGTTAGTTGTCCGTGCAGATCCAGATATTATACTATAGCATGTGAGTTATCCGTGCGAATCCAGATATTATACTATAGTACGTGCATTGTCCGTGCGGATCCAGATATTATACTATAGCACGTGAGTTGTCCGTGCAGCACGTGAGTTATCCGTGCGGATCAATATATTATACAATAGCACGCGAGTTTTCCATGCAGCACGTGAGTTATCCATGTGGATTATAGCGCTTGGACTGAAGGAGCCCCTCCGGAGTCTGTACACACCCCCAGTAAGCGCATGTACCTACTGAGTGCGAGCTGTGAAGATTGAGTGATTGGGAGGACTGAGTGGACTGATACTCTGAGAGTATGCATATGGTTGTCCACTATGTTGCACTGTATTGACATGCACACTTGACATACAATCATAGAGATGCATTTTTCTCATGTTGTACGATATTGCGTCATTCATGACTTCTCATACACATTGACAGGTAGGCATAGAGATATATTGTTCCTCATGCCATTTGATAATGAAACATTTACCTGTTGAAAAGTTTTGACAGGAAAATCACGATTTTACAAACTTACTTATATTTTGGTGTTTTCGATAAAAGATTTGGGTTTTCACTGTTATACTTAAAAAGTATGCCTATTTTCTGGAACTGTGAACGAGTTGAACATTATATGTCTGAGTTATTTCCTGTACCACTTTTTATTATATTGTCATGAATTGTTACTGGCTATTGGTGTTGGACCCCGACCTGTGTTCCAGCTCGTCACTACTTTCAACCTAATGTTAGGTTTGTTACTTATTGAGTACATGGGGTCGGTTGTACTCATACTATACTTCTGCACCTTGCATGTAGATATTGGATGATGATGTTGCTGTGATCGACGGGAGCTGGATTTGAAGACACACCTGCGTTCCGATCATAGCTGCCTCTTTTCATGGTAGCCTTAGATTTATAAAAATCTGTATATATACATTTCGAACAGATGATGTATTTATTTCATACCAGATTTGTGATTTCTAATCTTAAAAGCTCATGATTTGTACTACCATTCCTTGGGGAGTGTATTAGAGTCAGTTAAATATTAATTGAATTGGATAGTTGTTAATTGGCTTACCTGACGGGTTGGGTTAGGTACCATCGCGACTAGGTGGATTTTGGATCATGACAAGTTGGTATCAGAGCTCTAGGTTCATAGGTTCTACAAGTCATGAGCAAGTGTATAGTAGAGTCTTGTGTATCCGTATGATGACGTCCATACTTATCTTCGAGAGACTACATGGCATTTAGGATAATTTCCCATCTTTCTTTCCTTATCGTGCGAAATTGATTCAGCTTGAAACATAACTCTTTGAATTCATTCCACGCATTCGTGTGTGCATGTGAGCGCTCGGTATCAGTTGTGCATCGCCGGCTTGTGATTCCATGAATGAGGTTCGAAATGTGTATTCTGTATTTTGGTGATGGGCCAGTCTGGAGGACTTGAGGCCAGGTTTAGACCGCAGCTTAGGCTCGGTAGCTTCAGTTGTAACTTGTACATTTGGACTCATATATCCGGTAGTGTCCCTATGAGTGGAGCATGTGGCTCGATGAATGATCGAATGGCTATACGATAAGTATGATGTGACTATGGGATGTGTTAAGATGGTTTGAATGTGACGAGAAGTGTTTCTTTGGAATGTAAAGATGGCCATTGAGTGCTTGATTTTCGTTGTGATGTGACGTACAGTCTCGAGTTGTGAGTGTGTTGAAGGATCTATCATATAGTTTAATTATGGAGTGAATTAGATTTTTATGTCGTGTTGATCAGTTCAAACTCAGAAAGATTAGGTGATTGCATAATAATAGTGGCTGCGAAAGGGTATAGCAAGAAGCTAATTTGAGGGTAAACAGGTAGGTTATCTCCTGCAGAGTAATCTACGTAGGTGTGTTCCTTATAATGTTGAGTGGAGAGTTTCTTATCTACCAACGGAGTATGTGTTGAGATTTGAACTTGAATCCGATTGGGAAAGTTGACTTGACTGTCAAGAGAATAAATGCGAGTTTAGCGGATGATTGAGGTATTTTATGGTTGGTGTTGCATGAGCTTAAGAATAATTTCCGTTGAACTGACTGCGGTATTATGACAGTAATAGAGTATGGGTATTGTGAGTTATGTAATATTTTGTTCTATGGCTTTGAGCCAAGTGGGGGAGCCTGCTGCAGACGGTTTAATCTCATGGTTAAATATTAAATTTTAGTTTTTGTTTGGGACATACTTGTGGATCAATTATGATTGCAAAGGTTGAGATCGAAGATGACTCGAGCAAGGAAATTCCTGAATATGGGTAGCATTACACTTTATGAAAATATAAAAATCATGGGATGATTAAGTTGTTATTTGAAGGATGTAGTGCGCACGCGGTATGAATTTGATTGGTGGTGTTAAAGCATGGTTACTTCTTTGTGTGTTGTTGTGCTAATAGGGCACGTGTCTTTCGGCCGTTTAGGCGGTACAATTTAGATTTGGGCAGAGTGGATGACTCTCGAGAAGGTTCTAATGGATTCAAAATGTATATGTGGAATTGAAATTTTTTCAGATTCTTATATCTCTAGAATCGGTTATTTACATTGGATGGTGTCTGGACTTGCGGTAATTCTGTATGACTATGGATTCTACATATCAGTATAGGAAAGGAAAGATGGACACTTTTAAATTCACATAAGGTCCTTCAGAGTGGGTGTCTCGGTTGTGGTACTTTGTGGTGCTTAAGAAGAATACAGTGGCTTATGGGCCTTAGGGCGGTGTGATTTTATGTTAGGATGTCTTGTAGCGAGCTTTGGGTAAGGATCATAGTGTTCTGACAAGGAGAAACTTCAACTTGATGGATATTCAGAAGAAACTCAGAGAAAATAGGCTAACTGTGTAGTAGGCTAGATCAACATGGTAATGGTATGCTCGGTTCTTTTGGGTAATTATGATGTGGTGAGGTTCTACAGATGTTTTGGCGGCAATATTTTTGGGTTTGGCGACCTGCGTGGCTTGGTCGAGTTAGAGGAATTTAGATATGACAGCTTAATTATGTGCAAATGAATTTCAAAGTGCTCTTGATGGTTTCTACTATGGCTTGAACCGGATATTTTCTATGGGTGTGGGCCACATGGTGTGTATTGTGATTTTCTCATGTATAGGAGCAAATGGAAGGTTTCTAACTAATCGGGTATGTATTTTTGCTTGTGAATCAGAGTGTTAATGAGGATCTCGTGTTCTCATATGATGGTCTAATAGAGGAGGTGAGTGGACTGAGATTGGGATTTGCATGTGCAAGTATACAATTCAATTTCGAAAGGGAGGTGATGAGTTTATGGAGAACAAACAATTTCAAATATTGGCACCAGTGGTATTACCCGAGCAAAGTGTACATTCAAAAAGGGCACACTATATTTTGGACCTACGGATGTTTCGTTGGTATCGTGATATTCGCCTAATTGATAGACTGCCGATATTCAAATTATTGCTATGTGGCACGGAAGAATTATGGAAGTATTCCTCGTGGGATGATCGTATATGAGAGGTGTGTTAGACATTCGGGCGGTGGAGTTGGGAACAAATATGGTTATTCGTGTGTTCTATGAATTTGGGAGACTGCGAGTTCTTAGAAGCAGATTGTTTCGTGACTGTGAACAATGAAAATGTGGCCAAAGCTAGACAGATGATAGTATATGTTATGGTTAGGTCATTGTGGAATTTCGAAGGAGTATGTATTTATTTGTGGGTGATCATAGTTGATTTGGGATCCATTGGTAGGCCCAATGAGGATGTGTATTCTACATCGGGTCGGATTGGTCGACTCCGTACTGCTATTGTTGGGGGATGCGCCATTCAGTTAGAGTGGAGCTTATTCGTGCTCTGATATGATATATGTGTTACTCTTATACATTACGAGGAGTTATGATTTGTTGGTTACAAGCACACATGGTGCGGTTCTGTTTGGACCTTATAGCAAAATTTGAGCGAGATGGATATTAGGGTGATGAATGATTGATTGCACATGTGGTTATGTTCTCTTCGGACTGTGGTATATTGTGCTATCTACTTCTCCGTGGTTATGGTCATGCACCTTGGGAACTTGATGTCAAATTGCGCGCGGTTGTTGACTTTGAGCATGGTAGCTGGAGGTATTTCATATGGACAAGTGTTTGGATGGGGTCACGCATTCCAGCGGGGATACGTCGAGATATAATCCTTGTTTTAGATTCGTGTGTTTTGGTTTTACTATGTATAATGAGCTCATAGCATTGCGATTGTAGTGGTGCTTGTTGAACTTGTGAAACGATTCTCTTCTTCGAGACATTTCTTATTTTTGGGTGCATGAATTGCGCAGTTTGTGCCTTGAATTATATTGGCGTAGCATGTCTATGAAGTAGTCATGTTTGATAATATAAGGTCACTGGACCTATAATGTGTACTGTCAGATTTGATTACGGTATATTTGGGAGAATAATATCGAAAGTCGGCTTAGAAAGTGATTATGGTTCTGCTTGGGGCGAGAGAGCTCCATGACGTGTTGATCTTATAAGTGATTATGAGATTCCGCGTGTTTCTTTCATTATCGATAATGTACGTAGGTTTTGGAACTGGGTTTTGTTGATATGGGATTTAATTCTAGTACCGGGTTGGTTTTGAGTAGTTACTGTGATCGGAAATGGTGTTGCAAGTTGTGTAATATGTTATGTGATTATATATGGGGTTATGGCTATGGCTTGATACAATTTGTGCAGACTTATACAATGTGTAGATGTGAGATTCGGGTCTTGAAAAGAAATTCCGAATGTTAGAAACTGAATTCCAAGGTTATGAGCTAAGGTTGAATTAATGATTTTCAGTTATATTGTGTTGTCAGGTCTACATAGAATAGGGTGACGTGGGATCGCCCTCGAGTATGTGCATGGTAGGGTGGAAAAGTGATTTAAAGGCTTAGGAACAACTCTTGGCATGTTCGAGGACGAACATATGATTAAGTGGGGGAGAATGTAACGACCCGGCCGGTCGTTTTGGGTATTACAATCTCGTTCCCCCATTTAGTGCTTATCCTGTGTTCAATTATAATTAAATGACTCGTTGGAGAGGGTTTAGAATGAATTGGAACACTTAGTTCCAAGATTTAAAGCTTGAGTTGAAATAGTTGACTGTATGTTGACTATGTGTAAACGACCTTGGAATAGAGTTTTGATGATTCCAATAGCTTAGTATGATGATTTTGGACTTGGGAGCGTGTCCGGAAAATTATTTAGAAGTTCGTATTTAAATTAGGCTTGATTTGGCTAAAATAGAAATTTAAGTTTTGAAAGTTTGATCGGGGAGTTGACTTTTTAATATCGGTGTCGGAATCTAGTTCTGAAAATTTTTATAGGTCTGTCATGTCATTTATGACCTGCGTGCAAAATTTGAGGTCAATCGGACCTGATTTGGTATGTTTCGGCATCAAATGTAGAAGTTGAAATTTCTTAGTTTCATTAAGTTTGAATTGGAGTATGATTCGTGGTTTTAGCATTGTTTGAGGTGATTTGAGGTCTCGACCAACTTCGTATAATATTTTAGGACTTGTTGGTATATTTGGTTGAGGACCCGGGGGCCTCTGGTGAGTTTTGGATGATTAACGGATCAAATTCGGACTTAAGGAAATGCTGGAATTTTTTTGTTGCTGGTGTCTTCGCACCTGCGCATGAGGGACCGGAGGTGCGGCTCGCAAAAGCATGAAAACTGGTTGTAGAAGCGACCCTAGGAAGGCTGGTTGGGAGGCATTGCAGAAGCGGCCCCAACTCACGCAGAAGTGCGACCGCAGATGTGGTCTGAACGTCATAGAAGCGACCACTGCTGGTAAAGGCTGACTCGCAGATGCTAGCTTCTTCCGCAGAAGCGGAGGCCACAGATGCGACTATGCGACCGCAAATGTGGAAGACGCTGGGCAGAAGCTTTAAGTTGGGGGGTTCGCTATTTTGGGATTTTGGAGCTCGGTTTGGGCTACTTTGGAGAGAAAATTTTTCACACAACTTAGGTTTCGAATCATTTGGCGTGGAATTGAGGAGATATGAAGGCGTTCGGAGGTTGATACGTGCGGAATGGAATTTTCGGAGTATTGTTTAGCTTGCTCGGCATTGGATTTGTCTTGTTCGAGGTAAGTAACTCTTCTAATCTTGGATTTGAGGGTATGAACCCTGACTATATGTGTTATGTGTTTTGTGTTGAGGTGACGCACATACTAGGTGACGGGCATGTGGGCGTGCATCGTGTGAACTGTGACTCTGTTATTTCTTTTGTACTGTGTAGTTCCCTAAACTTATCTGTAATCATGAAATCTCTACGTACTAGAGTTATCGAGCTGTGATTCAAGTTAGAAACCATATCTAGACTATATGTTTATCCTGTTTGGACCCACTGAGGTCATTACTGCTGTTGAGTTATTCACTTACATTGCAATTTCATACTCAGTCATGTACATTTATTGCATATCATATCTCAGTCTCTGTTGTTATTTATTGATACATCGTATCATCATTTCGGGCTAAATTTCATGATATTGTGAGCCAAGGAGAGATTGATGACTGAGTGAGGTCGAGGGTATGATTTTGAGATATTGATACTATAGCACGTGAGTTGTCTATACAGCAGGTGAGTTATGCGTGCAGATCCAGATATTATACTATAGCACATGAGTTGTCCGTACAATACGTGAGTTATCCGTGCGGATCAATATATTATACTATAGCACGTGAGTTGTCCGTACATCACGTGAGTTGTCTGTGCGAATTATAGCGCTTGAGCTGAAGGAGCCCCTCCGGAGTCTGTACACACTCTCAGTGAGCTCATGTACCTATTGAGTGCGAGTGCGAGTACGAGTGGCGAGTGATTGGGAGAACTGAGTGGATTGATACTCTGAGAGCATACATATGGTTGTCCACTATGTTGCATTGCATTGACATGCACATTTGACATACATTCATAGAGATGCATTTTCCTCATGATGTACGATATTGCGTCATTCATGACGTCCCATGCACATTGACATATAGGCTTAGAGATCTATTGTTCTTCATGCCATTTGATAATGGAACATTTACCTGTTGGAAAGTTTTGGAAGGAAAATGACGATTTTACAAACTTACTCATATTTTGGTATTTTCGGTAAAAGATTTGGGTTTTCACTGTTATACTTAAAAATCATGCATATTTATGGAATTGTGAACGAGTTGAAAATTATATGTCTGAGTTATTTCTTGTACCACTTTTTATTATATTTTTATGAACTATTGTTGGCTATTGGTGTTGGGCTCCGACCCGTATTCTAGCTCGTCACTACTTTCAACCTAAGGTTAGGTTTGTTATTTATTGAGTACATGTGGTCGGTTGTACTCATACTACACTTGTGCACCTTATGTGCAGATATTGAATGTTGATGTTGCTGTGATCGACGGGAGCTGGATTTGAAGACACACCTGCGTTCCGGTCGTAGCTGCCTCTTGTTCATGGTAGCCTTAGATTTATAAAAATCTGTTTATGTATATTTCGAACAGATGATGTATTTATTTCATACCAGCATTGTAATTTCTAATCTTATAAGCTCGTGATTTGTACTACCATTCCTTGGGAAGTGTATTAGAGTTAGTTAAATATTAATTGAATTGAATGGTTGTTAATTGACTTACCTGGTGGGTTGGGTTAGGTATCATCACGACTAGGTGAATTTTGGGTCATGACAAATATATTTGTATTTCTAACATATAAAAATAAATCTTCAAATTTTTGATATAAAACTACAAATAATTACAGTAGTAACTAATTAATGATTGTGTTGGCAAATAAAAATGTGTATGCTAATTGGGTAAAAGAAAATGTCCATGCTGTGACATATCATATTGTGCTAAATTTATGATTAATTTTCAGAAACTACTATTGTTTAGTGGCTATTAACTTCCTATAGCTACCACATACATAATTACTTTCTATAGCTACTATTAAATTGTTACGGTAGTGTATTCACTCTACTGTATTCATGATTACAGTAGCAAAAGTCGCCTAAAAATAAGGGGTTATAGCTATACGCAACTGTATTCACATGTATTCGCGCCATGTATTCATGAATACAATAACGATAATCACTTTAAAAATAGGTCTGTCCAGCTGTCTAATAGCGAAAATAATACTAATTTAATGGGATACTCTCCTAATATAACTCAAAAAAAATTAATTCTAACACGCCTCATGTTCAACCCAATTAATTAGAATGATTTTTCAGTTGTATATAACTGTTGTATTTAGTGTGTTTCATATTTATTTTTAACTCTTGCATTCATTAGACTCAATGTTTGTATTTAGTGTATTCAAATATATTTGTATTAATAGTATTTTAATTATTCCTAATATATATTATTACTGTTGTATTCAATATATTTTATTAGTTATATTCACTATATTTCTATTTGTATTCAATGTATTTTACTATATTTCACTGTATTTTAAAATTAAATGTATTTATTGTTTATATTATGTTCTATTTCAACGTTTGTATTCAGTGTATTTCAATATTTATATCTTGTATTCATGCATAATATATGTACGGTATGCATGAATACATATGTATTCAGCTGTATTAAAAAGATACAGACCTTCGAAATACATAAATACATGCAACAAAATAAATGTATTTATACAAAAATACAATGTGTTTTATATCCCATTTAGCCAAGCTTCTCCGAGCCCAAAAGTACTTTTTTCCTCAAAAATATTTTTTTCTCAACTTGAAGTGGTTGGCCAAGATTTTTTGGGAGAGAAAAGTGCTTTTGGGAAGAAGCATAAGTAGTTTTAGAGAAGCACAAAAAAGTAGTTTCTCCCTAAAAGCAGAAGTAGAAACAATTTAAACTTTTGTTCTTACCAAATATACCCTTAGCAAAATATGGTATATACTAAAATAACTTACTTATTTTAAACCTAATACTTAGAATTAGAGATTATATTACTGAACTCTCCTAATGTATAAATATTTCTTTTTATTTTTAGGATAGCTTTCTAATATATGGTAACTTTTGGGATGAATGCTTTTATGTTTGTTGAATGATTTTTTGATATATTTAAATCATCTTGAAAGAATTAAAGTACTTTTAAATTTTATTTTCATGTTTTACTTAAATAAAATGAAAAAACTTAATTATTATCTTTAATAATAAATATTTGAGATTATTTATTTATTCATATAATATTAACTATTAAGTAAATTTTTTCATGTCCTTATTTGTAATTTGATACTTTAAAGCACTTTTTGAAAAGTTTGACCAAACACAAATTATTACTCAAAAGTGATTTTCAGATTGATTAGCCAAACACATAGCCTGTTTGGCCAAGCGGGAGAAATGAGCTTATTTTGAGAAGTGCTTTTTTCAAAAGTGCTTTTGAAAAAAAGTACTTTTTGAGAGAATCAGTTTGTGGTTTTCAGATTGATTAGCCAAACACATAGCTTGTTTGGCTAAGCAGGAGAAATCAACTTATTTTGAGAAGTGCTTTTGCAAAAAGTACTTTTGGAGAGAAACAGTTTGTGTTTGGCTATTCACTCTGAAAAGCACTTTTGAGCAATAATTTGTGTTTGGCCAAGCTTTTGAGAAAGTGCTTTTAAGTATCAAATTACGAATAAGGACATGAATAGATTTACTTAATAGTTAATATTTTAAGTAAATAAATAATCTCAAAAATTTATTATTACAAGAAATAATTAAATCTTTTCATTTTATTTAAGTAAAATATGAAAATAAAATTTAAAAGTACTTAATTCTTTTAATATAAGTTAAATATATTAAAAATCATTCAACAAATATAAAAGCATTCACCCCTAAAGTCACTATATATTAGAAAGTTATCCTAAAACTAATAAGAAATATTTATACATTAATATCCTAAGTATTAGGTTTAACGATTATTTTGGTATATACTATATTTTATTAAGGGTATTTTTGGTAAGAAGAAAAGTCAAAACTGCTTCTACTTTTACTTTTTGAAAGAAGCTACTTTTTTCTGCTTTTCAGAAACTGCTTCTGCTTCTTCCCAAAAGCACTTCCTCTCCCCCTTCCCCCCCTCCCCCCGGTAAAAAAAGCTTGTCCAAACACCCCAAGTTGGGGAAAAAATACTTTTGAGAAAATAACACTTTTGGCCTCATAAGTATATATTATATATGTTTTAAGGTATATATTATATTAAATAAATAAATACTTTATTTATAGATATGACTTTTTGTTCAATATTTGTACAAATTATTAATATAAGTTGCAGGAAAAGAAAAGAAAAGAAAAGGAGAAAAAAGAAGAGTGTTCAAGCAGAGATAGCAAAAAGGCCAAGGATGGCATCCCCAATCCAAGGATGTCATCCTCAATTCTAAGGATGACATCCATGGAAGAAACAACTAGAGAAAATTGAGCAACTCAGACCAAGGATGACATCCTTGGGAATTTATGCTTGTGTTTGTCCCTATAAAAAGGGCGTAAACTTCATTTGAAAGGAGAACCATTCTTGTGCACAGAACACCAACTTTAATTAGCTTTTTTTTTAGTTTTAAAAGTTATTTCTCTTATTGTAGGAATAGTATTTTCTATCTTATCTTTTCTCCATAATGGAGTAATTTTCTTTGGTTGGGATACTAGATGAAGCTATAAAAGTGTTATAATAACGTAAAGACCCGACTGGTCATTTTGAGAATCTGCACTTCGCTCGATGTTTTGAGAGCTCGAGCATCTCCGCATGATGTATTATGACTTACGTAAATTGTCGGTATTGGTTTTCAAGTTATCTGGAATCGATTTGGAAGGATGAACTTCAAGATTCAAACTTTAAGTTGGAAGAATTGACTAAGGTTGATATTTTAGGTAAACGATCTCGGAATCGGGATTTGGAGGTTCTAGCAGGTTCGTATAATGATTTCGGACTTGAGCGTATATTCGGATCGGGTTTTGGATAACCCGGGAGCATTTTGGCGCCTATTGTGGAAGTTAGCATTTTGGAAGAATTTCATCGTATTTGGGTTGAAGTGCATTTCAATGTTATCGATGTCCGTTTGGTATTCCGAGTCTAAGCATAGCTCTGTATGGTGATTCTGGTATTGGAAGCGCGTCCGAAAAGGATTTGGAGGTCCGTAGGTCATTTTGAAGTCGTTTGACAAAAGTTAAAAATTTGAAGGTTTAACCGGAAGTGGAATTTTTGATATCAGGATTGAAATCCGATTCCGGAAGTTGGAGTAGGTCTGTAATGTCAAATGTGACTTGTGTGCAAAATTTGAGGTCAATCGGACGTGACTTGATAGGTTTCAGCATCGATTGTGGAAGTTTCAAGTTTCAAGTTCATTGAATTCGAATTGAGGTGTGATTTGTTGTTCTGATGTTGTTTTGTGTGTTTTGTGGCCTCGAGTATGTCCGTGTCATGTTATGGGACTTGTTGGTATATTTGGAAGGGGTCCCGGGGGGCCTCAGGTGTGTTCCGGATGGGCTACGAGTCATTTTCCTCCTATTTTGAACTGGTGAATCTGTCATATGGTTTTCTTTCATCGCATTCGCGTCCTTGCACTTGCGTTCGCGTAGTGTTATTTTGGAGGGTGGAATATTTCCTCTATGCGTTCGCAGCTACCCTCTCGCGTTCGCGAAGTTCTACCACATCCTTCTTCACATTCGCATTCCATATGTCGCGTTCGCGAAGTGCAAACCAGGCCCCGGGCACTGGTGATCATTTTTCTCTTCGCGTTCGCGTGTCTCTTACGTGTTCGCGTAAGTCCTGTCCCTTGTTCATCGCGTTCGCGTCCCATTTCTCGCGTTCGCGAAGGGTATTCTGGGCAGCTTTTATTTTCTTCTTCACGAACGCGATAGTTCTTCCGCGTTCGCGATGCATAAAAGACCTGGGCAATGTTCTTTTCAAAATCGCGATTTTGACTTCATTTTAACATTTCCAAGCTTGGATTGAGGCGATTCTTGGAGCAATTTTCATCTTGTGGGCTAGAGTAAGTGTTCTCTACTCAATTTTGATCTTATATCACGAATCTACCCTTGTTTTTTTGGTAATTGGATTATGAATTTTATAGAGAAAATTGGAGGTTTTGGCCTAAAGATCATAGTTTGAATTTTTGAGTTTTGCACATCGAATTGGAGTCGAATTTGAGTGAAACTAGTATGGTTGGACTCGTAATTGAATGAGTGCCATATTATTGAGAGTAAAAGCACGAAGGGTGATGCCGTGCCATATTATTGAGAGTAAAAGCACGAAGGGTGATGCCGTGTCATATCATTGTGAGTAAAAGCACGAAGGGTGATGTCATGCCATGTTATGTGAGAAAAAAACACGAAGGGTGATGTCGTGCTATTGTATTTATATTATTACCCTTTCATGTTATGGTGAGTTCATGGCACGAAGGGTGTTTCCGTGCAAGGGAGGACGAGAGACATGCATTATGTTGTGATACTTATTTCTTACAGATACCTTCATGTCTTTACCTGGAATTGCTATTGTGGTGTTCATGGTTCTTATGTGATATGCCATTACTGTTTTGTCTTTATACTCTATCACCTTTGTTATCGTACTATCATGCCTTCTAGTTGTTTAAACTTGCTAATATCATGCTTATTTACTGCTGTTATGATTTCATCCATGTCATTTGTTTTGTTGCACTTAAGTGTAGGTCTTCTTCCATACTAGTCGTTCATGCCCCTACTTGCTAACTTATAAATATCATGTGATCGCTTCCTTATTTGTCATATTTGTCTTCATGCCTTCACCTTGCTAGTTAGTCGAAGTTACATTCCTTTTTCCTAATCATTGTTATTATCTCTATGCTTTCTGTTCAGTCTGTTACGGATGTTCTCATGTACATTTTCATCTTCCATAACTATTTGCGTATTTCCCACTATGTCATTTCTGAATCGGCATTTCTGTCATTTGGTTGGTGATAAATGCACGAAGGGTATTGATGTGCCGTTGGATTTGATGTATTGAGTATATTTCTCACATTATAAACGATTTGAGGTAATTGTTGTGATTTATTGGCTTTCGCTCTCAGGAAAGGAATGGGTGAGATATTAATACCTGTTGAATTGTGTTTTCTTTTAGTACTTCGTTATTGCTTTGTATAATCGTTTCGTGTGCGCTACTCTGTTGCACTGTAGTATAGTTCTATTGTTAGTTTACATTACAGGTTTTATCAATGAGCATCTTTAACCAAAGCCTCGTCACTACTTTGACCAGGTTAGACAAGATACTTACTCAGTACATGGGGTCGGTTGTACTGATACTACACTTATGCACATTGCATGCAAATGTTGGCTGCTGTTATTGTTGTGCTCGATGGTTGCCGGGATTGAAGATATACCTGCGTTCCGGTTGTAGCTACCTCTTGTTCATGGTGGCCTTAGATTTATAAAAAAAAACTTTGTTTATTACTTTTCAAACAGAAGATGTATTTACTTCATATCAGCTTGTAAATTCTATTCTTATGAGCTCATGATTTGTACTACCAGTCATTGGGGATGTATAAGACTCAGATAATTTCTTTGTTTAATTGTTTTATTAAGTTAATTAAAAATGAATAATCGTTAATTGGCTTACCTAGCGGGTTGGGTTAGGTGCCATCACGACTATTGGATTTCGGGTCGTGACAAATAATTATCTTAATTTTATTATCTTCTTATGTTGAGATTTTCTCTTTATCATCATTATACACCAAGGTATTTGATATTGATTATTTCTATTATTTGATATAATTATATCACTTACTGAAATCTTTATCTTTTTATTTTTTTTCTTATTCGGGAGAAGAGAAAGATTTAAACAAGTTTATTGATTTAGAAAAGGCTAATCGAAAGAGGTCTTTTCTCACTTGGTGCACTCAACTAAGATAATTCTTGTTTGAAGCCATTACTTTAATTGGTTAACTACACTTATCGAAAGAGGTGTTATTAGTCAATTATTGTTTAATGTCACCAACTGTCAATAAATTAATAACATTAAGCGCGAGTGGTGCTATTTATATATTGTTTTTATATGGAGTGATGTCTTAGAAATAAGTGGTCATTCTTCAAACAAGGTCTTTGTTTCACTGTTAATCGATTGACTATACTAATCGAAAGAGGTGTTATTAATTGGTTACTTTTATGTGATTTGGTTAAATTAGAAATAAGCGATCATTTCATTAAACATAGAAATAAATAATAAATTTTTGATTTTATTACAATGGTTTATCTTGCTGATTCACAATATCCCAACCTCTATCTTTTGTTATAAAACTATAAATATTTATTGCTTTTATTTATCTAATTTTTTCAACAACTCTCTCCTTACCAATTTGATTCTCTCAAATAGTGACAAAGACAATACAAATCTGTAGCCTAGGTGGTTCTAATCTCTATGGGACAATATCTTAAACTTTACTATAATTTGACAGAGTACGAGCAGAAAAATGATATACGCCCAGAGCTCATCAAATTTTTGGCGCTGTTGCTAGGGACTGGTAAACATCTACTTCAGATTAATTATCTTACTACTACTTTGAAATTATTATTTTCTTTAGCTTTAAGTCTTTTGTTTTCTAGTGCCTGACATGTACTAGAGAGCAATACCCAAAAAAAAAAAAAAAAAAGGATCCTGAAGATCAGCTCATTCCACGTACTTTCAAATGAATTTCGATCAACCAAGTAAACTACTTGTTGAGTTGGTAGAAGAATATTGTCAAAAGGTCATTGTATGTGACTATTGCGGAGGCAACCACCAAAGCTTCGAATGCCAAATAAGTAACACATTCTCCTATGAGGATTCTAGGGGAATCAATGACCTTGAGCAATTAATTAATAAAATCTGTCAAAGGTCCATTACTTGTGAGTATTGTGGTGGAAGTCACCTTACTCATGAATGCTTACTAGGTAATTCATATTTTTTTGGTTTATCGAATAAATAATATGATGTTGTTTCTAGTTCTTGCAGGCTTATTGATTCTAGTGAATATGACTGTAATCCGGAGTGCAAATAATATTCACAAAAGAATCAAAATATTGAGAGCGAATCACATCAAAAGGAGAACGTAAACTTGAAAAAAGCTTTGCATAATTTCATAGAAAATACCGATGAAAAATATGCACAGAATCATAAAGCCATTATGGATCTAAAAATAAAAGTAAATTAATTAGTATGTATGGCAATCTCCTTGAATTTTTGTGGCGGTCTTTTAAATAAAACTTCATCTTGTGATGATGGACCAATTGATCAAAAAATTAAGCTTTGTGAGAAAGAATCTACCACTCAGGGTGAAAATTCCGACCTAATCGAGAAAACTGACAATAAACGTTTGGTTGAATATAATTTAAAAGGTGATGAGTGCTTACTCCAATTTTCTTATTCACATAAATTGATTAATTTGGAAGAAAATGAGAATGAAGAGGTCATCATAAACAAAAATAAAATTTTCATGGACCATCATTCTTCAATTTCTTTTGATCATTATGACTTTGTGGATTTTGTTATTGGAGACTTTCAGGAAAATGAATGAAATGATTCTCGGAAAAAATATAGAATGGAGTTAAGGATCACCATGTACATTTATTTGTCCACTCGAAACAAGGCCAAGAAAGTACGGAATGTGAAAAAAAAATATTTTTTGATATTCTTGGCCAAGTGTGCTCCACGATAAACCCCAAGGAGCGAAAAAGAAAGAGAGATTCAGAATTGGGGTTGGACTTTACAAGCTCCAAAAGAAAAAAGAAAACATTCAGGGAAACTCCTTTACCCCGTCTTGCTTTTACATTATTTATTATTGGGACATGACAATATTTAAGTGTGGGGGTAGAGGATATATATATATATATATTTGTGTATGTTTATATTTTTTTATCCATGGATTTCTTTGTTCAGTTCTTTGTCATGGTCGTAATATTTTGAACTGAACACTTTCTAGAATTTTTAGTATATAAGTCGGTTAATAACTTCATTTTTTTGAGAATGAGATTTTGAAAAACGGGATTAATTGAGTATCATCCATGTATTTTATGAATATTTTTACACTCTCATATTTATTTATTAGTGATTAAAATTATAATGTTTGTTGATCCCAGGTGTATGTGTTGTCAGGTTATATCGCCAAGTTCTCTAGCTTATTCGAAAATCTAGAACTTGTCTTAAATGTGGTTCGAGGCGAAATTCTAGGTAGATTTTTGAGTTGAGAAATGAAAGTAGGCCTTCCTTGTTGAACCATTACCTAAATTAACCTGCCTTAATTATATTTAATCACTTGCCAATCCCTTTGAACCTAAATAAATTATCCCTTAGTTTTTTGATAGCCAAACTTTAACCCTTAGCCTATTTTTATTATCACATCTATTTGTTCACCCTATTTTCTTTCCGGCACTTTGAAAATTCAAAAAACTAAGTGTGAGGGAGTTGTAGTGGAAGGAAGAAATGAAAGAATGATTGTTGGGTTTACTAATTTTTTGAGAATGTTGTCATGTGACTTTAAAAGAAATAAATTATTGCTTGTGGAAAAAAAAAAAGAGGATTTTTTTTTTATAGCAACAAAGAGAATTTTGACAACTGAAAAAAAAGAAGGGAAAACAAGAAAAACAATGAAAGAGTTGAAAAGGGAAAGACAATAAAAGAAAGGAGGTTAATTTGTTTTAGAAAGAATAAAGACATTGGTGCTTAATTGTTAAAAGTATTGTGGTGCTTGTAAGAGACTTGAGTCACTTTATCCATATGCATCTTACTTATCCTTGTACCAACATTACAACCTTATTAAAGCCCTACATGATCTCAACTCAAAGACTCCTATATTAGTGGAGAACCACATGTGTAACGATCCGACCGGTCGTTTTGAGCATTTACGCTCCTTCAACTATTTGAAGTCCTGAATAATTTCCTATGAGGTATTATGACTTGTGTGAATTGTCGGTTTAGGTATTAAGGTATTTCGGGGTTAGCTTGGAAGAATAAAATTTCATATTGGAAGCTTAAGTTGAAATAGTTGACCGGATGGTGACTTATATGTAAACAACCCCAGAATAGAGTTTTGATAATTCCAATAGCTCCGTATGGTGATTTTGGACTTAGGAGCATGTCCGAAAAATTATTTGGAGGTCCGTAGTGGAATTAGGCTTAAAATGCCAAAAGTTAAATTTATGGGAAGTTTGACCGAGGGGTTGACTTTTTGATATAAAGGTTGGAATCCGATTATGGAAATTGGAATAGCTTTATTATGTTATTTATGACTTGTGTACAAAATTTGAGGTCAATCGGACTTGATTCGATAGGTTTCGGCATTGAATGTAGAAGTTGAAAATTTCATAAGACTAAAGTTTCAAGTGAGTTCGCACAAGACCTAATATCAAATAAGTATAACTCTCATGATACAAAGTGTTATATGGTTTATTACCTATTAAAAGAAAGATATTTGAATTTAGTTTCTAACGCTTCAAACCGTTCTTCATTTGGACATTCCTACAAGATGTTATGACCAAATTACCAAAGGCTAAAAAAATACAATTCTACGACCAATTATGCGATCGCAAAACTGCTTCTGCTACCGCAAAACTTGTCGCAAAATGGACCAGAAGAGCCCAGTTTTGGGCACCGATTTTGCGGCCCGCATACCCATTCTGCGGTCCATTATGCGACCACATACCTATTTTCGGAGGGTTAATTTTTTTATTTTTATAACCCAAACCCATTTTGATAAATAGGCTTTGGGACTCATTTTGGAGCAACAATCTGACTTTTTTAGAAAGAAGGGAGAGTGTTCTAGAGAGAGTAAGAAGCTCAAGTGCTTTGTTCATCAAGATCTTGTTCAAGCTTTAAAATCTAACAAGGAAATATCACAAGATCTTCACCCAAGAGGTAAGGTTCTAACCCCTAGTCTTCAATTTTAAATTTGGGTAAAGATGGGTGATTAAGAGTATGATTCTTGGGTGTAATAGTATCATTTATACATATCAATAAGGTTTATGAAAAGATTGTTGAGTTCAAATGGGTATAGATTGGGTTGAAAATGGTAGAAATCTTCAAAGACTTTAATTGAAGATTTGAGGGTCGAGTTGATGTCGGAATTTGGTGAAATTTATATGGTTGGACTCGTGGTTAGATGTGCGTTCATATTTTGTAACTTTTAAAACTCGGGTTACGAGACATGGACCCCACGGGCATTTTTGAGGTAATTTCGAATTTTATTAAAAAATTAGTATCTCCTTATAGAATTAATTACAATAATTAGTATTGACTGAATCGAATTAATTATACCTAGATACGAGGCTTTCGGAGACCGATTCTCGTGGCAAGGTCTAGCGGAATAAAGAATTACACGGTTTGAGGTAAGTAACACTTCTAAACTTGGTACTGAGGGTATGAATCCCCGAATTTGGTATGATATAAATTGTTCAGAGGTGACACTCACGATTGGTGACGAGCGAGTGGACGTGCACAATATAAATTATGTCTTGAATAAATCCGGTATAGTTGTAAAGATTCAAGAATTATGTTATTATATGAACATGTGCCACGTATTAGAGAAATTTAGCTGAGGCTAGTATTAAAGATCATGTTTAGGCTATGCGCCGATATTTTAGGACCCATGGGGTCGTGATGTTATTGAATTAATTGTTCTAAAATATACATTTCACACTCAGTAATAATTGTCCATTGTGAGGATATATATGGGATTGAGCTGCGCAACGCAGTAGGCCAATTGGCTTTATATATGTTGTTATTAAATGGATCGAGGATGCCCGCCTGCAGCCGACCTCATTGGCTTTACTATTTTATGGATCGGGGTTGTCCGTCTGCAGCGGGCCTTATAGGCTTTGTTATTTTACGGATCGGGACTGCCCGCCTGCAGTAGGCCATATTGGCTTTGTATTACGCTTGGGCTGAAAGAGCCCCTCCGGAGTCTGTACACACTCTCAGTGAGTGTAGATGATCATCAATATTCGGGATGGACTTCTCAGGGCATGGACTTGCCTTACTTACTGCTTATATATATATATATATTTGGGATGGATTTTCCCAGGTATGGGATGGATTTTCTTAGGGCATGGACTTGCCTTACTTATTTGTATTGTAATGAGTTTATCTGGACATGGATCTTGTTCGCTCATATATATATTTAGGGATAAATTATCCCAGGGCTGGATTGGCCTTTTACGGTATTAGGTGACCGACTGTCAGTTGAAGTGTATTTATATACGGGTTGGAACACCCCTAGGCTAGATTGGCCATAAACAGTACTGAGTGACCGGATAATTTGTGACCAATATTTACATGAGGTCTTTCTACTGAGATGTCATATGCCTCATATCATGCATTATTGATCTATTTCACTTGTACTGAGTTTAACTGTGGAACTTGAAAGCATGCCTACATTTCTGTACCATTATTTTTACTGGACTGTACATGCGGAGCTCATCATTTCTTTCAGCGTAGAGGTTAGTCTTGTTATTTATTGAGTCAGTTGTACTCATACTACACTCTGCACCTTGTGTGTAGATCCAGGAGCTCCCGGATACGACGACTGCTAAAATTCAGAGTTATTTCTGTTGGAGAGTATCAAGGTAGCTGCTTGACGACCGCAGACTTGATTCCCTTCCTGTTTAGTTATTGTACCGTTCTATACTTCAGACAGTGATGTTTAGCAGTCAGACTTTGTATTCATTTATATACTCATATACTCAGTGACACCAGGTTTTGGGGATGTTATATTTGAAATTGTGAGATTTCCTCTGCTGAATTTAATTATTTTATTTTCAAATTTAAAAGATATGGTATTTTATTGAGATTTTTGGCTTGCCTAGTATTGAGATAGACGCCATCACGACAGGTGAGATTTTGGGTCGTGATAAGTTGGTATCAGAGCCTAGGTTACATAGGTCTCACGAGTCATGAACAGGTTTAGTAGAGTCTTGCGGATCAGTACAGAGACGTATATACTTATCTTCGAGAGGTTGCAAAACCCTTAGGAAAAATTTCACTTTCTTGTATTCTGTCGTGTGAATTTATTGATTCCGGAAGCTAAATTTCTGTTATTCTATTCTCTCACAGATGGTGAGAACATGTACTAATGAATCGGACGGTAAGCCACCAGTGCCACCAGTTAGGGCCGCGAGAGGCCAAGGTTGTGGTAGAGACCGGGGCCGAGGTGTAGCTCGTACCACAGTTAGACCAATACCGGTAGTACCATCAGTTGCTCCAACTCAAGAGCAGATTCCGGATATAGTTGAGCCGACAAGATCAGCTTAGGTACCAGCTGTACCAATTGAGATTCTAGTCATTCAGGAGACTTTGGCTTAGATATTGGCAGTCTGCAATGGTCCTGCTCAGGTGGTTTCGGCTCAGGCAGCACCTGCCACTTCTCAGGCCGGGGGAGGTACTCATACCCCGATTGCTCTTACTCCAGACCAGGTAGTACAGGGACTCCAGATACCAGGGGTACTACCAGCCCAGTCGGCTGCAGCTGCTCAAGCCCCGGTAGTTCCTGTTATGGCAGATGATGAGCAGATGATACTTGAGAGATTTGAGAGGCCTCAACCTCCATCATTTAGCGGAACTGAGTCAGAGGATGCTCAGGATTTTCGGGATAAGTGTCAATGGATGCTTCGGATAACGGGTATTCGGGAGACCAGTGGGGTCTCATTCACTACTTTTCAATTTTTTGGGACTGCACTCAGATGGTGGGAGACTTACGAGAGGCGTAGGCATGTTGGCATAACACCCCTTACTTGGCAACAATTCTCCGTGGTCTTTTTGGAGAAGTTTGTGCCTCAATCCCACAGAGAGGAGTTGCACAGACAATTTGAGCAGCTTCGCTAGGGTGATATGTCCGTGATGCAGTAGGAGATGAGATTTTCTGAGTTGGCTCGTCACGTAGTCTGCTTAGTTCCCACTGATAGGGAGAGGATTATGAGATTCATTGATGGCCTTACATATCAGCTGCAATTACTTATGACTAGGGAGAGTATCTGGTGCTACTTTTGATGAGGTAGTAGACATTTCTCGGCAGATAGAGATGGTTTGTAGCCAGGAACGTAGAGAGAGAGGGTCTAAGAGGCCTCGTGGTCCAGGTGATTACATCAGTGTTCCTTTAGGGGGTCAGTTTTACCGCGGTAGGGGTCGTTCTTATAGACACGCTCAGACGAATCATCCAGTTCACAGTGGTGCATCATCTTACCATGGTTCATACAGTTTTCATTAGAGTCAGTCATCTTTCAGTGCACTTCCAGCCCCAAGTACGCTCCGTGCACTATCAGTCCAAGGATCATACGTACCAGGTCCTTTTGGTAGTCATTCTGATTCCTGCGGTCCGCCTCAAAACTCGCCACCATTCTTCGAGATGGAGTGCTATGAGTGTGGAGAGCTAGGCCATGTGAGGAAATATTGTCCCCGCCGTACGCGAGGTACAGTTCAGTAGAGGAGTCAGCTCAGGGTGGAGTTCAGTTAGCTAGGGGTCGCCCAAGAGGGGGAGGCCGATCCGGTGGCGGTCAGGGACGATTCTATGCTTTTCCTGCCAGGCCAGATGTTGTTGCTTCAGATGCAGTGATCACAGGTATTGTCTTAGTGTACCACAGGGAGGCATCTATATTATTTGATCCTGGTTTCATCATATTTTGTTCATTTTTGGATATGCCCTGCGAGTCCTTAGTTTCACTTGTTCATGTATCCACGTCGATGGGCGATACTATAATTGTGTACTGGGTGTATCGGTCGTGTGTGGGAATTATTGGGGGACGAGACATAAATTGGTCTTTTATTGCTTAGTATGGTCAATTTAGATATTAACTGGGTATGGTGAGATATCAGATGTTTTGTTATATGGCCTTGGGCCAAGTAGGGGAGTCTGCTATCTACGATTTGATTGCACGATTAGGTGTGGTATTGGTTTTGGTTCGAGGCATACTGTTGATTAGTTATGACTTGCATAGGTTGAGAACGGGGATGACTCGAGTAAGAAAATTTCTTGAATGCATGTTACATTGCATTTTATGAAAGTATGAAAATTATGGAATGAGTAAGTTGTTATTTTGAAGGATGTAGTGCACACGAAGTATGAATTTGATTGGTCATGTTAAGGTAGGGTTACTTATTTGAGTGTTAATTGTGCTAAAAGAGCACATGTCCTCCGGCTTGTTCGGGAGGTGCAAGTTAGATTTGAGCATAGCGGTGTGTTGTGAGGGATTTAGATTTATAGGTACAAGGTGGCAATTCATTCTTGAAAGGAAGATCACAAATCCTAAACGGAATTGTCAGTGTTATATATTAGATTAATGTTATAGTTTCTCGGTAATCCTTGAGAAGGGTATGCGGTTAAAAGTTTTTTTAAAAATTGTTTTGGATTACAGATATTCATTGGTATTACGGTACTCTCTTGGTTGATAGACTTTTGATATTCAAATTATTGATATTATTGGCACGTGAGTTGTCCGTGCAGGTTCAGATATTGATACTATAGCACGTGAGTTGTCCATGCGAGTGATATTAGTGTGAGCTCTAGAAAAGCTGGTTACTGTTATTAGACTTGTTTGTATGGGTTCTACTACATATAATAATAATGAGCTTATAGCATTACAATTGTGGTGGTGCTTGTTGAACTTACAATATAGTTCTCTACTTTGAGACATCTCCCATATTTGGGTATACAGATTGCGCAGTTGTGTCTTAAGTTATATCGATGTGGCGTGTCTGTGGGACAATTGTATTTAACAAAATAACATTATTGGACCTAGAATGGGTACTATCAGGCTTGATTATTGTATATTCGAGAGGATTGTGGTTCTGGTTGGGGCGAGAGAGCTCCATGACTTGTCGATCTGATAAGAGGTTATGAATTATTGATTGTTTCTTTCATAATTGGCAGTGTACGAAGGTTTTGGAATGAGGTTCTGTTGAATGCGAGGTTTAATACTTGTACTTTGTTGGTTTGGAGTAGTTATTGTGATCAGGAATGGTGCTACGAGAGAGCGAGTTGTGTAATATGCTGGGTGATTATATTTGTGATTATAGTTATAGCTCGATGCATCTTGTTCAGACTCATACAATGTGTAAATGTAAGATTCGTGTCTGGAAAAGAAATTCTGAAAGTTTGGGAATTGAATTCCAAGGTTTTTTGGGGCTAAGATTAAATTAAAGATTTTCAGTTGTATTGTGTTGTCAGGCCTATATGGAATAGGGTGATGTGGGATCACCCCAGGTATGTGCATGGTAAAGAGGAACAGTGATTTAAAGGCTTAGGAACAACTCTTGGCACGTTCGAGGACGAACGTATGTTTAAGTGGGGGAGATTGTAACGACCCGACAGGTTGTTTTGAGCATTTACGCTCCTTTCAACTATTTGAAATCTTGAATAACTTCCTATGAGGTATTATGACTTGTGTGAATTGTTGGTTTTGGTTTTAAGGTATTTCGGGGTTAGCTTGGAAGAATAAAATTTCATGTTGGAAGCTTAAGTTGAAATAGTTGACCGGATGGTGACTTATATGTAAACAACCCCAGAATAGAGTTTTGATGATTCCAATAGCTCCGTATGGTGATTTTGGACTTAGGAGCATGTCCGGAAAATTATTTGGAGGTCCGTAGTGAAATTAGGCTTGAAATGCCGAAAGTTGAATTTTTGGGAAGTTTGACCGGGGGTTGACTTTTTGATATCGAGGTCGGAATCTGATTGTGAAAATTGTAATAGCTTCATTATGTCATTTATGACTTGTGTGCAAAATTTGAGGTCAATCGGACTTGATTCGGTAGGTTTCGGCATTGAATGTAAAAGTTGAAAATTTCATAAGACTAAAGTTTCAAGTGAGTTCGCACAATACCTAACTTCAAATGAGTATAGCTCTCATGATACAAAGTGTTATATGGTGCATTATCTATCAAATGAAATATATTTGAGTCTAGTTTCTAACGTTTCAAAACGTTCGTCATTTGGACATTCTTACAAGAAGTTATGACCAAATTACCAAAGGCTAGAAAAATGCAATGCTGCGACCAAATATGCGATCGCAAAACTGCTTATGCGACCGCAAAACTGGTCGCAGAATGGACCAGAAGAGCCCAGTGTTGGGCACCAATTTTGTGGCTCGCATACCCATTCTGCGGTCCATTATGCGACCGCAGACCTGCTTTCAGAGGGTTACTTTTTTTATTTTCATAACCCGAGCCCATTTTGATAAATAGGCTTTGGGACTCATTTTGGAGCAACAATCTGACATTTTTTTAGAGAGAAGGGAGAGTGTTCTAGAGAGAGAGAAAGAAGCTCAAGTGCTTTGTTCATCAAGATCTTGTTCAAGCTTTGAAATCCAACAAGGAAATATCACAAGATCTTCACCCAAGAGGTAAGGTTCTAACCCCTAGTCTTCAATTTCGAGTTTGGGTAAAGATGGGTGATTAATAGTATGATTCTTGGGTGTAATAGTATAATTTATATATATCAATAAGGTTTATGGAAAGATTGTTGAGTTCAAATGAGTATAGATTAGGTTGAAAATGGTAGAAATCTTCAAAGACTTTAACTGAAGATTTGAGGGTCGAGTTGCTATCGGAATTTTGTAAAATTTATATGGTTGGACTCGTGTTTGGATGGCCGTTCATATTTTATAACTTTTGTCGGGTTCCGATACGTGGGCCCCGCGGGCGATTTTTGAGTTAATTTCGGATTTTATTGGAAAATTAGTATCTCTTTATGGAATTAATTACAATAATTGGTATTGACTGAATCGAATTAATTATGGCTAGATACGAGGCTTTCGGAGACCAATTCTCGTGGAAAGGGCATAGCGGAATAAAGATTTACACGGTTTGAGGTAAGTAACACTTCTAAACTTGGTTATGAGGGTATGAATCCCTGAATTTGGTATGATATAAATTGTTCGGAGGTGACACTCACGATATGTGACGAGCGTGTGAACGTGCACCATATAAATTGTGTCTTGAATAAATCCCGTGCAGCTGTAAAGATTAAAGAATCATGTTATTATCTGAACATGTGGCACCTGTTAGAGGAATTTAGCTGAGGCTAGTAATAAAGATCATATTTAAGCTATGTGCCGATATTTTAGGACCCATGGGGTCGTGATGTTGTTGAATTAATTGTTCTAAAATATACATTTCACACTCAGTAATAATTGTCCATTGTGAGTATATATATATGGGATTGAGCTGCGCAACGCAGTAGGCCATTTGGATTTATATATGTTATTATTAAATGGATCGGGGTTGCCCGCCTGCAGTAAGCCATATTGGCTTTACTATTTTATGGATCGGGGCTGCCCGCCTGCAGCAGGCCTTATAGGCTTTGTTATTTTACGGATCGGGACTGCCCGCCTGCAGTAGGCCATATTGGCTTTGTATTACGCTTGGGCTGAAGGAGCCCCTTCGGAGTCTGTACACACCCCAGTGAGCGTAGATGATCATCGATATTTGGGATGGACTTCCCAGGGCATGGACTTGCCTTACTTACTACTTATATATATATATGGGATGGATTTTCTTAGGGCATGGACTTGCCTTACTTATTTGTATTGTAATGAGTTTATCTGGACATGGATCTTGTTCGTATCATTTATATTTGGGGATAAATTATCCAGGGCTCGACTAGCCTTATACGATACTGGGTGACTGACTGTCAGTCAATGTGCATATATATACGGGTTGGAACACCCCTGGGTTGGATTGGCCATAAACAGTACCAAGTGACTGGATAATTTGTGACCAGTATTTACATGAGGTTTTTCTACTGAGATGTCATATGCCTCATATCATGCAGTATTGATCTATTTCACTTGTATTGAATTCAACTGTTGAACTTGAAAGCATGCCTACATTTTTGTACCATTATTTTTACTGGATTGTACCTGCGGAGCTCATCATTTATTTCAGCCCAGAGGTTTAGTCTTGTTACTTATTGAGTCAGTTATACTCATACTACACTTTGCACCTCGTATGCAGATCCAGAAGCTCCCGGATACGACGACTGCTATAATTCTGAGTTATTTCTGTTTGAGAGTATCAAGGTAGCTGCTTGACGACCGCAGACTTGATTCCCTTCCTGTTTAGTTATTGTACTATTCTATACTTCAGACAGTGATATTTATCAGCCAAACTTTATATTCATTTAGATGCTCATGTACCCAGTGATACCGGATTTTGCGAGTGTTATATTTGAAATTGTGAGATTTTCTTTGCTGAATTTAATTATTTTATTTTCAAATTTAAAAGAGATTATTGAGATTTTTGGCTTGCCTAGTATTGAGATAGGCGCCATCACGACATGTGAGATTTTGGGTCGTGACAACATGATAGTCAAGCTTATGAAAATTTTTAGTGGCTTGAGATACTTCTTTGTTGAGAGTGTGCGAATTTTTCAATGTCCTTCTTTGTTTTGTATTGATATATTGTGATTTATGGGCATCTATCTTCATTTGGTGAGACATACTTGGGATTTAAAACTATTATAATTTTGGTTCTCAATAAGTAAATATGAGTACGATTAAAGATTATTTGAACTCGTGGTTTGATCTTGGTTATATTCTTGTTTGCAGAAAGTTCACATAATTTTATTTTAAAAAATTTAACCGCTATTTTATTCTGTGTACTTTGCTCGAGGACGAGCAAACGTTCAAGTATGGGGGTATTTGATAAGTATATATTATATATGTTTTTAGGTATATATTATATTAAATAAACAAATACTTTATTTATAGATATGGCGTTTTGTTTAATATTTGTACAAATTATTAATATAAGTTGCAGAAAAATAAAATAAAAAAGAAAAGAAAAAAGAAGAGTGTTCAAGCAGAGATAGCAAAAAGGCCAAGAATGCCATCCCCAATCCAAGGATGTCATCCTCAATTCTAAGGATGACATCCGTGGAAGAAACAACTGGAGAAAATTGAACAACTCAGACCAAGGATGACATCCGAGACCACATCCTATGCCAAGGATGACATCCTTGGGAATTTATGCTTGTGTTTGTCCCTATAAAAAGGACGTAAACTTCAATTGAAAGGAGAACCATTCTTGAGCAAAGAAAACCAACTTTAATTATTTTTTTTAGTTTTAAAAGCTATTTATCTTATTGTAGGAATAGTATTTTTCTATTTTATCTTTTCTCCATAATAGAGTAATTTTCTTTGGTTGGGATATTAGATGAAGCCATAAAAGTGTTATAATAATTATCTTAATTTTATTATCTTCTTATGTTGATATTTTCTCTTTATCATCATTATACACCAGGGTATTTGATATTGATTATTTCTATTATTTGATATAATTATATCACTTACTGAAATCTTTATCTTGTTATTTTGTTTCTTATTCGGGAGAAGAGAAAGATTTAAATAAGTTTATTGATTTAGAAAAGGCTAATCGAAAGAGGTTTTTTCTCACTTGGTGCATTCAACTAAGATAATTCTTGTTTGAAGCCATTACTTTAATTGGTTAACTACACTAATCGAAAGAGGTGTTATTAGTCAACTATTGTTTAATGTCACTAACTGTCAATAAATTAATAACATTAAGCGCAGGCGGTACTATTTATATATTGTTGTTATATGGAGTGATGTCTTAGAAATAAGTGATCATTCTTCAAACAAGGTCTTTATTTCACTGTTAATCGACTGACTACACTAATCGAAAGAGGTGTTATTAATTGGTTACTTTTATATAATTTGATTGAATTAGAAATAAGCGATCATTTCATTAAATAGAGAAATAAATAATAAAATTTTGATTTTATTATAATGGTTTATCTTGCTGATTCACAATATCCCAATCTCTATCTTTTGTTATAAAACTATAAATATTTATTGCTTTTATTTTTCTAATTTTTTCAACAACTCTCTCCTTACCAATTTGATTCTCTCAAACGGTGACAGACAATACAAATCTGTAGCCTAGGTGGTTCCAATCTCTGTGGGACGATATCTTAAACTTTACTATAATTTGACAGAGTACGAGCAAAAAAATCATATATGCCCAGAGCTCGTCATGGCCTCTTGAGAAGCTTGGCCAAACAGGCTAACAAACTGCTTATCTTCAAAAGTACTTATTTGAAAAGCACTTTTGGAAAAAATACTTCTCAAAATAAGCAGATTTTTTTAGCTTGGCCAAACAAGCTATTAGTGAATTTGTACATAATATAATGTATCTGTATCATTGTATGTGACTAAATAACAAAGAAGAGAAGAAAGTTCATCAGAGATGGCGTTTTTCGGCCAAGCAAAATACTGTTACATTGTATTAAAACTAAAAATGGAGAAGAATAAAAACCCCGACCCTCAAATCTTCTCCGGCGTAGAAAATATTACAGTATCCGTCGTTCATGTTACATTACCCATGCTCTACTCAGATTATTCTGACATCATTTTTTCTCTACGCGTAGTAGCCCTAGCCTCATAGCGACGATCCCTCCCTGCTATGGAGGAATCTGATTTTGATGAAAAGGTTCGTCTTTCCCCTCTTTCTCCCAACATTTTAGAAGTGTTTTCAATTGCAGTAACCCTAGAAGTTCCGGCCAGAGAATTCACGATTAAAAGCATGTATTTTGCTCGAAGAGAAAGAGAAGGAAGAGATAGAGAAAGAAGAAAAATTATGAGAGAGAATTGTGTGTTAATTGAAAGAAAGAGAGAGGAAAAACATAAATAGCGTATTTCACGCCTCAATTATAGTATATACCATAAATACCTATTTTGCTATAGAAAATAAAATATAAAAGATAGCTATAGAAAATAATATTTTAAAATATTTTTGGTTTATAATAAATAGGGTATATATCTTTGATATAAGAGGTAAAATTTCCTAATTTTATCCCACATGCATAAGCTTGGTTTTTGAAGAAAAAAATTGTCAAATAAAATAAACTATATACAAAATATGTCCTTATTTATATTTCATTCTTTCTTTTTTCCTATTAAAATTAGAATAAGATTCGTAATATGAACCAAATGAAAATACTTTGAATTCAACATTGCCCCTCGTATGGGCAAACATAATAAAAATCTAATTTCTAAAAATCGACATCATATTTACATGGGGCTCAAATAATCGTGAAGATAACTTGCAATGTTAATCTTATTAACGTGCTTGTGGTTGATCGGCTTCTTTTGTATGCCTAACTACATGTAACCACATTAACTTTTTAACATCTAGATATCTTTAATATACTTGTGTGGTAATCACTTGCTTGATCTTAACTTCTCAGTACATAATCCTCCATTTATGTAGAGGCAGCTTAGCCCTAAGGCAACTAAAGCCAAGGCTTTGGGCCCCAACAAATATAGGACCCCAAATATTACTCATATTATATATATAACAAGTATATTTTAAATAATTACTCCTATAATTCTACAATCTAATAAGAGGGAGTTAAGCACACAGTTGGACGACATGTCTGCTTGGGGTTGTAAGGATAATTTGGTCATTTCAGGTAAAATGGAACATTATGGTAGGCTACAAAGGAATATTACTATAGCTGCTATATAAAATTTTGAGTACCTTGACCTTCACTACACACTTCTCACATAGCTTTACTTTGTAGTTTGTTCTCTCCCATGTGGACCCCACGTCCCCTCACTACCTAAACCGTCTCTCAACTTTGCATTTTTCACCCACTCTTATCATTACAATTGTCACTATTTACTAATTGCATACACTTATATTAATCTTTTAGCTCCTGGTTATGTAATTAGTCTATAGTGAATTACCACTATATGTAAATTATGTGACTAAATTTTTGGAAAAGTTTATAAATTACTTTTAAAAAAAAATAATCAAGTTTTTTGTTAAATAACCACAAGTGGCGTAAATATTTCAATAGAAAAAGGAATTTGTGTTCTACTTAATCATATTAAATTTATAATTAACTTGCTTGCTGATAAAAATAATAAGAAAACATTTAGTTACTTCTAAAGTTATCATGGCATTATGCAATATTAAATTACCTCTTTCTGGTAAAATTTATTGTTGCACAATAGCTTAGATTCAATTAAGACTTAATAAATTAAAAATACTTGGAAATATAATCATACTAATTAATTTTTCAACTAATTTCAACACTGAACTATAATGAAGAAAATTGTATTATACTATAAAAATGCACGTAAGATGGGACTAAAAATTTGACAAGGATCAACTTATTAATTTATTAATTTCAAATATTTGATTTATAAATTTTATTTTAAGGTCAATTTGGCTAATTTCTAAAACAAACAGAAAATCAATTCGTTTTTAAATTAAGATTGAGCACAAAAATTACTAATGCAGCTATAAAAAAGAACTAAAACCTCTAAATTTGATTAAGGATGAATATAAATTAATTTTAAATACGGACACTTTACACAAATACCGATGACCAATAGTAAGAAGACAAATGCATACTTGGAATAGAATTAGGAATTCAAGAGCAAGAAAAAATATTTTTAGAGTCAAATGTGAGAAGGAAAAGAGTTTTTTATTTTATTTATTAATATACTTTAAAAAGAAAAAATATGAATTCAAAATGTCATCATATAATTACCATTAATGTTTTGCCCCCTTGAGAATCGGGGCTTGTAATCGCCTCATTTTAATAAAGCTCAATTTCATACTGACTAAGTAATTATATACAAAGATGAATATACCAAATTGTTAATTTACTCAAACTTAATTTCAATAAATATTTTCAAAGAAATATTAAAGGTGCGTATCCGAGTTCAATTGGTTGTGTCCGTGCTAGCACAGGCCAACGCCCATTTAGTTCTTTATAATAGTAAGTAAATCCTTTCAAACATTTGCTATGCCAATAATCATTATGGCATAGTCCAAACATTATGTTATTTTTCAGGGTTAATTTAATTGAAGTATAACAAATGAATGACATACACTTAAATGATCCTCCTCCATTCTTCTTATTCTCTTCAACTTGGATCAATTTTTTACTTTATGGTGGCTTCTGTACATACCTTGAACTAATTAGTTCAATATTGATTTTTTGAACTTATTTTGTAACAAAAGTACTACGAAAAACTATCAAGTAGATCGATAATACTCTAATCAATATACTAATAAAATAAAAGATTGGGTTATATAATATTGCTCATAGAAAAATAAAGATATTTTCCCCAACGGAAAGATATTTTTCGAAAATAAAATTAATAAAACTTTACCTAAGATCAACAATATCTCAAGAATGATTAAATAAATCGGCTATATTATTAATTAGGAAGAAAATATTAGAAGAAATTGATATATTTAATTCTTGATATATTGCCTTCAAAGGCCTTTAATAACGATTCAGTTTTAGGCCCCTTATTCCATCGAGCAGCCATTGGATTTATGTGTAGTCGTTGAATCATCTAACTTGCCTTTTTTTTTTGCTGTTCTTGAGCTTCCTCCTTCACTAACGATCTCGATTTAAGTTTTAGAAGAACGATTAAAAAGAAAGAGAGGATAAATAAGAAAAAAAAAAATTTGTAGACGAACCAAAAATAATTCTAGCACGCTTCTGAAATAATAGAAATTATGACCAATGACCTTGAAAATCAATAATCTTGATTTTTGACCTTTGCTTGTTTCATGGTCAAAACTTTAAAGTCAAAAGTCAAAATCGTTATTCATGGGACAATTGAGGGATAATTTGAAGTTATGCGCATGTGGCAAGCGGGGTCAAAAAATTAATAGTGTTACCAAAGTTTCCTATTTCTGCAAATCACCCATATTCAAAGCCCAATCCAATAGAATTGTTCAAGCCCAATACCCCTTCCACTTCTTCACACAACCAGTGACTGAATCTGCAATCTCCGAGCTAACTGTGATTCGGAAGCATCTTTATCACACTTCCCTAACGCGCTCGACGAATCTCCTGATGAAAACCTAGAAATTCGAGGTCGGAAAATCATCGGAAGTATAAATCATGGCCGCGATCGGAGTAATGCCGGAGATTAATGGCCTAAAACAGAAAAGCCGAAGGTTTTTCACTCTCTTTCATCCTCATTTCAGCTTAAAAAAATTGCGAAATGATCCGTGTTAAATAATGAGAATAATTGCTCATGTTTTGTTTGTTTGTTTGTTTGTAGGTCAGCTGTAACACTAATTCTGACGGTTCTCACGAGTTCACAATCGATACTCATTGTGTGGTCGAAGAGAGCTGGAAAGTACGAGTACAGTGTAACAACTGCTAATTTTCTGGTTAGTGGAATGGAAGAACAGTTAATTTTCTGATTCTTAGTGTTGTTTTGAGTTTATAGTCGTAAACTATTGCCCAATTGTTACTTTGCTGTGTAATTTGACTTAAAGCTTCCATGTAATTAGGTAGAGGCATTGAAATGTGCATTGTCTCTTGCGGCATTGGTAAGAATCTGGAGAAAGGACGGCATTACTGATGATAACAGGTTTGTAACACTATTTTTATTGTTAAATTTCAGTTTCCAGGGGATACAAAGCTGAAAGTGCTAAATTTTGCCCATTTTTTTTGTGTGTTATAAATTTCTACTTGAGCGTTGCAAGCATAGATTTCGGGATAGGAGAATATATTGAGAACTTATCATACTTTTTTAATTTATTTTGTATAGTGTTTGCTTGAGATGAATTTAAATGGAGAAATCATATATCCGATCCTAACTTGTTTGAGACTGAGTAGTTGTTATTGTTGTGATAATGGTGGTGTTTGGACCAATTTGCGCACACCTCGGCTATTCCGCCGAATACCTGCTACTTTCCACCAACATAGTATTCGAGTAACTCTACTTACCATGGCTTGGGCAGATAATCACCTGGTATTTTTTGCCTTTGCTGGGATTTGAACCTTGGTTTCTAAGGTTTGTACTCATTTCGTTGACCACTAGGCTAAACCCTTGGCTGTTGTGGAAAATGCATTTTCACATATTAGTAAACTCAGTTGGATACCCTACCTTGTAAGATCTTAGGGGAATTTGCACACAAGGCTCATGGTTAACTTAAGCAGATTTTTAGATCCAAACTTTTGGTGTTTATTCCATCTTACTGTTAGACTTTTCCTATGTATATGAATTAGCTTTGGTTTCATTGAACCATTTACTATTAGCTTTTAAAATTTTCACTGTAATCTGTATATCAACTTATGACTAATGAATAACAAAATAAGTTACTCCTTTGGAAGATTGCCTTGGTGGATTAACACTGCAGACCGTCAAACATTTTTATTTAACTTGTCTGTTGAATAAGAATTTAGATACTAAGGTTTGTTTTCTGTTAAAGAAAAGGTTGTTTTCTGTTATAAAAAGGCTAGTTCTTTTCTCTCATAATCTATTAATCTCTTGCTGTTTTTAGGTTGAGCACTACGTGGGATGAAGTTAAAGTGTATCCCATTCCCGCTGCACTTTACCTTGTCAAGAATCTACTTCAGGCAGGTTTAGCTTTCTCTTTGGTTATTTCTTCTTTTTTAACTCCCAAACTTGATTAGTTCTTCTATCTCACATGTTTATTCGCATATAGTTGATTGAAATCGCACGGGTCTTTGCAGTATTACATTTTTGCATACGTAGATGCTCCTGGATATCAGATACTGAAGAACTTGAACATTATCAGCACCGGCGTATTGTATCAAATTATTCTTAAAAGGAAGTAAGTCCTTTCACTAATTAAGGGTGTCATATGGGAACACACCGCATAGGAGAGTAAAAAGTTTTCTGTGTTTCCATATATATGGTGTGCATCTGTTTTGTTTAGGGATGGGAACAGGGTGGCTATGTATCCCCTTAGTTTCACTTTGATTTGTCAACGAAGGAGCAGTTAACACTCACTAAAGCCTATACAGTTTGTTGCGCCATGTCTGGGAGTTGAGTTGATTCTTGGTAGACTTTATTGTTTATAATATTAGGATTAGGGGTATATCTATCTATCCTGAAACCTTGTACCGCAAGATTGTCCTGCACTGTTTTCTGTAGGGTGGATTAACTGAAAAAGCTTGTCCTTTTATGAAGTTTGAATTTTATTCATGTAACGGAAAAAGTGAGAATCTTAAATTCTCTATGAAATGCATTTGTCATCAAGAATATTGTATGTATCCCAAAACTGTAAAAACAGAAAAAGGTTCCACTAAAGGCACTCTTCAAGGAAAAGCTTTTCTTATAAAAAAGAAGATTTAAAAGACTGATATGACTATAGGAAGCTGGTAATGTATGTGGTTTTTCAAGGTGACTGCGGGTATGCTACACTCTGTCATATTTCTGGATAGTATTTTAAGAATCTGCTCCTAATTGTTTACCTATTTTGATCTTCTATTTTTTGTCACACTCAAAGCAAGATTGGCTTTCAGGTTAACTGAGATTCAATGGGCTGCTTTCATTCTACTGTGTGCTGGGTGCACCACTGCACAACTTAATCCTAGGTGAGTTTAACATAGTAGTTTCCGCATCTTATCTCTGGAACTGCTTATATGGATGGATAGCTGTATAGATTTTTGTGTTTCAGCCTGGAGGATAAAAGATGAGAATCATGGTTACTGCTTTGTTCTGTTGATTCTATATGAATGGAGAAATGAAATATTTTGACGGGTTTCTCTAATGAATGATGCTTTCTGTACAGTTCTGATCATGTTCTTCAGACTCCTTTGCAAGGTTGGGTTATGGCTATTGTAAGTTGCAGATATTCCATGGGACTAAAAAATATTAAGGTTAAAACAAATTCTTCTGATGGTTGAAATACCTCGTTGTTTGATTTCAGGTAATGGCCCTTTTGAGTGGTTTTGCAGGAGTTTACACAGAGGTACATCTTTTCAGATATGTTCTATTAGATTAGTAGTTTAAAGATATGCACTTAATGACCTCAGAACTGCTTCTGAATGATTTTGCTTTACTATAGTTATGCCTGTTTACGTAAATTTTGAATTACCATCTCAGGCTTCGTCAACATAATGGAAAAATGCTCATCGTAATGTTAAAGTAAACTAGACTCAGATACTATGTGCATAGTTTTGTAAAGTAGACTCAGATACAATGTGCATAGTTTTGTTTTAACTTTGCAGGCTATAATTAAGAAGCGACCTTCAAGAAATATAAATGTTCAGAACTTCTGGTTGTATGTCTTTGGGATGATCTTCAATGCTTTTGCAATAATGACTCAAGATTTTGACGCAGTCATGAATGAGTAAGTTGATAGCACTCCTTTCTTTCACTTTACAAAGTACATATTTGCATTATGCGCTGTTTGTAACAGACAATAGCTCTTCTTGAAAGGACAAGTATTTCATCAGATTGGGGTTTATATTTTGTGATCTATGTAAAGTTTTACAATTTGACCTTATCTTCTGCAGTGGATTTTTCCATGGATATACACTGATTACGGTTCTCATGATTCTCAACCACGCACTAAGGTTTGATATCCTCTAAGTCTTCTTAGCGGTAGTTTATACATTTTAATATTATGGATATGTTGTCTAATAATACAAGATCATTGGGAAGTACTCTTTTCTTGTGCTAACTATTTCATGTTACCGAGGCATACATTTATTTGGAAAATCTCCGTGTTTTGCAGTTGCTTAGTTGAGTCGTTTAAGTTGTTCTCTTGATGAGCATTAAGTTAAAGGAACTATTGTGTCTTGGTTGAGTTAATTGACATAAAAGATACTACCCACTAGGTAAAAGCTGCCATGCTGCTTTTTTCCTAAAGTGTTTGTTTACCGTATTTGCTCAATGTACTGTCATTTTAATTTTATTTTTTTTGTCCCCGCATGTGGGAATATATTGGGTATATTGTTGTTGTTGTACTGTCCTTTTAATTTTTTATATTGTGCACACTCATCCTTATTGTGTTCATTTGCAATCCTAGTTAAGCATTCAGTATGATTTGCTTATATACTGAAAACCATTTAACTGCCCCTCCAATTTAAGCTGTTTACTGGGTTATGTGGATAGAGTAACTTTGGGTGTAAGCCTCTCATAGGCTGCATTATTCCGTTTTTTCTTTTGCGTGTGGTTTTTGATCTAACATTCTGTTATTCAACTGTTTTAAATTGGATTGATTGCATCATGGATAAGCAGTTTTTCTATTGTTTACTGACCAAGACTTGTCTCTGCAGTGGTATTGCAGTATCAATGGTGATGAAATATGCTGACAATATTGTGAAGGTAGGGATGACATTCTACATTTTATCTGTTTGTGCATCTGCATTAGTTTGCGTTAGATGGGTTCATCAATCTAGTGCTAAGCATCGTACGCCAGGAGATCATCCTTGAATATCTATGTTGTGAGCACAATGTCTGATATGCTTTATCTTTTCCTAGGCTATGTTGCTTTTCTAATTGAAGAGTAGAGCAATTAAGGTAAACTGGACTAGAGGTCCCACTCCAGAAATGATGCACACTAAGCTGCTAACTTATTGCTTGATATGTAATTACAGAGAAAACAGACATGCCAAAATATTTAAGATATCGCTAGAAATTTAGGGCAGCGGTTAGGCAACTAATTTTTGGAGTGCTAAGACATTGTTTTAATCAGGCATGAAGTTTAGCTACCATTTAAAGAGCCTCTTAGATTTCTCTTATGAAGTTCTAGCATCAAGGATGTACCCATACCCACACATCTTCAGGGTATAGAAATGACTGGTGCAGTTGACTATGAGACTTGCTCTTCCTCTTCTTTAGCTTTAAGTTGGTGTGCTTTCGAGGAGGTATAGCTATCCTTTCGGCTAGTTTTTTCTCCCAAGGCCTGTTGATTTGCCGACCAAGTGGTGGACATTTATCATATGCAGGCATCGGACAATCTTTCAATCAGTGGCGCCGCAAAGAAAGGACGGAAATTTTAGTCTCTCGCACACACAATCTGCTTATGAACTGAGAGCTTGCAAGATACCATTTTAATATAGCTTGTAATTGTTTGCAGGTCTATTCAACTTCAGTTGCAATGCTACTGACTGCAGTTGTTTCTGTATTTCTATTTGGATTTCACCTTTCCCTTGCCTTTTTCCTTGGTTCCACGTAAGTATGAACATTTGTTTTACTTTACCTTATCAAAAAAAAGTGTGAAGGTTTGTTTTACTGCTTCGTTTTAACCCTTGGGGAAAATTCCACAAATTTGACAAGGCACATAACTGAAAAGAATTTTATGCTTCTTTGCAGCGTTGTTTCAGTAGCAATATATTTGCACTCGACTAGCAAAGCCCGAAGATAACAATTGAGTTCATCTTCTGGGTGTTCTTTCTTGCCAAAATTGTAAGCGCATAACTATTTATCCTACAACAGCTTAAGAGTTGGCCCTGGATTTATCCTTGGAATGGAGTCGGCATTTGAATTTGGATACTTTTGATCAAGTACTAAAATCCTGCGTATGGGCACTTGCAAGGTGTTGTTTCAATCTTGAATTCAAATAGCAGTGCTTATTGCCCCAGGAAAGGGATTCGATATGTGCTGAAGATGTTATTAGTGCAAGAAGTCCTGGACAGTCCACTTTGTAACACGATACATTTGACGCGATGCATAATTTCATGAACATTTTTTTGCTCTTTCAAATGTAATTATGGACTAGTTGGTATTGTAATAGCAATTTGGGCAATAATGTGTTTGTACAATGTCCGTTGATGTTAATACTTGTTTTGGTGTTAATTTACATAGTTGTGTCACGATTCATCTTACATCCAATATTAGACCATCCAAATCACTTGTGAAATTTATTGTAATATGCAATCGTGCATAAAATGGCTCAAGGGGTAGGCTAGTAAAGCCTTTGTTTTATGCCCCAAAATTTTGAGGCCCCCAAAAAATTTAATAATATATTTTATCATTTTTTCGCTTAGATAAATGAAGCCTATAGATTAAAAGAAAAAAAAAATGAAATCTTTATTAAAAGAGAAAGATTATTTTCTTTTAATAGTAATTATATTAAAATTTTAAATTAAATTACTCAAATCTTCATATTAGCAAATAAGATTTTTTGTTAACAATATTCAAGGTAATATATTACAAATAAATGGCTAATATCTTATTAACATGAATTAACCTTCATCATTATTATTATTATAATAAAATTATTATTACTATGTGAAATTGCCCCTCCGGGGTAGGGGTAAGGTCTGCGTACACTCTACCCTTCCCAGACCCCACTAGTGAGATTATTACTGAGTTGTTATTGTTGTATGTGAGGTTAAAGGCTTAATGTCTTTTAAGACTATTATCATATAAATAAATAAAAAAGGTAACATTAAATTTTGTATATTTATATTCAATTAAGAATTTTAAGATTTTGCTACTAATCTAACGCATCTATGTACAATGCAAATAAAACTTCTGTACTTCAAATCCAGGCCTATTGTATGATGTACATTACCTTTGAAATTTTCTTGAATCTGCCTATTTTTTTTTTTATATCGATGAAAGTCACCTGATTCTCATGATATTTACGGAGGCTAGAAAATAAGATTCTACCAACTCTTTTCTAATCCGAGAAGTTAGCCATTAACATGCCATTTACAATTGTTGGATCATTAAATCGAAATAGAAAGCATAATTTGGTAAAATGCTAAATTCAACAAGCTACAAAAGTATCCAGAAAGCCAAAAATTTGACCTTTATGCAATGTTCATGTATACTTTCATCAGTACAATGTACACGATTAAGAGAAAAAAATTTAAAAAATACACATCTTAAAGAATCTACGCAGAATTCTTCAACCCAACAAGAAGCCAAAAATTCGGCCTTTATTCAATGTTCATGTATACTTTCATTTGTACAATGTACATGATTAAGAGAAAAAAATTTAAAAATTCACACCTTAAAGAATCTACACAGAATTCTTCAACCCAACAAGAGCAGCCCCCCCCCCCCCCTCCAAACCAAAAAAAAACCCCAAAAAACAAGGAAAAAAGAAAAAGAAAGCATACAAATGAAAAAACTGTATGCTCTGTCTTACAAGTTTTTGCAATGGAGATCATCTTAACAAGACTCCATTCCCTGTCTTCTCCATCTTTTCTTCACACTATCCATTTATATGAAAAATATTGAATAAAATATTTAAGTTTTGAACTCATATATTCAAAGAACGTAGAAAGTTTGAATCCTAGATCTGCTGATATTAATAGCTGAACTTCTCATGGAGATGGCGAAGATCCAAAACTATGCCCTCTACAATAACGTAACTCCAAAGAAATTTGCCTTTCAAGTTTAAGTTGCTTATAGAAATTAGCTATAAACATTTCAGCTCTTTTATCAATATCATCTTCTGATGATGGATAACTCATAGTTCTTTGAAGTCCTTTAAATGAATTAGAACCTGTACCTGAATTATTTGGACTCAAATCATCATTTTCAAAACATATTACATTCAATCCTGTTGGTTGTTTTTGCAATTTCTTCTCTTTGAAACTCAATTGATGTCTTTTTGAAGATGCTCCAATCAAAGATGAAACTAACTTCCATTTGTTCATATCAAGATTCAGCAAAAAAGTTATCTTTTTTACTGCCCTCTTTAGCCTTCCTATTAAAGACCAGCTCTCTGTCCCCATTTTCTGAGCCAAACAAAAAACAACTATTCTGTTTTTCTTGTTGTTGTTGTTGTTGTGGTGATTGCTTTTTGTTTCCTGTTTGTTTGTGTGTTTTTTTTCTACTTGTTGCAGAAGAATGTAGAGAAATGGATAAAGGGTAGTTGCTTTTTGATATTGTCTTGAGGGTTTTATTGTTGGGGTTGGTAGGAGTATGGGGGGGTGTGTATATATAGTTGGGCAGAGGTAGACAATAGTTGGGCAGAGGTAGACACTGACTCAGTCATATTATGGGGCATTTGCAAAAATGACCATTTTTATGCCACTATTTTAATTTTGTCATCAATAATCTAGGGTCCTAAAATTCCCCCCCCCCCCCAAAAAAAAAGGCATATTGCAATTTTTTCATATTTTACTAGGTTCAGACCTTATCCCTACCTTATGAAGGTAAAGAAACTATTTCCGGAAGACTTTTGGTTCAATATTTCAACATAGAATATATATATAATATATGTGAAAAGATCACTAAATTTTAATAAATATTAAATTTTAAATTCATAATTTTAAAAAATACAATATGTTATGTGCTAAAATTTTACAGATTAAAACCATCAATTTTAAATCCAGAATCTACATGTGTGGTTAGGTACATGCAAATATGAAATGCATGGGATGGTAGGGAGCAAGTTGGTAGGGTTAAGGAAAAAAAATGCGTAGGGAAAAAGACAACCGCGTTATTACAAAAATATGACAACTACACACGTTAAGAAGCTAGAGGCCGAAAGTTTTTCGGTTTAAGACTTTCTGGTCAATGGTTTTGTTTTTGAACAATTCTTTGTTAGAAATTTATGTTAATTTTTGTTTTGTGTAATGTTATTAAGGTTTAATAATTGGTTACATCGAAGAATATTATTTTAGGGATAAAATAATGAAAGTTTGATTAGTTTATGATAAGAATAGAGTCATAGGCAAATGCTTAATGATTTATCCAACTAATCATTTCTTGTTTGGTTAGTTAAGACCAAGTCTTTATTATTTCTGGAAAAAAAAGTTTGTTTTAAGTTACTTTCTTAGTTTGAGAGGGGAATTCAAGACTTAAAGTTTATGGGTTCCTACCGTAATCTCAGATTAATATACAATAATTGTGGGTTCACAATTAGATATCTATAAGTATTTAGTGAATTGCTTCTCTGCAATTCTTACGCAGGGGCGGCCCAATCTTAAAGCAAGTGAAACACTTGCTTTAGGCCCCAAAAATTTAAGGGCCCCAAAATTACTAGTATTCTCTATATATAGTAGTATATTATTTATATAATTATCTTTTATTATTGATAAATTTATTTCTTTATTGTCATATTAATTTTTAATAACTCGATTTTTCCCTCTAATTAATATAACTAAAATAGTTTTCTGTCAATCTTATTTTACTTTTTTACTTAAATATTTCTCTATTCATTGGTTGGTCACGTAACTATATCTAATAATCTAACTTATTATTTATTTTTCTTACATAAATTATACTCTCTCCGTCCCAATTTATATGAAAGTGTTTGACTGGACATGGATGTTATGAAATAAAGGAAGACTTTTGAAACTTGTAATCTTAAATAAATCATAGAAGTTTTTGGGCTAGAAATCATCTCATTAATGGTAAAAAAAAAAAAAATCTAAAGTTGAATTGTTACCAAATATAGAAAGGGACTTACTAAAAAAAGGAGTCACTTATGTTTTCTGGGTTCTCCCATTTCAGTTATGATGCAATCAACGTTAAATTCATTTAATTTTCTGTATTTCATAAAACTAAGTTCTCATTTTTTTAATTCCACATCACTTGTCTAATTTTAAAAAAAATGATGTTCATTAAATAATATATATATATATATATATATATATATATATATATATATATATTAAGGCCTCTTATTAAGATTTTGCTTTAGGCCTCCGATGAGGTTGGGCCGCCCCTACCCGAGAACCCAGTAACAATACACTGTTTAGCTTTAGGGCTTATATGGTTATTTTAGAGAATATTGTTGAGAATAAGTCAATGTGCTATTATTATTTAATTAGCTGGATGGATTAAACATTTGTTAAAATTTACCAAAAAAGTGCATCTCATTTTCTACATTTGTTTCTACGATGGAATTACATATTATGATCCTAATACGGAACAAAAATCTAATGAGGTTATGAATGTTGTTTAATTTTTGAAAAGAAAAACAGAAAAAATATGTTTGGGATAAAGATTTAGTTGATTGATCAATTGAATAGACAAAAATATACTATGTCTTAGTTCTAATTGTATGCTTCATTTCCCTATCAAGTAGTTAAACAAAATTATTGCCACTTAATGACTAATTATTGTTAATAAAATTCACACTTTTCATTCTTGACATCAAGGCAATGAACTAATGATACAAGATTAGGCCATAAAAAAAATTATATTGCTACCCATTTGGAAACAAACTTATATTTAACTGCCGGCTAATTAGAGTATAGTGATTAGTGGGTATGATTAAACTAAAATAAAGGAAAAGAGAAAGAAGAAAAGGATAGGACTTTATATTATACTACTTTATTTTTTGTATAACTTTTATATGCAACTAGTTGCTAAAATATTTAAGGCTTTTAGTATGTTTCTTTAAAACATTGATCCCCTCAAATAAGAGTATCCTGATATTCCTGTACTATCATCGTGTAATATTATTAGAAAAAATTATATTCTCCTGTTTGAAATTATATGACACTCTTTTCATATTGATATATCTTAAACTTACTTGGCATCCTTCTATTTCGATAAAACTTGTACAATTTTTAAAAATTCAAATTTATTAAACCATTCAAATTCTAAATTTTAATTTGATATTTTCTCTATCAAACTAACTTTCAACCCATATTTTAATATTTTTTTTCTCGACTATCACTACATGAACAATAAATATCATAACTTGTTTTCGGTCAAATCATATAAAATGTTGAAATAACATATACAAGTACATTTTTTCGCACAACTGCAACATTACATGATAATTAATAAATGTCTAGAATATAATGGGGGTCCAAGAATTCAATTTTGACTAGTGGAATAAGAACTAATAAAGCATATGCCTTACAACTTTCTGGCAAAATGAGGGGCAATGATAAGTAATTTCCTCTGAATTTAATACTACTATTTTGGATTATGCTTCAAATACTGGGAAGTGCATTAGAATAATGAGTCAATATTCTAAAACTTGGATGCCAAGTCTCCATTTTGCCACTTTACGTTCATTATTAATTAAGCACGTGAGATAATTTTACACTTTGAAGCTTCATTTTCAAGTATTCCTTAGGCTCATTTGACCGTTTCACCAAATGATTTGAGCCCTTCTTTGTAGTTCAAGTTCTAAGCAGGGACGGAGCCAGAATTTTTGTTAAGGAGTGTCAAAATATATAAAAGTAAACATACCGGAAAATTAAGAGGAGTCAATACATAGTATATATATACATATAATTTTTTTTCACTTACCTACATAGTGTATTTTTCCCGCTAAGGGGTGTCATTTGATACCCCTTCTTGTAAGGTGGCTCCGCCACTGATTCTAAGATTAAATTATAGGATTTATAAGCCTATCAAATTCAACGGTAAAAACTTATATTTGCATCAAATTATATTAATTTATAATAATTATGTAATATTGAGATAAGAATATATATACTACTTTATTATAGTTTAGTAATAACGATGTGTGTGCATACTAGTTTTCTCTCCAACTCAAATTTGAGATATATTGGTAATATACTTGATTTTATTGCCCTTAATCTTCAGCTCTATTTTGCTCTTTCCTTTTCCTGTCTGCGTCAAGTATTCTTTGGTCTGAAGTGAAAGTTATAGTAAATATATTCACTACGAAAAAGCAATAACCAAAAAAGGAAAAGAAGAAATAAGTATAAAACTAAATCGATTTCTTATTCTGGAGATTTTTCTTTGAGTGATAGGATATGATTGTTAAAATGGAAGTAAGCAAAACGTTTGTATAAAAAAAAGGAATATAAGTTTTTCCATTATATTAAAGGAATAAGTAGGCAATTAGCAGCTTGCGATGCACTTGTTAGTTCTTTATTTAAGTATTAAATTTATTTAATTGAAGGAAGTTCAAGCATATTTCTCCTTTGGTGGAAAGCAAAGGTATTTATTATCTACGCTTAAAAGAGAAAGCAAAAGGAAAATCAATAATAGCAAAGAAATGAAGCTTTCAAAAACAAGTTCTCCAATTTCTAAACCTTGGGATGCCAGTCTGTAAATTCTAATCATTGGAGAATGAGAATAGTCCAATTTCTTAACGTTAGGATGCCAATTTTTAACTTATAATCATAATTCATATATTGACAAAAGACGAGTTGATTTCACATTTTGACATATTCCGCCATCACATCATCGTAAGGCACTGAAGATATAAGTCACTTTTCTGAAAATATTTGCAAGAATTTTGAAAAACTGTGACGTTAATCCTTCATAAAAATTGATTCAAAATTGCTTTGCGTGTGTGAGAGAGAGAACAGTAGCTATGCTCTATTACTATTATTTATTAACTTGACTTCACGGGACAAATGCACAGACAATGTGCATGCATAAAAGCAGGGGCGGATTTACCTGGTCGGATCGGGGTGGCACGCCACCCCCGGCAAAAATTCTTAATAAATATGTTGATATCTATAAAAAATGAGTTATAAAGTCAAACCTCTCTATAACAGTCTCGTCTGTTCCTATATTTTTTGATTTTTATAGTGAATGACTATTATACACCTATAACAGCATTTGACGTTTAAATATTTTTTGACTGTTATAGATAAAAATTATCCAAAAATCAATTACTTGAAAAGGGCTAAAACTACCCCTAACCAATTCACTTAGGTTTAAAAATACCCTTCGTCCACCTATTTTGTAAATATTGCCCCTAACGTCAACTTTTCCGCCCACTCATACCCTAAAAACTAACAACCCTATTTTGATTAAGATAATTTTTTATTACTTATTATGTGTCAATTTCCTAATGACTTAAATTAAAATCTCATCCCACATCCTATTAGCCCATTCCATGACCCAAAAATATCCATACCCGACCCATGACCCGCTTTTAAAAATGCCCTAACTTCACCTCTCAACTTCTCCTCTTTCATCCCTACCCTCCCACTCTACATTTTCTCTAATCATCCCCCTCTATGGCCAAAGTACAATAACTCGCCATTAGTGACTGAGGACCACCGTCGGCTTCAACTTTAAGATCTTCACCCTTCAACACCCACGAATCTTCCTCTCCTACTCAAATTTTTCGGTCTTAATTTAATTTTTAAATTAATATTTTTTTGTTAAATCTATTTTTTGAGTGAAATCTGGTATTCTTTAAATTAAATTAATGGTTCATTTTAAGATTTTATGGTTTAATAAGTTATGTTTCTGCCAAAGTTATATTTGTTGTGCCACCATGTAGTTTTTTTTGGAGTTAATTGAATTCATGTGAGCAAATTAGCTTCACAGTTCGACGGCGGTGATTTGGCTAGAAAACTGTTGGCAGTGATTAAGTTGGGAAAGATGAACAGGGAAAGGGATAGGTTACTAAATAATAAACTAATACAAAGAAAAATATGAAATTTTGACACATGAAACCAAAATAACGATTGGATCATGAGTTGGGTATGGAATCAAGTGTTTGACGGGCTAAAAAGGATTTAACGGGTTGGAACGACTAAGATGGATTGTGAGTGGCTTATTTACGGATCAGATCTGGGTTAGAGCGGGATTTCTAATTTTGACCAATAAGCAATTGCCACATCATATACAAAAAAAAAAAATTATTCAGCAAAGCATGAATGAGCCAGATTTTTAACGGTGAGGGTAGTTTTTACAAAATAGGTGGAAGAAGAATATTTTTAACCCAAGCGATTAGGTTACGGGCAGTTTTGACCCTTTTATGTTTCTTTTTAAATGTTACTTATAAAAGATAAGAAAAATATTCAAATTTTAAAAAATCTTAAAATATATGCATATTTCACTAGTTAAATGTTGGAGAAAGCTAATACATTATTAATAAATTCATAACTAAACGTATGAAGATTTAAACTCTAAGGCAGACATTTTAAAGCTACCTAAATAAATAATTATTTTTAAGACTGATGAAAGAACTTTGTAATTGTAACTTGTTTCGTAGATTCCATTCTCTTACTAGCGATATAACGCGCGAACTGGCGAAAATTCGTGTCCAAACTTTAAGCAAAAAAGTATCCAATAGCTTTTCCTTGAAGACAATCTAAGAGCTTAACAGTTAAATTTTCTATCTAAATATTTTTTAAAATTTGTCTAGTGAAAAAAATATCATGTGCAAATCTTCAAATCCTATATCTTATGCAAGATAGAAACTTTATTTAATGGAAAAGATTGTGTGCATATTTTTAGAATTATTATTAGTAATTCTAAAATTCTATATGGCTGTTATAGAGGGGTAATTCTACAAAGCTGCTATAAATATGATTGTTGCTGTTATAGGTAAAAAGCTGTTATAGAGTGATAAAATATAACTTAAAAAATCGATTCTGAGAAAAATTTGGCTTTTAAAGTGAATAGATGTTACATATATATATAATGCTGTTATAGAAAGGTCTAATTGCATATGTAAAGTGGCACCGGATTACGCAAGTGACATGTGGGTGCCATGGTTCAAATGTTGCTTTTGAAGTCTAATGTACCGCCCAGGTCCGGGTTCAATTCTAAATCCCTCCATCTTCTTTCTTATTTTAAATTTCTTTACATTAGTCTTCATTTTGCTTCCTATAATTATATCTTATTTCATAAGCAATTTCTTTCGATGAGTAATTTTAGAATTTTAAGTACTATATAGTTTCTCTCTTTCTAGTGATACAATATTAATTTATATAATGGAGTACAATTTGAGCAGTTTCATTTGTTGGCTTTTGAAGAAAATATCCTAACAAATAGAGGTTTTAAGTTTTCTTCCTCTGTTGAGGCTTCTGCCGGTCATCTTTACCAGCTCTATCTCCTCTTTGATTCTCATAGATTGATAACTTTAAAATTTTGGCTTTGAAAATAATTGTCATATAATGCAACAATTAAATGGAAAAAATTAACCCAAAAATAATGATCAATTAATCAAATCAAACAAAAATTATATAGTAATTAAGCTACTCTTTAAGAAAATTTTCTAATTGTAGGCGTACTTTCATGAAATAATTTTTTATATACTTTTATCTAGAAAATAGTAAATCAAGCGTAAAAAAGTTGAACTAAAATCGAATATATTTGCCTTTTTAAAATATGTTTTTAAAATATGTATATATGTATACCTACCACTAGTCAGAAAGACCGACTAGGAAAAATGGATGACCGAATAGTGTGTGTGTATATATATATATATATATATATATATATAAACTATATTGGCACCTGCAATTTTCAAATCCTGGATCCGCCTCTGATCATACACAACTAGCAAGAGTGCAAGACAATACTTTGCTTGCAATTCGTGACATACGTCATAATAATGCCTGGGTTATGAACTAAATTCTATACAAAAACGGATGATACAGATCATCTGGAACTCCAATATTATCGACTATGGTTCCTGAAACCCTCATTTCATGGGACAAAAAAGAGCTATAGTAAATTCTCACATAGTGCCTATCTGGAGGATGAAAAGAATCTTAGCATACTGATGTTAAATATCAAGGGAATGACCCAAAATCCTATATATACCGACCAGCCAAAGATGTTTCTCCAGTAATAATCCTGTCACATTAACTTCAGGGATCAATAGAGATACTTTTGAGAACATCACGATTCATCATCTATTACGTAGTTTGAATTTCCTAGAATCAACTTTAGCTCATATACACAGGAAGGGTTAGGATCAATCTCATCACATCCCAGGTAAACTTGCTATGGTCCAGCCTTGAAACTACACACACAATCACCATTGTAAACAAATGTACAAGGTTGGCAACTAGGAGGTTTTTAAGGCTATGGAAATCCTACACAAATATAATGATATCACTGGCAAATGCCTACATCCATTGACAAAAGACAAGAGTCTTGCATGTGGGCTTCAGCCAAATACATGATTGGGATGCTAAGATAATATTATTGAATATTTAATTAGGAATATAGAGTAGGTTGTGCCAAATACTTTTAGATATAAACCTGATTTGTCTAAAGGCATCATCAATTTAAATGGGATCAAATAGCAGACCTAAAGTTTGGCCAGGGCATATTAGTAAATGACACAGGTCTTAACACCTTCTCTAAAACCACCCATCAAAGACGCTGAAACATATCAACTAAATATTGAAAGTCCGCTATGTATCAACCTGTCTGACAACTGAGACTGCAAATGTAATCATTATACTGCAGATATCATTCAACACGGCAAAAGAGTGCCAGGAGAGTTCATACCTGTAATACCTAATGTGGAAGAAGGGGTTCTTTCTCATCAGGTCCAACGCGATGGCTAGCCTGTAAAATGTCGTAAAAGATGAGAGGAATACATGCATGCATAATCTTTTGAAAAAACAAGAAAAAAGGTCTTTGCAAGTTGATCAGAATCTTACATCTTCATTTGCTCCAGCGGCCATATTTATGAAGGATCCATCCTTTGACCTGTAGAGATCAAGCACTCAAATTTTCTTCCAAAGAAGAAGCACTAGAATGATGATATCAAATGTGTAGTGAGATAAGGCAACACAAAGACTAAAGACTTCGCACAACATGCATCAAAGTGATAAATATGTTTTTCTAAGACACCTGCATAGATAAGACCATATATAGAAAAATAATAGTTTAATGGAAACTAAGAAAAAAAAAACAATTGTTTAACGGCTCCATTGAACCAGAAGAAGCAATTGTTTCATCTTGACTCCGTTTGATTCCATGGCCACTCAAAATAAATCATTAAGCCCTCTCTGCTCTTGGAAACGAGGACCCTGAGGAAATTCCCTATTTTACTTTTATAATTCAGAGAATATTATTAGAAAAGCACCAGGGCAGTGCGAAAAGATAGATGAGGCTCAATGCCTCTAGTACATCAAGTCATGCATCAACATAGTGGCTAATACTCTGGTTGGCCCAAAAACTGATAACAAACAATAAGAGCTCTTGATCTGAAGAATAAGGATTCTCACTCAAATGCTGTCCTCTTTCTTCCTTTTCAAATTTTCCAATTCTGAACTGGAGGGTATTCCCTATTTTGAAGTTTTTGACATGAAAACTCCTTTTTTCTCCGTTCTTCATTTGCCAATTACTTATCATTTCATAGGCTTAGCTAGCAGTCACTAAAAGGCTTCCCGTTTGAAAAAAAGTTGGATCCTTCCTCTCATTTTTATCCATTCTGATATCTTGTGAAGACAGCCACAAAGTGGAGATGTCATTAAGTCATGCACTTCTTTGTCACTTGTTTTACTTTCTAGATACAATTAAGTTTCATCAGTTGAACTTCTCGTAAAGGCTTACAATTCAGCAAGCGGACCATTTAATCAAGAAAGTAAAAAAGCAGTAATAATTTGGATATAAATCTAAGGTTGCAAAGCTTTTTCTCTTTCTGGGGGAATAAAGAGCTCATGAAATTTCAAGGGCTCCATATCCAAAGCAATATTACCAAATTAACTTACTTGGCTGCATGAAAGATATCTTGAGCTTTTGTGATAGTGAAAGGTAGAGGTCTGCCACTGGCCATCCAAGATTCACCCAGTTACAACTAGCATACTAAAGGATATATATATATATATATATATATAGGGAAGCCGCCTTGGCGTAACTGGTAAAGTTGGTGCCATGTGACCAGGAGGTCACGGGTTCAAGCCGTGGAAATAGCCTCTTATACATACATACATACATACATACATACATACATACATATATATATATATATATATATATATATATATATATATATATATATATATATATGTGTGTGTGTGTGTATATATATATATATATATATATATATATATATATATATATATATACTGTAACCATAGGACAGAACAATTGAAACAACCTTATAAAGACAGGGGTTTGACACTACCGACTCCTAAGAATGATAAATACTTGGTCCAAAACAATCTAAAGGGCAAATCTAGACATAAGCATCTCACAAGCCCGTTGAGATAAGACGTTGTAGGGTAACCCTGATCTCGTGTGTATATCAGTTTTGCTTTCACAAAGTTGAAACATAAAAGAAGAGTGCACCTGTAGTTGTTCTGAGAATCCATTTCCAAACTGTCGTTTTGTGTCTCATCCCTGACCTTTGCAAGAGGTGAAAAGAACTGAAAAGTTGAAGCTTGACGTGAGCCCAAGCAAAAAATTGATCATGCCACTCAAAATTGATAACAGCATTCAAATATAACCTGATGCATCGAGATAAATACAATAGAGATTCCTAAGATGAAGTTCATAGTAAGGGTATGTCCAAACAGAACAGCAGATGCTATTCCAGTAAAAATAGTGGCAACAGTTGATGAATACTTCTTCAGAATTGTATCTGCAAAGGAAATATTGAAGCTATGATTAGTTAATGCATTTAATTAACAAAATTTAAAAGACATACAAACACCATGGAAAAATGAAATCTGCATGTCAGTCACTACCAGATTGGACCTACCTTGTAAGAGCTAGGAATCTAAGATCAATAGCACATGCAGAATACTTAAAAATTGAGACGATCCATTTTTGAAGTGCAGAAATTGGCCAAATTTAAGGAGAAAAAAGCCGACTCCCACATACAACAGAATTATAAAATACCAAAATTTTATGGTATAGAAATGGATGGTTATATGGGTTATAAACATGATGCATTTCGTCGACTTGGGAAGCCAAATAAGTGAGAGAGGCCTCACCTGCATACTTGAAGAAAAACGAAGACAGGATTCCCTGAGCTGCATTGTTGCATATTAAAAACATTGTTGCTCGTGAGTGTCCCCGTAAGATATCCAAAGTGTCAGGTCCTAAAGAGCATTTGGGACAGAATTTTAGCCACGGGTAAAGGAAGAAATTAAGTTTTGATACGTCCTCAGCAATGGTAAAGGTGAATTGATACACCATAAACATTTTAGCCAAAGTCAAAAAGACTTGGGGAAGTATAAGCAAGTTTGGATCCTGCCATGGATGGTATTTCATCTAATAGTCCCAGAGACAAGATTTCCCGTTCATACCTTTGAAAATGGCAGTTCCAAGTATGCCTAGGAAGTTGAAGATTGCACCATATCCGTACAAAAACAAATTCTGCAAAGAGCAGTTCAGTTGTTTGCATGGATCATTTACAAAGTCATAGACACCGATTAAGCAAAGCCACACCTAGAGGTTAGAAGGACCTCACTACTTGGAACATCCAGATTATCATACCATTAGCTTGTAAGATTACATCAAGCAAAGATACTGCTCAGGAAAACCTGATTATTAGCAATCCATAACAATTCGATGTGATGGTTCAAACTGACACTGAAGTAACCATGGGAAACGAAAGAAGAATAAGCTAAGGAGGAGAAGATATCTATGGTTTTGCCTGGGAACCAGTTGAATGAAGTCAAACTCACTGCAGCAATTTAAAGCATTTTAGGAGTGATCACCAGTAAAAGTTCACCTGAAGATAAATGCTAGTCTCGAATTGGCTCTTCAAAGCATATTCATTGTAGACAGAAGCCAGTGAAGGAACAGTGACCTGAATTATTATATTGCATCAGTTTCTATACATTAAATTAGGCAAACAGGTGAAAAGCCAAGAAAATATGGCATTAAGGTTTTTTCCAGTACAAGTGGCACTATTTGTGAACCTTGTGTTGTGTATTCTCTTAGGACCCAAAAAAAAGGGAATATGCATGAACATGGAACATTGCGAACAGATGAGTAGTCATTAAGAATTATTTTCATATTCATACTTACAAAAATCATGGTATACAAATATGCCCCTGTTGTCACTGGAAGACCCAAAGCTGTTGCACCTTCCGGTAAAGTGCGCAGCTGATTCACACTGATGCCAATAAGCAATAGTGCAAGAGCCTCCCACTGCAACCAATTAGTTTAGACAGTCATAGATAACTAATATTTTTCAGGCTAAGAGATGCATAAAGACAGCATGGCCGAAATCTAAAGATCAACTAAATACAGGTGACAATAGTTAATAAACAAACCTCTGTTTCCTTAACCGACCTGAATTATGGAAAAACGACGTTTCATAATCATCTTTAACAAGATTGCAATTACCAAAACCTGTATGTTTGACGAAATAAAAAAGCAAAATTATCACCAACAGAAACTTCAAGAAAATAAATCTACCAGCAGAAGAAAAGGAAAGATGTGGTACAAGTATGCTAAGAAATAAGTGAATCCTCAAATTAGGCATCGCAAGCACTCAAGCAGTAATCACAGCATCCTTGAATACAAACCGCAATTAAACGACTAGCAAGCTCACCACCTAATTCCAACTACAACACTTGATGTGAGCCCATCGATTCCAGCTTTAGGGGCTGGATTACTATGGCAACCCATGCTTGTGCATTAGACAGGCTGCCTGATGGATCAGCCAAGGTGCAGTTGGCCCGGGCACCACAGATATCCCAAAGAAAATTAAGGACTAACCAGCTCACTACCATCCAAAGAGAAACAAGCACAAATGTTTTTCTTCCACTGAATCCTGAGTGCACATATGTGGAAAATCTAACAACTACAGTAAATCCTTCTTGGTTGTGAAAACTACTCTAGCCTGTAAAATCCACTTGGTAATCAGCTACGCCTACTTGCAGATTCATCAGGGAGATATAACTTTAGGACCAAAACTACTTTAGAATTCTCACGTGAAATTGCAAGCTCTGACAGTGTCAGCAATAACTATAAGCAAATGGATACCTTCAAGTTACTCAGCATCTTTACAGTAGCAGGGTTAAAATATAACTGCACAAAGAACAACAGTGCCGTTAGGAAGTGCGAGAGGATGGTTTTACTCCAATAACATGCACCAAAACTGCAGAACTTTTGGACTAGACAAGAAAGTGAGTTCATTAGGTAACAAGCGCATAAGACAAAAGTACAAAGGCAAGAGGACATGAATTCCTCATAAGATTTTGAAGAAAATAGTCATAACAGATAGAGAATATCAGAAATCCAGAAGGTATACATTTCCACTTGAAATGACAACAAAATCTTTTCATGCCAAAGTTCTCAACTTTCAAGGAAGATACTCAATTTACTTTCTGATCTAGAACAGGAAAATAGGTTATAAAAAATCTTCTTGTAATGTACATTTTGAGTTATATGTAAAAAGATCTATAACTTGGAAAGCACATGATATTCCATAATAATACTAGAATAGCACACTACTGGAAACAAATATCTAAGATAGAGCCCGTATCGATCAATTATGCCTCAATACCAAGCTAGTTGAAGTTGGGTACATGAATACCTCTATAACCCATTTCGTTCTATTCATTCCCATCTAAGATAAAGACAGTAAGTCCATGAGAATATGATAAGCCTCTCACAGAAAACCTTTTAATACTACAGATCCAAATGAGGAACCACAAAAAAATATACCTGCATGATAAACTTCAGGTAGTTATTAATAGCATAAAGCAAAGCTGGAACAGCCAGAAGCACATTGTTCCGAGCAGCCTGCAATTAATAAAGGAAAATGGTTCGTATCAAGAGTAGCCATGAACATACTTCCCTATAATTCTTAACATCCCACTTGCGTCCTAAGAGGTAGAGGAAGTCAGAGAAAGAACTTCTGAAAAGTTAGCTGCATTAATTTCAATATTCAGATTGGCCTAAGATTTAAAGAACCACACACATAAGCACTGATTAATTAGAAAGAATTAACTTGGTGAAGTGGAAACCTATTACTTTTTCTCTGTGACCAGATAGGTTCCCACATGTTACGAGGAGGCTTCATAACCCTCTTCTCACCTGTTTATAGAAATGTAGACGTAAAATAATAGACTCTTTTGTTTATTTATGACTAATATATTGTTTAATTAAGTGATTATGTAAGATTAGCGGGATCTCAGGATATTTCGTTGCTGTCTGTTTGCATTATAATTTGTATTAATGTGAAGTGAATATTTAAGATTAATTGCTAAATTATATGAGCATAAAATGTATTTCACATGAAAAAACAATAATGTAAAAAAGATAAAAAAGCCAAGAATAACGTGAAGAGCTTTCGGATTCCAGAGAGCAGATCCTGTTAGTTGACAATAGTAATATTTTCTTCGTACTCTTATCCCCACTCTGTGCTGAATAATACAAAATTGTGGAATGGATGATGGAGATAAATGGCTCCAGTTAACACCGGCTTACCATTTTGGCACCTTTAGTGAATTGCTCATAAAATGTTTAATCCCATTCATAGAGTCTTACAAATGTAGCTTCTCCCCTTCATATGTTTCAACAGAAAAAAGATCCCCTTCATATGGAAGAGCCTCCATATGACATGAAAGGAGAGGAGTAATTGGGAAAAGAAAGAATCGACTGCATGCTTGGAAGAAAATTTCTATACAAGCTAAACTATCATCCAAATATCAACTAGATTAGGTATATTCTTTTGCCTAAATGAAAAGACACATCTCACTGGAAACATTATTTTATTTTTGCACAACTTTACAGGGGCTTGTATATCTATACAAGCCTAGTGAAATTTACCTGGAACAATGTGGAGAAAGAGAGAAGAGACTTCTCGCCGGCCTTCTGGCTTCGAGCCTTCAAATGATACATAAGATTGAGACATTTTAGAACAAGTGAATAGTTACACCAACTACCAAGATATCAAGAAGTTAAGCACAAATTATGATGCATATGAGCAATACCCAATAGCGAATTTTGTTATATTGAAAAAGAAGAGAAGAACCTCATAGAAAAATTGAAGGTGTAGAAGGTTACAGAATAAGTTAAGAAATGACGAGAGACAAAGCATACCTGTAAGCATAGCATTACTACTGCAAATGCAACTTTTGCTAACTCAGTCAAGAAATTAACACTAATGGGACTGAATTCGAATTTGCCGTCAACTTTAGACATGTATACAAGTATAGGCTGCAACAAAAGAAAGAAAAGAAAATATCTTTTATTCAATGTACCTACATAACATAATTTAGAATACTTACATGAAGAAACCCGAAAATATTCCAGTACTACACAGTTCTGAAAAATGACTACTCAAGCTGACTCCGTCTTATTAATATCAATAATTTTGCACAATTTAGCAAATTATACTAGAAGTCTAGAATAATCACAATTGCCTCAATCAAGCGAAAAACCAGCAGAAGTAAACATCATAATAAACAACCCTTAGTCAAAGAAAAAAAGGGATAGGCCAAAATATCCAATTCAACATAATCCAGATTTGGTTAGCTTTTGGTTCAGTCCGATCCATTTTGAAATAATTTAATTCAGTTTATCAAATTTTTAAAGCATAAATAAATATACGTGATTTCCAAAACATAATAAGTTTTGTCCAATTCGATTAATTCTCTCAGTTCAAATTCTATTGAATGTGATTAAAAAACATAAAATAAAAATAAAATTTAAGTTAGCAAATATACCTATTCAATCTACATATAGCTAGATTAATATTACATTTATTGATGACATCACTTAAAAAAAATTGAGAATCAAGAAAAATATAACATTAGATGGATAAAAAAAAAGAAAATGATTAAGATCACATTCAAATAAAATTTGAAAATCTAGAATGAGAAAAAGGAAGCAAATATATAATTGTAAGTAAAAAATAAGGTTGTACAAAGGGAGAGGAAATACAAAACTGAAAAAAATAGAAGGAATTAAGAAGAGGAGTAAACTAGGACCACAAGGGACAAATACACCAGCTTGAGAACACAACGAGATTCGATCCTGAGCCCTGCGTGTGGGAATTTGGCAGTTCAACTGTGGCACCCACGGTCATTTCGTGACTTCCGAGTGCCACCCTTTTCCTATATATTATAGTTTCCAGTAAAATACCAATACATAAATAGAATTTTACCCGAGCGTCCGGGTGCCGTACCACCCCAAAGTCCCTACATAGATCCGTCCATGGCTGCACCCATTGCCTTTTAAATGCTGAAGGTGCTTTTGCCATGCTTTATAGTGTTACACTTGGTGATCTTGTATCGCTCCCAATGTATTTTTTTATGATGATGGTGTCCGGACCAGCTTGCCCACACCTCGACTATTCCATCGAGTACATGGTACCACCCTCGAGCACAACACAAGTACCTGATAACTCCGCCCACCAAGGCTTAGATGTATGGGAAGAAATCACGTGATATCGCTCTCAATGTATTACTTAATCGCTCTCAACACAAGTACCTGATAACTTAATGTTGTTGTTGTTGAGACTACTATATAATTCTAAACTAAGAACATTAGGGCTTTGATAAAACAACAAAAGTATTAAGAATACCACACTTTTTCCAGCTCATACGATTGGCTTCGTACCAGTTAACTTTCAATATGCATATTTTACTCAACAAATTAAAAAAAACTTTAAAAAAAAATAAAAATTGAGCTGATTATTTCTAGTTTAACTTAATAGTTGAGTAGTAAGGAGTGCTAATACCTGTAAACCGACCAACACGCAATCACCGACAACCAAAAAAACGTTGAAAGCGCGTGTTTTCAACGACACATCAGTGCGATGATGATCGTAAGCTTTAGAAACCGTTCTCGTGTTAGGCGAAACTCCTAATTTCGAGTGGCAAACGCTGCATTCCGCCACTCCATTCATCTCGAACTTATTATTGCGTAAATGCGCGTATTATTTATAGCTGTAATTTTCTAATTAATCGATCGATCAGTGAAGAAATTAGTTTTTGATTTTGATTTGTGTTTTGTTGGATCTGAAAGTTTTTGAATTCAATTGAGGAGATGAGATGAAAGAGGCAAAGAGCAGTGAATTTGAAAAGAAAGTGAAGTCTCTTTGCCGTGCATTGGTTGAAATTTGAGGGGCACTTCTTATATACTTGAAATGACTTAATTGCCCACAGTCTTTTATGTCGATGCAAGCGGCAGCAGTTTTGGAACCGAACCGAAAAATCAAACCTTAAAAAATCCGACTAAGTTTGATTTGACTTAGTTTAGTATTAATTAAAAAAGATCGAATCAAACCGACATATAAATATATAATTTTTTAAATATATTTTTAAGACTTTATATTAAATTTCTTTAAAAAAATATAAAAATATTTAGAATCCTCTCGTGTGTTAACTTTGAAAGCATACATTGACAAAAAAATTATTAATAAACTACTAAGAAAATAACTATCACGTGTTACTAATAAAATTCTCTTATTAAAATATTTTAATAGATCATATGCTTGTCAATTTTTTTAATATTTACTAAATATATATTCACTTATCAAAATTTTATCTATAAAGATTCGAATAATATTCATGTAACCAAAAAATCCGAAAACCCGATAAAACTCGACAAAATCGAACCAATCCAAACCGATATAGTTGATTTGGTTTGGTTTTGATAAAAGCCGAACCAACCCGATCCATGTACACCCGTAGCAAGCGGGACCGAAGAAGGTAGTTTTGTCTTTAGAAGAGTAGGGAAATAAGCACCTCGGATTAGATTAATGCGAGGTACACTGAAGTAGAAATGCCAAACATGGTCCCTTAAGTTTGAGGGTTGGTTCAAAGTAGTCCCTTAAATATCTTCTGAGCAGTTTTGGTCCTTTAAGTTTACCAAAAATTAACACATTTGGTATCCTTCAAATGTTTAACAAACTTTATCCATTAGATTTAAAGAGTTGTGGGATAAGAAAATTAAAGGAATTCGTGCTTCATCTCCAGGCATAGTGGTATTTTTCACCTGAGAAAAATGCCCTAACGCTGAAGGCATTCCCGGATTCTCCTCCCATTTCTTTTTTGTTTACATTTACATGTATGTCTTTTAGAAATATATAGAAGTACAAATCTCATTTTAAATTGCAACCTATACTGAAGTTAGAGAAAATGACAAAAATAATCTTTTATGTTTGAGAGTAGCTTCAAAATAGTCCCTTAAATATGCACCGAGCAGTTTCGATTCTTTAAGTTTGAGGTGTAATTTTTGCTATTTTAGTATTTTTTTGGTGTCTAGTGCAGTTTTTGTGTTGTTATTTTTAGGATTCGACGGGACTTTCCCAGCATTTAAGGTTAAATCTTTTTTTCCCCCACCATTTCTATCAAACCTAACAAATATAATTGTTAAATATCAAGTATATTTTTAGTGTTCTTGATTAAAAACTTAATGAAAAAATTACAGTATTGCTGAATCTTGGCTGCTAATAAAGGAAGTTCTTTATTTAGATTAACACTGTTAGAATTATTAGATTAAAACTCCAATCTTAGTTTTTTTCTTGGCCAAATACATAAGCAGCCCCGTAAAATTATCAGCCATTTCCATTGTTTTGCATCATTATGCACCAACAAGGAAAATGAATGAAAAGATAAGTCACTACACATCACAATGGAAGTTCTTGAGCTTAGACTTCATTTTTCCAAGAACCCTTATTATTTAAAAGTTCAAATGGTTTCATAATCTTTACAAAGCATTGTATAGTTTCTCAGATAGCCTAATTCCAAGCTCCCACCTTTTAGCTATAAGGGTAAAGTGGATGCACAAAATGAAGTGCATTTCTAAGTCATAAAGAATGGAATCACATATAGAGATAATCAGGGGATTTGCTCAAACTGCAGCCGCTTTGATGGAGAGGAAATCAGAAATCTTGTTGGCGTAGAAATCTGGTTGTATAGAGTTTTTGGGATCTTGAAGCATCGATAAAGATGTCACACCTAGAACACGAGCAAAAGATAGTTTGGATAACAAGGTTGAAGAAGCATATGCATAAAAGGAGAACAATATTCTTTCTGATACCTGAGAGAACCAGAAGAGTTTTGCAGCCACCATTTTGTCCAAACAGTATATCAGTATCTAGTCTGTCACCAACCATGCATATCTGGGATTTCTGGATGTTAAACCTGTTGTAGTACCATTATAGAAGATTAATGCAGTAAGTGTTATTGAACGTCTGATGTGCACATAATAAAAACTGGTCCATTTCTCCAAAAGATTTTCTAATATTCCACAGGATGATAGTTTTATGCTGATCAAAATTGATTATTCTTTTTTTTTTCCTGTGAATGTGAACCTGAAAATGATAGAAGAATTGGATCCACGTGGATCAAGAAACATCTTGGTCCACCACATATATAACAACTAATCATGTGGATCAACAACAACGACAACAAACCCAGTAGTTTCCTACAAGTGGGGTCTGGGGAGGGTAAGATGTACGCAGCCTTATTCCTAACCCGGAAGTGCATAGCGGCTGTTTCCGATACACGCTCAGCTAGAGAACGACTGAAAATAAAAAAGTAATTGCAACAAGTAGGAATAACAACAAGATAAAATAAGATCGAATCCAAGAATGCAGTGAAACTCTAGGTAGTAATAGCAATCTATGAATAAAAAGATATCATACTAACACTAACGCTAGCGAACTGAGTAAGACAAAGAGAAAACGCTCGACTACCTAAAAACCTTCTACCATAATCTTTGACCTCCACACCCTCATGTATAGGGCTATGTCCTCAGTCAGCTCCAGCTGCGCCATGTCGCGACTAATAACCTCTCCCCAAGACTTCTTAGGCCTACCTCTACCCCTCCTGCTACCCACCGAGGCTAACCTCCCGCACCTTATAACTTTGGCTTCTATACTTCTCCTCTTAACATGCCCGAACCATCTCAAACTCGCCCCCCGCACCTTATCCTCCACATGGGTCACTCTCACCTTTTCCCGAATAACTTCATTACCAACCAAACAAGTATATTGTTGAAAGGATTAAGAATCACAGTGATTATAGAGCAGTAGTGAAGAGTTGAAGGTCTTAATTAGACAAGTTAAAATTTCACTTACTTGTACTTGCAATGAGAAAATCCTGCATTCATAGCTATTTAATCTTTATAGCTAAAAGTTCACTTTTGGATTGACGAGCTTTTGGAGCAGTACTAACTTTTTAAATTTGTTGTAATCTACTAGAATGATAGGAAATCCAACACCACAACCAACCAACAAGGGTTGTGATGGAGTGGTAAGTACTCCTTCATCCTTAACCAGAGATCTCGGATTCGAGCCCCGGTCTGGAGTTGTTGTTAGGGAGCGCTTTACCCCTTAATATGGGACTTCCCGGTGCGAATCTGGATTTAGTTGGACCCCAATGTGGGTACCGGACGCCGGATGCGGAACCAAGAAATAAAAATTAATAATGACCTGCATGTTAATTTGATGTTGCCAATGCACTAATGTATAAAACCTTGATGACTAAAAGAAGCTTGCATATTCACACACCAAAAGCCTGTATTCAGAAGACAATGATCCAGAAAGCTAGAAAAGAAGACAAAGCAAGAATGACAGGTATAATTGTAGAAAGTGAGGTGCCATACTCATTAGCCAAGTAGTCCATCATGAAGGTTGAGGGCTTTCCTACAACAAGTGGTTCACGCTTTGTAGAGCCTAGGATCGCACCAACCATTGAACCACCACCTGAAGCAACAGAACAGCAACAATGCAGCTTAGTTTAAAGATGAAAAAAATTCTTTTATGGCTATGACTGTACAGAATGATCAAAGCAGAAGATACAAAAAAATTAGAAATAATATTAACTAGAGTAGGATCTTAACACGGCAATAAGTTGATGACAATGTAAATGCTAATTGAATAAATCTCCTCATCGTTCTAACTATATCGAATTCCTTGACTATAACAACTAACAAGGTTTCTCCAAATTAGGTTTATCCATACTACGACAGTCTCTGTTAGCGGGATTCAATTTTTACCGATTAGATAAATGATTGTGAGGAAATGGTCAGCAAGTCAGAATTCACGAATTGCAGTTCAACTTTTCTTGACCCGCTTTCTGACTCGAGTATGTAAGACAGAAATAGCACGCTTCAGTTAGATTACCAAATTCTTCAGCTATTATACAAACTACACATGTTTACTGAACCCCAAAATTTCTACCTCTTTTCTTCTTTGTACTCTGTCCCTAGATACTGAAAGTTCTTTTCCTCTTCCCTCAACTAACATATATGCATATGATCCCTCAACCTCCGTTATTTCTCTCATTTATTGACTTAAAACATCTACACAAATTTTCTCCCCTTCCATCGGGTCATAAAAATGATATAAGTTCCCATTTTTTGTTATTTTCTTCCCTTAACATACTGTAGAGGTTTTAAGTCAATAAAAATCCTCTGCCGCATAAGATTCCTTGAATCCATAAAGTTAAGCGACTGACGACAAATTGATCATGGGACAAAGTCTAGTTTCAACATGCTCGTTAATCTCTTTCATATAATACAAACTCCAGACCCAGAAATATTGAGTCATTCGCAACGCCTGAACATGTGACATTTTCTGATGAAAATTCTGACATTTTCTGATGAAAATTCTGATAGTTCACTTCTTCACAACATATACTTTTGGACAATGAAGCTGACTTCAACGGAGAATGGATTCAACAACTAACTTCTACAATGAACGGTTAACTCACATGACAAACATGTGAAACTAACATTAAAGCATAAGACGGGAATAACCTGCCCATTCCTGAGCATCTGTAAGATGGGTAACAGCATCACGGTTTGTAGCAATAAAGAGACATCCTGGATTTTCACGTATGCACAGGGTAGCGTACCTTCATTACATAAATCAAGTCAGAGATGTGATATCGACAGGTCAGAGAAAATTTATACAGACAGATGAATGCACAAATAGGAATTCGAAGCTTATACAATTATAGCCAGCAAAATACCCTTCACTCCCCCCCCCCCCGATCATGTCTTAAAATCAATTTTGTATGCGCAGATAGTAATTATAGGCTGAATCAGGTCTTCTAGCAAGGGGAATATTTTAGTGTGGGATAGCTAAAATGGAATAGATGATCGGAACTTTGAGCAAAGATAAAGGTACTATATGAGTGGTTAAGCATATATAATCCAAGCAAATGCATGAAAAAAGCTCATAAGCTCATTACTGGTTAAGCGTAAAACAAAGTAATCACATTGCTAGATATTATGCGGCAAGGAATATTGATGCAGAAAAGGTAAAAAGGATAACTCACTGAATTTTGTGGTAGTTGAAATAGCGGTCAAATCCAACAACAACAGCTCCGACCTAAAAGGTGTAGACACAACTCAGCACAATATATTTAAAAGATAGTAGAACTTGGTCTAATTTAAACGTAGAACACACACGAGAACAAAATAAGATAAGAAACAAGAAATGAAGCATACATCCTTATCCTGCTCCATCATATATCCAGGCTTTAGCTCTATTTTCTTGTCACCATCTTCCTGTTAAAAAAAGGAAAACACACCATTCAGTTCAGAAGTCAATCTGGTACTAAAGGAAGGCCAAAGAAGGCATCGAGCAAATGTCTTTGTAGCTCCACTATTTTGCAAGTAAACATATTTTTGTGAGTATACCTACTGATTGAATCCATATAATCTATATGGAACCTAATTTTCCCAGATATACATTCCTTTTCTCCTTTTACCCTGAAAAGGTCGGTTGTTCTAGTACCTTTCCTAATTAAAATTGGGTGTTTTCACAAAGGGAAATACCAGTTTATGTATTTTATTAATTTGTTGAAACCCCTTCTGTTAGAATGCTAAAATAAAATACAACAAGATTCACTTGTTCTTTCTCTTTATGTCAGTTGTCTCTTTTTAAAAGAGTCTTTTATACGTCTTTGGAGTAAATTGAAAGTAAAACATGAATTTTGGTTGAAAGATGCAAAACGACATGTATTCTTTCTCTCTTTTTGTTCTTTCTATTTTTTGTTGTAAGTCTTGTTATCTCATTCTTCTTGTCAAATAATTTATACTCGACAAAGAAAAAAGCATAACAAAGACTTACAAAATGAAAGATATGCATTCAATTAAAAACAATGGTCTAAAATAAGTATGGGATTTCGATTTAATAGTGCTTTCGATTAGATAACGATCATTTATATGGCTATAATACAAACATACACTACCATCTTATTTCATCAGACAAAATCCCATACCACAAGTATGCTTCACAAGATGAGAACATAACATATATCTAGTTCCATAGGTTACTTAAAAAATGGTTGATTTATTTGAAGTGAAAAAGTGAAAAACTATCATAAGCCAAAAGCTATTAACATTAAGATATATCATAGTTCATTCCTAAAAGTAGAAAGGACTATTGTTTATTTGTACATACCGGTCCACCAATATGTTGAATGCCAGCTAACTCAAGCTCCTTCAAGATGCCTTCCTCACCAACAACGTACACCTTAAAAATGGCCACCAATTTAACAAGTAGGTAAAAAATTATGATGCTGATAATGGATCTCAGCTTCTTAAGAAAATAGTATAGGTTTTCAGCAATATGTTTAAATCCATAATACTGTAGCTTTTATGCACCAGATAGCTTTCACGTTTAACAGTCGATTTACAATTGGTAAAACACTGTGAATTCAATTGAAGCTTACCTTTTTATCTTTTGGGAAGTCAATAGACTTCAAATAAGCAGCTGCAGCAAAGGATGAAGCAAAAATTTCCTCCTGTAAGGTGACTTGCTATTAGAACTTGATCTACTAGTCAACATAATATGAACTAGAAGAGCTGTAAGGCGTAAACTTACTTCGCTGACACTAAGACCAAGTGTTTCAAACTTTTTCCCATACTGCTTTCTAGATTTTGTTGAGTTGTTTGTAACAAAAACTAATCTTTTTCCCTGGAGAATGAAGTACACAAAATTAGATAGAGCAACCAGTTTTCTCTTAAGAACTACGAATAGAATGCAATGAGCAATCTTGTAATCAGCAAATGTAAGTATACAAAGAATCCAACATTAGAACTACTAACCTTTTCTCTGAGCAAATCAAGAGTTTCAGGGACCCCGTCTATTAGTTTATCTCCCTTCCATATGACTCCTGTAGATAATGGAAGAAAAAAGGACCTTATTTTAAGTAACTTATTCAACCTTTTTTGCTTACCATGTTAGGACCACAACACCAACATTCCTTTTCGGGGTAATTTAAGAGACAAAGATGTCAAGGGAAAGGAAAAGAAACCTAGACTATCACCTATATTAAAAATGCTAAGAGAAAAAGGGAAATAATCAAAGCTTTTCTGCTATTTCCTATTTCTTTCAGTTGCAAGTGTCAGAAGTTTTCATGCCTATTTCTCATCCAGCTCGGTCTTACAACTCTAGAAGAAGTTTTCAAATATCTATGTATTTTGATAGGCCAAACTTTGAACATGATCATCAACAATTAGATGATCTCTTACTATCTGAAAGAGAAGGGATCTCTTGGATATAATAACTAATCAAATTATTTTCACTTAAAAGGCTCTACAATCAAGCAAACAAGCTTAAATTAAAGGGATTCATGCAATTTAAATCAGTTCCCAAGCTAAAAGCTTTGAGTTGGAGGACTCTGAGCTTTTTGATAATAAGAGTCCAACCAATACAGTTCTTCTCTCCAATCTCCAATCTGAATAGAGATGATTTGCAATATCTATTTCAGCTTTTATACCCCTATGTTTGACACATTTGCTCACATTGATCTGCTCAAACTGATGTAGGGGAGCCTTGGAGCAATGGTAAAATTGTCTCCATGTGACCTATAGGTCACGGGTTCGAGCCGTGGAAGCAACCACTAATGCATACATTAGGGTAGGTTGTCTTCCCCGGACCCTGCGTGAATGCATGATGCATTGTGCGCCGACATGCCCTTTTGATCTGCTCAAACTGATCAAAGCCCCAGTCTCCAATATGGACATTGATAGATTGATGAACATGTATATATATTGGTAAAAATCTTAATTCACATTCTTCCTAACATTACTTCGTTTAGGCCATTCCACTACAATCACAACAACTACCCCTTAATCCCGAACAAATTGAGGTCAGCTATATGAATCATCACTTCTCCATTTAAGTTCAACTCATATCATCGTCATATACCAAAATAAATTTAGGCCATTCCACTATCACATTAAAAAATGTAAGAAATGTTAAAATATCATACTTTAGGGGAATTAATTTAAGATTCTCATTATATATAAAATTAATTCAATGCATTCTATATGACCAATATCAGATGAAGGGAAGCTTTGGAGCAACGGTCAAGTTGTCTCCGTGTGACCTATAAGTCACGGGTTCGAGCCGTGGAACCAGCCACTGACAGGGTAGGCTGCTTATATTACACCCTCTTGGGGTGTGGCCCTTCCCCGGACCCTGCGTAAATGCGGGATGCTTTACGCACCGGCCTGCCCTTTCCCTTGTTGCATTCTATATCAGATGTCATATTAACATAGCGAGAGCTTAATGCACTCGGCTGCTATTCTTTTAATGAATGTCATTTAACCCACTAATCCTAAGTTGTCTATATCATGAAACAACACAAAAACACACACCCAAAATAAATTTAGCAAAAATATCAAACACCTTAATTACAACTTCCAAAAAGCCCACTAAAACACTGGGACAAAGACAAATACCACTGAATTGATACACAAATTAAGATTAAATTAAGCAAATACAATGAGTATAGCAAGAAATTCACACCGTCACAATCAAAGATGAAGGTTTCAACAGAATCAATTAATTCTCCAGGATTTGTAAGGGGCTGAGCTGAAGCTTTAGTAACAAAACTTGATGCAGATTTCTCCATTCTTGAATTCCTACAATTCCATTTAATGGATTTTGCAGAATTGTTCAATGGGTTAGAAATGTAAGGGAATTTTTTGGATGAGATTTTGGGGTTATTAAATAAAAAAGTTGCAGTAGTAGAAGAAGAAATTGCTGCTGTTACTCTGCTACTTAGCATTTCTCTTTTTCTTTCTTGTACCCCCTTTTTTCTTTTTTTTTTGGTGGTTGCAATAACTGCTATAAAGTCGTTACTAAAGCTGAATATAGAAAAAACTTTACTAAAGGAGAATAAAAGATTAAAAAGAAATGGTAGATTATTAAATTGTAACTGAAAATTGGAGCTGACGTGGGAAAATTGAGTGGATGAAGATAGTTATATCCGATTATGGAAAATGCAAGGCTGGAAATTAACTTCGTTTGTTTATTTTTATATGGTATGGAGTAGAGGTTCAGAATTGTTAACAAGGATCTTCAAGTACATGAAAAATAAAAAATTTGGAAAACCTAAGGTGAAGATCAAGCCCAGAGGATAGTTTTAATCATTCCTTACAAGCTTAATCTTTGCTATTTGAAGAGTATGAAATAGGTCAATCTCTCCTATTGAGTTACTTCCTCTCACCGGCATGAAACATATATAAATCGGGAATTCTCAAACTAGGTCGGCAGGCAAGACATACGGTGACAACTAGTTGTTGGTTCGAATGGTATTTCATTCTTAACCATAACTCATATGTTGATTCTTCAACATCATATCAGTTCGGACCTCCACTGACCGAGCTAAGATTTGTAGTTTACAGGTTCGGAATTTTAACGTAGTTACTGAATTTTAAATTAATAATTTATACATATTTGATGAATTTCTTAAGACAAATACAAAATTTGAATTAAAGTGATTGACTTTGGCCGAATCAGAAAAACTACACTCCAGCTCCCCTTACCTAAATCCCACTTGGTCCGGTTACACGGAGTAGAACTAAAAGGATCAATGAGGCCTGGTTGAAGACGTGGTATTATCACTTTTAATTCTCGTCCGAAACTATTTACATCTAGTAGTCGAAAAAGTGTATAAAATTTGTATAATTTTTGTATATAACATACATAATGTATATATATAAATACAAAAAATATACAAATTTTATATATTTTTTCGACTATTATTTTTTCAGCGGCTATACAATGTCATTTTTCTGTTGAAGATTTGCCAATTGAATAATTCAAGTTTGGATGAAGCCCAATAGCTCACACATTGGGGGTACACAAACAACCATTTTTAGTAGTGCTATATAAGATTATCCAATACTTATTTTGTTTTGATTGAAAATCTTAATTTCATAGTAATTCAAGATATTTGTGTCCCGAAAAATTGAACCGAAAAAATTAAAATTCAATACACATTGATTAATTCCTAAATAGCAGCCCTTTAGAGTATGGGTGGCATGTGGAACGGGCCCGGTCCTAAGTGGGCTTCGCGGACCCGGTCCTAGGCGGGCCAGTCCTAAGCGGTCCCGGGCTTCGCGGGCTTTTTGTTGGAACCGTCCCGGGACTGGGACCACGAACTAACGGTCCCGGGTTAAGTGGGCCGGTCCCGAGCCCAAGCGGGCCTAAGTGGGCTCAACAGATACTTTCTATTTTTAATTTTTTTTTTCAGTTAGAGAAAAAAATAGTAATAAAAATATCTAAGGCAATTCCTTGTAAATTATATTATAGAATTGTCACCTAAATTTTTTAATTTAAATTTAAAGACAAAAATATTGTAAAGAGATATTCAAAGCAATGCGTTATAATATATATATATATATATATATATACACATATATATATATACTATACTATATATACATAGTATATAAGTCATATTCGATAGTATACATCTTAAGATATATATATATATATATATAATAATAATAATAATAATAATAATAATAATAATAATAATAATAATAATAATAATAATAAGATGTATATATAGTATAGTATAGTATAGTATATACTATATTATACTATATATACAGCTTAAGATATATAAAAAGACAAAAATATTTTAAAGAGATATTCAAAGCAATGCGTTATAATTTTATTATAGCATTAAAAAATCATAGCAATATCTTTCTTAGTCTTCCTCCCCCCTATGGAATGAGCACAACAAGGTGCTAATACCACCATTGAGAATAAAAAGACACTAATCAAGATGTGCCAAAATATAAGGTACATATTAATTTACATGGTATCTCTTACAAATTTCATAAATCCTTTAAGGTCCGGAGGAATTTTCGTTGGTGGTGGCGGAAAAGAAGCTTGGTCATCACCGCTTCCAGGCGAAGCATCATCCTCCGCAAGTTCAGCTAGCATTTCTTCGTAAGCTTCGTCTACCTCTAGTTGTGATTCAGCAAGTCCAGAATTTCTTCTTTCCGAACGGATCCAATCTCTGAAAAGTACTGATTTTTCCAAGCTCTCGATCATAGACGCTCTATAGTCACCGAGTTGAAGTCTTGCTTGACTGAAAGCGCTCCTTGATGCCACTGTTGAAGCTTGAATAGTTAAAATGTCTCGGGCCATCCTTGAAAGAATCGGAAAGTGTTTTTCTTTGTCCTTCCACCATTCCAAAATATTAAAGGAGCCGTCGGGATTCACTTCCTCAATTCCCTGTGACAAATAAATTTCAAGCTCATTTAGTTATGAAAAATCACTAGTACTAGAACCTTGAGAACCCCTGAACCCTGCCCAAGCACTAAGTGCTCTTACTCCCGCAGTTCTTTTAGATGATTGAGAACTAGAAGAAGAAGAAAGAGTTGGAACATTTGGTCTAGCATGATCTAATGCAACTTGATAAGCATTATAAATTGTTTGAACATTTATTTTAATTGAGGCTATTGCATCCGGAAGTTTAGACAACTCCTCATCTTCAAGTGCTAAACCATTATAACAGTTTCATACCAAAATTGAGGACCTCCTAATTTCATAGTAGGATTTAACAATGCAGCAACACCGTAAATAGGGGAAATAGGAAAAAAAATATTTTTAAAACTTTTTTCTCATAGAATCAATAGCAAGTTGATAAATTTCCCCACCATCTGAAATTTGCAAGTTCTGCAATATAAACTAAACAGTTAGAAAAAGTAGGATAATATTGCCCAGAAAATTCATTTGTAGCAATATGAAATTTTTCTAAAAAATCTACAAACATTTTAACATTATCCCAATCCGCATTTGTAAGGTACTCATCATCATCACTTACATGAGCATTAAACGTTGAGTTTATGGGTTTTCTATATTCACATGCAACAACTAAACTTTCATACATATAATTCCATCTAGTCGGACAAGGTTTAGGAACCTTTCTTTCTCTTAGGTCAAATTTATCGCATCTTTTAAAATATTCTCTAAGTCTACTTCTACGGTTTGAATAAAAAAGCCAATTAAGAGCCATTTTAACCTTTTCAATTTCAACATTTAAAATTCGTATACCATCACCCACAATTAAATGGTAAATATGACAAATACATCTAACATGAAAAATGTTACTAAATGCAGGACTTAGTGTAGTGGTAAGCGAGGCTACAACATTTGTGTTACTAGTAGCATTATCCATTGAAACTGACATTATTTTATCATTAATGCAAAAATATCTACAAATATCCGTAATCGTGCTAGAAATAAACTGCCATGTGTGACGTGAATTAATTATTCTATAAGCAATAATGCGCTTTTGCATTATCCAATCCTCATCAATCCAATGACTGGTAATAGTAAGGTAATACCAGTTGTAATAGCCACACGACAATTTATATGAGTAAATAAATAGCGCAAATATTGTTCATATTCATGTTTATATTTATAAATATCGCTCTTTACGGTTGTGCGAGGAAAACCTTTATAAGTAGGATTATAAAATTTTCTAATATAATGCACAAAGTGAGGGTTAGAAGGAAAAGTATAGGGTAAGCATATAACAGTAACCATTTTTGCCAATTCTTTCGATATTTTTTTGGATCATAATATAAAATACCATGGGTAACAGTGTTAATTCCCGATTGAAATTGATTTGACCCGGTACTAAGGTCAGCCTAACTAGGTGCACTTGTCCCCTCGACCAAAGCTTTCATACGAAAATATCTAGCTTTATCTTGAGGGTGTAGCAATATGTGTCTGGTCAAACTTTCCGCCCCTCCCCTCCCCCTCCCGACTTCCAACATATTTAAAAACTAACTCTTTGCCACAAGTTTTACACTTAGCCCTATTTTTTTCTCTTAGTTGAGTAAAAAATAGCCAAACAAGAGATGTTTCTGCCCGTTTAGAAGGTTGTCTAGAAAAAGTAGGGACAGTAATAGGAGGATCAGACGGGGCATCATTTGGATTATTATTAGTTGGGTTAACTTCAGGAGCAGGACTAGTGGGTGTATCGTCATCCGGTTGCGTTTCATCAAAATCTATTTCTTCATCATCATTTTCATCAATAGTTGGATTACCATAAAGAGCATTCATATATTCATGGTTTAATTGTTCACCGGGTGCAATATTATGGCAAAATTGACTCTCGATAAATTGTAATAAACTATTATCGCTATCAAGAATAGGAGGTGTAGGACGGGTAACAGGTTTTGGTCGGAGAGCCGGGGGAAGTGGAGGAGGAACAGATTGGCCACTAGATTCACCACTCTTGAATTTTCCCTTATTTTTACTAAATATTTTTTTTAAGGAATAATCCATCTTAATCAATCAAGCAAAGTAAATAAAACAAACAAAACTATAATATTAAAACTTAAGAGTTGGAACGAGTTTACCGAAATGACGAACAACTTATTGAAAATTAATTATTGTTGAAGACTTGAAGACTTCAATTCACCAACTTCACAATTTTGCACAAAATGTAACAATTAAGTAAGCAATTATAGAAGAATACTAGAGAGATATTGATTGAGATTGATGATTTTATGAGAAAAATGAAAGAATTAGGGGGTATTTGTAGTTAAAAATAGGAAAAAAGTATAATTATAAAAAGTTTGAGGTTAAAACAAACTTTGAGGGGGCTAAATGACTATTTTGCAAATAGCCAGCGACTATTTTGGCAGACCAAACGACTAGTTTTTAAATGAACAAACGGTCAATTTTTTTCTTTTTAAAAATTATCCGTTGGGTCTGGATAGGCCCGTTTAGGACCGCTTGAACCGGGCCACTTCTCAGTCGGTCCCGGTCCCAAATGATCCCGGTCTCGCGGGCCTCGCCTATAGGACCGGTCCACTACCCAGCCCACCTCCCCAACGGTCCCGGTCCTATCCGGTTAGGACCATTTAGGCCCATCGTCCATTTGGGCTTGCGGTCCTGGGTCGGTCCCGGTCCTAACCGGCCCACATGCTACCCTTACTTTAGAGTGGCTACATGGTATCATTTTTAGATCACATTGATCCAATAAGAAGATTTGGAAGTAGAGGAAGATGTGCAACTTGCTCACCAATGTGTGCTTCCACACTTCAGTATAAAATATACTAGTGTATTTATTTGGACACGTATGTTGAAATTTGATAATCATTCGAAATTTATATATTAGAATGCTTTAAAATAATTTATAAATTCATAATTTTACCAGTAAAGAATTCTTTTTTACACATAAATATTAGTGGATTTATATGTAAAACGAAATAAATGAATGAAAGTTTCTTTTTAAAACAACTGTACCGATCCAGTAAATTGGGCTTTTTCTATTTGGGTTGGACCAACAGACTAACAGATTCCACAGCTAGCGGGCCTAGCCCTCTTATTCATACATGGTAGTTATATGGTTTACGAAGAGAGATCTTTACACAAAAGCCGCAACAGACTTATTTAAAAGTCGATATATATATATATATATATATATATATATATATATATATATATATATATATATATATAATGTCGGGTTGGTTTTTAAATTAAGAGATTAGGTGAACGATTATTTAGGTTAATTTTTCTTACTAAAACACTGCTTAAGAGAAACAAAAAGAAAAAAAAAACCACAAACAGACCCTACCTGGTCAAGTTTTTAAAAATTAGACCAAATTTGATGGGGAAAACGTGATTTTGAATAGTAGTAGAAATAGTTTCTACTCTATATAAGGAGGAAATATAAAGAAGAATTAACCCAAATAGCCGTTCATCTAATCTCGTAAATTAAAAATAGCCGACGGATGTATAATTCATGTATAATATAGGTATAATTGTATATAATTAATGTATATCTATGTATACCGGCTAGAAAAAGTAAACATTGAATCTGTTCGGCTATTTGTGTAACAATCCCAAATATAAATTTGTAACTTCTCCTTGGAAGCAAAAACAGAAACTTAACATTTTAAGGACAAAGAAAACCATTATAAAAACTTATATTTATCAAACTATCCTCCTTAATCAACCCATCTACATCTCTCACTTTATCCTTTCTTGCCTCATCTATAAGTTACATAATGGGTTTAATTTTTAAGTGAACCTTTATGTATTATTTTGTAATTTAACACTCAAAAATACTTTTCAGAAATATTTACCAAACACAAATTATTTCTTTAATACTGGCAAAATACTTCTCATAGGATTTTTAGTCAAATAAACTTTACCATTCTTCCAAAGTACTTATTTTGAAACTCTACGTTAAAAGACGTCATGTTAAATAAGCAAAATTTTAAAGTTTGGAATAAACATCCTTTAATTTGTTTCTATGGATTTGTCTGTGGTGGTTTTCAATTACTTTTTGGTGCATTTCACCAAACATTTTGTTACACTATCAACAATATAAACAACAAATTCAGTATAATCCTACCGCATGGTGAAGATAGTGAATTTATTTTCAATATACTCTCGACTTTTTGTTACACTAGCATTTGTATATAATAATAACTCTCGGATAAAAACACCCTTTACTTATAGATGGATTATTTCTAGTGAACATAAATCGTTTATTTTTTAATAGTCACCTAACTCTTAACCCTGGAGTCCTAGCTCATATTTTGTATTGATGATTATAGGATGAGACACATAGAAATTAATGTCTCTTAGGTAGATTCAAAATTTTAAATTAGTGGGTATATAGTATCATTGTACTTACTATTGTTTTGCTGTAATGGAAGTGAACAAAATATAAATATATTTTTTCACATACATTATATAATTTAAGTCGTTTGCAATAAGTTTTGACGAACTACATTACATATAATTTAAGCTGAAAACAGTGAGTTTCGCGAATTCATTAACAATGTTTCACCGTAATTTATACTTAACTGCTGTAACAGTTAGCTACGAGAACTGATCTTACAGATTTCATTTTTTTCACAATTATTCATAACCAAACTATTTTGGTCGTATAAGAATGTCATTTAGGGTTGCATGTCTTTACAATAAACACAGAATCCGAAATAACATAACCAATACATATATAATTAATTGTTAATTAAACCTCCATATAGTTTCTGTATTAATACTCATTAGCAATGGCGGATCTACATTTAAGGTTATGGGTGCTCGAGCCATTGACCCGACAGGTTCTCGCAACTGTCTTTCAAACAGGACCTCGAGAGGCAAGCATGGATGTAGCTCTAGGTAGGGAGCGAGCTCCTACTTCATTGGATGTCTGATGAAAATGGAGGGTTTCAACTGAGCTTCATGAATTAAAGAGAGGACTCAAGACGTCATAACCTGTGTCGAGCCTATGAAAGAGTATGCCCGAGTGGAGCTGAAGATTTTGGAGCTTCAATTACTCCAATTTTGAATTTGAAAAAAAAAGAAAGAGATAAGATATCTCATTCAAATTTTACACTAAGCTTTTGATATATGTGTCCCTGTACTAATCCAAGGAAGGAGGATATTCAATATAATCAAACAACAATTCCCAATTGTTTATATTTTGAATTATTCGGAGAATGCAATATCTGATATATATAAAAAATATAGATAATAAAATCTAATTTTTTCCCCTTCACTCAAAGAGGTAAATAGGGTCCAAATAGAGATATGTAATCCATAACAATGTATAGTAATGTAGAAAGGAGTAAAAAATTAAAGCTGATTATTATATTTCACTGAGCATCCAATAAACAAAAAGTCTATTGAGTGTTTTTGGTTTATCAACTTTATGTTAAAGGTTGTGAGCACCCACAACCTTAAAATATTGGTCCGCCGCTGCTTAATTATTACAATATTCAATCAAAGTAGCACTGTAATGTGAATAAACATTAATGATCCACACCTTCTTTACCACCAATTCTATGGTAAGCCGATAACTATAAACATCACATTGTCTCCCTCAATGGAGAGCTGTTATGTTGAAGATTGATGCATCAAATTACAGCTCATATTGTTAGCAAATGTCCACTGGGATATGATATATTATAATAACTCATGTTCTAGTCTAGCACTTAAGAAGTTTGTTGAAAGGGTCCCAAATTAAACTCTCTACTTTCTTTCCTTGGACCTCCATTTTATGTGGTAATAATTTTGCGGCAAAAGTGTCTAGAAATATTTTGTGATGAGCGTATTATAGGAAAATTCTTTTTAGATTTGCCAAAAATCTTTGAAATTTATTTAATTCTCTTGAGGGTGGCTTGCTTTGGTTTTGGTGTATTTTATGTAATAGGCTATGGTCCTGAAATATGATGTCCGACTCTTATGGACTAATGAGAAAAGGGCGTGGAAGGTTTTGATCCTTCTGTTCTAGGAGGAAATTAGGTGGCCTATTCCATCTTAGCGTCCGTCCAACACACAACGTCTATACAAAGGATTGCGTATGAAAAGTATTGAAACCGTCCTTTCTAGTAAAATTGCTGCTGTCTTTTTTGCTGTTTTTATTGTTGCCGGAACTATGTGATATGGTTCGGCAACTATCCCGATTGAATTATTTGGCTCCGCCACTGCTCCCAACTCCCAAGCAGATATAGACCGGTAACTTTCAGTGTCAAGGCATAAGATTTGATTTCAAAATCTCTAACTTGCTATGTGTCTGCAACCGGTATTCTAAAACGTTGGAGTTATTTTTTCTTGGAATTTGGTTGATTACAAGTTCATTTTCTTGGTTTTTAAACTTTGAATAGTGACATTTTCATAAACCAGTTCTCATGCTATCGTTGCAACATGCCATGCATTATTTGTGTTGAAGGGTTAATTTTTACATATAGTCACCAAACTTTATCTATTATAATAAATTACAAATATATTTTGCCACATAAAAGTAAGTGAACCAAACAAAGGCGATAACAATATGTCGGACTTGAATCTTGAAACCACCAACAAGTTAACATTTTTATTTAAAATTATCAAATACGTATGACCAGTGGCGGAGGCAGGATCTCTGCTAAAGGGATTAAAAAAAGTTAAAAAAAATTAAAGAGACCATGTCCAATGGAAATTAAACCAGTAACCTCACAAATATTTTTGATTTTCTTCTAAATCTGCCCCTGCATATGGTTGGGTTGTACTTAAATGTCAAAATATTTTGCAACAATTCATCGTTAGCCGGAATGACTTATATTTTTTGAGATATATCAGAAGGAGTAATATACAACAACAATAACATATCCGGTCTACTTTCACAAGTGGGATCAGAAAGAGTAATATAAATAATACACATTTTCAATTCATCAATTTGATAAAAATAGAGAAGCAAAGTAAGTTTTCTTAGTGTCTGTTTGCATCTTACTTCCTGCGGTTCACTTTAATAGATTTTTTGATTTTTTTGTAGTCCACAATATTTGATTTTTTCATATATCAAGAATGAATGAACCACTTTTTTCCAAAAGTTACCCTTGGAGTCAAGAGTCTAGGAGTATTTGTTATATTTCCAATGAACAAATTAAGGTTATATAATTAATTTTATTATTAATTAATATTAAAAAGTGAATTCTTTAATATGTGTGAAAATAGCCAAAGATCCATTAAATTAGACCGGAGGGAGTATTGATGAAGGAAGTCATATTGTATTAACCTAATTGTGGTCCTAAGACATTACTAGTAAGTGGCCGTCACAATTGATTGAATGCGATATATGAAAATGGCATTAATTAGACTATTTAAGAGTATAGTTGGGCTTTGTCCCTCAACTCGTTATATCTAATTAAATTCAACAACTGAAAGTTCCTTGTCTTCACTATACAACTATGTGCCATTGAAAATGAAGTCACATATTGTCTTTTGTCCGTAAAAGTTATTTTTTTTTGTTTTGATTTTTTATTTTAAGGGTAATTTTGGAGGAAAATTGTCTTTTTGTTTAAACGTGAGAAAATAAATAATCTACAAAGATGAGTATTTTGAAGGAACAAGGATATTGCGCCAAATTGAAAACGTTTTACAAATTCATTGAGATGTAACTACAAAGTTATTAGTCGGAAGTGAATACGTTTGAACCTCAAAGAGAGAAAATTTACAAGTTTGATGACTCTGAAAGTCGAATCATCTACTCTTTCCGTTTTAATTTATGCGCTATACTTTGAGTCGATACCGATTTTAAGGAATAAAACAATGATTTTAGAAATATGTGGTTTTAAATATGTTATAAGATTTATATTGCTATAACACTTTTGAAACTTATAAAATTATGGTCTTAAACATACCATAACATTTGTGTGACTATAAAAACTTCTCATTAAGGGAAAAAAAATAAATATGTAAGATTAAACTTTTATCAAATATAAAAATATGACATTCTTTTATAGATGGACTAATAAAGCAATAGTAGTGTCACTTATAACTTGTTTGGCCAAGCTTCTCCTAGGCCAAAAATACTTTTTTAAAATAAAAGAAATACTTTTTTTAAAGTTGAGGTGTTTGGCCAAGCTTTTACAAGAAGAAAAATTTTTTTTTTTTCGGTAGAAGCAGAAATATTTTTTGAGAAACAAAGAAAAGTAGCTTCTCCCCAAAATAATTTCTTTTTTGAAAAACATAATTTAAGAAAGTGCTTTTCAAATTAATTAACCAAACACAAATTACTTTTCACCGAGAGTACTTTTTTGAAAAGCACTATTTAAAAAAACACTTCTCCAAATAAGCTGATTTGAAGTTTGGCCAAACAGTCTATTAGACCAGAATGAATGGAGGATTAACTAATAAGACTGATGTCTCTAATAAAATGATTGGAGAAGAACTTAGTCACTTAATTGCTTAAGTTCGATAATTCTAAAACTAATTACCTACCAACGAATAGAAAACCGACCTGTTATATAGGGACGGCATTATATAGGGGCATTAAACTTTAGTTTTAATTGTCTCAATTAAAGAAACTACAGATACATAGTTTGATCATTAATCAGTTTCATATCTTCTATCGAGGGGATCAACTTCTCCAAATTTTCTTAAAAGGGAAATTGTTAAGGAATTTTTTTTGATAATTTCAAATGTCAAACTAGCCATTGACTAATACAACAGAAGAGGGCCCCTTTCTATAATAACATTAATGTTAGGACAACCTTAGATTTAGAGGAGAAGTTGGTTGAAATAGCAATTTTCTAATCACCAACTTTTCTTCAAATCTTAATTGCAATGCTTTGTGACTTATCATGATGAGGAATAATATAGTAGTACGTAGTACATACTAAGAGAACTTGTAATTAAAGTTGTCGCCATGTGATCAGGAGATCACTTGTTCGAACAGTAGAAACAGTCTCTTGCAGAAATTCAAGGTAAGACTGCGTACAATAGACCCTTGTGATCCGACCCTTCCGCGGACCCCACGCATAACGGGAGCTTAGTGCATCTGACTGTCTTTTTTTTTTTTTTTTTTAAAATCTACGAAGAGATTAACGAAAGGAAAGATAAATAGGTTAAAGTAAACGAATCGATAAAAGTTGAGCAATGATTTGAAGTTTATTGATTCTGAGCTTTGCTTCTGAGCCCATAACCTCTCATGGTTACGTTATTGGATTCATAAATATATTTAATAGATTTTCTAATACAAATACACGATTTAAAAACTACTAGATTCGGCCGAACTCGTGGCTAATAATCTAGCTGCGCTCCACTACAAATTTTATTGACATTATAAGTATACATAACATTAATTTAAGTTTTTATATCTGTCAATCATGGGTTTTGTATCATAGTTACTCTTAATAGTAACATTATTCCAACTAACTTTTCTAGCTGTTAAATACACAATCATTTCCATCAATATAACAACTCAACCGATTCTTAAATGTTATTGCCGAGTTATTAATTGTAAAGTAGAGAGGGTACGTCATGGAGTTCTCATGACCTTTGTTTTGTTGGAATCAACTTGCTAAAAGAAAAGGCTACAAAATTAGGCTGAATTCTTATCACGTTAGCACCTTTCTCCTTTATTTACAAAAGTATTTTCAGAAAGTTGAAGACCTTTTATATTTAAAGCAAACTCAGTATTATTCTTAATTAGTATAGTTGCTAAAAGTAGGTAAAGAGTCTATACTTAAGAAATGATTTGTTTTCATACATCTAAATTCTTACTACAGTTGGTAAAATAGTTTTAAAGCAAGAATGATATTTCAAGTTTATAAATTAAAAAAAAGGAGAAAAGTTAACATAAATAGTTGTACACTCAATCACTTAAACTAAAAATAGTTTGATGATATATATTATACGTATAATTCATGTATGAAATGTATATAATCATATATAATCAATATATATTATATTTATACCGTCTAGAAAAAGTAAACGATGAATCATGCTGGCTATTTGTGTAAATATTCCAAACAACAAAATTTAGTGAAGAGTATATGTAGTATAAGTTTTCTTGTTTAAAGTGGCAGGTTAGTGTCATAGGTTCTTGAGTGACTAACAAGATTTTTTAACAGAAATTTCTTAACCTATCTATGTTTTTTTCTGCCTTAATGCTTCTATGCTTTTGACCTTTAATTCAACAACAATAACCCGATATCCGAATAAATGAGAAGGATTGCGATAAATTAATGGCCAAAATAAACCGTATCAATAACCAACATATCATATAGGAGAACAGAATATTGTTCAATAATCAAGTAATCATTTAGATGCAAATCTCATAGTGGATCAATTAACAATACAAAAATAATAATACGATAAGGATAATGACTATAGATTTAAAGATGCATAAGGTAAGGAGAAAAAGGGGAAAAAAAGAGCTTCAAGTGAATAGTGTATGAGATATCGGACGTCTTAGAGAAATTAATCTAAATAATAATTTGCCCTAAAAATAGTTGATATATATAGTTTATGTATACCGATTAAGAGTTGTTAATATTTTTGGCCGAGCGTCCAATTGCGTATCTTTCCTGACTTTTTACTAGCTGCTCGAGTCCGATAAGAAATCGATCTTTATACAAATAACCGACCAAATTCATTATTTACTTTTTTTAGTCATATACATAGATTATACACATATAATTCATAAATTAAGCATATATTATATCTCCACCGACTATTTTTAATTTAATTGGTTGGATGAGCGACTATTTCAATTAATTTTTCTACCTTTAAAACTCTAGGCAATTGCCAGTAGTATATGACATCCTCGAGAAGATATTAAAGACAAGCTGTACTGATACTGAAATAACATAAATGTAACTATTATTAGATTTAAACCAGTAAACTTCTTACAAATGTCACACATCCAGCTTTTTCTCTATATATCTTGTTCTTACCTAAAACATGTACAACCATGTGACTGAAAAATATCACCAAAATCACTTCCTTTCCCCTTTCACTTTACATAATTTTAGTACTATAAATACATACAACTCTAAGCTACCAAAACAAAACACACCACACACAAGAAACACAAAAAATTATATCACTATATTCAATATGGGAACTCTTTATCAACCCCTCGAATCAACTATTCAAGAACTTAAGGTCACAATTCAAGACACAAGCTTAGTTTTTCCTTCAGAAGAAACTCAGAAAAAACCTATGTTTTTATCAAATATTGATCAAGTCCTCAATTTTGATGTCCAAACGTTGCATTTTTTTCCTGCCAATTCTGAATTTCCACCAGAAATTGTGAAAGAAAAACTCCGAAACGCGTTATCGAAAGTACTAGTTCCATATGATTTTTTGGCTGGGAGGCTTAAGATGAATCACCAAATTGGAAGGTTGGAAATAGATTGTAATGCAGAAGGGGCTGTATTTGTTGTAGCTTCAAGTGAATTAACATTAAAAGAAATTGGTGATTTGGTTTATCCTAATCCTGGATTTAGACAACTTATAACTCAGAGTATTGATCTCTTGGAAAAAGATGATAAACCACTTTGCATTATCCAGGTATGAAACATGTCCTTTAGGTACTGCGCTCTCTGTTCCAGTTTATATGATACTGTTATTATTTTCGGAGTCAAACAACTTTTGTCTTGATCACAACTTTCTCGTATATAATTTATTACTTTTAATTATATAAATTAGAAAGTTGTGATTTTGTTGTAGTTTAATCAAGCTTCTAATTATGTAAATTTAATTTATTTTTAAAACATTATAAAATGATGTCTAGATTTAGACCGAAAACTTGTATGTTTGTTTTTCGTACTCCGAACAATTTCATTCTTTATCAATGATTTATGTAGTGACGACATAAATTTTTTTATACTATCAATATAATTTTAACAGATTATATAGGTTATTAGTTTATCTTTTAGGTTCTTAAATCATGCTTAATACGTTGAGAGTTATTTATTATACTGTCAGTACATTGTAACATAAAGTCGTTTCTATTTCAATTGTTTCCTAATTATTATTGATATGGTCAGGGTATTAGTTGCTTGCATAACCATATATAGAAATTTAATAAAGTTTCATGGACAATTCATTTAAAATAAATCGCCTATATGTGGCTTTAGTAATTATAGGAAATCTTAAGAGATCTATCAATAGTTCGCTTATAGAAAGTCACTTATCCACCCACAAGTTTGCCACTATTAATTTTGGTCCCAAAATATTTGTTTGTCTCTATTTCTTGTGACTTCCTCCTTTTTTTTAAAGACTAATCTTATAATTGTCAAATTCTCATCTGAATATTTCTCTCACTTGAAATGTTTTTGCTAATAATAATTTTTTAAAAAAAATATAATGTTCGTCGCATTGTGAAAGAGCTCTTCTTTTCTCTCCCAAAAGAAAAGAGAAGAAGGTAAGAATTAAAAATTGGCCTTTTTAAGAAATGTATTTTATTTCCATTAAAGGTAACATTAAATGAGTAGCTTTAATTATTGTAATATTGGACCTAGCTAGAATAGAAGCGCAGAGCAGTCATTAATTAATTCTCTTCGAGTTTTTACCAAATGCCAACTACTCAATGATACAAATAATGCCAATGTTTTGGGCGGCCTCCTATATCAGGATAAGTAAATGATGTTCTTTCACATCTTGTCTCATCTTTGATGTTAATTAACAACAAAGGTGAATTTAAGACGGATTTTATAGTTTAATTCAACTCATTATTTTCAAATCGAATTATATATACATATGATAAAAATTAAAAAATTTAAGAAAATATACTTATACTAAATTTATCTATATGACCAATCATTTTCAACACCTAACAATGTGAAATTGTTACTCTTTTGTTTTTATTCATTAGTTAAAAAGGATAAGAACAAATTTTTTTCACTTGGTATCCCCCATTTTACTTTTTCATAGACAAATTTGGGGTCATATATACTTTTAAGGTTAAGCCTTCGCCTATTACGCAGCTCTCCTAGCTTTTCAAAAGACAATAAACACAAGATTAATATTGATCTTAGAAGATTAAGATCCATAATTTATTATTGAGACACATTGGCATTAAATTCCATGTGCATGCTAAATTACATATCATTGTCAAGCCACATTAAATGATCATAAATGGGTTTGAGAACCATATTTCTTCTCCAAAGCCACAAGATTTGGTCATGCGACAGATATAACCATTTATTTTTTTAGAATTTTTATACAAATAATCGGCCAAAATTATAATTTATTTTCTTAGACAGTATACATAAATTATACATGATTGAACACATTTATATATATATATATATATTGGATGAGCTGTTTAGGTAAATTTTTTAATTGTTTTTACCTCTTTTAGGTGACATCATTTAAGTGTGGTGGTTTTGCTATGGGCACATCAACAAATCACATAACCTTTGATGGAACAAGCTACAAGATTTTCTTACAAAACTTAGCTTCTCAAGCATTTGGTGATGACAAGCCCTTAGCTATTGTCCCATGCAATGATCGTTCTCTTTTAGCCGCTCGATCACCACCACGTGTCGATTTCCCACATCCTGAATTACTCAAATTGGAAGTCCCTATAGGTGAAGAACTAAATCCTACAGTATTTGAAACCCTAGAAGAAGAGCTTGTGTTCAAAATATTTAAGCTTAATTCAAGTGACATTAGTTCATTGAAGGACAAGGCAAAAGACGAAAATGCCCCTCATGCAAAAGTTACAAGTTTTAATGTGGTAACTGCTTATGTATGGAAATGCAAGGCATTATCTTTTGATGTTGAGAACAATTCAGAGAGAATTTCCACTGTTTTATTTGCTGTTGATATAAGGCCAAGGCTAAATCCACCATTACCAAAATCATACACTGGAAATGCTGTTTTGACTTCCTATGCTTCCGCCACGTGTCACGAGCTCGAAGAATGGCCATTTTGTAAAATTGTGGCTATGGTATCAAAAGGGGCTATGAGAATGACTGATGAATATGCTAGAAGTGCAATAGATTGGGGAGAATTTTATAAGGGATTTCCAAATGGAGAATTTTTAATTTCTTCTTGGTGGAGATTAGGGTTTTCTGAAGTGGAATACCCTTGGGGAAAACCTAAGTATAGTTGTCCAGTGGTTAGCCATAGAAAAGATATTATTTTGTTGTTCCCTAATATTGATGATGGTATTACAAGCAGCAGCAATGATGGGGTCAATATTTTGGTTGCTCTTCCTATCAAACAGATGGAGAAATTTGAATCCTATTTTAATAAGTTTTTGTTGGCTTAAGATAATACTTTTTTTTTTAAAAAAAATGAAAGATTCTTATATATATATGTTGTAAACATGATGAATGTTGAAAATTATTTGTATGGTGCTTCTAAAATTATTATTATTATAAAGGATGATTTGCACAATTTTTTTTTTTTTGGGAAGGGTTTATTGTAATAAATAACGGAATTTGATATATGGTTGTTTATATAATAATATATATAAAGATCTTGGCATGCATACTTGTGGATGATGTGTTACATAGGTACTTTTTGACTTTTCCTATAGAGAAATATTTATTAGTGTTTGATTCATATTTATACATAAGAAGTCAACACAATGGCGTAGCTACCCCATTACAAGGGTGGTTGAACACACTCCATTGATTTCGTTGAAAAATTATAATGTGTATATAAATTAAATACTATTTTATATGGTTATATATTATATTTGAACACCCTTCATATAGTTGAGAGTGATAATCCAGCGGTAGCGGTTCAGGGTGTTCAAAATGACGTATTGTTCACGAGTTCAAATTTCTGCCTATTTTATTTGCCAAAATTAAACGTAGACCACCATGTGTGGCCAATTTGATTCTTTTTCAATCTAAAATTTTTTCTAATAAAAAAACTCTTAAAATTTAAAATTTGTGTAGAAATAAATAACTAATTTAAAAAGTACTTTTTAACTAAAAATTATTTCTTAAATAAATTTTATAATTTAAAAGTCAAGCTCTACAAAAAATTCTTCAACAAAAGCTCTTTACAAACTGCAAATTCTCTCGACTCTCTCTTTTCTTTAGTTTTATGCTTACTTTTATTAGTAAAATTTTTGACGATGTCTTTTTTTTATTTTTTATTTTGATATGATTTATAAAATTATAGTTCTATTAAAAGTTTTTTTTAAGCTAAATGTTGTGTAGTAATATTTTGTTATACGATTCATTGATGAAAAAATTATTGACCTGTTTAAGATTTGAATTCCTTGAGGGAATTCCTGGCTATGTCACTGCTCCAACGAGAGCAATACTTGAAATGATAATCCATAAAAAATACCAAAGTGCACGTATTTTCCCAACGAGTATATTAACTTATTTTATTTCTTGGATATAATGTCATACATTGCCAAAAGGGAGAGCTAGGATTTTGAGTTCATGAGTTTCTGATCCTAGAAAGGACAATTTGCCGGGTTTTAGATAAATTATTTATACATATATATTAAACAGATGCATATTATAGTCGACGGCCACCAGTGCCATTTTCCCTTTGGCCATTAAAGTAAACAGCAGCAGTAGGTAAGCCAAGATTATGAAGCTGTGCAAAATCTCTTGTGTTGAAATTCTGACGACTTTGAGGAGCATAGACATTATTTTCTCGACGTAATTGCAGAAATAGCACGAAAACAAACCGATGTATTCCTATTGTAGGCCTTGGGCTCTCATAGGATACCACTTCATTGCCTATAAATTAACCCAATAAACAATCAAATAAACAAAACATAAATTAAAAATCATGTCTACTCTTATGGCCTATATGTTGCTCGGATTTTTCAAAAATTATGTCTGATGTGTGTCGGCAGTGGCGGTGCCACATACACTGAAGGGTGGTCAGTTGAACACTCTTCATCGAAAATTTATATTGTTCATATAAAAAATTATAATGTATATATAAATCAAAATTTACTTTTTATACATATATATTAAATCTTGAACACCCTTACTGAAATTTCTGATTTCGCTATTATATAGCGGATCCTCTAAAAGTAATATATTTTTTAAGGATCCAATACGAATGCAACAATTTTTTTGGAGAATCCACGCAACATAACTTATGGCTACTTTTAACTCTCAATTTTACGTTGTCTTTGTCTACTTATAACCCTAAAGGAAAAAAAATACTATTTCCTCGTTTCGAAAAGAATGATGAAATATAAGAGTAATAAAAATCGTACGTGATTAGAATGAAGGACAGAGACTTACCGAAGTTTACTCCTGTAGTTGCTGGGATATCAGTGACCAACCTAGCAAAGAATCAGCGCACTTGTTGAAATTGGGTAATTCCAAAAATGTTTTTTTTTTGTTTGCAATATGATATTCTTAAATTATCTGTAAAAGAATATGATATTTTTCGACCATATTTTATGAAACAAAAGTGAGTATAAGTTTTATTTCTAGCATTTGTATTCCATAGACTTTTCTTGACTTGTTACATAAATAGCCGGACAAATTTATTGTTTGTTTTTTCTAGCCGATATACATAGATTATGCACTGATTATATATAGTTATACATATATTATACATGAATAATACTTATATTATACACATATCAGCTAGTTACATAAATAGCCGGACAAATTTATATAGTTACGCTAATTTTGAAATTTAGTTGCGCTGTTCAAGCTCCCGTTTAAATCTTTTTTTTCCCCGCAGTTCTCATATAGTCTAAACAATCGGAATTTGTTAAATAGTTGACGAATAAATCAAAGGTTCTCTTTTGGCAAAATTTAAAGAACCCAATCTGTTCAGAAGTATGATTTCTATTCTTTCCAAGATACTCAATCCAGAAAGATCGGATTGAAGTGAATATATGCGAGAGCTACTGAAAATTGCCATATGTAGATTACAATGATAGAAATGTTGAAGTGTGTTAAAAAGTAGGTGAAAATCACGAGAAATTAGGATTTAAATTAATTCAAAAAGATAAGAACTCTTTCATTTTTGGAAAAATGACATTGTATATCTGCTTTAAAAATAATAGCCGAAAATATATAGAATACATTTATGTATATATAAAAAATATATAATTTTATACCCTTATACCGCTATCGGACGCAGAGGGGGACGCATATGATGACTTAAGGGGTCACCAGCACCCAAAAACTTCGGCAAAAACTCCATATATACTTGCAAATATTTTAAAAAAATAGCCAGATATTAGCATAGACCTCCGCACCAATCTTTGAACAGTGATAAATTTTTATTGAATGTCATGATGCCCCGTTTTAGTGGGCAAAATTAGAGTGGTATAAAGCTATCAGAGAAATCCGATATATTGGAAATTCTTATTATCACTGGTACGAGAACCATGCTTCTTTGAACTTTGAGGAATAACAGTGAAGGAACTTAAGGGCTCATTTGGGATGAGAGATAAGGGATAATTAATTTTGGGATTAAATTTGAGATGAGTTTATCCCAAGTTTGGTTGAGATAAAATCGTGATATAACTAATCCCGGAATTAATTATCCCGAAATTGTAGTATTTTTTTTATCCCCATGGGAGGGTGGGATAACTAATTCCGGAATAACTAATCCCGAAATAATTAATCATAGGATAACTTGTTTCCGAACCAAACAATTCTTTAAAGTACAAGAATGCAATACTTAAGATTTGAACATGCAGTCTAAAGTGATTATATTCTTATGCCACTTTTTTATTAAATTAAGAGCTTATTTATATGAGATCGAACAATTTATGTATGTATTAAATAAATTTGTTTTAGTGTATTAATATAATATAATTTTCTGGCGAAACAAATTCAAGTGATCCTCCTTTAATACACCCCAACGCCTAGACCTCAAACTCAAAACCACCTCTCACTTTCCAGAAAGCATAAGAAGAAAGAACAGTAAAACGAACATTTTAGTATTAATGGTGTAAAAACTAATTATATTGTCAGTATATATAAATTAAATCGACAAACTATATACTGACCAGTGCAAATACTCTCTCATGTTTGGGTTGGTTGGGGTCGGAGCATCAGGATCCACCATAACCTTAAAAAACAAGCGAAATTCCAAACATGTCTTGATAATTATTTCCAGAATAAGAAAACTACATGAAAAATCATGAAACCCTAGATTATACACTTGATTGTGTACAACTAGTGCAAAGGAACAAGAAATAATGGTATATATGGCTGGCCTTTGTTTTATTTTGTATGATGTAATTTGATTGGATACAATAGTTTAAGAATGAAGGAATTAAACAACTTTTTGTACATACCAAAAGTATCATAAGAGCCCGTGCTCTTAAACAGTCATGATATTTCTGTGGTTATAAATAAATGTTATTAAGGGTAAAATGAAGAGATCCTATAGAAAGACACAAATCTCATGTTCCCGTCTGAAATCCATAGAAATCTATGCTTTTCGATGAAAAGTCCGTTGGAAACATTTTTAGTAATGATTTCAATATAGAAAGGTGTTATTCTTCGTAGAACAGATAAAAACTGAAGACGAAAAGAGTGATATATAAAATGAATATAGGATTACCAGAGTGTAAAAGTTGCAAACATCTGCCCCTCCAATAACATGTCATGGTATTTCTATAGCTATAAGAACATGTTATTAAGGGTAAAATAAAAAGATCAAAGATAGAAATACACAAATCTCACGTGTCCATCCGAAATCCGTCGAAAACCTAAGCTTTCCGATGAAAAGTCTGTCAAAAACATTTCTAATATGGGTTTCAATATAGAAAGGTGTTATTCTTCGTAGAACAGATAAAAATAGAATAACGAAAAGAGTGATATATAAAATGAATATAGGATGTTTACTAGAGTGTTAAAGGTGCAAACATCTACCCCTCCTCATGACATTTCTATGGCTATAAGAACATGCTTTAACGGTAAAATAAAAAAAATCATAGTGAAAGACGCAAATCTCACGTGTCCATTCGAAATCCGTCGAAAACCTAAGCTTTCCGACGAAAAGTCTGTCACAACAATTGTAATAGTGGTTTCAATACAGAAAGATGTTATTCTTCATCGAATAGACAAAAACAGAAAGACGGAAAGAGTGATATATAAAATGAATATAGGATATTTACCAGAGTGTAAAAGTTGCAAGCATCCGCCCCTCCAATCTCAATCCTAGGCTGGTGAATAACCTGAGAAGGCCTAAAGTCACAGCCATTAATAACCTCTCTACTGTTGTAAACCACTCTTAGGTCAATAGATCTTGTAAATGGATCCAAAACATCTCCAATCACTCTACCAAGTACCAATGTGTCTCTTCCTCTTGCCATTTTCATACTAACACTTTTTGCTTAAATGAGATTTATTTCTTGCTTTAATACAGTTTCTTGCATGAACTCAATGAATATGATCAAAGGGTGTAGCTAACTATGACTATTTATAGTATGTTATATGTATGTTTGAGTATCTAAATATATGCTTCATGTCTTTTTGTGCCATTCCAAGAATCTAAACCTTTTTTATTCTTCTCTTTTTCTGCTACTTGGATATATATACCGTTATATTCGATCATCTTTCTGCAACTCAAAAACTTCCATACACGCAAGAGTTTATCAATCTTATTTGTTCTCATCTTCTTTCTATGCAACAAGTAGAAAATATCAACAGTGACAATATTGTTTAACTTCCTTGAGTTACTAGGAGCTGAGATTTCTTAGCTTTGTTAGGTGACAAAGTAAAGAATAATTACATTATCAACGTATTTTAAGCTACTATAACAGATAAGTGCAATCCAAATTAAAAGAGATGCATCATGTCATTCTAATGGCTGGCTTATGTGTTGAACAGAAGGATTTGAAAATGGAAGAACATCCCTATATGTGATTTGAGGCATGAGATTGAGGGTAGCTGAGAGACATGGGGAGGGGGGGAGTTACATGACAGGCTTGGGTACGGTTATTACCAATTAAAGAGGCCACAATTAAAGGATCCTCATTTTAGCTTAGTTCGTATATAATTGGTAAATATATGTGTTTACCCGTAAAACGGTACAGTTGAATTTATACATGGTTTATAGATAAGTGAATTAATTTGATCCAAAAAATAACAGATGAATTAGACAGAAATATAAGACTTAGCCTTAAAATTGGAATAAACCGACAGATATCTTAGTTTCGAGCGCAGAGCTACCGGGAGCAATAAGAACAGTGCAAATAAGCAAGAAAGTAAAATGCTATTTGAGCTTTTGATGAAGTATAGTATATGCTTGTTAGAAAATTTCGTGTCCTTACAATGATGATAGAGCTCACTATTTATAGTTACACCTAGGGAACAAGGTCCTAGGATTAAGCTCCTCTTTAATGATAATTATGAGGGCAATTGAAAAATGTGTAACGGTGGGCAGTGAATGCCATATTCTCTGTAATGGAGCATGCACTTAATGCTGTAGAATATTCTTCATTGAATACTACCAGATGACGTCATTTATTTTGTCTTTATGAGTATCATTCTCTCCGATGACAAGCGAGATCATTGCCTTCGGGTTTGGTTATCTTCTGTCTTCAGTTCCACATGTCGCTTTCTCATGCGATCATTAAATATGAATATATTTTACCCCATACAGATAGTCCCCCTACTTTTTGGTGGCATAACTTTGTGCCACCAGAAAGTTGGTAGAGATACCTTTCTTGGCGGAAAATTCTCTGACACCCTCTAAAAAGTTTCTGACAATTGATTAGATGGACGCCTCTCCATATTTAATGCCCCGAACACGCGTCATCCCACGATTCAGCATCACTTTTGCCGGTTATCGAGGTAATTATGGCCACGATTTTAGCCGCCTATTCCTTTACTTATACGTATCAAACTTCTTCATTTATGCTTCATAATTCTCTAAAATTTCTCAAACTCTCTTCACTCAACTCGTATTTTGTTCTTTAACCTTCTTCTTGAGAAAAAAACCTTCATTCCTTTCTGATAAAAAATGGCCTCTTCTTCTAGAAACCCTAGTTCTTCAAAGAACAAAAGTAAAGCTGATGCTTCTGCTCCTCCTTCGGTGAGCTCCATCATCCCAAAGAGTCTTGTCACAACTAAAGACTTTGAAGAAAAGTATCCTTCCATCCACCCTCGTACGTGGACCGTTACGTATACCCTTCTTCCATCTGTTCTTCCAGTATTTTTGTTGTGAAGGAAGACTGCCATTGTCAAGATTTAGACATTATCGCTCCTAACATAGCGGAGTGGATAACCTTACCTAAGAAGGGTTTTACGTATTTTTATATGTATCCCTTCACTTTCGGGCCGTTCTCTTTGAATGGAGAGCTTGACTCTGTCATCGTGGAGTTCTGCATCCTCTACCAGGTATGTCTGGTACAAGTAAGTCCTTATGTGTGGAGGACAGTCACTTGTCTTCGGCGTATGTGCCAGGATACAGGAGAGGAGCTAACCCTAGCTCAATTGATGAACCTTTATTCCCCCAAGATCTTCCGCGGGGGAATGATAAATTTGAGCAAGCGTGGCCACCATACTCTGTTGTCCAGGATGGATGATGACAATGACCATGGGTGGATGGAATAGTTCATTGCAGTCGCCACCAGTGACATCATTCCGGCCATGGCCTCATCCTTTCTAGAATTATGGAACCGCACTCGTAAGTTTTCAATTTGTCTTTACTTCTGTTAAAGATCGTCCCATATTGTTATTGACCCTTCTTCTTTCGCTTATTTCAGTGACTCGGTAAGTGCCCTAAGGTTGAAGGCTTGGACCAGTGGGTCCAGAAATTTTGGACGTTACTACGCCCGAGACCCGCACGTGGAAAGAGATGGCCCTTAGATATGGGTGGAAGGCAAAAATCATGGTAAGTCGAACTCATCGTATTTTTACCTTTCATATAAAAAAGTTGTTTAACCCTTCTCCTGTAGAATTCAGGTCTACCCCAGGGCTCAGTTATCGTCCCCGAGTAGGACGTTTTGGCTAATTCTGCTGATGCGGCGAGGTTGTTGTAGGAGGCTTTTACGAAAACAGGTGTCTCCGGGCCTACTTCTGGTGCAAGTGTTTCTTCTCAGAGTCCCATACCGGAGAACAAGCAACCAAAAAGAAGACGTTCCTCCGCGGTCGGGTAAAAGAATAAAAGGTAAATAGTGTCACTCCTGAATCATCTTCGAAAGTTATGGCGATGAGCCCCTAGCCCGAGCCGGCCATTGACACCGTGATGATTGACGATGATGGAGAAGCCAACGAGGAGGGGGCTTCTCTATAGAGAAGACGACGACCTTCCTCAGCTCAACATGCTGCTCAATCTGTTGAGTTAGTTACATTAACTGAGGATGATGCCTCGGCACTCTAGGGGGAGTATGACATGGTGGAAAATACCAACTCCCTCTTCAGAATCCCAGTCGACATGCCCGGTACAGTGAGGCTGAGTACTGGGTCCTGCCGTCTTCGGTTGATGAGCAACCAACGACCAACACTGCGCTTGTCGCAACCACTTTTCATCCTTCAACGCCATCAGTTTCATCTTTCTTTTCTCCAATTCTGCCTTCGCCACCAGCAACTGCTTCATCATTTCTGTCGGTCGCAACAGCTCGATATGAGGATGTCCCTCTTCTCCAGTCCCTAGTTCATGGGAACCTAGGACAAAATTATGCTGCCCCCTCAGAAGATCCCCAAAGGAGGAGGAGCACCACCCCCTCAGTTTCCACCAGATGCAATCTATTGTCCCGGCTGGTGGAACTTGCTAACTATATGAATCCCCTGGCTTCAGAGAAAGATAGGGAAAAGATACAAACTCTCTCGGGAGAGTGTTTGTTGAACAATGCCATGCACAACGCAACGACTGTATAGTTTTTACTTTCTATATTGTTTCATCTATTTGTATTATGACAAGATTTTGAATTTGCATTCTTGTTTTGCAGGCCAACTTCCTTACTTAAAAGGCTGATTCGCGATAAGGAGGAGCTTACCTTTGAGCGGGACCAACTTTTGGTCGAGCAAAATCAAACTGTTACTCGCCTCTCGGAACTAGAAGCACGAGCCGCTAAAGCTGCTGAATTGGAGGCTGAGTTGCAGCAGAGTGAGTAAGAAGTAGTGATCCTTATCCAAGAGGTTGTCCTATTAAGGGCATAATTTTGAAGAGACTAAGGCCAAATAGGTTGAAGTCCATAATGTTGTTCTTGCTGCATCCGATCGTAGTGCTGCTTCCGCTATAAGACTGAATAATTTGGAGGCAGCCTTAAACTCCAAAGCTGAAGAGCTTGATGCTTCCGGGGTGAAGTATGCCCAATTGGAAGAGAAAAATAAGAAAACCTTAGAGCATAATAAAATTTATAGCTCCATTGTACGTGATTTTGATGCCAGTCTCCGATCCATGAGATTCGCGCGAGACAACCTCTCTGCTGAGGTCGGCTAGCTCAAAGAAGAACTTCAGCACTGAGCGGCTTCCCTCATTGTTGAAAAAACATATGCTATGTATATCATGAGAAGAAAAACCTTGAGAGAGGCCAAAACAGGTGTCAATGACTTTGATGCCGAAATTGCTAAGGCCCGTGAGCTGGAGTTATCTGCTAAAAGGGGTCTTCTGGAATAGCTTGATGCTACCAATTCTTCTGGTTCAGGTTTTGAGTTTTCGGGAACTGGAGAAGAAACAGAAGGCAACAATACTGAAGGCCACAATGATGAAGGCCAAAATATTGAACCGTCGACGAATCCACCCACTTCTCCTGGGGGCGTAGAGGCTTGTCTTCCTCCGGGTTCCAGAGATGAAGCAACTTAATATTTGCTTTCCTTTTCAAGCTTTTTTAATTGTGTTGTTTGGCACATTCATTGTAGATAAATACATTTTTTCGTTCTAGTATCATATAAGTTTTCCTTTCTGCGTACTTTTGTTTAAACATTTGCGCAAGTTTGCTCTTTGCATCTTTTTTTGTTGAAGTACTTGCGTAGGTTTTACTGTTTGTGTGTAATTATGCAAGGCTTTGGGTGTATTTTTCCATGAAAGCATTTGAATTTCGGGCACAAGTTCTTCCGAAATCAACCCTTTATCGTGAGGGTTTTTTATAATAGATGACCCTCTTATGTTTACGGTGCTCTTGAAGAGGACGTCTCATGTTCATTATGACACTAGCATTTGAAGTACTCATTTAACTTTTAAATAATAAAATCAATTCATCGTTTAGATAAGAAACAAGATAGAATCAAAAGGACTTTATTTTATTCCTTTCATTTTCAAAAGTACATAAGCATTCGTTGTGCTAAAAATAAATTGCCATTTCTTGTGGCAAACTTGTACAACTTGTTTCTATAGGGCTGGCCGCGTAGTCCCCGGTCCCGATGATAAAACTATATTTTTGGGTTTCGTATTCTGGTCGAAGTAGCATTCGTTGTTGCCTTATCCTCATTTTATTCCCCCTAGTGTTCGAATGCGAAGAATGTGATTTTGAACACTAGAAGTTTTACACCTCCGAGGATTCCACTAGTGAATTGCTAGATAATCTTCAGTTCAATAACAAACTTCGCTTCCCCTTAGGAATTTATGCTATCGAGTCAAAGATTATCTAACAATCCCCCAGTGTCTTGCACTTGTGAACAGTTTTGTAATCTCTATTTGACAGCAAACTTAACTTCCCGGTAGGAACTTTGCTATCAAGCAAAAGACTATCTAACCGCTTTGTAGTGGTTCTTTGCTTGTGTGCCTTGTAATTTAAAGGTCTTATTGCCGAAGCTTCCTTCGTTGTATGCTAACTATTGCTGCTTCGTTAAAAACCTTTCCAAAAAAACCCAATTGGAACAAAAACTGGACGAAGCGAAAAAGAGTGCAACACATAATTTCAGTACAGATGATGCTCATCAGCAATAATATCTCTTGAGATATGCCACGTTCCAGTTGCTGGGCAACGTTTCTCCATCTTGATTCTCTAACTCGTTGGTGGGAGTCGCATTTGATTTCTATGACCTTGTATTCTAGTCCCCGGTCCAATTCGAGCCCTGCAATCAAAGTTTCATACTCCGCTTCATTGTTAGTCAGAGGAATAATTCTTATGGCCTGCCTTAGGGTTTCTCCCGAAGGTGTGGTTAATATTATGTCGAGCCCAGACCTTTTCACATAGGAAGCTCCGTCTATGAACAAGGTCTAAACTCCAAATATCGATTTCGACACCATTACTGCTTCTTTGGTAGGCAAAGATAAAAGTCCTGGACTGAAATCGGCAACAAAGTCGGCCAAAACCTCTGACTTAATTACAGTCCTAGGTTTGTATTCTATGTCAAATTTGCTTATTTTGGCGGACCATTTGGCCAGCCTACTGAGAGTTCAGGTTTATGAAGAATATTCCGCAGGGAAAAATTGGTCACCACAGCTATCAGGTTGCATTGGAAATAGGGCCTTAGTTTTCAAGCGGCGACTACGAGGGCTAAGGCTAATTTTTATAGATGTGGGTAGCGAGTTTCTTCTCCCATTAAAATTTTACTAACGTAGTAAACAATAGATTGTGTACCTTTATACTCATGGTCTAAAACAACACTTACCTCAACCTCCAAGACCGCTAAGTACATTAGTAGTTGTTCGCCTTCCTCCGTTTTGATAATAACAGAGGACTTGACAAATACCTTTTTAGATCATTCAAAGCCTACTGGCATTTCGATCTCCACTCAAAGTTATTCTTCTTCTTGTGAATACCTGTCATATCTGCATGCGACCACATCAAACAATCGACATTAAATTTAAGAATTCAAAAAATCCATACCTAAGCTCGGGTTGTAGTCATGTCTCCAAGTGAAACTTCCTCTCCAAGAACTTTTCGAATAATGCAACTTGCTCAAGTTCTTCCGCTGTGGATTTTGTTGTATCCGTATCTTCTGGTACCTGGAAATACCTTGGCATCTGATAGGATTTAGGCGACTCTTCCCCCTAGTTGACTTCGCTCAGCTCGGGAACAAGCATCGGTTCCTGTAATTGCTATGCCACATACTTCTTCTCTTTGCTACTGGAGATTGAGATTGCATTTATCTCTTATGTTGTTGGTTGGTCACCTATTATTTGTTTAATTCCCTCGGGAGTTGGGAATTTCAGCAACTGGTGATATGTCGATGGTACAACTTTCATCTCCTACAACCATGGTCTTGCCAGGATAATATTATAGCCCATATCACCGTCTACCACCTCGAAAAGGGTCGTCTTCAAATTGTTGAAGCATTCGTGGGTAGGAGGATCTCTCCTCGAGTTGTCATACTTGCTAGGTTGTACCCTGCGAGGAGCTTTATCACCAAAATGATGCCTCCGGTGAGCTTGGCTTGCTCCAACACCCTCCATTGTATGATGTTGGCCGAACTTCCTGGCTCCAGCAGAATACATTTAATTTTAAAATATAAGACATTTATAGAGATTACCAGGGCGTCGTTATGCGGTAATAACAATCCATCCGCTTCTTCCTCCGTAAAAGTAATGCCATCTTCAGCGACTTCCCAGAGTCTCTTGCTATGGGTCACTGACACCTTCTTCTCTTTTGCCGTTGAGAATGTAATACTATTAATCTCGTTCCCCTCAAAAATCATGTTGATCGTCAGGAGCGGGGGATCTTCCCCTGCTTTCGAAGGCTCCGCGTTATCATGATTGCGACCATAGTTGTTTTTAGCCGGTCACTTAAAAATTCCCTGAGATGGCCTTTTTTCAGCAATGTCGCCACCTCTTCGCACAGATGCCGAGAGTCCCCAGTCCGGTGATCATTTGTTCTGTGGTATTCGCACCTCAAACTAGGATCCCTCTAGCTGGGATCAGATCTTATTGGCTTCGGGAACTGTGCTTCTTTAATAATCCTCATAGCCGACACCAGCTCCACTACACTGACGTTGAAGTTATATTCGGAAAGCCTGGGGTAGGAAGAATCTCGAGAACCCGACGTTTCCTTGTCCTGTAACGACATGTTATTTCGGTTGCGATCAGCTCTACTATCGGTAGAAAATCTATCCGCCGATCGGAAACCTCTACCACATCCTTTGGCCCGTTCATAGGGTAAAAACCAACTCCTCGAAGACCGTTGATATGTTTTGAAATCGTCTTTTGATTTCTCTTTATTCTTCTTCCGATCCCGACCCTTGACTGGCATTGGGAAACCAAGCTGGTCATCTTTAATTCTTATCTTCGATTCATCCGGTATGGCCGGTAGCAACATCCTTTCCTTCTGGAATCTGGTTACAAACTCCCATAGCAACTCAGACTCTCTTTGTGCAATCCTTTATATATCGGCCTTTCAGGCCTGTACCTTTCTGGCCCCGGCATGGGCCTTGATTAAAGAGTCTGTGAGTATCTCAAAGGAATCTATGAAATGCTCGAGAAAAAGCAAATACCACGTCAGGGCTCCCTTCGTAAGAGTCAACCCGAATTTCTTCAGCAAAACTGACTCAATCTCATGGGAAGCTAAATCATTCCCATTCACCGTCGTTGTATAGGTGGTGATATGATCCTGAGGATCTGAAGTCCCACCATACTTCGGCATGTCTGGTATTTTAAACCGCCTCAGGATTATTTCTGGTGTCGCGCTTGGTTTGTACGTCAATTGCGTGTACTTCTTTGTGTCCGGCCCCTTCAGCACTAGTGGTGCACCTGAGATTTGATCCATTCGGGTGCTTACTTCCCTCATAATCTGCATGAGTTCAATTTTAAAGGGATCATTCTCGTTGTTATGACCGGATCCGATCCCCCGTCCCCATCGGAGCCGACCTCGCCCCTCGGGGTATTATTGTCGACCCTATGCATTATTTGATTTACGGGAGCATGAGGAAGATCTGGACCTCGTCCATTCGCGTTCATAGAAGCGCCCGACAACGTTTGCTTCAACTGCCTCATGACCTTATCATGTTATGTGAGATGGCCTATAATGGCCTAATGTTGCTAATGCAAGCCCCTGACTGCTTCGACGACGTGCTTTTCTTCAGTATCATCAGGAGTCGCCTTCCGCACATATCGTGGATATCAGCTGCAGTGGACTGGTGTGGCCTCGTTCCCCTTGTTGCGGGTATCACTGATAGAATCTTCATGCTGAGGATGATTTTTTTGGGCCTCAACATTGTGTGTGTTGTTAACACCATTATCTGCCATTTTTAATTAGTTTTGCTAAGGACAAAGAAACAAACAAGTTAGTAATAGATGCAGGAATCAATTCAATTACACAACTGTCTATGCCCCACGGTTGGCACCAAATTGTTTATTCGTAAAATGGTATAGTTAAATTTATACGTGGTTTATAGACAAGTGAATTAATTTGGTACAAAAAATAACAGATGAATGAGACAGAAATATAAGACTTAGCCTTAAAATTGGAATAAACGACAGATATCTTGGTTTTGAGCGCAGAGCTACCGGGAGCAATAAGAACAGTACAAATATGTAAGAAAGTAAAATGTTATTTGAGCTTTTGATGAAATATAGTATATGCTTGTCAGAAAATTCGTGTCCTTACAATGATGATAGAGCTCACTATTTATAATTACACCTAGGGAACAAGGTCCTAGTATTAAGCTCCTCTTTAACGATAATTATGAGGGCCATTGAAGAATATGTAATGGTGGACAGTGAATGCCATATTCTCTTTAACGGATCATGCACTTAATACTGTAGAATATTCTTCATTGAATGTTGCCGTATGGCGGCATTTATTTTGTCTTTATGAGTATCATTCTCTCCGATGACAAGCGATATTATTCCCATCGGGTTTGGCTATCTTTTGTTTTCAGTTCCACGTGTCGCTTTCTCATGCAATCATTAAATATGAACATATTTTACCCCATACAATATGCTAGGTAATTAACTATCCACCCCAACTGCGGAAGATCGGGAGCTTACCAAGTGAGCTAGCCTAAATAATAGGTTTTGAAAAATATTTTTAACCCTTAAAACTTGTGTTATAAATATATAAGATTTTTCACCTAGAGAGAGTAAAAGATGGTGGTCGAATTTCAGCCCCTTTTTTCTAGAAATTTTGCCCACACGAAATTGCTATTTTCGTGTGGAGAGTATAAATAGTCTGATATTTTCGGATATTATTTGGGTAATACAGTAGAAGACCGTGGAACGTTCAGGAGTTGTGATTGTACTGATGGTGGAGATTTTATTGAGTTGTTGTGGAGCTAGAGGCTCACGTCATAGAGAAACTTTGTTCACGCTTCAAGAGGTAAAACTCCGTATATGCTAGTTGTCTAGATTACATGTGATTTATATATTGGGATTGCTTCCGCTACTTATATTAATCCATCAATTCTAATGGCTAGCTACCTTATGTGTTGAACAAAAGGATTTGAAAAATGGAAGAAATTACGCTGTGTATATAAGTAGAATATTGATTTTAGATGTATAAAACATATATTGAACACCCTTTGTCGAATTGTTTTTTATTTATTTCAAGTCTGAATACCCTTGGAAAAATTTCTGGCTTTGTCACTGGGTGTGGGTACGGTTATTACCAATTAAAGAGGCTACAATTAAAGGATCCTCCTTTTAGCTTAATTTGTATACAATTCGTAAATATATTCTAGGCAATTAACTATCCACCTCAACTGCGGAAGACCGAGAACTCACCAAGTGAGCTAGCCATTTATCCTCTTACGATTACATGATTACTGTTTAAGGGATTTGTTTAGTTTATTGTCACGTCGGCCCTTGGAATCTCCTAATGAAGTTTTGCATATAACTTAAATCCATATGATATTCTAAAAGTATGATGAATGGACATTATATTGAGTGAAATGAAAGAACGGGATGCTCAATAGTGGTAATTGTTTATGGGTGTACATAAATCGGGTTGGTTCGAATTTTTCAATTATCAAATCAAATCAATGGTGTCGGATTTTTAAATTTACAAACCAAACCAAACCAAACCAAACCAAACCAACAAAGTCGGGTTTATCAATCTCGAGTTTTCTTAGATTTTTCGGGTTTTTTTCCGGTAAAGTCTTTATAGCATAAAATATATAACTTGTGCTCCAAATATTTCTTAAGTCCTAATAAAATACAACTATATAATGTATTTTTCAAGAAACTAACACAATAATATGAGATAAGTCATAACATTATACTAAAATATTCAATAACAAAGATAAAATAATAAAATTACATAAAACAAATATTGCTATGTCACGACCCAAAATCCATTAAAGGTCGTGATGGCACCTAACACCGTTGTTAGACCAGCCAACCTTGACAAATTAATTTAGTTACCCATTTTAGTATTTTTGAAATCAAAAATTTTCTTCAATTAAATAATAAGGAATAAAATCTACAGAGTACATGATAATATCTTCCTAACTACCCTACTGAACAAGTTATAAGTGTCACGACCCAATTTCACCTAAAGGTCGTGATGGCACCCAACACTACAACTAGGCAAGCCAACTAGTAATTTAAACACATATTTAATTATTTTAAAATTAACCGAGTAATTAAACTCTTCTTACTTGCAGGAATTTAGACAATATGAAAAGATCTAGTAATTTAAAATCCAGGAAAAGGATTAAATCCAAAAATAAATTCTACTAGTGTGTGTGCCAAGACCTGGTGTCATAAGTGTATGAGCATCTAGTAGATTATACAAAAATTATAAATACTGTCTGAAATGAAATAGATAGAATAAAATTCCCAGAAGAGGCACTAGTTGCTGTAGAACGGCTCAGAAAGCCGCTCACCACTAAGCCTCTGGATAATGCGGGTGCGCACCGATAGGTCCAACAATAGCACCTGTCTCAGGTCCTGCACAAAAAGTGCAGCAAGTATAGCGTGAGTACGTAAACAACGTGTACCCAGTAAGTATCAAGCCTAATCTCGAAGAGGTAGAGACGAGAGGTTGACTTTGACACTCGCTAAGGGTCAATAATAATGAATAAAATAGAAATAAAAATATTTAAATCAACATGATTTATAGAGTTAACAATAATTTTCTTTAGCCAGCAGAAATAATTAAATTCCTTCAAATGCGATAATTTTCAATTTATTTATTTAACTTCACAAGCTGCTATTAAAATATCAAGGTATCGTATAATTATTATTATTAGGCATGATTTCTGCCGAGGTCGTACGACCCGATCCAGAGTGTCGTGCACACTGCCGAAGGACGTGCGGCGCGATCAACAGATGCATCTATACTGCCGAGGCGTTCGTCTCACTCCACAAGAAAGGAGGACATTTTCTTATGTACCTTTAGAATGAAAGTATATTATTATAAGACTAATTCGAGAGGATGAGCAATTTCTTTTAGCAATTAATAAATTTAAACAGAAAATTAAGTATATAAGAGATTTTCATCTTTTACTATCTTTCCCTAAAATTTCACAATATAGTTCAAATAATTTAATTAAATAAAGGATACAATTTACGCACATAATTCATGCTTTGAGTCCTAAACTACCGGACTTTAGCATAGATAGTAGCTACGTATGGACTCTCGTCACCTTGTGCGTACGTAGCCCCCCTCATAATTAGCAACAATTATTAATTTAATCACCTATGGGGTAGTTTCTCCCTCACAAGATTATACAAGAAACGTACCTCAACTTGCTCCAATTTAATCCACTAGTAGATCTTTTCCTCGATTATCCAACTCTGTATGGCTCGAATCAAGCCAAAATAATTCGATACAATCACTAAATATTATAGGAATCAATTTCATAAGAAAATACTACATTCTTCAATAAAAATCCGAAATTAAATTCAAAAATAGTCTGTGGGGCCCACGTTTCGGAATCCGGTGAAAGTTACGAAATATGAATGCCCATTCAACTACGAGTCTACCCATACCAAAATTACTAAATTCCGATAATAATTTGGCCCTCGAATCCTCAAATCTATCCAGTGATGGATTCGGGTAATTTAACCAATATTGAGTTAAGAACACTTACCCCGTTGTTTTCTCTGAAAATCTCTCAAAACTCGCCTCAATCCGAGCTCCAAATCGGTAAAAATGTAAAATGGGATGAAGTCCTATTTTCAGAACTTAAACTCTCTGCCCGGTGATTTCTTCTACGCGATCGCGGACTTGTCCACGCGATCGCGATGTACAATTCTCCCGCTGCCCAAATTAACCCTACACGATCGCAAACAATGCCACGCGATCGCGATGCACAAGATTCCAACTCTACGCGATCGCACCCCTCTTCACGCGATCGCATAGAGCAAACGTGTGGCCCAACTTCCTCTCAAGTTTCCCCTACGCGATCGCAAACTATGTCACGCGATCGCAATGTACAGACTGGCCCAGCCTAAGCGATAGCAGTTGACCTCACGCGATCGCGAAGAACAAAATCAACACTACCTTAACTAAGCCTACACAATCACAAACTATCTCACGCGATCGCGTAGAACAAAGTCACCTCTGCCCAAATTACACTACACGATCGCAGACGAACTTAGGTGATCGAGTATAAGGAAATGAGAAGAAAAATAACAGCAGCTATCAACAATCTCCTAAAAGCAAAAAATGATCCGTTAGCCGTCCGAAACTCACCCGAGCCCCTCGAGATCTCAACCAAATATGCCAACAAGTCCTAAAACATCATACGAACTTAGTCGAAACCTCAAATCTCATCAAACAACACTAAAACCACGAATCATACTCCAATCCAAGCTTAATGAAACTTAAAATTTTCAACTTCTACATTCGGTGCCGAAACCTATCAAATTAAGTCCGATTAACCTCAAATTTTGCACACAAGTCATAAATGACATAACTGAGCTATGAAAATTTTTGGAACTGGATTTTGACCCTGATATCAAAAGTCAACTCCCCGATCAAACTTCCAAACTTAAATTCTTATTTTAGCCATTTCAAGCCTAATTTAACTACGGACTTCCAAATAAAATTCTGAACATGCTCTTAAGTCTAAAATCACCATACGGATCTATTGAAACCATTAAATCCCGATTCCAGGGTCGTTTTCTCAAAATATTGACCGAAGTCAAACTTAGCATTTTAAGGCCAACTTAACGAACCAAGTGTTCCGATTTCAACCCGAACACTTTCAAATCCCGAACCAACCATCCCCGCAAGTCATAAATTAATAAAAGCACATACAAAGAATTTTATTTTAGGGAACGGGGTTCTAAAAGTTAAAATGACCGGTTGGGTCATTACATTCTCCACCTCTTAAACAAACGTTCGTCCTCGAACGAGTTTAGAATTGTACCTGGAGTGCTGAATAAGTGTGGATATTTGCTCCGCATATTTTCCTCGGCCTCCCAAGTTGCTTTCTCGACTGGTTGGCCCCTCCACTAGACATTTACTGCAGAAATCCTCTTGGACCTCAACTGGTGAACCTGTTTATCAACAACGGCAACTGGTTCTTCTTCATAGCCCAAACTATTATCTAGTTGAACTGTGCTGAAGTCTAACACATGTGATAGGTCGACATGATACTTCCGGAGCATAGGTACATGAAAAACCGGATGAACTACTGATAGATTGGTAGGAAAGGCAAGCTCATAAGTGTCACGACCCAAAATCCTACCACAGGAGTCGTGATGGCACCTAGTCTCTAAGACTAGGTAAGCCGATTTCCATTGCATTTTTTTTGAAGCCATTTTTTTTGAATTAAATAAATAATCAAAACTAACAGCGAAAATAATTACAATATACAACCTCCCAAGACTGGTAGTACTGAGTCACGAACTCTAATTGAAGACATAGAATGATCACGATGACTGAATATACAATACTGTTTGATTACAAATTAACAGTATAATGAAATGAAAAGACTCCAAGGGACTGCGACAACCAAGCAGCTTTACCTTGAATCCTTACGATCTCGCTTTAGCTCTGCTCAAGTCTGTTATCTTCAATACCTGGCTCTGCACAAAATGTGCAGAAGTGTAGAGTGAGCACACCATAGCGGTGTCCAGTAAGTATCAAGACTAACCTCAATGGAGTAGAGACGAGGTACAGTCAAGACACTCACTAGTCTAATACCCTGTGCAATATAGCAGTATACAATAGTACTGAAAAATAACTAGCAATGATAACAACTACTCAACCAGTGATATCACAACAAGGCAACATAAAACAACCAATGATATGCACAGTAAGACAATAAGATTACCATTTAATATCGCTCAACAATTAATAAATACAATTACACCCAGTTAAATCAAGTTCATCAATTAATTATCTTTCAAATATAATTCTTACGAATAAGAATCCTTTCAAATAAATATTTTGAATATAATTCTTTCGATTAAAAAGTTACCATGTGACACCTCATTTCAAAATCATAAAAAATACGGGTCTCAGCCCATTTTTCATATCTCCACGGCACTTCGTGCCCATAATTAAATTATTATATTTTTCCGGCACCTCGTGCCCTCATTTCATATCTCAACTGCATGGACAACTCACGTGCCAATAACCTCAATGTATATAAGATCCACATGATCAATTTATTATACAATAAAGTAAGGTTAGAAAATCTTTAAATCAAGTAAGAAATCAATAAATGAATGAATTTATTTTAGAATCATTTGGGTGGAGAAAATAACATTTCAAATAAAATAAAATATTAGATAAACTACTGATTTGGATAAAATTTTTATTAAATTTAAAGCATATTAGAATTTTTTCTTTTATTTAAAAACAACTCAATCATCAAAACAAGTATAACCCAAAAATACAAAGTCTCGTACGAAAAAGTCGAGGTCAACACAATACCTCAAGAAATACAAAACACTTAATATTAGGTGAAATAATACATCACGGAAAATACAAAAATTTATAAATTGCGGAAAAATAAAATAACCAAAGGCAAGTGCAGCCATAGAGAAATATCAACAAAAAGGTACTTCCGAGGTACCGCCTCGTAGTCCCAAATCATAAATAAATTCACTATATCTCATTTTCTTATATTACCGCAGGAGCCTTCACATTTAATTTTAAAGAAATCATTTTTTTCCGAAATAGCATCCCGCGTTTTTAGCCACCCTTATCACACCGCATGGCTTCTAGTAGTTCCCCTACTAGCCACGCATTTCAAGCCACCCTTATCTCACCGCATGCGTTTCAACACCCTGATCTTATATCACCGCATGACTTCTAGTAGTTTTCTTACTAGCCATGCGTTTCAAGCCACCCTTATCTCACCGCATGCGTATCAATATCACAATATTTCACAAATCGCACCTCAAGTGCCCAAATATCACAACATAATATAAGTTGTACCTCAAGTGCCAAATATTACAGCATTTCACAAATTGCACATCAAGTGCTCAAATCTTACAACATATCACAGATTGCACATCAAGTGCTCAATCTTACAACATATTACATATTACACATCAAGTGCTCAAATATTACAACATATTATAAATTGCACATCAGGTGCTCAAATCTTATAACATATCACAAATTACACATCAAGTGCTCAAATATTATAACTTGCCACAGAAATCAACAATACATTATTTCCCACAATAAGGAACCCATGGCTCGGCCATAAGGTGCACAACACCCAAAAACAATCAATAAAGATAGAAATTACTCGACATAAAACAAAGTCTTCATTAAATTCAAATTTTCAATAATTATATAAACACCTCTTCTTAAGCTTATTTAATTAATTATATGCAGAGGAAAAAATCTAAAATAAAATTAAATTCCAATAATTATCAACCAGCAAATTCACGAAATTTCATAAATAATTAAATAACAATCATATCACATTGTCATATAATAATAGAGTCAACAACAAGGGTTTAGGCACGACAAGTAGATGATTAAATATATGCCAACAATTATCCAATTTACTACACAATATCCTCAAGACTTTAACCCAATAAAATTTGCACATATAAACCAAGTACGTACTCGTCACCTCACGTACATAGTTTTCAATTACCCAAGTTGCACATAAGACTCAATGCCTAAGGGGAATTTCCCCCACTCGAGGTTAAGCAAGACACTTACCTTTTTGAAGTTATGCCAATATTTCATAATCGCCTTCTTGCTTGAATTTGACCTCCAAACACCTCGAATCTAGCCACAAATAATTCGATTCAGTCAATAAAATTTATTGAAATTAATTCCATAAGAAAATACTAATTTTCCAACAACAAATCCGAAATTAACTCAAAAATCGACCGCGGGGCCCATATCTCGGAACCCGACAAAAGTTATAAAATTCGAAATCTCATTCAACCACGAGTCTAACCATACCATTTTTACCAAAATCCGACCTCAACTCGACCTCCAAATCTTCAAATCTTAGTTTCAAATCCCTAAGTTCAAAACCCCGATTTATACCTCAAAAACATGTAATCTAGTCGGATTAGTCGATGATAATTCAATTTTATGGAGTAGAAATGATCACAAGTGACTTACCTCAAGTTTCCTTTGAATTCTCTCTCAAAATCGCCCCAAAAACCGTGCTTGAAGGTTTAAAAATAGTAAAATTCGGAAACCCCTATGTTTTTAACATTCTGTCTAGGATTTTCGCATCCGCGGTGATTTTTTCGCACCTGCAGTCTTCGCATCTGCAGTGATTTATTTGCACCTGCGGTCTTCACATCCGCGGTGATTTATTCGCACTTGCGGTCTTCGCATCCGCAGTGATTTTTTTGCACCTGCGGTCTTCGCATCCGCGATGATTTCTTCGCACCTGCGGTCTTCGCACCCGCGGTCTTCGCACACGCGGTGATTTTTTTTGCACCTGCGGTGCCTGGACAGCCCATGCATTTTCTCTTCTGCGAATCATTCCTCGCATCCGCGAGCTCGCACCTGCGGCTCTTTTTCGCGCAGGTGCGATCACACCAGCAGCCCAGCTGCTTCAGCTCCTCATCCAAATCCAAATTTGATCCGTTAAGTATCCGAAACTCACCCGAGGCCCTCAGGACCCCATCCGAACATATCAATAAGTTTCATAACATAACACGGACCTACTCGACCCCTCAAATCATATCAAACAACATCAAAATGACGAATCACACCTCAAATCAAAATCTATGAACTTTGAACTTTCAAATTCTATATCTTGTGCCGAAACATATCAAATCAATCCAGAAAGACTTAAATTTTGCACACAAGTCATAAATGACATAACGAAGTTATTCAAGTTTTCAGAATAATATTTCGACCCTGATATCAAAAAGTCAACCCCTGGTCAAACTTCCCAAAATTTAATTTTTTTTTACCATTTCAAGCTTACTTCCACTACGGACCTCCAAATAATTTTTCGGACATGCTCCTAAGTCCAAAATTACCATACGGAGCTATTGACATCATCGAAATTCCATTCCGGAGTTGTTTACTCAAAAGTCAACTCTCCAGTCAACTCTTTCTATTTATACTTCTAAATGAGGATTGTTCTTTTAATTTAATTCCGAATCTTTAGTAAATCAAACTCTACCACACCCGCGAGTCATAATACATATTGCGAAGCTGCTCGAGACCTTAAGTCACTGAACGGGGCGTTAATTCTTAAAACGATAAATCGGGTCGTTACAATAAGCAACCTCCCCAACTCGTCTCAATACCTCAAATGGACCTATAAGTCATGCGCTTTCTGATCTGCGTAACTCTTCTGTCAGAACTGTGCTGTACAAAGTCGCTCCTGAATCAACTTTACCTTTTCTTCACCAAATCAGTACCATATAACTTAGCCTCACTGGGCTCCAACCATCCGATGGAAGAACGACATCGCCGACCATATAAAGCCTCAAATGGAGCCATCTCGATGCTGGATTGGTAACTGTTATTATAAGTAAACTCGGCCAAAGGAAAGAAATGATCCCACTGACCTCCAAAGTCAATCACACATGTCCTGAGCATATCCTCCAAAATCTGAATTGTCTGCTCTGACTGCCCATCGGTCTGCGGATGAAGGGTTGTGCTGAGCTCTACAAGGGTCCCCAATTTACTCTGTATTGCTCTCAAGAAATGTGAAGTAAACTGAGGGCCTCTATCTGATATGATGGAAATTGGAACACTGAGCAACCGAACTATCTCCTGAATATAAATATGGGCCAACATCTCTGAAATATACGTAGTCACAACTGGAATAAAGTGTGCCGACTTGGTCAACCTGTCAACAATCACCCAAACTGCATCAAACTTCTGTAAGGTATGCGGAAACCCAACTACAAAGTCCATAGTAATACGTTCCCATTTTCACTCTGGTATAGTCATCTGCTGAAGTAGGCCACATGGCCTCTGGTGCTCATATTTAACTTGCTGACAATTTAGACACCTAGCTACATACTCAACTATGTCCTTTTTCATTCGTCGCCAGCAATAATGCTGTCTCAAGTCACGATACATCTTCGTAGCACCTGGATGAATAGAATACCGAGAACTGTGTGCTTCCTCTAGGATATTTTTCCTCAGTCCATCCAAATTAGGAACACATAGATGATCCTGGAGTCGCAGAACACCATCCGCGCCAATAGCAACTTTCTTGGAACCACCCCGTAGTACTGTTTCTCGAAGAACCATTAAATGTGGATCATCATACTGGCGAGCCTTGATCTGCTCAAATGGTGAAGACTGAGCTACGACACATGCAAAAACTCGACTAGGCTCTGAAATGTCCAACTCACAAGTTGGTTAGCCAAGGATTGAATATCCAAAGCTAATGGCCTCTCCTCTGCTGAAATGAAAGCCAAACTACCCATACTCTCCACCTTTCTACTCAAGGCGTCTGCAACTACATTTGCTTTGCCCGGATGATACAGGATATTAATATCATAATCTTTTAGTAACTCAAGCCATCTGCGCTGTCTCAAATATAGGTCCCTCTGCTTGAAAAAATACTGCAAGCTGCGATGGTCAGTGTAAACCTCATAAGACACCCTATAAAGATAATGCCTCCAAATCTTAAGAGCGTGAACAATCGCAGCCAACTCCAAATCATGTACCGGATAATTCTTCTTGTAGGGCTTCAGCTGACGTGACGCATATGCAATAACTCGCCCTACCTGCATCAATACACAACCCAAGTCAACGCGTGAAGCGTCACAATACACTGTATACATCCCCGAACCGACAGGCAACACTAACACTAGTGCTGTGGTCAATGCTATCTTGAGCTTCTGAAAGCTCACCTCACAATCATCGGACCATCGGAACGGAGCACCCTTCTGGGTTAATTTGGTCAAAGGTGCTACAATAGATGAAAAACCTTCCATGAACCGACGATAATAACCTGCTAAACCCAGAAAACTCCTGATCTCAGTCGCCGAAGTGGGACGATGCCAATTCTGAACTGCCTCAATCTTTTTGGGATCAACTTTAATACCCTCGCCCGATACAATATGCCCCAAAAATGCTACAGACTCTAGCCAAAACTCACATTTAGAGAACTTAGCATATAGTTTTTGTTCCCGCAGCGTCTGAAGCACTACTCTCATATGCTGCTCGTGCTCCTCCTTAATGCGCGAGTAGATCAAGATGTCATCAATGAAGACAATGACAAACGAATCAATATATGGCCTGAATACCCTGTTCATCAAATCCATAAATGCTGCCGGGCATTAGTTAAACCGAAGAACATTACCAGAAACTCATAATGACCATATCTACTTCGGAAAGCAGTCTTCCGAACATCCGACTCCCGAATCTTCAACTGATGGTACCCCGACCTCAAATCGATCTTAGAGAACACCCTAGCACCCTACAACTGGTCAAATATATCATTAATACACGGCAACAGGTACTTGTTCTTAATAATGACTTTGTTCAATTGTTGATAATCGATACATATCCATATAGTACCATCATTCTTCTTCACAAATAATACCGGTGCACCCCAAGGTGATACACTTGGTCTGACGAACCCTTTGGCTAGTAACTCCTCAAGTTGTTCTTTCAATTCTTTCAGAGCCATGCGATATGGTGGGATAGATATAGGCTGGGTATCTGGAGCCAAGTCAATACAAAAATCAATATCACGATCTGGTGGCATGCTTAGAAGATCTGAAGGAAATACATCGGAGAACTCCCGAACTACAGGCACTGAATCAATAGTCGGAGTCTCTGCAGTAGTATCCCAAACATAGGCTAGATAAGCTAAACAACCCTTCTCAACCATGTGTCGAGCCTTCATAAAAGAAATAACCCGATTAGATGCACTAAACAGACGAACCCTTCCACTCCAGCCTAGGCAATGCTGGAATAGCCAAGGTAACAGTCTTGGCATGGCAATCTATCATGGCATGATATGGAGATAACCAGTCCATGCCCAGGATGATTTCAAAGTCGGTCATCTTAAGCAGTAGAAGATCTGCTCTAGTTTCATAACCACAAAATGTAATAATACAGGACCGGTAGATTCGATTCACAACAATAGAATCGCCCACAAGAGTGGATACATAAATAGGAGTACTCAAGGACTCACGAGAAGCACCCAGGAAATGAGCAAATAGAGATGACACATAGGAATATGTAGATCCTTGATCAAATAATATGGAGACATCTTTGCCGCAAAAAAAAATAATACCTGTAATCACGGCATCTGAGGCCTCTGCATCTGGTCTGGCCGAAAAAGCATAGAACTGAGCTGGAGCACCAACTGGCTGGCCTCCGCCTGGCTGAACTCCACCTCTAGGATGACCCCTACCCACCTGTCCTCCACTTCTTGGTGGTCGGACGACTGGTGGAGCATTTGGTACGGTAATCATAGGCTGCTGACCCTGCTGCACTCGTCTACCCTGGAGCCTGGGGCAAAATCTCTACATGTGACTGGGATCCCCGCACTCGTAACAACTCTTAGGTGTGATGGGCTGCTGACTAAGAATCTGGCCCTGGTGACCTGAAAACCCACTAGAAGAACCCTGAATAGCCGGTGAGCGATAAGAACTTTCTGGCATAGCACTGAAATAAGGTCGCACTGGAGGACCCTGAGGAGGCAGTGGTGCTGGATATGGGGGCCTGCTGGACTGGCCTCTCACGAAGTGACCTCTGCCCCCAGACGAAGCACCTCTGAACTCTCCAGAATACCTAAACCGCTTATCTCTCATAACCTGCTCTCGTCTACGCTAACGCACACCCTCAATCCTTCGGGCTATCTCCACAACTAGCTCATAAGAAGTACCCATCTTAACCTCTCGAGCTATAGTGTCCTAAATTCCAGTATGTAAACCCGCAACAAACCTCCGCACTCTCTCCGTCTCAGTAGGGAGTATCATAAGTGCATGGAGAGATAACTCAGAGAACCTCGCCTCGTAATCGGTCACTGACATCTGACCATGTTGGAGCTGCTCAAACTAAAACTGCAACTCTCCCCTCTGGGAGGGTGGAATATACCTGTCCAGGAAGATATGGGTGAACCTGTCCCATGTCATGGGAGGAGAATCTGCTGGTCTGCCAAGAAGATAAGACTTCCACCATATACGGGCTCTGTCCTCTAGCTGAAAAGTAGCAAAGTATACCCCATGAGACTCCAATATCCTCATGTTGTGCAGTCTGTCCCTGCACCAATCAATGAAGTCCTGGGGATCCTCATGTCGCTCACAAGAAATTGCTCATCCTCTCGAATTAATCTTATAATAATATACTCTCATTCCGAAGGTACATAAAAAAATGTCCTCCTTTCTTGTAGAGTGGGCCGAATGCCTCGGCAGTATAGATGCATCTATGGATCACGCCGCACGTCCTCCGGCAGTGTACATGACACTATTATTGACCCTTAGTGAGTGTCAAAGTCGACCTCTCGTCTCTACCTCTTCGAGATTAGGCTTGATACTTACTGGATACACGTTGTTTACGTACTCATGCTACACTTGCTGCACTTTTTGTGTAGTACCTTAGACAGGTGCTATTGTTGGACCTATCGGCACGCACACATGTTATCCAGAGGCTTAGTGGTGAGCTGATTTTTTAGCCGTTCTGCAGCAACTAGTGCCTCTTCTGGGAATTTTATTCTGTCTATTTTATTTCAGGCAGTATTTATAATTTTTGTCTAATCTACTAGATGATCATACACTTGTGACACCAGGTCTTGGCACACACACTAGTAGAATTTATTTTTGGATTTAATCCTTTTCCTGGATTTTAAATTAATAGATCTTTTCATATTGTCTAAATTCCTGCAAGTAAGAAGAGTTTAATTACTCGGTTAATTTTAAAACAATTGACTATGTGTTTAAATTACTAGTTGGCTTGCCTAGCTGTAGTGTTGGACGCCATCACGACCTTTAGGTGAAATTGGGTCATGACAACATGGTATCAATGCACTAGGTTCACGTAGGTCTCACAAGTTATGAGCAGACCTAATAGAGTCTTGCGGATCGGTATGGAGACGTCTGTACTTATCTTCGAGAGGCTATAGGGTGTTAGGAAACCACCTTTCTTTATATTCCATCGTGTAATTAGCAATTAATAAATTTAAACAGAAAATTAAGTATATAAGAGATTTCCATCTTTTACTATCTTTCCCTAAAATATCACAATATAGTTCAAATAATTTAATTAAATAAAGGATACAATTTACGCACATAATTCATGCTTTGAGTCCTAAACTACCCGGACTTTAGCATAGATAGTAGCTACGTGTGGACTCTCGTCACCTCGTGCGTACGTAGCCCCCCCCATAATTAGCAACAATTATTAATTTAATCACCTATGGGGTAATTTCTCCCTCACAAGATTAGATAAGAGACTTACCTCAACTTGCTCCAATTTAATCCACTAGTAGGCCTTTTCCTCGATTATCCAACTATGTATTGCTCGAATCTAGCCAAAATAATTCGATGCAATCACTAAAAATTATAGGAATCAATTTCATAAGAAAATACTACATTCTTCAATAAAAATCCGAAATTAAATTCAAAAATCGTCTGCGGGGCCCACGTCTCGGAATTCGATAAAAGTTACGAAATATGAATGCCCATTCAACCACGAGTCTACCCATACGAACATTACTAAATTCCGATAATAATTCGGCCCTCAAATCCTCAAATCTATCCAAGAGGGTTTTCAAACTTTCCCAACTTAATTCACCAATTAAATGATAAAAATAGTGATGGATTCGGGTAATTTAACCAATATTGAGTTAAGAACACTTACCCCGTTGTTTTCTCTGAAAATCTCCTAAATATTGCCTCAATCCGAGCTCCAAATCGGTAAAAATCTCTCAAACATCGCCCCAATCCGAACTCCAAATTGGTAAACTGTCCAATGATTTCTTCTACGCGATCGCGGACTTGTCCACGCGAGCGCGATGTACAATTCTCCCAATGCCCAAATTAACCCTACGCGATCGCAAACAATGCCACGCGATCGCGATGCACAAGATTCCAACTCTACGCGATCGCATTCCTCTTCACGCGACCGCATAGAGCAAGCGTGTGGCCCAACTTCCTCTCAAGTTTCCCCTACGCGATTGCAAACTATGCCACGCGATCGTGATGCACAGACTGGCCCAGCCTACGCGATCGCGGTTGACCTCACGCGATCGCGAAGAACAAAATCAACACTTCCTCAACTAAGCCTACGCGATCGCAAACTATCTCACGCAATTGCGTAGAACAAAGTCACCTCTGCCCATATTACACTACGCGATCGTAGACGAACTTACGCGATCGCGTATAAGGAAATTAGAAGAAAAATACCAGCAGCTATCAACAATCTCCGAAAGGCCAAAAATGATCAGTTTGCCGTCCAAAACTCACCTGAGCCCCTCGAGACCTCAACCAAATATATCAACAAGTCCTAAAACATCATACGAACTTAGTCGAAACCTCAAATCTCATCAAACAACGCTAAAACCATGAATCATACTCCAATTCAAGCTTAATGAAACTTAAAATTTCCAACTTCTACATTTGGTGCCGAAACCTATCAAATCAAGTTCGATTAACCTCAAATTTTGCACACAAGTCATAAATGACATAACTGAGCTATGAAAATTTTCGGAACTGGATTCCAATCCCGATATCAAAAGTCAACTCCCCAGTCAAACTTTCAAACTTAAATTCTTGTTTTAGCCTTTTCAAGCCTAATTTAACTACGGACTTCCAAATAAAATTCTGAACACGCTCCTAAGTCCAAAATCACCATACGGAGCTATTGGAATCGTCAAATCCCGATTCCGAGGTCGTTTTCTCAAAATGTTGATCGAAATCAAATTTAGCATTTTAAGGCCAACTTAAGGAACCAAGTGTCTCTCTTACAAGGTTAGACAAGAGACTTACCTTGTCTCAAAGCCCACTTCCTGATCACAACATTGCGTAAAAATTCCAATTCGGTGCCGAAAATCCGAAACTATCCAAATGTTATATAAAATAATTAATACATGTTCGAAAATACGAAATTATATTATTAAATAAATTACCCTATCTAAAAATGGTAAATTCCTAAAATTCATCCCGATCCCACTTGCTCGGATTTCAGAAATTTTCGGAGGAAATCGTTACCCATAATCTCAAGAACTCAAATATACAATTTCCATCCAGTTTCATGCCCACATTCGTGGTCAAAATCCAAAAATATAATTTTTTACGTTTTTCCTTCAAAATCGCAAATTCCTACTAATTTCCATGTTTAAATCCATATGTAAACCAAGTACTTAACTTGCAATATGTGAGAATCACTTACCTTGCATTGGATGGCGAAAATACTCCCTTGGAGAGCTCCAAAAATTGCCCAAGCCGTGTGAAAAATGGGTAAAATGAACCCAAACCCAGCTTTAAAAACATTCTGCCCAACCACGATTTCCGCTTATGCGGCTAGCCAACCGCATTTGCGGCTCCGCATCTGCGGAAATAACCTCGCAGATGCGGCTTTCCCCCTTAGCCGGCTTGTCCGCTTCTGCGATCAGCGGCTCGCTTCTTTGAGACCGCTTCTGCGGTGCATGTGCCGCACCTGCGGTGGATCTCGCACATCTGCGCCCCTCACGTCTGCACCTGCGGCTTCTAGGCTGCCAACACTTGGCCGCTTCTGCGAGCTTTGGGTTCGCTTCTGCGAGCTCGCACCTGTGGCTAGCCCTCCGCAGGTGCGGTTAGACCAGAAGCCTGGTGCAACAACTACTCTTCAAAAATTCAAACTTGATCCGTTTACCGTCCGAAATCCATCCGAGGCCCTCGGAACCTCAACCAAATATACCAGCACGTCCAAAAATACATTACAAACTTAGTTGAGGCCTCAAATCACGCCAAACAACATCGAAACTACGAATCACCCTCCAATTCAAACTTAATATGAAATTTCAAACTTTTACAATCGATGCCGAAACCTATCAAATCACGTTCGATTGACCTCAAATTTTGCACACAAGTCATAATTGATATTACGGACCTACTTCAACTTCCGAAATCAGAATTTGACTCTGATATCAAAAAGTCCACTCACAGTTAAATTTATTAAAATTATTCAAATTTCCAACTTTCGCTCAAATGACCCCAAAATGACCTACGGACCTCCAAATCCACTTTCGGACGCGCTCCCAATACCAGAGTCACCATACAGAGCTATTTCCAGACTCGGAATCCCAAACGGACATCGATAACATTGAAATACACTTCAACCCAAATTTATGAAATTCCTCCAAAATGCCAACTTCCATAATAGGCGCCGGAATGCTCCCAGGTCATCCAAAACCTGCTTCGGGCACACGCCCAAGTCTAAAATTATCATACGAACATGTTGGAATCTTTAAATCCCGATTCTGAGTTTGTTTACTCAAAAATCATACTTTAGCCAATTCTTCCAACTTAAGGCTTCCGAAATTAGAATTTTCTTTCCAAATTGACTTCGAACTTCCCGAAATTAAATTCTGACCACGCCTACAAGTCGTAATACCCGAAGTGAAGCTACTCATGGTCTCAAACCGCCGAATGACGTGTTAGAGCTCAAAACGACCGGTCGCGTCGTTACATGCTAATTCCATAATGAAAATTAACATAATCTAAAAATATTATATTGGTCATGCTAAAATAAGTATAGCTAATAAGTACTAATATTAATTACATAACTAAGAACTATAAAAAAAATAAACTAAGTTATGCATTTTCATTATAAACCAATGTAAAACTAAAATAATTATCTAATACTATCGTCATTTCTAGTATTGAATTGAATTTCTTTTGTTAGCATTAGTATTGATTTGAACTTTGTTTGAGTTACTACATTTATGGGCTATAAAAATTTATTTACCATTCAAGAATGTTAAGTCTAAACTTGAAATAATACGTTAAAAGATAAAAATATGAAAAAGTTTAAGAAATATTTATAAATTACATTACAATAAATATTTATATGTATACAATATTTTTAAAAATTATATAAATGTGCTATCGGGTTGGTTTGGTTTCGGTTTGGCTTTTTTTAGTTAAAACCAAACCAAACCAATTATGGTCGGGTTTTATTTTTCAATACCAAATCAAATCAAACAAAACCACATCGAGTTTTTGTTTCCGATTTGACTCGCATTATCGATTTGGTGCGGTTTATCAGTTTTTTTTGTACACCCCTATAATTGTCTAAAGTGTTCCATTTCAGTTTGCTTATCATTAACTGAAATGGAAGATAAACAAATAACCTAGATCTGCATTAAAATATGATTACAAGAGCATATCAGTATAATATGAAGCTTAAAGTAAAATAATTTCTGTGCGGCACAAAAATATACTTAACAATTAACATGATTATGTCCGCTTTGAGCCAAACTCGCACGATTTTTCCCAAAATGTCTCACACGATTAAGAGTATTCCTACACCTTATATATAATTATTATTTTTTCCGACTACCAATATAAAATTTTGTTCTTACATCTAACAATTTTCAAATTCAAACACGTCATTCTCTTCTAAAGTCACAAGAAAAAAAAAAGTGTTGCATAAAATAGACAAGTAGGGAGAGAGACGATAATGCCTTTTTTTTACTTAATTATCCGTACATGACTAACTGGTTCGACTAATCCAAATTTGTGTTGTGTACATAGGACAATACCCCTATGTACACTCTTTTTCCCGTAAAAAATATTACTATTCTTAGAGTTAGAATTCGAAATCTAAAGGAATCTTATTCATGGAACCACATCAACTAAATTACCAATTTCAATGTAGTAAATGAATATGTAAAGGAGAGTGCATGGATGTGTAGTGAATAGAAGTGGGGTCAGGATTTCAAGCTTACAGGCCCGGGATCCTAATCTTTTTTAAGTTACTGGATTCTAAATTAATAATTTGTACATATTTAATAAAAAATTTAAAATAATTACATGATTTGAACCAAAGTTACTGGGTTCAGCCGAACCCGTAACCGACGCCGTGACTCCGCCTCTAGTATTGAGTGCATGACAAAATCTGAAAGTGAGAGGAGCAAAGAAGATCTAGGAGAATATTACTCCTAGATTTTTTTTGACTTGTTTCCTTTTGTTTCTCTTTCTCAAATGTATTGAGAGCCAAGAGTTGCGAATTTGCAAGATACTGCAATGGAGTTTTTCGTGGGCATTAATTAAAGAATATATTTGGATAAAAAAATTCGAATAGGGACGTGACATGTCGGTCTCTCTTTTTCTCCTTTGGAAAGTATATATCTCTCTCTATCTCTTTATGCAAATGATTCCATCCAAAAATAGCTAATCAGTCCAAGTACCTCCTTTTTAGATCTAGTATTAGCACCCGCGCGATGATGTACAGATATTAACCATGTCAAACATTTGAGTTATTTGGATTATATGTAAATAATCTTAAAATTTAAAACTTCTCAATAAATATAGATAATTGTTGGATATTAATTAAGAAACACTACATGAAAAAGATTAATCATTTCTCAAATCTTCTAGTTATAATTCTATTTTTCTTTTTTGGTACCATTCTCGCCGGTGTCATTGGATCCTAAAAATAGTTAAGAAGCAAAATAATAACTCATATTTTGTGGCAAAACAATCAGAAGTTACTATAAAGGACTCTTTGGATACGACTGGACTCTTTTGCTACTACTTACTCTTATTTGGTGTGTTGATATCTTTCAAAAAATATTTCTATTTTCAAATTTCAGTTTCTAAAACTTTATTTTTCAATAATAATTATTTTTACAATAATATAAGTGAAAATATTATGCTTAATGCAAAACTCATTTTAATTGGCTATCTAAAAATTTAAAAAATTCTTTAGCCAGTAAATAATTTTTTCAGTATGACTCCATTTTGATATTTGACATTAACCATGTAAAATATCTGAGTTATTTGAATTATTTGTAAATAACTTTAATATTTAAACCTTCAAGATAATTATAGATAATCGTTAGATAATAATTAAGAAACACTGCATGAAAAACGATTAACTTTATCTCAAATTTCATTGTGATAATTTTATTTTTGCACCATTCTCATTGGTGTCATTGGAACCTAAAAATAGCCACAAATTAAAATAATAACTCGTATTTATGGCAAAGCACAAAGGCTGACACAATATGAACGATTCTTTGGTTATGACGTGATTTTTTTACTATGACTTGGACTCTTATTTGGTATGTTGTTATCTTTTAAAAAATATTTCTATTTTGAAATTCTAATTTCTAAAATTTTATATATATTTCAATAATTATTATCTTTATAATGATGCAAGTGAATATATTGTCCTTAATTTAAAATTCATTTTAATCGGCTATCTAAAAATTAAATGATTCTTTATCCGGTGAAATTTTATTTTATTATGACTCCATTTTGAGTTTATCGATATCTCTAGCCACAAATTTTTAATTTTTTTAAAATTACACACAATGTAAATTAACAAAAAATAATATTTTAAGATATCCTTATATTATAATATATGTATGTGAGTTGAAAAAGATATTTGAAATCAATGAGATTGGCTTCCAAATTTTTTATACTCAACAAAGATAAAACAGAATAAAAAATTCATTGTCATCTCTTATTTCTTGTTTTTAGATTTTTCATATATTTTTCAATATTTATTTTCTTTTATCTTATTTTTGTGTCGTTCTTTCTTTTGTTACAAAAATTTAATTTATTTCGTTATAAAAGGATGAGTTTTAATAGAAATATTCTACATAAGAACTTTATTTATATTTTAGTCTTTGATTGAAATTCTTTCATATTTTTCTTTTGGATTTATCTAATCATCCTAAATAGGTGCTCACCCAACTACTTAAATTAAAAAATTAAAATATGTGTAATTTATATATAATATATGTATAATCGTGTGTCGTGAGCATATCATCTATGTATATTAGGTATGAAAAGTAAACAATAAATCTGGCCGGATATTTATGTAAATACCATAAGATTTCGGTTTCTTGATTTTATCCATGATATGACTTCTATTACAATAGTTTAAAAAACTCTCTACTATAATTAAAAAATATCTTATCTTTTTATTTTTAAAATTACATTATATTTTAAAAAATAATCCCATTTTGAAATAATTTGTTTACATTTATAAAACAATATTTCACGTCATACTAATTTTGTTTTTAAATATACTTTTTGTTACACTTCAAAATCACTATAGAAACTATAAATTAGAAACCAATATCGCTCTTGTTATATTTGAGAAAAAATATATTTCACATAATTTAATGATTCAAAACTAATATTCTTCAACGAAAAAAATATTATACCCTTGGAATATTTGCTTGACTACAGTTAAATGAAGAGGTTTCATCTTATACCCTTCAATTCCTAGAAGGTGCTAAATTGAAATTAATGATAGCAATTGTATAGCTAAAGTTTTGTTATTTGTTTGATGTCCATTTATATAAATTGACTATTCAAACAGACTCGACTGGCCGTTTTGAGCATTTGCACTTCGCTCGATAGTTTACGGGCGTGAGAAGCTCCATATGATGTATTTTAACTTGTGCGAATTATCGGTTTTGGTTTTCAGGTTATTCGGGGCTAATTTGGAAGAATGATTCTCAATTAGGGAGCTTTAAATTTGAAAGAGTTGACCAAGTTTGACTTTTAAGCATTTGACATCTGATTGGAATTTTGATGGTTACGTTAGCTCCGTTGGGTGATTTTAGACTTAGAAGCGCTTCCGGATTGTGATTTGGAGGTCTGTGGTTGAATTTGGCTCGAAATGGAAAAAGTTGAAATTTTAGAAGGTTTGATCGGGAGTGAACTTTTTGATATCGGGGTCAGATTCCAATTCCGGAAGTTGGAGCATGTCCGTAACGTCTAATGTGATTTGTGTGCAAAATTTGAGGTCAATCGGACGTGATTTGATGTGTTTCAGCATCGGTTGTGGAAGTTTAAAGTTTCAAAGTTCATTGAATTCGAACTGAAGTGTGATTCGTCATTCCGATGTTGTTATGTGTGTTTTTAGGCCTCGACTTGGCCCGTGTCATGTTATGGGATTTGTTGGAATGTTTGGACGGGGTCCGGAGGGGCTCGGGTGAGTTTCAGACGAGGCTCGGTTCATTTCATTGCATTTTTGGATTTTTGCTAGCTGCTGGTTCTAGTGTGATCGCACTTGTGGCTAGTTTGCGCAGGTGAGATGGTCGCAGAAGTGATAGATGTGTCGTAGAAGCGTGAAGGGGAGTTGGGCGTGAGAATCATAGGTTCGGGTGCTTGGACGCACCTACGCAACCGCAGATGCGATTCAAGTGCGCAGAAGCGCGATCGTAGAAGCGACTTCAAGACCACAGGTGCGAGGGATTGCTGGGTCAGTCATTTTCATAGAAGCTAAGTTTTTCCGCAAAAGCGGTGGTCGCAGATGTGACGATTGTCTGCAAATGCGGAATAGCTGGGCAGAAGCTATATTATCGAGGGTTTTGGTTCTTTCTTCATTTTGGGAGCTATGAAGCTCAGATTGAGGCGATTCTTGAAAGAATTTTCACCTTATGAATTGGGGTAAGTGCTCTCTACTCAGTTTTGATTATATTTTATGAATCTACCTTCGTTTTGGCAATTGGATTGTGAATTTAAAAAGGAAATTGGGGGTTTTCGCCTAAAGTTTCTAATATGAATTTTGGAGTTTTGAACATCGAATTGGAGTCGGATTTGAGTGAAACTAGTATGGTTGGACTGGTAATTGAATGGGTTGTTTAATTTTGTAAATTTTGTCGGGTTCCGAGGTGCGGGCCTGGGTTGGTCTTTTGGGTGGATTTTGGGCTTTTGATTCAAGATTTGATCTTTTTCGATCGGGATTGGTTCCATTAGCATGGTTTGATGCATTTGAGTTGTTTTTGGTTAGTTTCGAGCCGTTCGGAGGTCGGAACATGCGGGATGGCATCTTTGGAGCACCGCTTGGCTTGCTCGGCATTGGTATTGGCTTGTTCGAGGTAAGTAACTCTTCTAATCTTAGTGCTGAGGGTATGAAACCCCGAAGTAGGTGTTATGTGATTGGTATTGAGGTGACGCACATGCTAGATGACAGGCGTGTGGGCGTGCACTACGTGAATTGGGACTCTTATGTTTCCATGGCACTGTGTAGTGGTCCTACTTTATTGATATCCGTATTTTCACCATGTGATAAAGTAGTTAAACTATCAATCATGCTAGATATCATGTTTAGGCATTATGCTGATAATGTTTGGACCCATAGTGGTCATTTATTACCGTCATCTCACTGATTTCATTGATATTTCGTACTCAGTCATGTTCATGCATTCATATCATATATCAGTCTCAGTTGTTATTTATTGATACATCATATCATTGTTGTCGGGCTAGTTTCATGACATTGTGAGTTCGTGAGTGAGATTGGAGAGATTGAAGACTGAGTGAGGCCAGGGGCCTGTTTGTGAGGATGCTGTCACTATAGCACGTGAGTTGTCCGTGCGATTCCAGATGTTGATATTATAGCACGTGAGTTGTCCGTGCGACACGTGAGTTGTCCGTGCAGATTATAGCATTTGGGCTGAAAGGAGCCCCTCCAGAGTCTGCACACCCCCAGTGAGCGCAATTGACTATATATATATATATATATATATATATATATATATATATATATATATATATATATGTAGATCGGGTTGCACGCCGCAACGGGCCTTAAGATCATATATGGATCGGGCTGCACGCCACAATAGGTATTGTACAGTGCTGAGTGAATAAGTGTGCTGAGCATTGAGCATAGTGAGAAAGAATGCGAGACAGTGAGATTGAGTACTCTAAGAGCGTGAGTACATGAGCTCATTATTGAGATTAATTGCATTTGACATGCGTACTTGAGATACATGCATAGAGATGCATTTCCTTCTGCTACCTGGTTTTGGGGACATTTATGATTTTACTTGTATCTTGACATGTAGGCGTAGAGAAGTACTTTCCTCATGCTATCTGAAAATGAAACATCTTACTATTTGTTGAAAGGAGTTTTGGGAAAAACCACAGTTTTCAAACTTACTTGTACTTTGGCTTTTTCGATAAATGACTTGGGTTTTCATTGAGATACTTGAAAAGAAATGCCTATTTTTCTGGAACTGTGAACGAACGAGCCTTTTATTTATGAGGTACTCTTTTGTTATTGTACTATGCTGTTATGAACTGTGGTGGAATATTGATGTTGTGCCTGACCCTTTTGTTAGCTCGTCACTACTTTCAACCTAAGGTTAGGTTTGTTACTTATTGAGTACATGTGGTCGGTTGTACTCATACTACACTTCTGCATCTTGTGTGCAGATGTTGGTTGCTGATGTTGCTGTGTTCGATAGGAGTTGGATTGAAGATGTACCTACGTCCTGGTTGTAGCTGCCCCTTGTTCGTGGTAGCTTTAGGTCTATGAAACTCTGTTTATGTATTTTTAAATAGACGATATATTTATTTCATTTCAGCTTTGTAAATTCTATTCTTAGAAACTCATGATTTGTACTACCAGTCATTGGGGAATGTATAAGATTCAGATAATTTCTTTTGATTAATTGTCCTGTTAAATATTATTGAAATTGGATAGTTATTAGCTGGCTTACCTAGCGGGTTGGGTTAGGTGCCATCACGACCAGGTGGATTTCGGGTCGTGACAACATTATATATGTAAGTAAATTTTTATTCGATTTTAAACTCTTTTTTTTATCTGGATAAACATAGTCGTGTACCATATACATTATATTTATTTAAAAAGAAATTCGCTTTATTCAAATCTAGCTATAGTGTTTTAAAGAACTATAAGATATGATTTTAAATGTGAGAGAGTTTTATAGTTATATGGAGTATTTTTTTTCCAGAGGTGAAGTAGTATTTAAATAATTAGAAAAGATAATAAAAGTTCCTAAGACGATTTCATATGATCATTAACCGAATTAAGTATGATAACAAAATATAAATTTCTTTTTTATTTTAATTCAAATTAAAAATGTTATCTAAAATTTAAAATTATCCTTTAATTCAAATTCAGTTTATATATATATATATATATATATATATATATATATATATATATATATATATATATATATATATATATATATATATATATATATATATGCGACCCAAAAATCACTAGTCGTGATGGAACCTAACTCGACCCGCTAGGTAAGCCAACTAACAGTCAATACAATCCAAATGAAATTGTAGGAAAATAATGAAGAATTATCTGAACTTTTACAAATTAACCCAAGAACTGATATGAATCATGAGCTTCTAAGACTTGGAATTTACAAAGTTTATACAATTAATTACACGATCTGTTTGAAAGCTACATAAACAGATTAACAAAATCTAAAGCTACCAAGGACAAGTGGCAGCTATATCCGGAATGCACTAACATCTTCAGGGTCAGCTCCCGACATCACCAGCAGCTCTGCTCCAAAAATCTACATGCAAGGTGCAGGAGTGTAGTATGAGTACAACCGACCCCATGTACCCAGTAAGTATTTTGTCTAACCTCGTCGAAGTAGTGACACGACTTTTTAGTAAAAAGATGCTCACTAACAAAGATCTATAATGAAATCTAGCAATAGAACTATACTATAGTATAACAGGATATAGTACACGAAACGAATGCACAAAACAATAACAGAGTACTAGAAGAGATCACAATTCAACAGTTTCCAATATCTCAACCAATCCTTTCCTTAGAGCGAAACCAATAAACCACAATAGTCACCCCATAACTTTCATAACGTGAGGAATATACTCTGATATTAAGTCAATTGCACGGTAACACCCTTCGTGCATTTATCTCATCCTCACCAAATATACATACAATAGTACCAACTGGATGGCAGAAATGCCAATAACATAAATGACAAAGTAGGAAATACGCAAGTAGCAATAATGAACGAGAATGTACATAAGGACATCAACAACAGACTAGGCGGAAAGCATATAGGTGATGGCAACAATCAGGAAAAAGGAATGTAACTTCAACTAACTAGCATGGTTGAGGCATAAATACAAATATAACGAATAAGTGGGGAACACAAGATCTTTATGCGTTAACAAGTAGAAGCATGAATGACTAACACGGTAGAAGGCATGTACTAAGTGCAACCCAAATAGATACGACAAAGATATAATTATGACGGCAGGAAGTAGGCATGGTATTTGCAAGTTTAGCAAGTAGAAGGCATGAGTGACACAATAACAAATAAGATAAAGAACAAGAATAGGGCATTGAAAACAAGTCACATAAAAACCATAAATACAACAATAACAACTCAATGTAACGGCATGAACGTATACACAAAGGAAAGATATTACAACATAATGTATGCCCCTCATCCTCACATAACATGGCACAGTATCACCCTTCGTGCTTTTACTCACAAATGATATGGCACGACATCACCCTTCAGGCTTTCACTCTCAATAATATGGCACGGCATCACCCTTCGTGCTTTTATTCTCAATAATATGGCACGACATCACCCTTCGTACTTTACACTCTCCCTCACATGATAATGTATAAACAAAGGCACGGCATCACCCTTCGTGCTTTACATTCTTCCTTACCAAGCATATGTATATCAATGACAAATAAGGCAGGAAGCATAAATAACGTCAAGGAGAGTGTTTAAATGAATATTCCAAATGAATCCCGATTACAACTTTCCATGCCAACAATAGTTCAATAAACTCGCAAGAACCTTATTATTCAAGTATTTTAACAAATCTCACAAATGATCTACAACACAAGTACAGAATCTAGTATCTCAAGGATATCTGCCGTAGCAATGTATTAATGAGTACGCATAGTAATAACCGAATTAGACACATCAATGTATTCTCAGAATCTCATCAAATTTGATCAAGTTATAATAAGTTAAGTCTTAGTTTCTAACGTCTAATACTACGTTATTAGTATATAGGAGTCAAGTAAGGCATGAAGCAAGAAGGTCACATGATTCTACAAGACACAATTTATAACATAATTTACCCCCAAGCATGGTTAACCTTAGCACATGCATATATGTTCGTCACCTCATATATGTATCACCCTCGCATGTAGCAAACAATATCAAACAATAGGAAAAATTCCCTCAACAAAGCGCAAGACACTTACCTCGCTCCAAAGATCAACTCAAAACTCAACCACAACTTTTTCCTTTCAAACAAGCCTCCGAACCAATAAAATCTAGCAATTTACCAACCAAACGATTCACATTAAGCCTTAGAAACTACCCACGATTGTAAAAGATTCAATTTAGGTCATTATTAAAAAGTCAACAAAAGTCAACTCCCAGGCTCACTTGGTCCAAACCCGAAATTCGGACCAAAACCCGAGTACCCATTCACCCCCAAGCCCGGTTATGTAATTATTTTTGAAATCCGACCTCAATTTGAGGTCTAAATCCCAATTTTATAAAAATCCCTAATTCTAACCAAACCCCCAATTTTCACCATGAAAACATAAGATTTTTGGTTGAAATCTTAGGAAATGTAGTGAAAGATTGAAAGAAACTAGTTTATAATCACTTACCAATGATTTGGGGAAGAAAGGTTCTTTGAAAAATTGCCTATAGGGTTTCTTGTTTTGAAAATTTGAGAGATGAACTAAAATCCCGTCTAAGTCCCATTTTGATCAGTTGCAGATGTCACATTTGCGACCCGGGGTTTGCATTTGCGAACCCCGCAAATACGAATAATCAATTGCAAATGCAAAGACCTTCACATCTCTGATTTCATCGCATTTGCGATGAATTGTACGCAAAATCGAACTCTAACCTTCCGCAATTGCGACCACCTGATCGCAATTGCGATCTTTTACTCCCCTGACCCACATCGCAAATGCGAACATAAGGTGTCCCAACTACTCTTCGCAAGTGCAATGAGTTACTCGCAAATGCGAACCCATCAGAGGTCGCAAATGCGATGCCTGATCTCACAATTGTGAGATTAGAGGCCTGCACCAAAACTGAAACACCAGCTGAGTTTCTCTAAATCCAAACCATTCCGTAGCCTATCCGAAACTCACCCGAGCCCTCGGGGCTCTAAACTAACTATGCACACAAGTCTAAAAACATCATATGAACTTGCTTGTGTGATCAAATCGCCAAAATAACATCTAGAACTACAAATTATACCCCAAAATCAAATAAAATTTTCAAGAAAACTTTAAAACTTCTATTTCAACAAGCGGACGTCCGAATCACGTCAAACCAACTCCGTTTCTCACCAAATTTGACAGACAAGTCATAAATATAGAAATAAACCTATACCGGGTTCTGAAACTAAAATACGGACCCGATATCAATAATTTCAAACATCGATCAAACCTTTAGACTCGTTAGCCTTTAAATATTCAAATTTCAGCAAAATGCGATAACTCGAGCTAGGGACTTCCGAATTCGATTTTGGGCATACACCAAAGTCCCAAATTATGATAGGGATCCATCGGGGCTATCAAAATATGGATCCGAGGTTATTTGCTCAAAACGTTGACCAAAGTCAACTCAAATAGGTTTTAAGGCAAAGATTTCATATTTTTATCTGGTTTTAACATAATAGCTTTCCGAAAAACATCAGGGCTGTGCACACAAATCGAGGAGGGCTAAAATAAGGTATTTGAGGCTTCGAAACACAGAATTAGGTTCTAAAAAATAAGATGACCTATTTGTTCATCACATAATACATTATGCGGGGATACTCGTGCCCTCAAACTACCAAGATATATATATATATATATATATATATATATATATATATATATATATATATATATATATATATATATATATGAGAGAGAGAGAGAGAGAGAGAGAGAGAGAGAGAGAGAGAGAGAGAATAAAGTTACCATATACTATTGACATTTATTAGCTTGCCACTTAGCTTAACCGCAATGTCAATTATATATGATAAATTTATTCCTTTAATATATATATAGATTAGAACCCATTGAGGGAGCCTCGGCCCGGGAAAGGGAGAGTGGCTGAGTGGTCAAAAACGGCACACTATAAATCTGTTGAAGTTTTTCTACGTAGGTTCAAATCCTGCCTCTCCAAGTATGAACCGCGAAATAATGAGAAAATAGAAAGAAAAAAATAAATTGTTAATCAGTAGTCCTTGAACATCTTGATTTTAGGGACTAATTGGTTAGAATTCCGTCGTTGTATACAATAGAACAATGATGAGTAGTGTGTTATGTTGATGATACAAATTTTGAATGGTTAAATATAATTACATCCTTTGTATTTAAAAGGCTAGGCTAGATTTAGGGGTGAAAAATGGGTGGGTCAGATCGGATTTGAGACGGGTAATAAAAAATAGATATATTATCCGACCTGACCCATATTTAATATGAATAAAAAAATGAGTTAACCAACAGATAATTTGGGTAACCATCAGAGGTGGACCTATTCTATGAAGAGAGGGGTCACTGGTACCCGTAAAGTTCGGCAAAAATTCCATTATACATGTATATGTCTGTAACGACCCGACATGTCGATTTGAGTATTTATAGCCTTTCAACTATTTGAAGTCTTGAATAGCTTCATATGATGTATTATGACCAATGTGCATTGTCAGCATTGGTTTTAAGGTGTTTCGGGATTAGTTCGGATGAATGAAATTCATGTTGGAAGCTTAAATAAAAAGGGTTGACCAGAGTTTGACTTTTGTGAAAACGACTTCGGAATAGAGTTTTGATGGTTCTAATAGCTCCGTATGGTAATTTTTGACTAAGGAGTGTGCTCGGATAATTATTTGGAAGTCCGTAGTTAAATTAGGCTTGAAATTGCAAAAATAGGAAATTGAAAGTTCGGAAGTTTGACTGGGCAGTTGACTTTTTGATATCGGGGTCGAAATCTAGTAGTGCAAATTTTTATAGGTCCGTTATGTCATTTATGACTTGTGTGCAAAATTTGAGATTAATCAGACTTGATTTGATAGGTTTCATGTTCGAATGTAGAAGTTGGAATTTGATAGTTTTCATTAGGCTTTAATCGGGGTGCGATTCATGGTTTTAGCGTTGTTTGATGTGATTTGAGGCTTCAACTAAGTTCGTATGATGTTTTGGGACTTATTGGTATAATTGGGTGAGGTCCCGGGAGCCTCGGGTGAGTTTCGGATGGTTAACGAATCGAAATTTGGATTTAGAACAATTGTGGAAATTTTTCCAGTTCTGGTGCAATCGCACCTGATATGGAATTGGTCGTACGTGCGCGACCGCAGAAGTGACAACATGGTCACAGAAGCGGACAGGGGCTGGTGAGGCAGTGGTCGCAGGTGCGAGGGAAATTTGACCCCCAACGAGAAAGGAATGGGCATTTTCGGGCGGGGGGCGGTTTGGTTTCAAGGCCCTCACAGCAGGAAGAGGCAGTTTTCATTTGTTTTCCGCACCTGCGTGATGGCAGATGCGGACGAGGAACCGCAGGAGCGCAAGGTCCGTAGAAGCGGACTGGGACTCACAGAAGCGAGCCCGCTGAAGCGGCTTCAGTGCTCGCAAGAGCAAAGACAACGTAGATGCGCATTTTGGCTCGCAAAAGCGAGGCCGCAGATGCGGCATTTTGCTCACAAATGCGAAAACTGGGCAGAATCTTAAGGACCAAAAATGGCCATTTCTTTATTTTCGATTGGGATTTTTGGAGCTCGGTTTGGGCGATTTTCAGAGGTAAATTTCATCACACAACATGGGGTAAGTGTTCTTGATTCCCTTGTGATTATATTCCATGAATTAATCTTCGTTTTCAGCGTTAGATTATTGATTTTTCAAGAAAAATCGGAGGAATTTTCTACAATTCCATAAGATGAATTTTTGAGTTTTGAACATCGATTCGGAGTCGGATTTCAGTAAAATTAGTATAGAAGGACTCGTAATTGAATGGGTTGTCGGATTTTGTGAGTTTCATCAGATTTCGAGATGTGGGCCCACTGTCGACCTTTCGAGCGGGGTTGAAAATTTTTATAAATTGTTAAATTGTAAGCATTGGAGTACATTGTGATTAATTTGCATGTTGTTTGAATAGATACACATCGTTTGGCTTGAATTGGGGGGATAGGAAGGCGTTTGGAGGTTGATACGTGCAGAATGAGATTTCCGGAGTATTGTTTATCTTGCTTGGCATTGGAATTGGCTTGTTTGAGGTAAGTGTTTTGCCTAACTTTGTTGAGAAATTTTTTTTTACTAATTGCCATTGTTTGTTACATGTGGGGGTGATACATATAAGAGGTGGCGAACATATATGCATGTGCCAGGGTTAATCATACTCGGGGGTAAATTATACGATTTATTGTGCTTTGTAGAACTATGTGACACTCTTGTTTCATGTCTTAATTGATTTCTAGATTTCTATGAATATGACATTAAATTCTAGAAACCCTGATTTGGATTATTATAATTTGATTAAAAATCTGACGGACTTTTGTGAAAAGTACTGATGTGCTAAATCCGGTCGTTATTATACTTATCATAAAAACGACTCTACGACCGTTATTCTTGAGATTTTGAATTTTATACATGAGTTGAAGATCATTTTTGTGACTTGTTGAATTACTGGAATAATAAAGTACTTGAAGTTTATTGAATTGTTATTGGCTTGAAAGCCGTGATTGATGTTCAATTTGGAACATTCGTTTAAACACTTTCCTTGATGTTATTTATGCTTTCTACCTTGCTTGTTAATGATATACATGTGCTTGGTAAGGAAGAGTATAAATCACGAAGGGTGATGCCGTGCCATTTCATATACACTATCATGCGAGGGAGAGTGTAAATCATGAAGGGTGATGCCGTGCCATTTCGTATACATTATCATGTGAGGAAAAGTATAAAGCATGAAAGGTGATGTCGTGCCATTCATATACATTATTAGGTACGAAGGATAATACCGTGCCATTTCATTTACATTATCATATGAGGATGAGAGTAAAAGCACGAAGGGTGATGACATGCCATTATTTTTATATCATCATATGTTCATGACACGAAGGGTATTTCCGTGCAGGCGAGGACAAGAGACATACATTATATTGTGATATCTTTTTGTTGTGTATACATTCATGCCTTTATCTTGAGCTGTTATTGTGCACCTATATTTTCTATGTGATTTGCAGTCGTTGTTCTTTCTGTGTCCTCTACCCCAAGTGTTGCTGTGTTATCCATGCCTTCTATCTGTTTAACTTGCAAATATTATGATTTTCTTCTTGTTTGTTATATTTGCATTTAAGACTTCTACCATGCCAATGAGTGAAATTTACATTTTTCCTTCCTAATTGCTGTCATAATTTCTATGCCTTTTTTTCCCAGTCTGCTTCTGTGGTCCATATGTACCGCTCTGTTCATTGTTGCTTCCTGTGTGCCTCCCACTTTATTTATTTTATTGTTATTGACATTTC